>NC_064615.1:350273734-350940163 GCF_023898315.1 Schistocerca nitens | reverse complement strand
CTTGTTGTTGTTGTGGTCTTCAGTCCAGAGTTTGGTTTGATGCAGCTCTCCATGTTTCTGTATCCTGTCCGAGCTTCTTCATCTCCAAGTAATTACTGTAACCTACATCCTTCTGAATCTGTTTAGTGTCTCCATCTCTTGGTTTCCCTCTACAATTTTTACTCCCTACGCTTCCCTCCAATACTAAACTGGTGATCCCTTGATGCCTCAGAATGTGTCCTACCAACCGATCCCTCCTTTTAGTCAGGTTGTGCCACAAATTCCTCTTCTCCCGAATTCTCTTCAGTACCTCCTCATTAGTTAACTGATGTACCCAACTAACCTTCATTATTCTTCTGTAGCACCACATTTCGAAAGCTTCTGTTCTCTTACTATTTATCGGCCATGTTTCACTTCCATACATGGGTACATTCCATACAAATACTTTCAGAAATACTTCCTGACACTTAAATCTATACTCGATGTTAACAAACTCTTTTTCAGAAACGCTTTCCTTGCCATAGCCAGGCAACATTTTATATCCTTTCTACTTCGACCATCATCAATTATTTTGCTCCCCCCCTAAATAACAAAGTTTATCTACTACTTTGTTTTATTTCCTAATCTAATTCCCTCAGCATCACCTGATTTAATTCGAATATAGTCCATTATCCTCATTTTGCTTTTGTTGACGTTCATCTTATATCCTCCTTTCAAGACACTGTCCATTCCATTCAACTGCTCTTCCAGGTCCTTTGCTGTCCCTAACAGAATTACACTGTCATCGGCAAATCTCAAAGCTTTTATTTCTTCTCCATGGCTTTTTAATTCCTAATCCAAATTTATCTTTTGTTTTCTTTACTGCTTGCTCAATATACAGATTAAATAACATATAGGATAGGCTACAACCCTGTCTTACTCCCTACTCAGCCATTGCTTCCCTTTCGTGCCCCTCGACTCTTATAACTGCAATCTAGTTTCTGTATAAATTGTAAATAGTCTTTCACTCCCTGTATTTGAGCCCTGCCCCCTTCAGAATTTGAAAGAGAGTACTCCAGTCGACATTGTCAAAAGCTTTATTTAAGTCCACTAATGCTAGTAACGTAGGTTTGCCTTTTCTTAATCTATCTTCTAAGATATGTCGAAAGGTCATTATTGCCTCGCGTGTTAAAACATTTCTACTGAATCCAAACTGACCTTCCTTGAGGTCAGCTTCTCTCACTTTCTCCATTCTGTAAAGAATTCGTGTTAGTATTTTGCAACCTTGACTTATTAAACTGATAGTTCGGTAATTTTCACACCTGTCGACACCTGCTTTCTTTGGGATTGAAACTACTGTATTCTTCTTGAAGTCTGAGGGTATTTCACCTGTCTCATACATCTTGCTGACCAGATGGTAAAGCTTGTCATGGTTGGCTGTCTCAAGGCTATCAGTAGTTCTAATGGAATGTTGTATACTCCCGGGGCCCTTTTTGACTTAGGACTTTCAGTGCACTGTCAAATTATTCACGCAGTGTCGTATCTCTTATTTCATCTTCATCTACGTCCTCTTCCATTTCCGTAATATTGCCTTCAAGTACATCGCCCTTGTACAGACCCTCTATATATTCCTTCCACCTTTCTGCTTTCACTTCTTTGCTTAGAACTAGTTTTGTATCTGAGCTCTCTTTTCTCAAAAAGTCTCTTAAATTTTCCTGTATGCAGTATCTATCTTACCCTTAATGATATATGCCTCTACATCCTTACATTTGTCCTCTAGCCATCCCTGCTTAGCCATTTTGCACTTCCTGTCCATCTCATTTTTGAGACGTTTGTATTCCTTTTTGCCTGCTTCATTTACTGCATTTTTATACTTCCATGAATTAAATTCGATATTAGTTATGTTACCCAAGGGTTTCTACAAGCCCTCGTCCTTTTACCTACTTGATCCTCTGCTGCCTTCAGTATTTCATCTCTCAAAGCTATCCATTCTTCTTCTACTCTATTTCTTTCCCCTGTATTTGTCAGTCGTTTTCCTAATGCTCTCTCTGAAACTCTCTGCAACCTCTGGTTCTTTCAGTTTATCCAGGTCACATCTCCTTAAATTCCTACATTTTTGCAGCTTCTTCAGTTTTATCTAAAGTTCATAACCAATAAATTGTGGTCAGAGTCCACATCTGCCCCTGGAAATGTCTTACAATTTAAAACCTGGGTCCTAAATCTCTGGCCGGCCGAAGTGGCCGTGCGGTTAAAGGCGCTGCAGTCTGGAACCGCAAGACCGCTACGGTCGCAGGTTCGAATCCTGCCTCGGGCATGGATGTTTGTGATGTCCTTAGGTTAGTTAGGTTTAACTAGTTCTAAGTTCTAGGGGACTAATGACCTCAGCAGTTGAGTCCCATAGTGCTCAGAGCCATTTGAACCATTTGAACCTAAATCTCTGACTTACCATTACGTAATCTATCTGAAATCTGCCAGTGAGTCCAGGCCTCTTCCACGTATACAACCTCCTTTCATGATTCTTAAACCAAGTGTTAGCTATGATTAAGTTATGCTCTGCGCAAAATTCTACCAGGCACCTGCTTCTTACATTCCATATTCCCAGTCCATATTCACCTACTACTTTTCCTTCTCTTCCTTTCTCTACTATCGAATTCTAGTCCCCCATAACTATTAAATTTTCATCTCCCTTAACTACCTGCATAATTTCTTTTATCACATGTGTTCAATTTCTTCATCATCAGCGGAGCTAGTGGACATATACACTTGTACTACTGTGGCAAGTGTGGGCTTCGTGTGTATCTTGGCTACCGGAACGTGTTTATTATACTGTTGGTAGTAGCTTATCCGTGCTCCTATTTTTTTTATTAATTATTAAACCTCTTCCTGCATTACCCCTATTTGATTTTTTATTTATAACCCTGTATTCACCTGATCAGAAGTCTTCTTCCTCCTGCTACCGAACTTCACTAATTCCCACCATATCTAACTTTAATCTATCCATTTCCGTTTTTAAATTTTCTGACCTACCTGCCCGATTAAGGGATCTGACATTCCACGCTCCTATCCTCAGAACGCCAGTATTCTTTCTCCTGATAACGACCTCGTCCTGAGTAGTCCCCGCCCGGAGATCCGAGGGGGGGTCTATTTTACCTCCGAAATATTTTACCCAAGAGGACGCCATCATCATTTAACCATACGGCAAAGCTAAATGCCCTAGGGAAAAATTACGTCTGTAGTTTCCCCTTGCTTTCAGCTGTTCGCAGTATAAGCAAAGCAAGGCCGTTTTGGTTAATGTTATAAGGCCAGATCAGTCAATTAGCCAGACTGTTGCCCCTGCAACTACTGCCCCTCTTCAGGAACCACACGTTTGTCTGGCCTCTCCGTTGTGTTTATCTGTATTAATGAGACACTCAAGCCTCCCTACCAACGACAGGGTCCATGGTTCATGGGGGAGTCGGTTAAGATTATTGTGAAACAACACTCGCACTTGTTATTTCTCGCAGTCTTCGGAACTGTTTGGTGATGCTTTTCCGAAAGTCAGATGCTGTATTGTCAGTCTCATAAATTCTTCATACCAACGTGAATAGTCGTTTCGTTGCCACTCCTCCCAATGATTTTAGAAATTCTGATGGAATGTTATCTATCCCTTCTGCTTTATTTATTTTGAAGTCTACCAAAGCTCTTTTAAAATATGTTTATAATACTGGATCCCCTATCTCTTCTATATCGACTCCTGTTCCCTCTTATCACATCATGAAACAAGCCTCCTACCTCTTAGAGGCATTCATTGTACTCTTTCCACCTATCGGCTCTCTGGTCTGCATTTAGAATTCCCACCGTGTTACTATTGTTACCACACTTGCTCTTAATTTCACCGATTGTTGTTTTGACTTGTATAAAAGCTGAGTCAGTCCTTTCAACAATAATTTGATTTTCGATTTTTTCACATTTTCCTCGCAGCCATTTCGTCTTAGCTTCCTGCACTTCCGACTGCGATGTCAGCTTGTATACCTGAACTGTCGTCTTCGCTGTTGGTTGCTGTCGATTCTGATGAGAAGAACCACTCCGTTATAGCATTTTCTGCTGCTGCTGATAATACCCTGTAACGTCTGACCACAAATTCTTCTTTCCATTTCACTTCACTGACCCACCACTATATCTAGATTGAGCTTTAGCGTTTCCGTTTTCAGGTTTTCTAGCTTCCCCCACATTTCTGACATTCCACCCCCCGAGGAAGAGAGCGCTTTCCTTTCGCTGATTATTCAGTCTTTTCCTCTTGGTCACCTCCCCCTTCGCACTCCTCATCTGAATATCCTGAGGGGACCTATTTCGGAATCTTTTGCCAATGAAGATATCGTCATGACACTTTTTCATTTACAGACCACATGTCCCTGTGGATACACATTATGCGGTGGTTTCCACTGCCTTTTGCATCCTCACGCCGTTGATCATTGCCGAATCGTCAACTTTGTAGGGGCATTTTCCCAGCCCAAAAGCAAGAGACTGCTCTGAACCGCTGTCTGCTCCTGCACCATGCTTGACAAGGCAGTTGGCAAAATTAGGGTGACTTCTTATACCGGATGTCTTCGGCTGCCATTTATAATGATTTTTATTCAAATTTTAAGCGGTGACGTGGTTCAAACCCGGGACACAGGACGTTTTTGGTTACTAATCGAAGATACTATCCACAGACCAATGTTACACAACCCCGTCTAATATAAATGTTATTTATTTCACTTACTTTGGAATCAGCCTAGGAGCTTGGATTGTTACTAATTTTTCATCATATTACTGTCTTTTGCTTGAAGAAGGAATTCGAAGGGGCCAATTTGCTTTATTTTGTGTGTCACCGGATCAACCCATCTCCGTAATCTCCACCATGGGTAATTGAATATACATGGTACCGGTAGATATCACAGTAACTTCTTTGTTTTTCCGCGTAGAACCGAGAAAATTTTCCATTAAGTCCTATTCAAGGGTTCTGGGTGACCTGGTGTGGCCTGGAGCAATGGCCATCCTACATTTTTTAGCGTCTTTTGAATTAGCAAGTATGTACCGCGTAAAGTCGTGCAAAATTCCCCCTGAAATCTGTCCAGACATGCCCGGTAACCTTGTGTGGTATTCCACCTTTCCTGTCGTCTTTCTATTGACCTACCACCCACTGCCTTTTAGCAGTATTGGGATTGACCCACTACGCCCCCATCCGGCAAAGAAAGAAGGCAGTCCGCTCCGACTAACGGCCGCGGTCTAGAAAGTTTTCGCGAGCACGCTACCTGGGGACGTCGCTATTTCTTCCGCTCCTAATACTAAGCCTATTATGTTTCTTTTTGGTCAGGATTAATTAAATTTTCGGTTTGAAGTGTACGGAATTATCATGTTTATTTGAATTATCAGTCAAAGAATCAGTTCTGAAAAGGCTTCAATTTTATTCTAAAAAGTTTCTCGGTTTAATGTGGATTTAAACGATTTCATCCTTTTTGCCAGATCTGATGCTGCTGATTGCTGTGCCTTCAGCACGATCGATAGTTCAATTTAAAGCATGCTTCCGTGGTTACTACGAGATCAAAGCATGCTTGCATCGTTTGAAGTGAATGTTTGACATCGTTCTCCGCTTCCTTTTATACTGATGGTTGCGTCTATCGTGACATCTATTGGTCAGTTCCGTATTGCGTAGGGATCCACAGATATATTTCATGAGACAGTACATCTGCAGACGCGAAGAGATACTCCTCGGAAAGTCGTTCGTTGTCCCGTGTAGGTTTTATGAATTTACCTTCCAGTTGTAATTTTGGTTACAAAACGTGCGCCAAAGTGTTTGAAGTATGGTGTGAAGGTAGACATCAGGCTACGCTACACATCAGTCTGTTACCACGAGTGTTAGTAAGCACTCCATTCCTCCTCTTTGCCTACTGGCAAGAAAACCATCCAGACCTCGGGCTACGATGCAGATCAATGTCAGCACAGCCTCGAGGTAGTCCAATCCACGCCCGTGACGGGTCTACAGAGTACTATAGTTCCGAGCTGCATGGAGAGGAATCTCCTTCCTTACGTTCCATTCGATAGAGTAACAGCTGAGCAGGCGAGCTGCACTACTACTCCTTCGTACCGGCTTTTGAAGAGGAAATGCAAGTTAATGCAGGCGATAGAAAAATCAAACTCACAGTGTTCGAATACGGCGTTAATACTGCCTGATACAATGTGGATCAAATATCTAGACATAGGACTGCAAAATGATATGAAGTGGAGCGAGCACGTAAGGATTGAAGTAGAGAAGTCGAATGTTCACTTTCGGCTTACTGGGAGAATTTTAGAAAAGTATAGCTCGTCTATGAAGGAGACAATGTGTAGAACTCTAATTCTACCAATTCTTGAGTAGTGCACTGATGTTTGGGATCCCCACCAGGGAGGACTAAAGGAAAACTTCGGTGAAACTGGGAGTCGCGCTGCTAGCTTTGTTACCTGTAGGTTCGATCAACGTGCGAGCATTACGGAGGTGCTTCCGAAACTCAAATGGGAACCTCTGAAGGGTAGACGACGTGCTTTTCGCCAAACACTATTGAGAATATTTGCAACTGACGGCAGAACGACTCTTCCTCCGCCTACGTACATTTCGCGTAAGGACCACGAAGATAATGTAAGAGAAATTAGGGCTCATAAAGGGGCTTATAGATAGTCTTTTTTTCCTTACTATTTTTGCGAGTGGGAAAGGAAAGAAAATTAATAGTAGTGGTACAAGGTACACTGCACCATCCACCATAAGGCGACCTCAGGTATAGATGTACGAGCGCTATTTTTTCCCAGTCACTATTGAGAATATTTGCAACTGAAAGCACAGCTAAAATCAAATATGTGTCATCTGCAACATTTAGCTACACCTCCCACCTGTCTCTTTAAACAATAGCTGCTCCGACTTAGATATTTGTCAAAGCATGTTGGAAAATTTCCAGTACCCTCGTCATAGAGGGCAGCTGCCTGTGATTTCCGCCAATTCCCTACGCTGGTCTACAGCTGGTTGTCTGTGCCTAAATGCTGTCCTCGTACCGGCGGTTCATGCGAGCAAACAGATGAGAACCAGAGCGAGCTAAGCCCGAGCTGTATGATGGGTGATCAAACACTTCCCATCAAAATGCTGCATGAGCGTCGTCGTAGTCTCTGCACTATGTGGCTGCGAATTGCCATGAAGAAGGAAGTCTACGACAAAAAAAAAAAAAAAAAAAAAAAAAAATGGTAAGGGCCGGTCGCTGTGGCCGAGAGGTTGTAGGCGCTTCAGTCCGGAACCGCGCAGCTGCTAAGGTCGCAGGTTCGAATCCTGCCTCGGGCATGGATGTGAGTGATGTCCTTAGGTTAGTTAGGTTTAAATAGTTCTAAGTCTAGGGGACTGAAGACCACAGATGTTAAGTCCAATAGTGCTCAGAGCCATTTGAGCCATTTTTGTGGTAAGGTCTTATGGGACCAAAGTGCTGAGGTCATCGGTCCCTAAGCTTAGACACTACTAAATCTAACTTAAACTAATTTATGCTAAGGACGACACACACACACATGCCCGAGGGAGGACTCGAACCTCCGACGGGGGAAGCCGCGCGGACCGTGACAAGACGCCCTAGACCGCTCGGGTACTCCGTGCGGCTAAATCTATGACAGTTACGTTATGTGGGGTGCATGAAATCAGTTGGAAACCCTCAGCAAGACTAAACAGTGCAACATGGTGCAACAGATGGCCATAGTAGAGAAGCTGCACAACACATCTGTACAAAACTTCAGCGAATTTTCACTGTGGTTTTAATATCGCGGTCGATCTGAGGTCGGAAAGAAAGATGTAGAAACATTACAATTTAATTTTCTTTTTCGTACTGTACGATTATAATTAAAGTTAGCTACTCATGGAGGTCCAGTGTGGGTCGTAATTATCATATGGCAGCGAAATTTGGCAGATATGCTAATGCAGTAATGCAGAACCGATTTACGCTAGGGGTCAGGGATTTTCTCTGCCTCGTGATGGCTGGGTGTTGTGTGATGTCGTTAGGTTAGTTAGGTTTAAGTAGTTCTAAGTTCTAGGGGACTTATGACCACAGCAGTTGAGTCCCATAGTGCTCAGAGCCATTTGAACCATTTTTGATTTACGCTAGAAAAAAGTTAATTCCAGTTTTGGCCACCAGTTGCAAATCTGGCGCTGTACAGCATCTCGTCGAAGTCTACAGTCCTCACATTGAACAAACTGTGAAAGTGGTTGTTAGTAATAAAACCAACGTTACGCTTTTCTCACTTGTCTGGCGTTTTCTGCCCACATCCCATTCCTATTCCATTACGTATGAACACATTCCTATACGGAATTCCACTTTGATTTAGCAACCAGTATTCAGAATGTGATGAAAACAACAGTCTTGGTTGCTGAATTGATTTTCTTGCTGCATCGATTCATGAAACGCATTTTGCCTAATACAAGCCATTAATTACAGCTGCATTAGAAAGGCTCTATCACACAGTTATCATTAATGTTCGTCAGTTCAAAAACGGTTCAAATGGCTCTGAGCACTATGGAACTTAACTTCTGAGGTCATCAATCCCCTAGAACTTAGAACTACTTAAACCTAACTAACCTAACGACATCACACACATCCATGCCCGAGGCAGTATTCGAACCGCGCGGTTCCAGACTGTAGCGCCTAGAACCGTTCGGCCGCCAGCGGCCGGCGTTGGTCAGTCTTAAGATGCCTAGTATGAGGCGAAATACGCGTCATGAATAAGTAAAACAACAGAATCAATTCTGCAACCAAGACTTTTATTTTCACCACACATTTCTATACGTCTTTTCTGGATCCGCAGCGCCAGATTTGCACCTTGGGCCAAAATTGGAACCAATGTTTTTTCCAGTGTAGATCGATACCTCATTGACGCATTAGAATATCTACTAAATTTCGCTGCCAAGCGATAATTAAAGTCCATATTGGATCTTTGGTGAAGTTGATCTTTAATTATAACCATTTGATACACTAAAACACTATAATAGAATAATAAACTTTTGTTGTTGTCAGCGCCATCTCTGAGGGAATCCGATAACTCACCAGCTTCCACACTACCGTGTTTCTCATAGGACCGTAACTGGAGAGCCTCTCCTATGCGTAAAGCTGTCCGCAGCAGCAGCAGTGGAGTCGTCTTCCGTCCTCGCCCGACGCATGGCACCGGAAGCTGACCGCAAACCCGTCCTCGGGGAGCGGCGTCTATTTTGGAGCGCCGGGCGCCGGGGTGGCGCCGCCGGCGTTTAATTAGGGCAAACGTGTTTTGCATTTAGATAAATCCGTCGCTCAGCGCCCCCTCCCCCCCCCCCTGCCTTACGCCTGATTGCGTTATGGCTGCGGACGAACGGCCGCTGCCGACGCTGGCTCCAGGGCACCGCCGGGCACGCTTCTTTTTTCCGTCGTTACAAGAACGCCGTCGCCGCGCGTTTTAATTGCAACCGAATCGGTAGACAGTCAAAATTTAGTCGACTCAGCTCCTTCGGAAGAATAATTCTGGCTTCCCCAACCTGTGGCCAAACCGCATGTTTAATTCATGGGCTTAAAATGTAGTTGGTGCTAGAACGAGAGTCCTCTTGAAAACGTAATAGAGAGTGCTTGTAGTATTCTTCCTTTTGGAGCTGAAGTCAAACTCAGAAATATTTCTTTGCGAAAGATGCTACATTTATATTCTTCGGTTCTTAGGGTCTCTAGGCCTACTATTTCAAATACACTACCCGACATAACGAGTAAAGTACCCAGAAATGGAGGAGGAAACGAAACGACCGTAAGTTGAGAGGCTGCGAGATTATGTGACGTCAATTCAGCGATATCAAAACCGAGTAAAATTTCCAAAGAATTGGTAGTATGAGCCCACTTATTAGCACGACGTTGCGCCCTCTCTGGTGTGGATGCGTGCACTGATTCGGTTGGCTCTGAGCACTATGGGACTCAACATCTTAGGTCATAAGTCCCCTAGAACTTAGAACTACTTAAACCTAACTAACCTAAGGACATCACACACACCCATGCCCGAGGCAGGATTCGAACCTGCGACCGTAGCAGCCCCGCGGTTCCGGACTGCAGCGCCAGAACCGCACGGCCACCGCGGCCGGCTCTGATTCGGTTGGGAAGAGCCCACTGTGTCTTCTCTTGAGGGAAGCTGGCCTACAGTAGTTGCAACTGTTACTCAGTAACTTGGATTCAAGCACTGGCACGTAGCTGACATTTGAGCTGGTTTCATACATGTTGTATCGAGGACAGGTCTGGGGTTTTCACTAGCCACGGGAGTGCCCACCATGATGAGACATGTGCCACGTATGCGCATCCATGGTACTGTGACGCCACCATACAGGTGAATGAGAGATAATCCAGAGGACGCGGGTTGTTCGTGACGTACCATTGTGTCGGCAGGCTGATTTCAATCACTACCCGCCGTGACCTGAAGTCATAGCCAATGTTTCCCAACGAGATGACCCCAGCAGCAAATCCACTGCCTCTTCCAAACATACGAAGACTGAGACCTCTCTTCGTATGGCCACCTTACCCTCCTACGATTGACACCGTGGATACCGCAGAACAATGATTCATCACCAAACACAATGAAACGTTGTTCATCAGTAGTCCATGTTTCCCGGTAGTGATTTCATGTCCGGCTGCTGCTGGTCTCGGATCAATGCTGTGAGATGACGCAGAATAGTGCAGGGAGTCCATACTTACAAGGGAACCTCCCCATCGCACCGCCCTCAGATTGAGTTATAAGTTGGCGCAGTGGATAGGCCTTGAAAAACTGAACACAGATCAATTGAGAAAACAGGAAGAAGTTGTGTCGAACTGTGAAAAAATAAGCAAAATATACAAACTATGTAGTTCATGGGAAGATATGCAACATCAAGGAGACTGGGAATGCGGGAGCGCTGTGGTCTCGTGGTAACGTGAGCAGCTGCGGAACGAAAGGTCCTTGGTTCAAATCTTCCATCGAGTGAAAAGTTTAATTTTTTATTTTCAGTTTATGTGACAAACTCTTATGTTTTCATCACTTTTTTGGCAGTGATTATCACATCCACAAGAAAACCTAAATCGGGCAAGGTAGAAGAATCTTTTTACCCATTCGCCAAGTGTACAAGTTAGGTGGGTCGACAACATATTCCTGTCATGTGACGCACATGCCGTCACCAGTGTCGTATAGAATATATCAGACGTGTTTTCCTGTGGAGGAATCGGTTGACCTATGACCTTGCGATCAAATGTTTTCGGTTCCCATTGGAGAGGCACGTCCTTTCGTCTACTAATCGCACTGTTTTGCGATGCGGTCATAAAACACAGACACTAAACTTATTACAGTGAACAGAGACGTCAATGAACGAACGAACAGATAATAACTATGCAAAAATAAAGAAAGTAAAATTTTCACTCCAGGGAAGACTTGAACCAAGGACCTCTCGTTCTGCAGCTGCTCACGCTACCACGGGACCACGGCGCTCCTAAGCTCACATTTGTCCATGATGTTGCCTATGTGGCCCATGGACTACTCAGTTTGTATATTTTGCTTATTTTTTTACAGTTCCACACAACTTCTTCCTGTTTTCTCAATTGATCTGTGTTCAGTTTATCAAGGCCTATCCACTGTGCCAACTTACAACTAAATCTGAGGGGGGTGCGATGGGGAGGTTCCCTTGTTAGGTGTGAGCAGGTGTGACGGGGTTACGATGTGCTTGGTGCGTAATACGGGGATCCTCCTTTGTGGTAGTCATATGTTGTCGACCTGAACACACACGACGAGTATGCTTGCCTTCATATTTCCACGGAGCCTATCACTGAGTTACTGTCACATCAGAATGCCCCACAAACATGGATATTGCGCGAGTCGACCGCCCAGCCAAATGTAAACCCAGAACGAGGCCCATTTCAGACTTGTCAGGTGCTGATAACGCTGTCTCATACTTGTATGTGACGTCTCTGTGTCCTTCACAGTGATCACTCAACATGTGACGCTGTTCACGCCCCTTATACATGCTGCCATGCTTGATGAAACTAACGCACACACTGAAGGCCATCTTACCTACATCAGCTCCGGTCATTTACATACCAGCCGGTGGAATGTAAATTTACGAAATTACACTGATATGCGACCGTGTTCTCCGGGTGCTTCATATATTTTGTCAGGCAGTGTCTTACAAATATTAATCCAGCAGTGGTGATCAAACTGGAGTTACGGAGGCAGTTACAACAGCAAATCTCATGTTTCTGGTGGGTTGACTATTGTTCTCCTTGCATGTCAAATGCACCTCCTTAATTTTATTGTCCTGGTAATATCACTTCTGTGCCCATGACCTTCATCTCATCTCAAGTGCTTTTCTCCAGATGAATGGCGTCCATCTTCACTATACCAATCAGCACAAAATGTGGATTTAAAATTAAATGCGGAGAAGTCCTACATAATTTTAGTACTTCGTCAGTAGTTAACTAGTGAATTCCGCTTCGCTTGACACCTACTGTTGTCGGTGGCATCAGAAGACAGCGAATAATTTTGCTGTATCTTTCACAAGCACCTTAATTAGACTGCAAACGCAATCGGCAAGTAGGCGAAGCTTCTGCTCTCTCTCGAAGCATCGTAACGTACGCTACTAAACATTTAAATTGCAGGACCATGAACACTGTGAGCGACGTCTGCAGATGATTAGCATTTCATAGCAACCGCTCATAGCAGTTATTATGCATATACGGGAAAACTGAGCACTGGGTTTAGAAATGGCATTTGAAAGTTGTTTGTTTGTAAGGAAATCGTCCTTCGCCGTATGTGTAAGGGAACGCAAATGAAAACTAGACAGATGGAAAAAAGTAAATAAACTGTTCTTTATTTCAAAAGCAATCACCGTAACTATTAATGCATTTATCCACTGTGAGAGAAGACGGTCAATGACTTCATTGAAAAATGTTTGCGGTTGTCTACTGGAACGTGATTGTACTCAGGCGTGCACTTCTTCGTGCGGCCATGCATGTCTTTCTTCAGGGATCCAAAGATATGGAAATCGCATAGACAGAGACCTTTACTGTACGGAAGGTATGTGAGGACTTCCCAGGGAAACAGGTGCAGTGTAGTCGGAACAACAGGCGCGCCTAGCTCTGGAAAAATCATGGTGACATTTTTCCTTTGGCTGCAAGGTCCTCCTGCTCATTGACTTTCTGGAACATGGCGCCAGGAATAACGCACAATGGTAGGCAGATACTTTGGAAAAATTGAAGCGCGGCGTCAAGTCCAAACTCCCAGGAATGTTGACGGACGGCATCATTCTGTTGCAGGATAATTTCTGCCCAGACGTTGCCAAGGCTGTTTTGGTTACGCAGAAGATGTTCCCCTGGGAGGCCCTTGCACACCCTTCATACAGTCCAGATCTATGCCATGCGATTTCCATATTTTTTGAGCATTGAAGAAGGACATTCGTCGCCGTTGATTTGCTTCAGACGAAAAGATGCACGGCTAGGTAGTCATGGTGTAAGGTGGCTATAATTTCGCACCTTGCAAGCGCTCATCCACATACTTTGCTGTGATCTACAACCACATTAGGTATTATTTGATAGGTAGTACATCGTATATATGAATATTTAAAGGAGACTGAAATTGTCACACATACCTTGTAAATAATTCTTAACGCTTATTGCATGAAAGGTGATGGAGTGTCTTTATTATCATACTAGTAGAGGTTGGAACGACAGTGGAAATTAAACGGCAGACGGAACTCAAGCCCTGGTTGGAAGGCCCACACAGGTATGTTGGGTTCTGCTTAAACACAGAAAACAGCAAGATGGACATCGTGGCACCTAAGCGCTGGAGCACAATAGAGTCGCGACCGGCCAGTTTTGTAGCACAACCGGAATGGTTATACTTCGAAAACTACGAAAATCTTGGATGCAGGTGAGAGGAACGAAGAAGCGGCACCTCGGAAACCACGCAAGCTGGGTTATTTCCAAGGATTTTTACTCAGAAGCGTACCACTGTACAGGTTTTTCCTCGCAAACTTTCTGCACTGGACGACAAAAGACTAAAAAATGGTTGGTCGACGTTCGGAAGAATCTGTAGAGAGGGAGAATGTTTCGTGGTTTCGGGAATATGATTCGTTTTCGGAATTACGATGGTGGGGAGCTAAGCCTTGCTGGGAAGCCAGCACTGGAGAGACGTGGTCTTCCGTTGTGAGCGCCCGTGTGTGACGGGCGCTCGGTATGAGCTTTGTTAATGCAGACGGACTTGTTGTCTTTGCTCTCAGTAGAGTTTATAGTTAGAATAGTTAGGAACTATACTGTTGCGAACCTATACGGTTCTGGACGTCACCTCCGGGTTGGAAGTCGTTGTTGAGTACACAGTATTCAGTAATTGAGACCACTTCGTCTGTCTATACTTACGTTGAGACATAATCTGAACTCTATATCTCTTCCAACTATCTAGTTTTTCTTTGACGGATGCTTATAAGAAGACTGAACAGTAGGGCCACAAGGTACATGTAAGACAGGCATGTAGCCTACTGAACAGTCTACAGATCGAAGAAGCGATGACAGAAATAAAGGAAAGTTTGAAACGTGGAATTACAGTTCAAGGTGCAAGGATAGCGATAGGGTTTGTTGATACATTGCTATCCTTGGCCATATGCCTTTTTACTCCGATCACTTCGTCTTTGGTCTTCCATTCTTACTTTTCGCTGTCGGTTATTGTACATACTCTATATGACACGTTTTTCCCTAGAGCTTATCCCCATTTTTCTCAGGATTTCGGACATGTTACAACGTTTGACATTGTTGGACGCTTTTCCCAGGTCGAGAAATTCTATGAACGTGTCTTGAGTTTTCTTTAGTCTTTCTTCCATTATCAGCCAAACTGATCACCATCTGACAGATCCTCAGCTTTCTTTTCCTTTCCCCTGTATATTATTCTTGTCTGCAACTTGGAAGCGTGAGCTGTTAATTCTCGCCGTTGTCGGCCGTTACAATCTTGGGAATTGTGCGGATGATGCTTTTCCGGAAGTCTGATGGTATATCGCCAATCTCATACATTTTACACACTAACTTCAATTGTCGTTTTATTGCCTCTACCACCAATTATTTCAGAAATTTCGATGGAACGGGATCCATCCCTTCTGCCTTATTTCATCTTAAGTCATCCAAAGTTCTTTTAAATTCTGATTCTAATACTGGATCCTCTCTATCACATCCCTGTCGACGCCTGTTTCTTTTTATATCACTTCTTCAGGCCAGTCAGACGTTACCCTTTCGTTGGTTATTCGGTCTTTTTATCATGGTCACCTTCCCCTTGGAAGTCCCTTCCCAGAGATCCGAAGGGTCTACACCAGAATCTTTTGCCAGTGGAGAGAGCCTCATGACACTTTTCAGTTACAGACGACATGTCCTGTGAATACGCATTATGTGTCTTTAATGCAGTGGTTTCCATTGCCTTCTGTCTCCTCATGCCTTTGCTGATTCTTCCGCCTTTTAGGGGCAGTTTCACACCCCAATGGCAAGAGAGTGCCTAGGACCCCTGTCTGCTCCTCGACCTCTTTGATAAGGCTGTTGGCAGAATGAGGGTGACATGTCGTGCGTGAAGTCTTTGGCCACCATTGCTGATGATTTTTATTCAAAATTTAAGATGTGGCGTGGTTAGAACTAGGGATAGAAGACGTTTTGATTACTAGCCAAAACTCTACTCCCTTTTTCATTTTTTATTTATTTTTTATTTAATCTTCTTTATTTTATAGTATTTTCTTGAAGTAATCTGACGAGGATTTGAACCATAACTCCTTGGTGGAAGCGGGTTTTATGACCCAGTATTCTAACTTTTCCCTTGTTTTCTTTTCCTTTTTCTTTTTTTCGTTCTGTTTCTAATTGCTCTCATCATTTGGTTTGGGCGAACGCCACAAGACAACCCCTCAACTTCATCGTTGAATATTTCAGTCAGTTTTTTAATTCAGAGGGCAGCTAGCCCTCTGGCCGAATACGCTGAGCTACCGTTTCGACAAACCTACACGAAAAGGGCCTGTACTATACGCTTATCAGTAAAGCGCAGTACCCAGAGAACTACGTCATCCAGTCATCCATGTTAACAACCTACAGAGACATTGTAGCCCTAGCTTGGTCTGCGGACACCCGAAATCTCTACTGCTTTCTTGGATTTTGGAAACGCGTACGAAAGATTAGAGTATCGGTGTGTGCTTTTATTCATGCACTTAGTATAGAAATGCAGTTGCTAGCTCTAGCGCAAATACACATACATGGATTCAAGTGAACAGATCTGTCAGATAAAGGACTAAATTTACGATTAATGTAAAGTTGCCACTTGTCAGCCTGTGTATGCGCGCGAACAGTTGAGACTCCTGTGGATAAAATTCAGTGGAAGCCTACGCCGATGATATAAGCATGGTGTTACGTGAAGATCTCCACAAGCTTGCAATATCATTGAACAATAGAAACAGAATAGAAGTACGAATTTGAGTAGATGCAAATCAGGTTTAGCGCACACCGGAAGAGAACAAACTCCTCTCAGGACAAATCGGCATGCCGCAATGTGGTTTGAGCAGTACAGATGTAGTCATACATGTAGAAACGTCATAAACAGGAAGCACCTACGATACATCTAGCTATATCCGTATAATTGGAAGAAAAAATTATCAATTACACTCCTGGAAATGGAAAAAAGAACACATTGACACCGGTGTGTCAGACCCACCATACTTGCTCCGGACACTGCGAGAGGGCTGTACAAGCAATGATCACACGCACGGCACAGCGGACACACCAGGAACCGCGGTGTTGGCCGTCGAATGGCCCTAGCTGCGCAGCATTTGTGCACCGCCGCCGTCAGTGTCAGCCAGTTTGCCGTGGCATACGGAGCTCCATCGCAGTCTTTAACACGGGTAGCATGCCGCGACAGCGTGGACGTGAACCGTATGTGCAGTTGACGGACTTTGAGCGAAGGCGTATAGTGGGCATGCGGGAGGCCGGGTGGACGTACCGCCGAATTGCTCAACACGTGGGGCGTGAGGTCTCCACAGTACATCAATGTTGTCGCCAGTGGTCGGCGGAAGGTGCACGTGCCCGTCGACCTGGGACCGGACCGCAGCGACGCACGGATGCACGCCAAGACCGTAGGATCCTACGCAGTGCCGTAGGGGACCGCACCGCCACTTCCCAGCAAATTAGGGACACTGTTGCTCCTGGGGTATCGGCGAGGACCATTCGCAACCGTCTCCATGAAGCTGGGATACGGTCCCGCACACCGTTAGGCCGTCTTCCGCTCACGCCCCAACATCGTGCAGCCCGCCTCCTGTGGTGTCGCGACAGGCGTGAATGGAGGGACGAATGGAGACGTGTCGTCTTCAGCGATGAGAGTCGCTTCTGCCTTGGTGCCAATGATGGTCGTATGCGTGTTTGGCGCCGTGCAGGTGAGCGCCACAATCAGGACTGCATACGACCGAGGCACACAGGGCCAACACCCGGCATCATGGTGTGGGGAGCGATCTCCTACACTGGCCGTACACCACTGGTGATCGTCGAGGGGACACTGAATAGTGCACGGTACATCCAAACCGTCATCGAACCCATCGTTCTACCATTCCTAGACCGGCAAGGGAACTTGCTGTTCCAACAGGACAATGCACGTCCGCATGTATCCCGTGCCACCCAACGTGCTCTAGAAGGTGTAAGTCAACTACCCTGGCCAGCAAGATCTCCGGATCTGTCCCCCATTGAGCATGTTTGGGACTGGATGAAGCGTCGTCTCACGCGGTCTGCACGTCCAGCACGAACGCTGGTCCAACTGAGGCGCCAGGTGGAAATGGCATGGCAAGCCGTTCCACAGGACTACATCCAGCATCTCTACGATCGTCTCCATGGGAGAATAGCAGCCTGCATTGCTGCGAAAGGTGGATATACACTGTACTAGTGCCGACATTGTGCATGCTCTGTTGCCTGTGTCTATGTGCCTGTGGATCTGTCAGTGTGATCATGTGATGTATCTGACCCCAGGAATGTGACAATAAAGTTTCCCCTTCCTGGGACAATGAATTCACGGTGTTCTTATTTCAATTTCCAGGAGTGTATATCGCAGTTCCTCGTGAACATAACCCGAGAACTTTGGACCACATATAGACTTTTTTTTTCATAAACACTTCTACTAATGAGATTCAGATAGGTCGTTTCAGTACATCCAATGTCGTCCACAGCATCCAAAATAATTATCAGCCCCAGCATAATTTGTTTGGTCACTTAAGACATACAACATGATGTGTCATAACACGGCCACATCTTTCTCAAAAGAGGACTTATGTCTACGTAATTCAGACCTACGTGAAGCGTATCTCAAGAGCACCTACAGAAACCAAATCTTACTCTAGATACGCCAATTAGCTGGTTTGGTGCTCTCAATCAACCTTCAGTGCAAGATGCTAATATGAAAACACCAGTCTACACACACTCCGAACCGGATGGTAACATCTATCAATCTGAAGATACAAAACCATGTGACTTGACTTCATATAAACGGTATGTCCCAAGTACCACCAACCTTCCTCTCGACCGTCAAAGGAGACAAGGATGCCATCCTCTTTCATCTTAATACTAGAGCGAATATTCGGGTGGAATGAATACAGATGTTCTAAAAATCTGTGAAAATTCTCCCTGACATTAGATTGAACAAAAACAGTATCGTCTACATGTCTAAAAAAATATGTAGGTTTCTGTTGTGTCTGTAGATCGTGCGAGGGGGTTTTGTAAACCTTGAACACTCCACACATTTAATAAGTGGCTGAAACATCAACCCATTTATTTACAGTATATACGGCATACCAACGTTTTTTGTTTATTGTAATTTCATCCTCCCTCTCTCCCATTTAGACCGGGGTGGGTGGTAAGGGTCCGGTTGTCAACAGTACAATCGATCCGTTCTTCAGTCAGTTGGAGAAGGAAAATTAAATCAGATGAAAAACTTTAACAAATGTGAGATATTTAGAAGGATTTTAAATTTTTGAAGGGTGAAATTAATGGAAATATTTATATTTATAAGAAACAAAGCATTTTTCACGTTTAAATTAAAACAGTAATAACAAAAAGTGAAACGAAAAACAACAAGGGTACACTTAAAAATGTATGGGGGGCGTTAAAAAGTAATGAAATACTTTTTTTCTGAATGCAAGTTGGTTTTATTCAGGTTTCCAATACAGCATATTATTCCTGACTCTTTTGGCTACACAAACCTGTTTTTTTTAAACAAAAACTACGTTCTACGTAATGGCCTTACACCAGCTTACGGGGAGGGCCTTATGCTCTCATGGTATTGCTCTATTGGTCGCTGCATAAATAGCCTCTTTGCCGGCCGGAGTGGCCGTGCGGTTCTAGGCGCTACAGTCTGGAACCGAGCGACCGCAACGGTCGCAGGTTCGAATCCTGCCACGGGCATGGATGTGACTGATGTCCTTCGGTTAGTTAGGTTTACTTAGTTCTAAGTTCTAGGCGACTGCCGACCTCAGAAGTTAAGTCACATAGTGCTCAGAGCCATTTGAACCATTTTTTTAAATAGCCTCTTTATCTTCTACGTCCTGTTTCCCGCGGAGTGCATCCAAACAGAAGGAAATCAGAAGATGCGAGATCCGAGCTGTAGGCCGGCCGCGGTGGCCGAGCGGTTCTAGGCGCTTCAGTCTGGAACCACGCGGCTGCTACGGTCGCAGGTTCGAATCCTGCCTCGGGCGTGGATGTGTGTGATATCCTTAGGTTAGTTAAGTTTAAGTAGTTCTAAGTCTAGGGGACTGGTGAACTCAAATGTTAAGTCCCATAGTGCTTAGAGCCATTTGAACCATTTGAACCGAGCTGTAGGGTGGTCCCATCTTCTTAAATTCCCGCCTTTTTGCAGTTTCTTCAGTTTTAATCTACAATTCATAACCAATAGATTGTGATCAGAGTCCACGTCTGCTCCTGGAAATGTCGTACAATTTATAACCTGATTCCTAAATCTCTGTCTTACCGTTATATAGTCTATCTGAAGCCTGTTAGTATCTCCAGGCTTCTTCCATGTATACAACCTTCTTTTATGATTCTTGAACCAAGTGTTAGCTATGATTAAGTTATGCTCTGTGCAAAATTCTACCAGGCGGCTTCCTCTTTCATTTCTTCCCCCCAATCCATATTCACCTACTACGTTTCCTTCTCTCCTTTTTCCTACTATCGAATTCCAGTCACCCGTGACTATTACATTTTCGCCTCCCTTCACTATCTGAATAATTTCTTTTATCTCATCATACATTTCTTCAATTTCTTCGTCATCTGCAGAGCTAGTTGGCACATAAACTTGTACTACTGTGGTAGGCGTGGGCTTCGTGCCTATCTTGGCCACAATAATGCGTTCATTATGCTGTTTGTAGTAGCTTACCCGCACTCCTATTTTTTTTATTCATTATTAAACCTACTCCTGCATTACCCCTATTTGATTTTTTATTTATAACCCTGTATTCACCTGACCAAAAGTCTTGTTCCTCTTGCTACCGAACTTCGCTAATTCCCACTATATATATCCATTTCTTTTTTTAAATTTTCTAATCTACCTGCTCGATTAAACGATCTGACATTCCACGCTCCGATCCGTAGACCGCCAGATTATACGGAAAACACTGACAAGAAGAATATTTTACCCAAGAGGACGCCATCATCATTTAACCGTACAGTAAGGCTGCTTGTCCTCGGGAAAAATTACGGCTGTAGTTTCCCCTTGCTTTCAGCCATTCGCGGTACCAACACAGCAAGGCCGTTTTGGTTAGTGTTACAAGGGCAGATCAGTCAATCATCCAGACTGTTGCCCCTGCAACTACTGAAAAGGCTGCTGCCCCTCTTCAGGAACCACACGTTTGTCTCACCTCTCAACAGATACCCCTCCGTTGTGGTTGCACCTACAGTACGGCTATCTGTATCGCTGAGGCACGTAAGCCTCCCCACCAAGGGCCAAGGTCTATGGTTCATGGGGAGGGGGGGGGGGGTGGGGTGTTGATAATGGAAGCAAAAGTGAAGAAAATCAAGACGCGTTCATAGGATGTGTCGACTTGGAAAAAAACATTCGACCATGTAAAATGGTGGAAGATGTTCGAAATTCTGAGAGAAATAGGAGTAAGGTATACGGAAAGTCGGGTAATGTACAATACGTACAAGAACGAAGTCGGAACAATAACAGTGGGAGACGAAGAATCAAGTGCTCGGATTAAAAAGAGTGTAAGACACCGATGAAACAGTTACGAAAATAAAAGAAAGATCCAAGAGTGGAATTAAAATTCAAGGTGAAGGGATGTCACTGATAAAATTCGCAGATGACATTGCTACCCCCAATTAAAGGGAAGAAGAGCTCCAGGATCTGCTGACGGACTGAACAATATAATGAGTACAAAATATGGATCGAGAGTAAATCGAAGAAAGACGAAAGTAATGAGAAGTAGCAGAAATAAGAATAACGAGAAACTTAAAAGCGAGACTGGTGATCGCGAAATAGATGTTGATAAGGAATTCTACTACTTAGGCAGCAAAATAAACTTTGACGCTCGAAAGTAGGAGGACTTAAAAAACATTCTAGCACTGGCAAAATGGCGTTCCTGCTCAAGATAAGTCTACTAGTGTCAAAAATAGGCCTTGATTTTAGGAAGAAATTTCTGAGAATGTCCGTTTGGAGCACAGTATTGTATGGTAGTGAAACATGGACTGTGCGGAAAACAGAAAAGAAGAGAATTGAAGCATTTGAGATGTGGCGTTACAGAAAAATGTTGAAAATTATGTGGAATGATAAGGTAGGGGATGATGTGGTTCCGTACAGAATTGGAGACAAAGGGATTATACGGAAAACACTGACAAGAAGAAGAGATAGGATGGTAGGACGTCTGTTAAGACATCACGGAATAACTTCTATGGTACTGGAGGGAGATGTATGGGGTAAAAACTGTAGAGGAGGACAGAGATTGGAATAAATCCAGCAAATAACGGGGACATAGATTACAAGTGCTACTCAGAGGTGAAGAGATTGACACGGGAGAGGAAGAAGACTAATATCTCAAAAAAAAAAAAAAAAAAAAAAAAAAAAGAGTACAGTTGGTACCTGTAGAATATGGTATGAAACAAGATCACTTGATTCCTTTTAAACTATTGCATCAGAAACTATAAGTAAGTAATCAGGCGTCAACATAACGACTTGTATCACAGTGGTGTGAGCTACTTCAGTGGAAACGACAAGAAGGAAACTGAGTGACAGACGCAGGGGTTGGACAAAAATATGTAAACACAGCGAGAGATGCATCCTTGATGCCTGCATGCCATGCTGTGCTGTTGTATTTGATGACGAACGTCATCTGTGAAATGTCCTCAATGCGTTGCAGCTGTCAGTCTTGATCAAAACAGTGTCGTGTGTAGTTGTGAGCGAATTATGTCGGGGCTAAGTCATTTCGAACGTGGGCAAATTGTTGGTGCTCTTTTGGTGCGTTATCCCCTGACCAACGGAGCAAAAATATTTGGTGTTTCGAGAGGTACCGGATCGAGGACTTATAATGCATCCAGAGAAAGCAGAAAAATGTCATCCGCTAACTCACAACCCAGACGAAAGCGTATGTTAAGTTATCGTAACAGACGGTCACTGAAGAGGATTGTGAGGAAAAATGAGACGACAGTTACAAAAGTCACTGCAGAACTGAATGTCGCAGTCGCGAACCTATTCAACACCAAAACAACACGGAGGAACTTCTGTAAGCTGGGAATTGCAGGGCAAGCCAGAACTCCAAAACCCGTAACAGAAAAACGTGGTGCCCAAGCAATAAAAGCCGGCCGAAGTGGCCGCGCGGTTCTGGCGCTGCAGTCTGGAACCGCGAGACCGCTACGGTCGCAGGTTCGAATCCTGCCTCGGGCATGGATGTGTGTGATGTCCTTAGGTTAGTTAGGTTTAACTAGTTCTAAGTTCTAGGGGACTAATGACCTCAGCAGTTGAGTCCCATAGTGCTCAGAGCCATTTGAGCCAAGCAATAAAACCTTGGATATGAATCAATGAAAGGAAGTAATTTCATCGGACGAGTCTTGTTCCACACTATTTCCAGCTTATGGCCGATTTCACTTCCCAAGACTGAAACATGGTGGGCGTTCGGTGGTGATTTTGGCAGCCATTCGTGATATTACACGGGCCCCATGATTACTCTGCATGATCGCATTACTGCCAAGGATTATGTAACCAAAGAATTTGAAATAACAGCCAACCATTTGCAAAATATAGGTTTATTAAACATTGACCATGGTTTCGACGGTTTTAAAACCGTATTTTTCAGAAGATGTAAAAATCACATTATTTATAGTCAATATGGGAGTCGTTGACACTCTCTAGTACTTGATTATGCAACAACTTTGGGTGATCGTGTTCATCCCACGGTGCAATGTTTCTTCCTCAACGATGATCGTCCAGGACTAGTTTTGTGTGCGCGAGAACGATTGTTGCACTTCCCCTGGCCACCACTGTTACCAGGTCTCAATATTCTACATCCTCATCTACATCTACATGGATTCTCTGCAAATCACATTTAAGTGCCTTGCAGGGGGTTCATCGAACCACCTTCACAATTCTCTATTATTCCAATCTCGCATTGCGCGCGGAAAGAATGAACACCTATATCTTTCCGTACAAAGGTCTGATTTCCCTTATTTTATCGTGTTGATCGTTCCTCCCTGTGTAGATCGGTGTCAACAAAATATTTTCGCATTCGGAGGAGAAAGTTGGTGATTGGAATTTCGTGAGAAGATTCTTCGCAACGAAAAACGCCTTTCTTTTAATGATGTCCAGCCCAAATCCTATTTCATTTCTATGACAATCTCTCTCATATTTCGCGATAATACAAACGTGCTGCCTTTCTTTGAACTTTTCCGATGTACTCCGTCAGTCCTATCTGCTAAGGATTCCACACCGCGCAGCAGTATTCTAAAAGAGGACGGACGAGGCAGTATCCTTAGTAGGTCTGTTACATTTTCTAAGTGTCCTGCCAATAAAACGCAGCCTTTGGTTAGCTTTCCCCACAACATTTTCTATGTGTTCATTCCAATTTAAGTTGTTCGTAATTGTAATACCTAGGTACTTAGTTGAATTTACGGCTTTTAGATTAGACTAATTTATCGTGTAACCGAAGTTTAACGAGTTTATTTTACCACTCATGTGGATGACCTCACACTTTTCGTTATTTAGGGTCAATTGCCACTTTTCGCACCATTCAGATATTTTTTCTAAATCGTTTTGCAGTTTGTTTTGATCTTCTGCTGACTTTATTAGTCGATAAATGACAGAGTCATTTGTAAACAACGGAGGACGACTACTCAGATTGTCTCCCAAATCGTTTATATTCTCGTAGATAAGGAACAGCAAAGGGCCTATGACACTACCTTGGGTAACGCCTGAAATCACTTCTGTTTTACTCGATGACTTTCCGTCAATTACTACGAACTGTGACCTCTCTGACAGGAAATCGCAAATTCAGTCACATAACTGAGACGATATTCCATAAGCACGCAATTTCACTACCAACCGCTTGTGTGGTACAGTGTCAAAAGCCTTCCGGAAATCCAGGAATACGGAATCGATCTGAAATCCCTTGTCAATAGCACTCAGCACCTCATGTGAATAAAGAGCTTGTTGTGTTTCACACGAACGATGTTTTCTAAACACATGTTGCCTGTGTGTCAATAGACCGTTTCCTTCAAGGTAATTCATAATGTTCGAACACAATATATATTCTGAAATCCTGCTGCATATCGACGTTAACGATATGGGCCTGTAATTTAGTGGAGCTTTGCGAACTGCTTTGCTGAGAAGCGTGCGTGATGGCTAATGCTGGAGGTACCCTTGTATGACAAGAGCTGGAAACGTGTAATGCACATTGCCCAACACGATTGTTTTGGTAGCCCAGATGCTATGGTGCCGGAAGGCATAATGTTGCCTAGGCATACCCCAAATCCCGTGAACGTTATTGTGACACTGTACTCCTTCCCCACGTGCATTTTTTCAGTGGTGCATTCGGCCCCGACTTCACTTTTATGGGTGATAAAGAAGCACGTCATCAACTATATAGGAGCGCTTCTTCTACCGCTGCTCATGTACTTACTACTTACTCTTACTCTCCTGGGCCGGCCTGTGTGGCCGAGAGGTTCTAGGCGCTACAGTCGGGAACCGCGCGACCGCTACGGTCGCAGGTTCGAATCCTGCCTCGGGAATGCATGTGGTGTCCTTAGGTTAGTTAGGTTTAAGTAGTTCTAAGTTCTAGGAGACTGATGACCTCAGAAGTTAAGTCCCATAGTGTTAAGAGCCATTTGAACCAGCCTTACTCTCCTGGCTCCACAAACCGTAGTCGCTTTTTGACCACGTCAGGTAGCGTCTTCCACGGTATTCTGTTTTCGGCGTCTTCTTTCCTTGTTCCCAGTACCTGGAGATCCTTGGCAACCTGGTCCCTCCATCTCAATTCCGGCCTGCCTTGAGCTCTTCGTCCTTTCGGTTTCTTCTCTGAGACTTCTCTCAGTAAAGATCCCGGCTCATCTTAATCTTCCTATCTTGGCTTCCGCAACTACATCTGGTTCATTGTACAGCTCCCTGTTCTTTCTTCTTCGCCATTCTCCTCCCCCATAGATTGGTACACGTATTTTTCGTATGATTTTATTTTGAAAAACTTTTATCTCTCTGTGTATTTTCTATGCACCATATTCCTGCCCCATATAGTAATACTGGTCTGATTATCGTTTTATATATTCTTACTTTGGTTCATCTTGAAAACAGTTTAGATGACAGTAGTTTGTTGTGTGAGTATGATGCTCTGTATGCAGATTGATCCCCGCCTCTATTTCTTGCTTCTCATCAATTTTGTCGTTTACTACTACCCCCAGATATTTAAATTTATCTACTTCTTCAAACATGTGGTTATCGATCTGCAGAGCTTCCGTCTTTTTGTTCTGTAATTTCTTTCTACCGTCATGAATTTCGTTTTCTCATTATTTACTTCTAATCCATCCGGATTGCCGGCCGTGGTGGCCCAGTGGTTCTAGGCGCTCCAGTCCGGAACCGCGCGACCGCTACGGTCGCAGGTTCGAATCCTGCCTCGGGCATGGATGTGTGTGATGTCCTTAGGTTGGTTAGGTTTAAGTAGTTCTAAGTTCTAGGGGACTGATGACCTCAGATGTTAAGTCCCATAGTGCTCAGAGCCATTTGAACCATTTGAACCATCCGGATTTTCAGAGATTAATGCTACAACTGCAAAGACCAGTACATTTAGTTTTTTTCCTACTGTAGCGGGACTTTGAATTTCGCCGCGCTACTCTCGTTCCCGCAGATAAAAAATATCCCGTCGCAGCGGTATGAGCGCTCGACGGCAGAGAAACTACTAAAATTGTAACTTTTTTTTTGTTTTCTATCCGTTTCAATTGTCTCTTAATAGCCGAAGCTTAAGGCAGACGTGATCTGATTAAGACGAAAAAACTTATTAATGTGTAGATATTGTGGAAGTTGTTATGAAATTCGGAGGATGGAGAGAAGCAACTAAAATAAATTGCATTTAATAACAAGACGGTTTTGTGTACATTAGAAATTCCTGGACAATGAAACTTATTGCAAGATTTCGGAGCCGACTTTTCACACAGAAGTGAAGGAGATTTTTGAAGACCTGGACGCCGCACGAAAGAAGACAAGTTAACCTGGTAAAGGATGATTTATTTACGCCACTTCCCCATGTCATTTACATTTTGTTATTCTCTGTTTCTTTTCAGTAAGTTTTGTAGTGGAAATTGGTTTAACTTTTGCTCAAAAACGCCACAAGGACCACCCCAACTATAGCTTTTCTGTAATACGAAGTCCGATTTGCTTTTCATTCTTTCCCTTTTCTCACGGTCTCTCTTCTCCATTTATTTTTTTTATTAACCACTACACTATTTTAATTCCTTCTTCTGCTTCACTTGCTTCTTGCACTACAGTGTTAGACAAGAGGCGTGGTATTCCATCTCCTTGCCGGCCTCCCGTTTTTATGTCAAACGCTTTGGAATATTCTTCATCCATCTTCACTACCCGTTTCGAGCCTTTCAGTGTTACTTTCACAAGATTTATAATTTTCTTCAGTATTCCGAAGCTCTCCATTTTCTACCACAACTTATCTCTGGTTATACTGTCATAGCCTTTCTTAAAAATATAGTACTGCTATTGCTTTGTTATACTACCACGTGCTAACAGATCTAGCAATTACGTCACAGGGATGGTCCGACTAAACGCTGTTCTCTTGTTTCAGCTTCTATCGAAAGATTCATTTCATTTATTAAATCAGGCTCCCCCACATACGCCGATGAGCGAAAACAGTATTTTGACTTGACTAGCAGCGTGTTCTCCACCTCTGCAACGCGATACAGCAGACATTGCGCGTGGTGTGGATTTAACGAGTCGTGTCGGCTTCTGTTGTTACCTAGCACCAGATTCGACGAACAGGTAACTTTATTCCAGTAAATTATGGTCCATTGGTTTGAGGATGCGGAGTCATGCCTAATAGAGTCCTAGTTGCGTTCCTCGGGGTAATAATAGGCGATTTTTGTGGACAAGACATGAACTTGATTTCACTGTCATGGCCCCCATACAGATGTAGCGCGATTCTGATCTTACGGTACGGATAATTATTCTGCTGTAATATTCAATTGCCGCCGGAGTGGACATTAAGCATGAAGGAATGGACAGGGACCGTAATAAACGCCTGGCACTGATTTTACGAAACAGGTAGTTATTCGGATGGAATATGCAATCGCCGTCGGGGAATACGTCAAGCATGAAGTGATTCAAGTGGTCCGCAATAAAAGCTGACGTCCAAAGCTGTCTTGGTGCCTTCGATTACCACCTCAAGTCCTATTAAAGCCCAAATGGATATCTCCTATAGCATAAAATTGCCCTCACCAGCCTGCGTCCATGACGCGGTGCTTTTCGAGCAGCCTCCACCTGGATGATGACGTATCCGTACACAACCATCGACGTGACGTAATAAGAAATGTGATTCATACGATCGGACGACACGTTTCCATTGATACAGCATCCAGTCTCGACGACCCCGTATGGGCTGCACTCGTAATTGACATTATAGTCGCGTCAACTCTGGAACACGCTGCAGAATCCAATGTTCTGAACAGTGTGCCCCGAAACACTTGTCCCTGCACCAGAACTGAAGTCTGTAATCTGGTCTACCAAAGATGGCCGCCTATCCTGATTTACAGGATGCCGATGAGCGAAAACGGTATTTTCACCTAACAGCCTATTGTCCACCTGTGCATCGCGGTCATCAGAAATTGCTCGATGTGTGGATTTAACCTCAAAGTTCTTTCATGAGGCGTAAAGTCCATGTCGCCTCCTCGTGGTTTCCTCATCCTTCAGCCACCATCCATGGATACTCGCTTAATAGCCGATCATGTTCTTCGTTTCCGAGATGCTATCTAGTTTTCTGTCGCCAAATCTTAACAAAGTGTCCTTTGCTAAAGTAGTTTATGTCAGTACATTTCGCCGTTTGCGGTCTACATCATCGCTAGAATAATTACGCAGACGTCTTTGCTGCGCGTATATACTTTCCTCAATGCGTCAGGTACCTGCAGTTCCAGTAGGTGGCACGTGGCCTGTAGTTGTTATCCTGTTTTCGCTGACCAGCCTGTTCCCGATCAAAGTTGGGACGCGTAGAGTATTATATAAATACACACATCAAAAAAAGTTTTGCATCACCCGAGTTCCCAGGACTTCTGAAGATAGACGTTGACTGTGGGTACTGTTATCAGGCACAGGCCCGCTGACTGTTCAGAGATGTCACTAAACCCGCCCAAAGATATAAACAACCATGCATGAGCAGCGCCTATGAGACAGAGGGGGTCCGACAGCCGATCAGTTCCGGTCATTCCACCAGGGAGGAGGTATACGGCTCGTGTTGTCTGTAGTTCAAACATGCCTAGACGATCAGTACCGCGGTTCGATCGCGTCCACACTGTTACTTTGTGCCAGGAAGGGCTCTCAACAAGGGAAGTGTCCAGGCGTCTCGGGGTGAACCAAAGCAATGTTGTGCAGACATGGAGGAGATACAGAGAGACAGGAACTGTCGATGACATGCCTCGCTCAGGCCGCCCAGGGACTACTACTGCAGTGGATGACCGCTACCTACTGTTTATGGCTCGGAGGAACCCTGACAGCAATGCCAAAATATGTTGAATTATGCTTTTTGTGCAGCCACAGCACATCGTGTTACGATTCAAACTGTGCGCAATAGGCTGCATGACGCGCAACTTCACTTCCGACGTCCATGGCGAGGTCCATCTTTCCAATCACGACACCGTGCAGTGCAGTACAGATGGGCCCAACAACATGCCGAATTGACCGCTCAGGATTGGCATCACGATCTCTTCACTGATGTGTGTCACGTATGCCTTCAGCCAGACAATCGTCGTAGAAGTATCTGGAGGCAACACGGTCAGGGTGTACGCCTTAGACACAGTTCCAGCAAGTGCAGCAAGGTGGAGGTTTCCTGATGTTTTGGCGTGGCATTATGTGAGGCCGATGTACGCCGCTGGTGCTCATGGAAGGCGCCGTAACGGCTGTACGATACGTGAATGCCATCCTCCGACTGATAATTCAACCATATCGGCAGCATATTGGCGAGGCATTCGTCTTCATGTTCGACAATTCGCGCCCCCATCGTGCACATCTTGTGAATGACATCGCTCGACTAGAGTAGCCATCATGATCTCCAGACATGAACCCTATAGAACATGCCTGGGATGGACTGAAAAGGCCTGTTTATGGACATTGTGACCCACCAACCACTCTGGGGGATCTACGCCGAATCGCCGTTGGTGAGTGGGACAATCTGGACCAACAGTGCCTTGATGAACTTGTGGATAGTATGCTACGATGAATACAGGCATCATCAATGCAAGAGGACATACTACTGGGTGTTAGAGGCACCACTGTGTACAACAATCTGGACAACCACCATTGAAGGTCTCGCTGCGTGGTGGTACAACACGCAGTGTGTGGTTTTCATGAGCTATAAAAAGGGCGGAAATGATGTTTATGTTGATCTCTATTCCAATTTTCTGTACAGTTTACGCAAGTCTCGGAACCGAGATGATGCAAAACTTCTTTGGTGTGTGTAGTTTTAGAATCGTACTGGCACGTATCTAGCAGACATGTACAATAAACTTTTACTTAGTGACGATATCGTACAAGACTTCAAAAGTAGGTGAAACTAGTTTAATTAAAAAATATTAGAAACCTCAAAATGTACACGGTCTTGTCACATTACTGTGACCATCCCCTGTTTCCGACGTCACGGTGCCATAACCATACACAGGCAGCAGGTGGTATATCCTCATTGGGTATAAAGCGTTTCGGTGGGACGCAGTGCTGTGGTTTCATCTCGTGGATCCGGGTGTACTGCTGGTGGTCTGCGTATTCCCAGCTCGGCATCTTTGTTTCCCGACAGTCACAGGAAAAACCTGATAAAGATGCCGAGTTACGCCGTTGAAATAGTATGTTGGGAAGACGCAGACCACCGGCAGTACACCCGTTTCCACGAGATGACAATGAATCGCCGGGAAAGTCTAAGATATTACAGTGCAGTAGTTTTCGTAATGCTGAAACAGAGCGACGTATCTGATGTCGAAAAGGACATCATCAATGTAGTTTGGGCCAAGGGTGGAAGCATTTACAGAACAGCGAACTTCGTAAAGTGTTCGCGTGTATCCATGGCCAAAGTATAACGCTCACGGCAAATTGTCGCTTTCCAAAACTGGCGCCGAGACAACTGTGGTTCACCAAGGGCCATAGATGATAGAGATGAACGGCTGCGGAGATGTCTATGGGCGAGCGGATGTGCACCTGCTGAGCAATTTACCGCCAACATGAACCGAAGAGCTACCAACAACGTATCCTCAACGACCGTTCCGCGAACTTTGCTGCATATGAGCCTCCGCAGCATGCGCCTGGCTCATGCACCCATTGTTGTTGTTGTTGTGGTCTTCAGTCCTGAGACTGATTTGATGCAGCTCTCCATGCTAGTCTATCCTGTGCAAGCTTCTTCATCTCCCAGTACTTACTGCAACCTACATCCTTCTGAATCTGCTTAGTGTATTCATCTCTTGGTCTCCCTCTACGATTTTTACCCTCCACGCTGCCCTCCAATGCTAAATTTGTGATCCTTTGATGGCTCAGAACATGCCCTACCAACCGGTCCCTTCTTCTTGTCAAGTTGTGCCACAAACTCCTCCCCAATTCTATTCAATACCTCCTCATTAGTTACATGATCTACCCATTTAATCTTCAGAATTCTTCTGTAGCACCACATTTCGAAAGCTTCTATTCTATTCTTGTCCAAACTATTTATCGTCCACGTTTCACTTCCATACATGGCCACACTCCATACAAATACTTTCAGAAACGACTTCCTGACACTTAAATCTATACTCGATGTTAACAAATTTCTCTTCTTCAGAAACGATTTCCTTGCCATTGCCAGTCTACATTTTATATCCTCTCTACTTCGACCATCATCAGCTATTTTGCTCCTTTACTGCCTTAAGTGTCTCATTTCCTAATCTAATTCCCTCAGCATCACCCGACTTAATTCGACTACATTCCATTATCCTCGTTTTGCTTTCGTTGATGTTCATCTTATATCCTCCCTTCAAGACACTATCCATTCCGTTCAACTGCTCTTCCAAGTCCTTTGCACCCAAGCTGACTGCGAGTCATAGTACCGCAGTGGACGTTCAATGAGTGGCGACAGGTGGCGCTTTCAGATGAGTCACGTGTTATGCTTCGTCGGACAGATGACCGTTGATGTGTAGGGCGTGAAACCTCTGAAAGCAAAGCCGGAAAGTTCCAGGGCGGAGGAGGGAGTGTCTGCGGCATATTCTCGTGGCATTCCCTGGGTAACAGAGGCCCAATGGATCAGCACAAGTATGTGTCTATCCTTGAGGTCCATGCAGTTTGTTTTTCGGCGACAAGATGGTATCTAGAAGCAGCACAGTGCAACGTGTCACACAGCTTGCAGAGTGTGTGCGTTGTTCGAAGAGCATCTGTCCGAGTTTATGGCACTCCCCTGGGCACCAACCCCCCTCCCCTCCCCACCCGAATTTAGACCCAATCGAGAACCTTTGGGACAATGTTCGCGCCATGGATCCTCAACCGAGAAACCTAGCGCAGCTGGTCACGGCAATGGAGTCAGCATGGCTCCACTTCCCGGTCAGTACCTTTCAGAACCTCGATGACATTCTTCCTGCACGACTCACAGTGGTCCACGCTGCAAAAAATTCTGACAGGTGGTCACAGTAGCCGGCCGATGTGGCCGTGCGGTTAAAGGCGCTGCAGTCTGGAACCGCAAGACCGCTACGGTCGCAGGTTCGAATCCTGCCTCGGGCATGGATGTTTGCGATGTCCTTAGGTTAGTTAGGTTTAACTAGTTCTAAGTTCTAGGGGACTAATGACCTCAGCAGTTGAGTCCCATAGTGCTCAGAGCCATTTGGTCACAGTAATGTGACTGTAGAGTGGATCTGTAGAGTGGATCTAGGCGCTACAGTCTGGAACCGCGCGACCACTTCGGTCGCAGGTTCGAATCCTGCCTCTGGCATGGATGTGTGTGATGTCCGTAGGTTAGTGAGGTTTAACCCCTTCAGACCCTCTGGCTACAATTGTGTACATTAACATTTACAGTCTGTTAGCTGCAACAAAATTATTTCTTCCCTAATCGAAACTGAGCTTTTTTTTTTTTTTTTTTTTTGTTCATCAGTCTACTGACTATTCGTCATCGCCATACTGGCGTATCCACCCGCCGTGATGGTATGGGGTGCCATTGGTTATACGTCTCGGTCACCTCTAGTTCGCATTGACGGCACTTTGAACAGTGGACGTTACATTTCAGATCTGTAACGACCCGTGGCTCTACGCTTCATTCGATCCCTGCGAAACCCTACATTGCAGCTGGATAATGCACGACCGCATGTTGCAGGTCCTGTACGGGCCTTTATGGATACAGAAAATGTTCGGATGCTGCCCTGGCCAGCACATTCTCCAGATCTCTCACCAACTGAAAACGTCTGGTCAATGGTGGCCGAGCAACTGGCTCGTCGCCGGCCGAAGTGGCCGTGCGGTTAAAGGCGCTGCAGTCTGGAACCGCAAGACCGCTACGGTCGCAGGTTCGAATCCTGCCTCGGGCATGGATGTTTGTGATGTCCTTAGGTTAGTTAGGTTTAACTAGTTCTAAGTTCTAGGGGACTAATGACCTCAGTAGTTGAGTCCCATAGTGCTCAGAGCCATTTGAACCATTTGAACTGGCTCGTCACAATACGCCAGTCACTACTCTTGATGAGCTGTGGTATCGTGTTGAAGCTGCATGGGCATCTGTACCTGTACACGCCATCCAAGCTCTGTTTGACTCAATGCCCAGGCGTATCAAGGCCGTTATTACGGCCAGAGGTGGTTGTTCTGGGTACTGATTTCTCAGGATCCTTTTTTTTTTTTTTTTTTTTTTTTTTTTTTTGTTCATCAGTTTACTGACTGGTTTGATGTGGCCCGCCACGAATTCCTTTCCTGTGCTAACCTCTTCATCTCAGAGTAGCACTTGCAACCTACGTCCTCAATTATTTGCTACACACTTGTAAATGTTCAACCTTTTCATCACGCTCAAATGCTGCCAACCGTTGGGCATCACTATAAAAAAATCTGCAAGTCAATGTAGCAGTGCGCAGCAACTCGTAACCACCAGAATACATGGTTCACTATATTCCAGTGTATAACTGAATATTGTTGTTGTTATTTTCCATGGAAATTATTGAATCACCATTTTACTATTTATTACAATAGAGAATATTTCATAATTAGTTATTTTAGTCCTTAAAGTGAAGCCAAGTGAACAAAGTACGTTTTGGAAACGGGTACATATTTTTGTATAAATCTTGCTCCTAAAATCACTAAAAAATCACCTAAGACCACTACCACATAAAGAAAAATTTTTCTTCCTCCAGAAAAAATTCGGGTCTGAAAGGGTTCAGTAGTTCTAAGTTCTAGGGGACTGATGACCTCAGAAGTCCCATAGTGCTCAGAGCCATTTGAACCATTTTTTAAACATCAATATGTGTCCGAATGCTGACTTTGTTTACCAGCGCACTGACCCAAGGCTAGAGTCCGAATAGCCCCCCTCCCGTTTTTTCAAAAAATGGTTCAAATGGCTCTGAGCACTATGGGACTTAACATCTATGGTCATCAGTCCCCTAGAACTTAGAACTACTTAAACCTAACTAACCTAAGGACAGCACACAACACCCAGCCATCACGAGGCAAAGAAAATCGCTGACCCCGCCGGGAATCGAACCCGGGAACCCGGGCGTGGGAAGCGAGAACGCTACCGCACGACCACGAGATGCGGGCTCCCGTTTTTTCTAGCGCTTCCGCATCTATACAGCACAGCGATTGGGCGTACCGCGTCGAATCAACTTCTCAAATATCTCGAAACTGTCGCCTTAGTGTGAAGTGCCCACACACGGTCTTCGTGGATAATATTTTCGAAGGCCACTCTACATTTCTATTAATGTCGTCTTCACAATATAGCACAGTGAGAGACGTGTAGTAAGGAAGTGTTTTAGAACAAAATCATCGCAAGACTTATTACTTACGAAAACTCTCTACGTGGAACACAGATAGTATTTTCCACTGCCTCAGAAAACTTACATTAGTTCGACTGCATTTTAGATAGTAAAAGTTTTGTGTGGGCTATTATCCCGTAAAGTTTTCACTGAAAGACGAAACTGACTGTGTTTCTGAATTATTTCCTTTTCTGTCGAATCTCGTAACCGATATTTGGCGAACCTAAAAACTTCCGAGGGTTCTGCGTGACCAGACGCCATTACGGCGGATGGGAAATTCTCTTTTAAAAGGATTACCATTGGAACGTCGCATCTGAATAACTCTAACCGAATAAAACGACGCACTCAGTTAAAACTCCGGCTGCCTGCGGACGTAAATAGCGGAAGGGTCACCCGGTGTGATGGACGCCGTGTCCGCGAGATAAGGAGAGTCGGGGCAGTTCAGGGCAGGCGGGGGCCGGCATGTCAGCGCAGGGTTACAGATGTTCCGCGTTTCATGCGGAGCCGTAGGGAACTTGGACTGACTCGCGATATGTGCACACTGTGCAACGAATTTTTATAACGTCACAGATCGCAGAGCTGAATACCTGTTTCCATGTAGAGCTTATTTCTTGCAACTTTATGCTCAAACATTTGTTGCCAACCTCTGCCGCACGGTAATCCACCAGTGGCTGCTTGTGGAAAGGTATCTGTGTACTTCGATGAAATCTCTTCTCTACGACTGAACCAAATGACGCAGTAGTTCAAGTATCATACGGACATTTTCGACGTCGACAGCTCAAATTCTCACCCTGCCTTCCACATTTAATTTCCTGTAAACTCTTTACATCGATAAGAGGAAATGCTGGAGGAGGGCGTGGCCATTTTCCTTCCGCAACCTTTTCAAACCCGACAGTGTGTGTGCGTGTGTGTGTGTGTGTGTGTGTGTGTGCATATACTTCAGTTACATCTTCATGTGTGCTCCACATGTCACTACATGAGTACTCCATCTCAAATTCTTTGACAAATGTGGTACTCAGGGCTGAAGCAGACAACAAGAATACTTTTAAAGAACTCTGTTTCAATCCTCTCGTTTGGTTCTCCCTCACGTTATTCGATCACGCGCCAGTTGCTTCTTAAGAAACTTCTGCCTCCATAAGGTTGTAGAATACTGTTGTTGCTCTACTTTTTTGATGTGGTCTTGGCGGTGGCTTCCGATGTAACCTAGGAGCCGACTGTGTGGTGAATCGAACATTGTTTTCTGGGGACTATCAGAGTCGACTTCCTCCTTCGTGCAAAGTCGCAGAGAGATATAGACTGGCAGATACGAGGGCAGTCAAAAGTTTTTGAATTATTACCACGAAAAATTAAAGATACGTAATTAATTTTTTGTTTGGTTGCAAATACACTCAACAGTGATTTGAAGTCCTCGCTCCGCAGTACTGTAGAGGAGCCAGTACTAAATGTAGGAGACAGATGAAGTTCAGTATCGCGAGGTAACTCATTTTGGAAGGGGAAAACGCTGCAATAATTCTTGACAAGTTGGTGATATCATGTTCAGGAACATGTAATGTAAGATCCATGTATCACGGAAAAGTGGACTTTCTTAGAAGAGAAATGTAGAGAACTAGCATATATAGACTGGGAATAAGTGAAATGAGGTGCAATGGCAAGGGAGAATTTACTTCTGTTGGCTACACGGTATACTATACTAGACAAGAGAACAACAGAAGTAATGAAGTAGCCTTCATAGCACGCAACAGAGTAAGGAAAGCTATAATGGCGTGTAATTATAAAAATAATAAGGACTTCCATCAGATTTCAAGGTCAACCCTTTAATAACACAGCCATTCAAGTTTACGTACCAACCGCTAATGCCGAAGAAGACGTTACTCATCAGTTCTATGTAGATGTGGAAGAATTACTACTGCTGACACCAAAATAGGATGTCGTCTTCATAATTGTAGATTGGAACAGCAAAGTGGGAAATCAAACTGTAGAAGATGTAACGGGAAAATTTAGTCTCGGCACTACAAATGAAGCAAGACAGAGTCTCAAATATTTCTGCCAGAGTAATTCGGTGGTTATTACTAACACGTTGTTTTAGCTACTCAAACGACTCCTATACACCTGGACTTCGCGAGACGGCCAATACTCGAATCAAACTGGTTACATACACACTAAGAAAGAAAAAAAAAAATTCTACGCCCTCGAAGGACTCATCCGAGTGGGACAGATAGGACGAATATGGGTAGATGTGATGTATACATACAGACAAACACATGATTACAATTTCAGAAAAATTGGATGATTTATTCAAGAGAAAAAGATTCATAAGTTTAACAAGTCAATAACGCAGTGTTTCAACATTGACCCTTATACAAGCAGTTATTCAGCTTTGCACTGACGTACATTTGTTGGATGTACTCCTGGGGGACATGGTGCCAAACTCTGTTCAATCGTAAAAATCCCGAGTTGGTTGTGGAGCCCTGCCCATAATGCTCCGAACGTTCTCAATTGGGGAGAGATCGGGACCTTGCTGGCCAAGGTGTGGTTTGGCAAGCACGAAGATAAAGTAGAAATTCTCATGGTGCGCGGGCGGGCGTTATCTTGCTGAAATGTAGGTCCAGGTTGGCTTGCTGTGAAGGGCAACAAAACTGGGAGTAGAATATCGACGATACACCACTGTGCTGTGTGGGTGTCGCAGATAACAACCAAAGGGATCCTGCTATGAAATTAAATGTCATGCCAGATCATCACTCTTTGTCGTCGGGCAGTGTGGCTGGCGATAATCAGGGTGGTATGACACCAGGGCGTCTCCAGACACGTCTTCGATGATCATCGGTGTTCAGATCTAAACGGGACCCGTCAATGAAGAGGATTCTACTCTAGGTAGTGGGGTTCCAGGCCGAAGGAATGTCAGGAGACGCCCTAGACAATGGTGGCATACCACCCTGATAAGTGCCAGCTACACAACCCGACGGCCGGGAGGGATGTTCTGGGATAACATTTAATTTCGCCTTACCTCTCCCCACTTGAGAACGTTTGGAGCGTGATGGGCAGGGTCCTCCAACCTTCTCGGGATTTTTACGGTCTAACGCACCGACTGGACAAAATTTTCCACAATATCCCTCGGGAGGACACCTAACAACTCCATCAATCAATGCAAAGCCTAATTACAGTTTGAATAACGACCATTGCGTTACTGACATGCTCAGTTTGTGAATCTCTTTCTCTAGAGTAAATCATCCAATTTTTCTGAAACTGCAATCTTGTGTTTGTGCGTACATGTGCATCATTATCTACCGACTGTCTGTACATGTACCTCATATACTGATTTCCGGACCATTCGCGTAATTCCTTCGGGTTTCGTAAGTTTTTTAATGTCTTAGAGTGTATTTTTTAATCAGAGGTGGTACAGTGCTATCCAGTCAACTACAACAAGACGTGGAGGTGACAGCGAATCAGATCACATGCTCTTAATTGCAAATTCCAGCTGACCCTGAGGGAAGTAAGCAAAGCTATACCACTTTTAAAAATGTGTGTGAAATCTTATGGGACTTAACTGCTAAGGTCATCAGTCCCTACGCTTACGCAGTGCTTAACCTAAACTATCCTAAGGGCAAACACACACACCCATGCCCGAGGGAGGACTCGTACCTCCGCCGGGACCAGCCTATTCCACTTTACTGAAACGATCTTAAGAACATAGTTTCTGATAATACAGTAGAAGTCAAAACAGATTTAATGCATGAGAGACAGAAGGCAAAAAATCCACGACACCTGTGGACGTTGTCAAGGAAGCAGCAGAGAAACTCACTCCCAAGGAAAATGATAGGAAGGAGTCCAGATGGTTACCAGTTGAGGCATTGCAAATTACAGAAGACCAAAGGAAAGCAAAAATCAATGGGCAAAGATCAGCAACGCTTAAATTAAATGCTGAGTTCCGGAAATTAGCTAGAAGTGACAGGAACAGCTTCTTGAATGGAGAGTGCAAAAGCGTTGAAGAGAATGGCAGACTGAGGAAGATGATGGATCTATACAAGAAAATTAAAGACACCAAAGGAAATTTCCTGGCGAAAACGGGAACACGAAAAGGTAGAAATGGTAAAGCTATAACAGAAGCAGAGGACATTAAGGACGGATGGGCAGAAGATGTGGGAGACTGCAGAACTGTATACTTGTGACGGTGAAGTTAATGTGGACGGCCGGTGCGGCCGAGCGGTTCTAGGCGCTTCACTCTGGAACCGCGCGACCGCTACGGTCGCAGGTTCGAATCCTGCCTCGGGCATGGATGTGTGTGATGTCCATAGGTTAGTTAGATTTAAGTAGTTCTAAGTTCTAGGCGACTGCTGGCCTCAGAAGTTAAGTCCCATAGTGCTCAGAGCCATTTGAACCATTTTGGAAGTTAATGTGATTTTAGAATCAAAGCCAGATATTTTGGCGAGTGAAGTCAAATGGGCTCTAGGACTTGGTGGACATATCAGAATTGCAGTAAAATTTTACAAAATAATCGGAAAGAATGCAGTGAAAGTGCTACATTCAATACACCAGAAAATATGAGAAGCCCAACAACGGCCAGAAGACTGGAGAAGCTCGGTATTCATCCCGTTTCAAAAGGAGGGAATTTTAAGGGCTATTAGATCACCGAACAACAGCACTTATCTCACATGCCAATATAACCTCATAAAATAGTCATCGCCATTGTATAGACCAAGAACTATCTATTTCGTCTAGGAAGTGGGACTAGAGATCAAATTGCCAACATCCAATGGCTTATGGAAATGTCAAGAGAATTCCAGCAAGATATGTATCTCTGCTTTATTGATTATTCTTAAGCCTTTGACTGTGTCGGCCACAATAAATTGTGGGAAGTACTCAAAAATGTGGGAGTACCAGAACAGCTCACTTCGACCCGCCACAAATGTTCTGCCAACATTTTCATCTCAGAGTAGCACTCGTGACCTACGTCCTCAATTATTTGTTGGATATATTCCAGACTCCATCTTCCCATTTACCTCTTACGGAATTTATATTCGACCAAGAAGCCGTGGTGAGAACCACATAAGGAGGAACCAAATGAGTCAAGATTCAGAAAGGAGTAGGACAAGGCTGTATATTGTCACATCATTTATTCAATCTGTATGCAGAGCTCATTATGAGGAGTACCAGGTAAGATGAAGAAGAAACCGGAATTAAAATAGCTGGGATAAATACTAGTCATCTTAGACATCCAGAGGCTAACATACTGATGTCAGAAAATGAAGAACAGTTAAAAATCCTCTTACCGGAAACGAAAGAAGAAAGCGCAAACGCTGCTCAAACGGTTCAATGCCCATGCTGATAGGCGCTGAACCAACGTGGAATGGGGTAGAACACTCGTCTCGGATGAGAGCAGTTTCAGTCTGAGTAGTGATTCTGGACGTTGCCTTATAAGCGGGGGGTGGAATACGTAATGCACCCAGGATCATTGTCGAACTTGACCACTTCGGTGATCCATGTGTTATTGTGTGGGTAGCTGTAATGTTATTCGAGCGTACTGACCTTCAAACCTTTGAACTCGGTACATTCACCGTTCAATGTTGTTGAGATACTGTATTGGCTCCCCATGTGGGAATTTTCAGGGGTGTTTTGGCCCCAGACTTCATTTCTATAGATGACAAAGAGCGATCGCTTCGAACTGTCGAGGTAGAGGAGCTCATTGAATAAAAGGATATTCAACGAATGGACTGGCCTGTCCGTTTTCCCGACATAAACCCCATCGAGCGCGTATAGGATGCGCTAGTGATACGTAATGCAGCACTTCAACATGCGCCTACGACAATCCAGCAGTTGAGGAATGGAACGTCATACTACAAGAATCCGTTGCCAACCTTGTGGCCACCATGGAAGGAAATCTGCAGAGCATGCAAACTTTTGTAATGTCCAGGGAGCCATCCCAAATCGCCGTGACATCAGTGTAATTATAGCCTGTGAATAAAAGTGCCACATATATTTGTCGCACTGCGTATTTCTTGCCGGTACCTTCTGTACTATACTGCAACAGTTCTTTCTATGTATAGTCCAAGTTTCAGCGATATATGTTATTTGGCGGTGACATTTTACGCGAAAGTTACTTCCGTCCTTTTTGCCTACCAGTACATTTACAAAGTTTCCAGATAGAATCTTTTTTCTGTTTTTTGACATTTCGTTCAGAATCTTACGGTGCCTCTCATGTGACAGTCATGTTATAAAGCATTTGTACTGGAAATGTTTCGTTATTTGTTAGTGCCTTCAGATTAGAAAATTAGTAGTTATCTATAGGGATGGAGTCAAAAATCTGTTGGGTGTACGATAGATCCTTTCCTTTTCCAAAACAAGAAATAACGTTGCAACAAGCGCCTAGTGCAAAACAAAAAAAATTGTCCATAAGTGGTTATATCGATGGCAAAAAATAGTAGTCTTCTGCTAATGGACGTCACAAGCTCACAAAATGATGATTGTCACTCAGAGTAAGAAGCATATGAAATACGAGAATTAGCTAACCATTCTTTTATTCGTCTCAGTCCATGAAAGGAGACACGTTCAGTGGCAGCCAGACCAGCTATCAACTCCCATTCCGCAGAAAGAAATTGGGCTATTAGATATGCATGCTGCGAGCGCCAAAACGTCCGTGTACTTAAAATGCATGGATCCACTGCGGGAAAAAAGAGCCGTTTACTAGGACAGAGCGTGCGGGCCGTTTGGCTAAATTATGCATGTGAGACGACTTGCCAAATGGGAAACGGTTGCCAGCACCACGTGCCCTGCTTTAAGTTAAGCCTGCGGGGTCGCCCGTCGTGGCGGCACCACAACCGCTCCGTCACCGGGTGTTACAGCACGTTTCATTGCTCACCTAGTGGCGTTCCACTGCGTCTCATGTCAGGCAAACGCGATTATCTTGGTCCAGCACCTCAACGTGTAATTTTTTTTCTGAGGTCTTTTTTTTTAATTCATTATTAACACAATACAATACAATACAATATGAAGATACAAACAACCTACCACCTTAATAATTAGTGGGTCTACATATGATACAACATAGTTCAGCACCTTTATTACATTAAATTTTCTACAACTGGCATATCTATGAGCAAGGTTAATCTACACTACTAGCCATTAAAATTAATACACCAAGAAGAAATGCAGATGATAAACGGGTATTCATTGGACAAACATGTTATACTAGAACTGACATGTGATTACATTTTCACGCAATTTGGGTGCATAGATCCTGAGTAGTACAGACCCGTGGTCTAGGGGTAGCGTCTCTGATTCATAATCAAAAACGTCTTCGGTCACGGGTTCGATCCCCGCCACTGCCTAAATTTTGATAAATAATCAGCATTGGCGGCTGAAGACTTCCGGCATAAGAAGTCAGCCTCATTCTACCAACGGCCTTGTCAAACAGGGCGGAGGAGCGGATAGAGGTTCAGGGCACTCTCTTCTCCTAGGGGTGGGAAATTGCCCCTAAAGGCGGAAGAATCAGCAATGATCAACAACACGAGGATGCAGAAGGCAATGGAAACCACTGCATTAAAGACACGTAACGTGTATCAACAGGACATGTGGCCTGTAATTGAAGAAGTGTCATGATGATCTCTCCATTGGCAAAAGATTCCGGAATAGTCCCCCATTCGGATCTCCGGGAGGGGACTGCCAAGGGGGAGGTTACCAAGAGAAAAAGATTGAATAATCAACGAAAGGATAACGTTCTACGAGTCGGGGCGTGGAATGTCAGAAGCTTGAACGTGGTAGGGAAACTAGAAAATCTGAAAAGGGAAATGCAAAGGCTCAATCTAGATATAGTAGGGATCAGTGAAGTGGAAGGAAGACAAGGATTTCTGGTCAGATGAGTATCGGGTAATATCAACAGCAGCAGAAAATGGTATAACAGGTGTAGGATTCGTTATGAATAGGAAGGTAGGGCAGAGGGTGTGTTACTGTGAACAGTTCAGTGACCGGGTTGTTCTAACCAGTTCAGGTATACATGCCGACGTCGCAAGCTGAAGATGAACAGATAGAGAAAGTGTATGAGGATATAGAAAGGGTAATGCAGTATGTAATGGGGGACGAAAATCTAATAGTCATGGGCGACTGGAATGCAGTTGTAGGGGAAGGAGTAGAAGAAAAGATTACAGGAGAATATGGGCTTGGGACAAGGAATGAAAGAGGAGAAAGACTAATTGAGTTCTGTAACACGTTTCAGCTAGTAATAGCGAATACCCTGTTCAAGAATCACAAGAGGAGGAGGTATACTTGGAAAAGGCCGGGAGATACGGGAAGATTTCAATTAGATTACATCACGGTCAGACAGAGATTCCGAAATCAGATACTGGATTGTAAGGCGTACCCCGGAGCAGATATAGACTCAGATCACAATATAGTAGTGATGAAGAGTAGGCTGAAGTTCAAGACATTAGGCAGGAAGAATCAATACGCAAAGAAGTGGGATACGGAAGTACTAAGGAATGACGAGATACGTTTGAAGTTCTCTAACGCTATTGATACAGCAATAAGGAATAGTGCAGTACGCAGTACAGTTGAAGAGGAATGGACATCTCTAAAAAGGGCCATCACAGAAGTTGGGAAGGAAAACATAGGTACAAAGAAGGTAGCTGCGAAGAAACCATGGGTAACAGAAGAAATACTTCAGTTGATTGATGAAAGGAGGAAGTACAAACATGTTCCGGGAAAATCAGGAATACAGAAATACAAGTCGCTGAGGAATGAAATAAATAGGAAGTTCAGGGAAGCTAAGACGAAATGCCTGCAGGAAAAATGTGAAGACATCGAAAAAGATATGATTGTAGGAAGGACAGACTCAGCATACAGGAAAGTCAAAACAAGCTTTGGTGACATTAAAACCAACGGTGGTAACATTAAGAGTGCAACGGGAATTCCACTGTTAAATGCAGAGGAGAGAGCAGATAGGTGGAAAGAATACATTGAAAGCCTCTATGAGGGTGAAAATTTGTCTCATGTGATAGAAGAAGAAACAGGAGTCGATTTAGAAGAGATAGGGGATCCAGTATTAGAATCGGAATTTAAAAGAGCTTTGTAGGACTTACGGTCAAATAAAGCAGAAGGGGTAGATAACATTCCATCAGAATTTCTAAAATCATTGGGGGAAGTGGCAACAAAACGACTATTCACGTTGGTGTGTAGAATATATGAGTCTGGCGATATACCATCTGACTTTCGGAAAAGCATCATCCACACAATTCCGAAGACGGCAAGAGCTGACAAGTGCGAGAATTATCGCACGATCAGCTTAACAGCTCATGCATCGAAGCTGTTTACAAGAATAATATACAGAAGAATGGAAAAGAAAATTGAGAATGCGCTAGGTGACGATCAGTTTGGCTTTAGGAAAAGTAAAGGGACGAGAGAGGCAATTCTGACGTGACGGCTAATAATGGAAGCAAGGCTAAAGAAAAATCAAGACACTTTCATAGGATTTGTCGAGCTGGAAAAAGCGTTCGACAATATAAAATGGTGCAAGCTGTTCGAGATTCTGAAAAAAGTAGGGCTAAGCTATAGGGAGAGACGGGTCATATACAATATGTACAACAACCAAGAGGGAATAATAAGAGTGGACGATCAAGAACGAAGTTCTCGTATTAAGAAGGGTGTAAGACAAGGCTGTAGCCTTTCGCCCCCACTCTTCAATCTGTACATCGAGGAAGCAATGATGGAAATAAAAGAAAGGTTCAGGAGTGGAATTAAAATACAAGGTGAAAGGATATCAATGATACGATTCGCTGATGACATTGCTATCCTGAGTGAAAGTGAAGAAGAATTAAATGATCTGCTGAACGGAATGAACAGCCTAATGAGTACACAGTATGGTTTGAGAGTAAATCGGAAAAAGACGAAGGTAATGAGAAGTAGTAGAAATGAGAACAGCGAGAAACTTAACATCAGGAAGTCAATGAAGTTAAGGAATTCTGCTACCTAGGCAGTAAAATAACCAATGACGGACGGTGCAAGGAGGACATCAAAAGCAGACTCGCTATGGCAAAAAAGGCATTTCTGGCCAAGAGAAGTCTACTAATATCAAATACCGGCCTTAATTTGAGGAAGAAATTTCTGAGGATGTACGTCTGGAATACAGCATTGTATGGTAGTGAAACATGGACTGTGGAAAAACCGGAACAGAAGAGAATCTAAGCATTTGAGTTGTGGTGCTACAGACGAATGTTGAAAATTAGGTGGACTGATAAGGTAAGGAATGAGGAGGTTCTACGCAGAATCGGAGAGGAAAGGAATATGTGGAAAACACTGATGGTACTAGAGGGAGCTGTAGAGGGCAAAAACTGTAGAGGAAGACAGAGATTGGAATACGTCAAGCAAATAATTGAGGAAGTAGGTTGCAAGTGCTACTCTGAGATGCAGAGGTTAGCACAGGAAAGGAATTCGTGGCGGGCCGCATCAAACCAGTCAGTAGACTGATGACAAAAAAAAAAAAAAAAAATCCTGAGAAATCAGTACCCAGAACAACCACCTCTGGCCGTAATAACGGCCTTGATACGCCTGGGCATTGAGTCAAACAGAGCTTGGATGGCGTGTACAGGTACAGATGCCCATGCAGCTTCAACACGATACCACAGCTCATCAAGAGTAGTGACTGGCGTATTGTGACGAGCCAGTTGCTCGGCCACCATTGACCAGACGTTTTCAGTTGGTGAGAGATCTGGAGAATGTGCTGGCCAGGGCAGCATCCGAACATTTTCTGTATCCATAAAGGCCCGTACAGGACCTGCAACATGCGGTCGTGCATTATCCAGCTGCAATGTAGGGTTTCGCAGGGATCGAATGAAGCGTAGAGCCACTGGTCGTAACAGATCTGAAATGTAACGTCCACTGTTCAAAGTGCCGTCAATGCGAACAAGAGGTGACCGAGACGTATAACCAATGGCACCCCATACCATCACTGCGCGTGGATACGCCAGTATGGCGATGACGAATACACGCTTCCAATGTGCGTTCACCGCGATGTCGCCAAACACGGGTGCGACCATCGTGATGCTGTAAACAGAACCTGGATTCATCCGAAAACATGACGTTTTGCTATTCGAGCACCCAGGTTCGTCGTTGAGTACACCATCGCAGGCGCTGCTGTCTGTGATGCAGCGTCAAGGGTAACCGCAGCCATGGTCTCCGAGCTGATACTCCATGTTGCTGCAAATGTCGTCGAATTGTTCGTGCAGATGGTTTTTGTCTTGCAAACGTTCCCATCTGTTGACTCAGGGATCGAGACGTGGCTGCACGATCAGTTACAGCCATGCGGATAAGATGCCTGTCATCTCGACTGCTAGTGATACGAGGCCGTTGGGATCCAGCACGGCGTTCCGTATTACCCTCCTGAACCCACCGATTCCATATTCTGCTAACAGTCATTGGATCTCGACCAACGCGAGCAGCAATGTCGCGAAACGATAAACCGCAATCGCGATAGGCTACAATCCGACCTTTATCAAAGCCGGAAACGTGATGGTACGCATTTCTCCTCCTTACACGAGGCATCACAACAATGTTTCACCAGGCAACGCCGGTCAACTGCTGTTTGTGTATGAGAAATCGGTTGGAATCTTTCCTCATGTTAGCATGTTGTAGATGTCGCTACCGGCGCCAACCTTGTGTGAATGCTCTGAGAAGCTAATCATTTGCATATCACAGCATCTTCTTCCTGTCGGTTAAATTTCGCGTCTGTAGCACTTCAGCTTCGTGGTGTATCAATTTTAATGGCCAATAGTGCATTTTATTAATCTATTCTATTTCTAAGCTAATCTAGTCTGCAGCGATTACAATTGTGCGAGTTTATGTATAAACCTACTATTGTGGCCTGTTCACCGAACTAAACCCAGTGAGCATGCCCCTGGCACTGACTGGCCATGTTGTTTTTGTCGCTGTAGTCCCTGCTTTGTTAGTGTGGTTAGTGTTCTATTCTACCTACTACTACTACTAACTTCTAGTACTTAAAGTAAGAGTGCAATTGTCTTTGGCTGGGAGGTGATGCACCAGCTGGCCTAGTGCAGTAGCGCGGCGGATTTCAGTCGTGAGGCGACTGGCCAGCTCCGCAACCGGCGGTATGGGCGGGTACATCTTAGTCTATTCCGGGTTTACTGTTATCCATTTTGGTTCCTTAAAAATTCCCTCACGATCTTCTGTGATACCTCGTTTGCCAGAATGTTAAGGACATGAAAGGTATCAGCACGTCGTATTAGGGCATAGGTGTCGTTATTCGGTAATTGTGTTCTTAAGTCATACGCCACATCGTCGTATAACAAGCAGTCATAGATGATGTGCTCAGGTGTACCGTCTTGAGCGCCACAGTTAAACGCTGGTGTTGCTCTTTTTCCAAACCGACATAGAAATGTCGGATATGGCCCAAGTCCTGTGAGAAAGTGCAGTAATTCTCTGCTTGGCTCGAAGGAGGTCATCCGAAGTCGTTTCTTGATGTTAGGCAGCAGTTGCAAGAGCCTTCTACCAATTTCTTCGTTTTCCCATGATTGTTGCCATAACTCCTCCCCCCCCCCCTCCCTCCTTCTTTTAACAGCAAACTTGTCTCCTACCTGCACCCCCAATATTTCCCTAGTTCTTTCCTTTGGAAACCCAGTACCATGCTGCCTGTTCTCTTATTTTTATATCTAGTGGACATAATCCCATATCAGCACCAATGGAGGCCCCCCCCTCCCCCAGGAGTTGTTCTGTATGCCCCAAAAGATCGTAGAATCATGTTTCGCTGCACCCTTCTCACAGCCATGACTGGCATTACCCTCGTGAGCCTGTGTGTCCAGACCCCACACGCGTATCGTGCTATTGATGACAAGATGCTATTATGATATAGCTTGATCAGTGCGGGTGGCAGGTGAAATCTTGTATGTCCTATGTTAATAAGATTATTTAGAACATCTAGGGCTCGTTGTCTTGTGGTTTCTGTGTGGGATTGTAGCTCCACTTTTCATCAATGATTACTCCTAGGTACTGTGCTTCGCGACGCTGGAGAACTGGTGTTCCATCTATTCTGACTGTGGGATTCCTGATCAGACTGCCTTTTAGAAGAAGATATGTTGCAAACTTCATTTTTGCTTCTTGACACCACTCAGTTACTATTGTTATTGCTCTTTCTGCTTTTGTTTCTAGATTTTATCGGCTACGGCCGCTAGCCAACAGGAGGAGGTCATCAGCGTAGGCTATCACGTCTAGCACTTCCTCGCTGAGTTTTAGTTCCTCCAATAACGGCTATACATTAACGTCGCAAAAGAGTGGCCCCAGAACGGAGCCCTGGGGACACCCCTTTGTGATGGTTTTGCTTATTTTTTCGTTAGGCGATGATAACCAAATATCCCTGACCATGCAATAGCTCCTCAGACAGCCATAGAGGGGCCCTGGGCATTCCTTCTCAAGCAAGCAGGAGAAGAGCGAGGACCACCACAGGTTGTCGAAGGGGCCACTGATGTCCACCATGATGCCAATCGCGTACTTGTGTGGGGCTGAGCTGCAGACCTGAGCCGCCAGGGCGATTGTGTCAGACACCGATCGCCCCGGCCGGAAGCCGAACTGCCTGTCGCTCATACAGCGCAATGTCCTGCGTGCAGTCTCTGTCAGCTAACAGCTTCTCCAACAACTTCCCCATGATGTCTATTGGCCTATAGGACTTCGGCTCCATGGGATCTTTGTCAAATGGTTCAAAAGGCTCTGAGCACTATGGGACATAACATCTGAGGTCATCAGTCCCCTAGAACTTAGAACTACTTAAACCTAACTAACCTAAGGACATCACTCACATCCATGCCCGAGGCAGGATTCGAACCTGCGACCGTAGCGGTCGCGGGTTCCAGACTGAAGCGCCTAGAACCGCTCAGTCACAGCGGCCGGCGTATCTTTGTCCTTGACCTTTTTTATAATAACCATATTTGCTCTTTTCCAGATCTTTGGGAATTTACTGGTCCTAAGACATTCATTAAATAACCCCGTGAGAGGTGCTATTAGCTGCGGGGCGAGGAACTGTACCACCTCCGCTACTATACCGTCTGGCCCTGGTGCCTTTCCCCGTTTTAGTGACCTAATCTGTACAGCAGCTTCTTCTTCAGAGAACGGGTACACCCTGGTTTCATTGGTGTACTCCTGCTGATCCTTCCTTTTCCTCGTCGTCTGGCAGCAGAGTCCGCAGGAGGACCTCGGCAGTCTCTCGCCAGTACTCTGTTGTTCTGCCACCTTCTCTGACTGTGGAGAGAACTTGTAGGGAACTCCCCAAGGGTCAGTTGCAAGTTGCCTCAGTCGTAGCCCTCCCAAATTTTGATCCTTACCTCTTTCAGTTCTTTTTGAAATATGTCCTTCGCTTCTCTATATTGCTGCAACCAGTACTGTTTTTCTTGCCAGACGGCACTTCGCTGGTAGTACTTCCTCGCCCGTCGCACAGACTGGCGCAAAAGTTCGAGGTCAGCGGTCCATGGTGATGGGGAGGCCGCTACGGCCCTTCTCCTAGTTGGCACTGCAGCTTTTACCGCCCGAAGTACCGACCCCACCAGTTCTTTGGCGTACCTATCCACGTCAAGGTCACCCTCGGGCAGTAGAGGAACATCACACTCTCGAGCTAGGCGCTCCCAATCTGTTTTATTGTTGTATTGGATTTCCCATCCTAGGTCCCAGCGGCATGCTTCGTCACTGAGGTGAAAGACAATCAGGTTGCGATCGCTTGTGGCTACTTCATCTTTAACTACCCAGCTTTCAATGTTACTACTTACGTTAGGTGTGGCCAAAGTGACATCTATGTTAGTCCCTAACCCACCTCCACCCGTGTAGGTGGGGGGATTCCCCGGTTTATTGGCCACAACAAGCTGTTGGGCCATGATCAGCTCTTCAGCCTTTTCGCCGTTTGCGTCTCTGGTGCCGCTATACCATAGGGGGGATTTTACATTCATATCAGCTGTGATTATGACCCTCCTCCCCTGCAACGCCATGGTGATTCTTGCATGGTGGTCCAGGTAATCTTCAAAATTTCCTCCATATTGGAAGTACATATTTATGATATATACCAGTCGCAGTGGTGTCTGTAACTCCACGAAGTTGCAGTGGCTGTTTGATGACTGCGTTATTGTTGTTGCCCTTAACCCTTTGTTTGCTATTATTGTGACTGCCTGAGGTTCTTTCCCGCTGGAGATTACCTGCCAAGAGGCGGACATGAAGGGAATTTGCCCAGCTCGAGAATATGGCTCCTGCAGACAGATTACGTCCACTCTCAGCTCCTCCACTATCCTTCGCAGCTCCTGCATGACTACTCGGCTATTATGAGTGTTGATTTGTCCTATAGTAATTCTAGATGTCATTATGGAAAGTATGTGTGGAAGTTGCAGCAGGCCAGGCTTTGTTCCAGTCTGACGCAATTCACCCATTGGCCAGGACAGACTGTGTGTATATTTCCTCCATGTCGAATCTTTCCCCTCTTCTTTCAAAGACTTTCTTAAGCAAGTCACACAGGGCTCCGAATTCGGTGGGAAGGTTCATTGACCTTAACTGTATCCTGTCTACAGCCTCCATTGTAGAGAAAGTGACCTTTCTTCTGTGTTTGTGCCCTACACGTACGACTTGCCCAGGTGCTATTGTAAGGACAGTCGGTTGCTCTAGGTGCGAGTGCTCCATGGCGAATTCTAAGTTGGGATATATTCTTCTTGTTTTCACTCCCATGTGTCTGGGTGCTGCCTCCAGTTGCATTGTACTCGTGACTGAACTATCCTGTAAGACTAATTTCGAGGGTCCTTCTTGGGCGGGGATTATGGGTGTTTGTGTTGGAAGCCTGTGGGTCGTTGTCTGGCGTATGGCCGCTTTGTGTTGCGATTGGTCGGCCTGTAGTTATTGGTCGCGCGACAAAGTTTGCAGCTTTAGGGTTGAGTGTAGAGGAGGCAACTGGAGGAATCTGAGCCACAGGTTCGGTCTGTATAGATATGTCTACTTTAGATATTGTCTGTTTGTCTGACTCTCCTACCGGTTCTGTCTGTATACTTATGTCTGTCATGATTATTTCTTGCTGTTTTGTTTTTTGTACTGCCATTAGGAATTCCCTAAATTTGCAAGCCCTTTCGGCGTCTCTCCTTTGTTTACTGGGAGACTTCCTTTTCTTAACTGTTTTGATTTTGTTCGCAGCATCAGCCATAATTAGTTATAGCTATCAAGCGCTGTTCCAACATTTTATAGGTTGGGCAGTTCCTGCCAGTTGTTCCGCAAGACTTTTTCCCTCTGCGTGTGCATGGCACACATACGCTTGGTTTGCTGCAGTTTTTCCTAAGGTAGTCTTCAGAATCACACCTGGAGCAAGCCGGCTTCCCACTACAATATTTGTGTATATGATCAATGTCCACGCAGTTGTGGCAACGATGTACCACCAAGTAGTCTTTCACATTTATTGCATGAAAGCCAATGTAAACCTTGCCCATTGTCGTTAGCCTTTTCCATAGGGCCCCCGAGACATCTGCCACATGGTGGACTACATCTCGGTCCCTTGGTCCTGTCCGGAATCTTAATTTGAAGTCTTTCATTAAGCTTTCAATGTCCATGTCATCGAGATTTTGTTTGTACAGGGTTTCACAGAGGTCTTCATTTGTTAGTGTTAATGGTACATCATACAGGATAACTAGTGGGTTTCTTTTACGTGGGTGCTCGCACCGAACTTACATAATTTCTGATTGGCGAGTAGCTTATTCTTGTCATCTTCTGTGGCAACATCAACAATGACAACGCTCTTTGTTGCCTTGACCCTATTGATTTTAATTTTCTCTCTAGCCGGATTTACTGAGGTTGCAAAAACCTTTTGAACTTTCTTGATGTGTTGACCTGGTAGAGGTCTTAGAAAGACCGCCGTATAAGGTCGTTTAGAAACTTTTGCAATTGTTTCTCTCGTTGATTGGGCCTTTGTTGCTGCTTGTGCAGCTACACCAGGCCATGTCTTAGTCGGTTCTTTTCTCAGTCTTTCATTTTCTTTTTCGAGTTCTTCAATTCTGCCCTCCAGCTTGGCGTTGACAATTGACCATGCTGCCAGCTCATTTTTAAGTGTTTGAACGGCTGCCTGACTAATCTTCCAGTTCTTAACATTCCGGTCTATAAATTGGCTTAACCTCATGAATCTTTCCATAGTGCTCTCCTCAGTCGCTTGACACAAGCCGTCTTCTGGCGAGGGAGCAGCTAGCATGGAAGCCCTTGTGGGCGCACGCGAGTCGCTTGTTTCATCAGTAGCCATCATTTCGTATTTGACAAGCGAAGAATTGGGAGCCACGTCTCTTACTCCGGACCTCTGGCATGGGGGTGGGGGAGGGGGGGGGGGGGAGGGGGACTAACATGCATCTCGTCCAACGGCCTCGCCCCTACATCTACATCTACATACATACTCCGCAGTCCACCATACGGTGCGTGGCGGAGGGTATCTCGTACCACAACTAGCATCGTCTCTCCCTGTTCCACTCCCAAACAGAACGAGGGAAAAATGACTATCTATATGCCTCTGTACGAGCCCTAATCTCTCTTATCTTATCTTTGTGGTCTTTCCGCGAAATGTAAGTTGGCGGCAGTAAAACTGTACGGCAGTCAGCCTCAAATGCTGCTTCTCTAAATTTCCTCAATAGCCATTCACGAAAAGAACACCTTCTTCTCCAGAGACTCCCACCCGAGTTCCTGAAGCATTTCCGTAACACTCGCGTGATGATCAAACCTACCAGTAACAAATCTAGCAGCCCGCCTCTGAATTGCTTCTATGTCCTCCCTCAATCCGACCTGATAGGGATCCCAAACGCTCTAACAGTACTCAAGAATAGGTCGTATTAGTGTTTCATAAGCAGTCTCCTTTACAGATGAACCACATCTTCCAAAAATTCTACCAATGAACCGAAGACGACTATCCGCCTTCCCCACAACTGCCGTTACATGCTTGTCCCACTTCATACCGCTCTGCAATGTTACGCCCAAATATTTAATCGAGGTGACTGTGTCAAGCGCTACACTACTAATGGAGTATTCAAACATTACGGGATTCTTTTTCCTATTTATCTGCATTAATTTACATTTATCTATATTTAGAGTTAGCTGCCATTCTTTACACCAATCACAAATCCTGTCCAAGTCATCTTGTATCCTCCTATAGTCACTCAACGACGACACCTTCCCGTACACCACAGTATCATCAACAAACAGCCGCACATTGCTATCCACCCTATCCAAAAGATCATTTATGTAGATAGAGAACAACAGCGGACCTACCACACTTCCCTGGGGCACTCCAGATGATACCCTCACCTCCGATGAACACTCACCATCGAGGACAACGTACTGGGTTCTATTACTTAAGAAGTCTTGAGCCACTCACATACTTGGGAACCAATCTCATATGGTCGTACCTTAGTTAGGAGTCTGCAGTGGGGCACCGAATCAAACGTTTTCCGGAAGTCAAGGAATATGGAATCCGTCTGATACCCTTCACCCATAGTTCGCAAGATATCATGTGAAAAAAGGGCGAGTTGCGTTTCACAGGAGCGATGCTTTCTAAAGCCGTGCTGATGCATGGACAGCAACTTCTCTGTCTCAAGGAAATTCATTATATTCGAACTGAGAATATGTTCGAGAATCCTGCAACAAACCGATGTTAAGGATATTGGTCTGTAATATTGAGGATCCGTTCTTCTATTCTTCTTATATACAGGCGTCACCTGCACTTTTTTCCAGTCGCTCGGGACTTTACGTTGGGCAAGAGATTCGCGATAAATGCAAGCTAAGTAAGGAGCCAATGCAGTAAAGTACTCTCTGTAAAACCGAATTGGAATCCCATCAGGACCTGGCGATTTATTTATTTTCAACCAATTCAGCTGCTTCACAACCCCAGGGATGTCTATCACTATGTCCTCCATACGGGATTCTGTACGAGACTCAAACGGCGGTATGTATGTACGATCCTCCAGCGTGAAAGCTTTCTCAAATGCTAAATTTAAAATTTCAGCTTTCGTTTTGCTGTCTTCCGCTGCCAGGCCAGACTGATCAGTGAGTGACTGGATGGAAGCCTTCGACCCACTTACCGATTTTACGTAAGACCAGAATTTCCTTGGGTTTTCAGCAAGATCTTTTGCTAAGGTATGACGGTGGTAGTGGTTGAATGCTTCGCGTATCGCTCTTTTTACAGCAGCACGAATCTTTACTAACTTTTGCCTGTCCTCATTCTCCCGATCTTTCTTGCACCGCGAGTGCAGCTGCCTCTGCTTCCTGAGCATTCTCCGAATTGCGCTGTTAAACCACGGTGGGTCTTTTCCGTCCGTAACCCACTTTTTCGGCACATACTTGTCAAATGCGTGATTTACAATGTGTTTAAAATTTGCCCATAATTCTTCCACGTCCATCGTACCGGAAGTAAATGAAGTAGATTCATTTACTAAGTGGGATGCTAGCAATTGCTTATCTGCTCTTTCTAGTAAGAATACTCTCCTAGCCTTTTTGACCGACTTTTTAACTTTCGTAACCATAGTCGTAATGACAACACCATGATCACTAATCCATGTCTCAACACTGACACCGTCAATGAGGTCTGGTCTGTTCGTGGCTACCAGATCTAAAATATTTCCATTACGCGTTGGCTGTCGATTTAGCTGCTCAAGACAGTTTTCGGATAATGTGTTCAAAAGTAATTCACACGACGACTTGTCTGTACCACCTGTAATGAATCCATAGACTCCCAGTCTATACTAGCTAGGTTATTGACACATTCCTGGGGTCAGATACATCACATGATCACACTGACAGAACCACAGTACATAGACACATGCAACAGAGCATGCACAATGTCGGCACTAGTACAGTGTATATCCACCTTTCGCAGCAATGCAGGCTGCTATTCTCCCATGGAGACGATCGTAGAGATGCTGGATGTAGTCCTGTGGAACGGCTTGCCATGCCATTTCCACCTGGCGCCTCAGTTGGACCAGCGTTCGTGCTGGACGTGCAGACCGCGTGAGACGACGCTTCATCCAGTCCCAAACATGCTCAATGGGGGACAGATCCGGAGATCTTGCTGGCCAGGGTAGTTGACTTACACCTTCTAGAGCACGTTGGGTGGCACGGGATACATGCGGACGTGCATTGTCCTGTTGGAACAGCAAGTTCCCTTGCCGGTCTAGGAATGGTAGAACGATGGGTTCGATGACGGTTTGGATGTACCGTGCACTATTCAGTGTCCCCTCGACGATCACCAGTGGTGTACGGCCAGTAGAGGAGATCGCTCCCCACACCATGATGCCGGGTGTTGGCCCTGTGTGCCTCGGTCGTATGCAGTCCTGATTGTGGCGCTCACCTGCACGGCGCCAAACACGCATACGACCATCATTGGCACCAAGGCAGAAGCGACTCTCATCGCTGAAGACGACACGTCTCCATTCGTCCCTCCATTCACGCCTGTCGCGACACCACTGGAGGCGGGCTGCACGATGTTGGGGCGTGAGCGGAAGACGGCCTAACGGTGTGCGGGACCGTAGCCCAGCTTCATGGAGACGGTTGCGAATGGTCCTCGTTGATACCCCAGGAGCAACAGTGTCCCTAATTTGCTGGGAAGTGGCGGTGCGGTCCCCTACGGCACTGCGTAGGATCCTACGGTCTTGGCGTGCATCCGTGCGTCGCTGAGGTCCGGTCCCAGGTCGACGGGCACGTGCACCTTCCGCCGACCACTGGCGACAACATCGATGTACTGTGGAGACCTCACGCCCCACGTGTTGAGCAATTCGGCGGTACGTCCACCCGGCCTCCCGCATGCCCACTATACGCCCTCGCTCAAAGTCCGTCAACTGCACATACGGTTCACGTCCACGCTGTCGCGGCATGCTACCAGTGTTAAAGACTGCGATGGAGCTCCGTATGCCACGGCAAACTGGCTGACACTGACGGCGGAGGTGCACAAATGCTGCGCAGCTAGCGCCATTCGACGGCCAACACCGCGGTTCCTGGTGTGTCCGCTGTGCCGTGCGTGTGATCATTGCTTGTACAGCCCTCTCGCAGTGTCCGGAGCAAGTATGGTGGGTCTGACACACCGGTGTCAATGTGTTCTTTTTTCCATTTCCAGGAGTGTAGATAACAGAAATAGCTAACAATACTAAAGACAAACAAAACACTTGCAGCATTCATTTACAAACACGAACAAATGAAGCGTGGGAAGTATATGAACAGGAAAGAAATAAAGCAAAGAATTTAATAAAAAGTTACCATAGTGAATCCTGGGAAAGATTCGTAGCTAGCGTTCACAGAAAGACAGAATATAGCTTTTAAACTTCCGAAGTACTGCAGACATTAATATAATAACAGAAGATCCATGGCTGCACCATTACAGAAATTTATGGTATGATGAAGAGAGTGGAGAAAGATGTAACATAAAATTTGATAACTGGAGTTTAAGCAGCGATAAAAGAATTAAAATCAGCCTTAAATCTAACAAAAAAAAAAAAAAAAAAAAAGGAAGAAAAGCTACTGCCATAGCTCGCATTAATGCTGAATTAATCAAATATGGAGGAACCATTTTAGAGTTTTGCTTCTTCGCCTTTTTTAAATATGAGCTGGAAGAACTGTTCTGTACCTTGAACAATCGAACACAGCTAAAGTTATTTCAGTCCTTAAAAAAGGCAATAGGAAAAACAAGGGAAATTATAGAGAAATTACTTTGCTAAATGCAGGAGACAAAATTTATAGGAAAATTGTTAATCAAAGGCTACAAACTATTTCCGATGCAATAATCTCAGAAGAACAGTCAACCTCCTGAAAGGGGCGTTCGTGTAGTGATAATATATTTATAATAAGAAAAATTATTGGAAAACAACGGGAATTTGGTTTAGAAACGCATTTAGTATTTATTGATTCTGAGAAGGTCTTTGAGAAGGAGAAAGTACCACTTTTGAAGAAAATATTGGAAATAAAAGGTTTTTCAAAGCATCTTATTAAAACCATAGACAGTCTACATCGAAATACAAAAATAGTTATTAATTCAGCTCGAAAATGTCAGACAAAATTTTAATAAATCTAGATGTTCGACAAGGGTGCAGTCTATCACCTATTTATTTAATTTATATATTGACGACCTATTTATGAAGTGAAAATATGAAATATTGTTAGTAACAAAAATTGGATCTAGTGTACAGTGAGTAATCTGTGATATGCTGATGAACAGATAATAATACAGGAAACAGAACATAATTTACGAAGACCAATGCAGAGATTGAGGCAAAACGCAATATATTACCACTTGAAATTTCCTGGCAGATTAAAACTGTGTGCCGGACCAAGACTCGAACTCGGGACCTTTGCCTTTCGCGGGTAAGTGCTCTACCTTCTGAGCTACCCAAGCACGACTCATGCCCCTTCCTCACACATTGCCAGTACCTCGTCTCCTATCTCATTCTGGAAACATCCCCCAGGTTGTGGCTAAGCCATGTCTCCACAATATCCTTTCTTCCACGAATGCCAGTTCTGCAAGGTTCGCAGGAGAGCTTCTGTAATGTTTGTAAGGTAGGAGACGAGGTACTTGTGGAAGCTATGAGGACGGGGCGTGAGTCGTGCTTGGGTATCTCAGATGGGCCGTCAGCTTTCGGCCGGTGAGCGGCGAGGACGTCTTTTTTACATCCCGTCCGCAGAGTCGCGAGCGCGCGTAGTTTGTTTACTTCCTCGCCGCAGCTAATACTAGCGTCCGTTGACATTCAGTCTTCATGGCTCATTCGTACAGAAAAGCTACCATCAAGATCAGCTTCCAGCCTGACTACGCACGACCACGAGCCTTTGAAGTCGAACGATTCATCCGTGACGAAGTTCAAATACCAACACAGCACATCATCGGTATCCACCTATCCATCACAAGTAGCGTCGTTTACGTCAAGATGGCCGATGACGAGCTATATCACGCAGTTCAAACACTCCGATGGTCACATCGGAGAGGTTACTGTTGACCATGCTGGACTAGGTTACGCACACTAAGAGTCTTCGAACTCCCTTTCGAAGTGCCACCGGACGTCGTTACCTCAGCTTTCCGCCCATAAGGGACGGTAATTAGCCACGTGGCCGAAAAATGGAACACCTTCGAGACGTACCAGGTCCTCAACGGCGTCCGACAAGTGAAAATTGAATTAAAGAAACATGTGCCATCCTACTTTGTCATAGGTGGCTGTCGAGCAATAGTAATGTACGACGGACAACCTCGTACTTGTTCTGGTTGCGGCCAGGAGGGTCATGTACGCTCGGCGTGTATTCAACGTTGGGTTACACAACTTCCATTACATGACACAGCACCACCTCCTACGCTCACGGCCGTCCCCCCTCAATTACGCAGGGGTGACACGATCGACCGTCAAGACAGACGACACACCACTTGGATGACAGGAAGCGTTAGAATGCACACCTGTCGCCAGTCATGGATTGACCAACAACATAACGGTGTCCGCAGATATTGAAGAACGCCGCCCATCGACTCCACATGAAGATTCGGACGAGAAAATGGAACTCGACGCTAGGGTTGTACCGACCTCTGCTTTTCTCCCTGAGGGAGATGCGATACGGGAACCACAAACTCTTTCGGATACAGAAACCCACGTCCGCAAACAAAGGTCGCCGAGAAAACATAAAAAGGGACGTCGCCCACCCTCAGACGATTGCCTCCTGCGGACGTCTTCTCCAGTTGTCGACCGACGAAACGACGAGGAAAATGGAGGACACAGGATAGCCCTCACCTGTCACTTTGTCTGATTTTGACAAACCCGATTCCGCTCTCTCGGGCAAACAGATGGCAAGCACAGCGCCCGCCGTTGGTACACAACCAGAAACAACTGCGGATTCACCCTTAGTCACTCAGCCCACAAGTGTTCCACCGCAGCCACCGTTAACTTACGGACCTTGGGCGGATGACATTGAAGACGATTCTACGCACACTGTGGTGGATGAGGAGGGGGTCTCTCCTCCCACACCTCGGCCCCTCCCGAGTAGCAACAGACGACGACGCGGACGCGGGCTGCAGATTACACGCGCCACCTTTTACGGCGACACTGAAGGCGACCCCCAGCGCAGGAGACGATCTACAGACCTATCGCTTAACGACCTCAACATTAACACCATTCTGACACGTACGAAGTTGTCGCTGCACCAAGACATGCTCAATGCAGCAGACGTTGACATTGTCTTTCTCCAAGAAGTCTTCATCGCCGATTTCCCGGGTATGTATGGTTATACAGCTCATGTGTCCCACGCCTCGCCAACTAACAGTGCAGTCGCAGTTCTCCTCAGAGAGGGCCTCGAGGCGGACGAAGTCTATCTCCCCAACGCTAGAGGAATGGCCGTAACGGTGCAAGGCGTCCGGTTTATCAATGTGTACGCCCCTTTCGGAACGAATCGCCATCGCGACCGATCGCTCTTCTTCGCAGAAGGAATAGCACCGCATTTTCAGGGCAGCCACGTTGACTTGATATTAGGGGGCGATTTCAATTGCACCCAAGCACCTAAAGATCAGCTGCCACGCCATTCACCGTGCCCCAAACTTGGGACACTCATCGGCGATCTCCAGCTGGTAGATACATGGGAACATGTCCGAGAAAATAGACCGGGATACACTCATTTCACGAGTCACTCGTCTAGTCGCATTGATAGGATTTACGTCTCCCGTTCTCTCGCGGCAACGGTGAATGACGCGGAGGTGTGGCCAGTAGCCTTTTTTGATCACAAGGCCTATATATGTGCCGTCACCCTTCGTCGCCAACGGGTGTGGCGCAGCCGACATCCTTGGAAATTAAACGTTGCTCATCTCGCTTCTCCGGAATTGTCGACGCGCCACGGAAGACACTTGGAGTTTGTGCGTCCGCCGCCTCCCGACGTGTCCTACATCGATTAGTTGGTGGTTAAACTGGAGAACCTTTATTACGTATGGTCGTGAGACTGCTGCTTGGAGGCAGCAGACCTTCGATTTTTATTTCACCGTCCTTCGCGAATGCGCCTCCTTGCCACCCACACCGGAACGACAGTTGACAGTTCAGCGTGCGAAGGCACAGATCGTAGCCCATATGCGCCGACACCTCGAACGGACGATCGTCCCAGCGCGAACACAAGACAGACTCGCAACGGAACGACCCACCATGTACCACGTCATCCGAGAACGTACTCTGCGAAGACGGGCGCTGATACATGCCATCACCACGGAGGACAGCCGTCATCATAGCACCCAACGCGATTTGCTGCAGCCTTCTTCGACCATTACGTACTACTTTATTCTGCTTAATGTTCTGACCCGACGACGGTGACAGCAGTCTCACAACTGGTTTACGGCATTGTCCCACAGGATTTACAAACTGAATTATTGAACGACATTACGGAAGACGGAGTTATCGACGCCGTAGGTAAAGGAGCGGCGAATAAGTCTCCTGGCCCCGACGGGCTCCCTGTGGAGTTTTATAGAATTTTCCAGCATTTACTGGCTCCCAAGTTGACAGACATCTGTCGGGAGCTTATGTCCCCCGTGGTGCCGCTCCCTGCGACCTTCGTAGAAAGATTAATTATACCGGTTCACAAACCTAACGGCGGGGCTCGAATACAAGATTACCGCCCGCTAACACTCGTCAACTGTGACATGAAGGTACTCACCAGACAATTAGCAAACCGTCTAGGACCGACCCTACCTTACATCATCTCGCCAGATCAGACTTCCCTAGGGGATATCAACAACATCCACACAGCACTGTGTCGATAACGTGACTTAATAGCTCTAGCCAGGGCATGCCGCATCCCGGGAGCGCTGGCATCACTAGATTTTAGCCAAGCTTTTGATCGAGTGGATCAGGCGTACCTAACGTCCGTTTTCCAGCACATGCAGTACCCACAGCAATTCACAGACGTCGTGATGCGCCTCCTCTGAGGGGCGACTTCCAGAGTGCTCGTTAACGGGCGTCTCTCGCAGTCCCTCCCGATTTTCCGCTCCGTGCGTCAAGGCTGCCCCTTGTCGACGTTACTATATGCTCTGGCACTGGAACCGCTCCTCTGTGGCCTCCGTCAACGCCTCACCGGTCTTACCTTATGTGACGTCACATTTCGCTCTACAGCATATGCAGACGACCTGGTTCTCGTGTTCCTCAATCGCGACGATGTCATCAGAGCACTAGAATAGATTACCACGTACGGTGTGGCTTCCCGCAGCTGTCTCAACGTCGCCAAATCGGTCGCCATGGCCATGGGAGACGGGTTGACCCCATCGTGTGTCGAACCCCAGAACCCCCAACAGCTTCGTGGCACTATCAACTGCCTCGGAATAGAGTTTCACGACGACATACGGCGCACTGCGGCTCTTAACTACCGCCACTTATTACAACAAATTCGGGTCCAGATCTTCAACCTTCGTCTGCGGACCCTCAACATTCTAAAAAGGACACACTTTGTCAATGTTTACCTCGCATCGCACCTTCCACACATAGCGCGTTTTCTTCCAATACCGTTACTGATGGCTCGACGTCTGTTAGCGGCATTCGGAGCCTACGTCAGTACAGGCATGTTCTTCAAAGTCAGTTATGAGTCGCTGACCCTTCCCCCAGAAAGGGGAGGTTTTGGTCTAGTCCACGACAGAGCTGTGGCCCTATATGTCAGATCACACATCAAGCTGTGGCGCACCACCCGGAAAGTTTGACAGGTTTGCTGTTGGAGTCCTTAGCTCCACCCTCCCTTATGCCCCCACTGACGACGCAAGACATACCCCTACCCCTCTACTACTTCGGGAACTTTTACATTGAACACAGCTATGTCCGTATCGCAGTACCACCGACGAAACAGCCGTCGGCGCGGGATATATATCATGTCCTACAGCAGAGGCACCCACAAAACATCGTGGAGACCAAAAGCTCTCGGGTTAATTGGAAGGTGGTGTGGAAGACGGTTCACGCGGTTACACTGGACACAGACGTCCGATCCACATGGTACATCACAGTCAATGGTAAACAGATCACCCGATCACGCCTCCATAAGATAAACATGCCGGAATCGCCTCTATATGTAGACTGCGGGATGCCGGACACGGACGAACACCGTCTCACATGTGGCGCGGCAGAAGACGTATGGCACTTAGTGCGACAAATTTTGTCGTATTTTCTACGAGTGACTCCGGAACACATTCCACCCCGGTTTCTACTATTTCCGGATCAACAGTATTTCCCGCGCACCAAGACCAACGCTGTCACGTGGATCCGTGCGCATGCGGTACACTACTTATTTCACGATGGACCTAAAGATGTATTCGACTTTTGGAACTACCTACAAGAACGTCATTGCAAGATCGTACTGAACCCAAAATACAGACAATATTTTTCTAATTACTTAAGGAGTGCCCTACGCGACCTTACATGCAGCTGGATCATCAACAGGTAGGAGAAGACAGCCATCGAGTGAGCTGACAAGACTAAGTTCGATTCTCGGTGGAATAACATACGACATACGTGAAGACGTACCTGGATGATGAAGTGTAAGGAGAGTAGCGACACACCTTCTGCATCAAGTACGCAGCACTTTTTTTTCGTTTTCCCCATATACGTTACCTTGGTGTAGGAACGTGCTGAGATATTGTTTTCTTTACTCAGAGCACGATGTGGCGTTAGGTACATTTATTTTTGTTGTGGTATAAAATAAATAAAAATAAAGAAAATAAAAAAATAGATTCATATACTGACTGTAAGAAAAAGATGTTAGAGCACTTACCCGCGAAAGGCAAAGGTTCCGAGTTCGAGTCTCGGTCCGATACACAGTTTTAATCTGCCAGGAAGTTTCATATCAGCCCACACTCCGCTGCAGAGTGAAAATCTCATTCTGGAAACATCCCCACGGCTGTGGCTAAGCCATGTCTCCGCAATATCCTTTTTTTCAGGAGTGCTAGTTCTGCAAGGTTCGCTGGAGAGCTTCTGTAAAGTTTGGAAGGTAGGAGACGAGGTACTGGCAGAAGTAAAGCTGTGAGGACGGTGCGTGAGTCGTGCTTGGGTAGCTCAGATGGCTGCTGGCAGGTAGCTCAGCGTGTTCGGTCAGAGAGCCGGTTGGCCTGTGTAATAAAAAAACTGAGTGGACGGATCAACAAACGAACTTCAACGGATGTCATGTGACGTCCGCAACGATTTTATAAATATATCTGCTAATAGGAAAAAGATAATGGCTTTCAAAGGAAAAAAATCCAATCAGACTGAAAATAATAATAAATGAGGAAATTTTAGAGGAAGTGTCCCACTTTAGTTATCTAGGGAATGATATATGTTTTAACTATGACAAAGACATTGAGAAGAAGGTTAATAAGTGTAAATCTATCTGCGGAACAAGTAGAAGAATTTTGGGAAGAAAATAACAAAAGAAACACAGATGAAATTCTACGAATTTATGGATGTACCTACTGTTGTAGGTACACGGACAGTAAGAAAAAAATAAAAATCACGTATATCAAGCAGCAGAGATAAAGTTCATGAGATATGTAAGAGGTTGTAACAAAATATATAAAATAAGAAATGAAACAATAAGATCAGATTTAAAAATCTTTTTCAGTTAATGAGAAGAATAGAAGGAAATGGAAAGACCATGTTGACAGAATGACTGCAAAAAGATTGCCAAACAAGGTAATTATCGGCCGACTGGAAAGAAAGTAATAGGTAGACCTTGTGAGAGATGGACGGATTGTGACTGAGACCGGAACAGGTGATTACAACACCTAATTCTTGGAAGGAGATGATGATTTAGACAAAAGAATTCGATTTACACCCTATCTGCAAACGGCTGTGAGAGACTCCGAAAAGCAGAACGCAATTGATGACCAAGTGAACAAATTCTCCAATAAATAGCTAGTAAAATAAATGAAAAGGTGTCACACCCGACTGCTTAGTGTGTCGGGATTGCAAAACAGGGAGTAAGCTCCAGCAGTAAATGCGAGTGAAGAGAGAGCATCAGGTAGTGAAAATGAAGCGACGGGTGACAACGTTTTGCGAATTGAGCTTATACCTCCATTGTAACGTCACATCCCCATCAATAACTGCAACGTTACTGAACTGTACTGTTCCCCATCTGGCGCAGGTTCACCACTTGGTCTTAGACAATGATCCATTTAAAATTTAAACTACTTTAATGAGTCATAACGTCTGAACCAATGATGGGACACATTTGCAAAAAATGGTTCAAATAACTCTGAGCACAAAGGGACTTAACATCTGAGGTCATCAGTCCCCTAGAACTTAGAACTACTTAAACCTAACTAACCTAAGGACATCGCACACATCTATGCCCGAGGCGGGATTCGAACCTGCGACTGTAGGGGTCGCGCGGTTCCAGACGGAAGCGCCTAGAACCGCTCGGCCACAACGGCCGGCACATTTGCAGTTTTGGGAGATGATTATATACGATTGGGAGACTACATATATACATAACCCTCACAGCAAATGTTGGAAGTGCCGTCCACCATCATCGACGCACAACTGTACCCGTTTGAACATATTACGCGGCTTACTGTGAAGTGTGTCCTCGTCAAAATTGTTTATTACGTGTCTAACGGCCTCATGGAATTCTGCAGTTGTCCGTGGTCTGTTCTTCTGCGCTCGGTTTTTAAGATACCGTGGAAGGGACGAGGGTAGGTGTTACGTCCTATTATCGGGAAGCCGCAAACTTTTTCGAGATTGTTCGGTCATGAAAGAAACTGTTTACAAGTTGCATCAAAGTGGTAGACGTGTGACATGTTGCTACATCTTGCTGGAAATAACCTTCTCTAAGTTAGATGTCATCCAGCTGCTCCACAAATATATTGAAGATGCTCGTATAAATTGTGTCTATGGCCGTATCAAAGGAAAGGGGGCCAACAGTCCTGGAATCTGACACCATACTACAATCTTTTCTTCATGCAGGGATGTTTCATTGATGATATGAGGGTTTACACCAGCCCAGTATGTGTTGTTTTGTGTGTTGATGTAATCTAACAGATGGAACCATACTTCACCTGTGGCCGGCCGCTGGTGGCCGAGCGGTTCTGGCGCTTCAGTCTGGAACCGCGCGACCTCGGGCATGGATGTGTGTGTTGTCCTTAGGTTAGTTAGGTTTAAGTAGTTCTAAGTTCTAGGGGACTTATGACCTCAGCAGTTGAGTCCCATAGTGCTCAGGGCCATTTGAACCATTTTGAACTTCACCTGTAAACCAACAACAAATCTCGCCGTTGAATAAAAAACTCCAGAAACCATCGAAACAAATACAGTCTTTTCTCATGATCTGTTTATTGCAATGTTCCTTATGGTAGCAATGTCGACTCCTTCGCAACTCTCTAACATGTGACTTACGAAATGCCTGTCTCCTTGCTCAGTCACCGCAACGACTTAATTGGAGAGTTCTCCAAGGGTCCTCGAAAATTATTAACAACCTCTGCGCTCAATGATGGTCCGTGTTTACCACTGTCACTGTTTAGTTCACCACTTGTATCCGGTCTTCTTACAATCGATAAAATTGTTGGCTTTGTTGGAACATCACGCAGCTGAATTCGCTCCGGAATGCCCATTGTGTTGTAACCAATGAGTCTATCTTCCAATGTGTTTCCACAATGAAAACCCGCTCTCGAAGCGTGTACTGCGCGTTTCTGATAGCTAAAGAGTGAGAACGAATCACTACTTTGCTCTTTATTGTCACGCGACCCGAACTACACACTCGCAGGCTTCACAAAATGCGACCGACGAGGCTACGAACGAACTGACACGAGGCGAGCAAACGCGGCATCATACTGGGCAAAGGACCTCATGAACAAACAACAGTCAACTTCCCAATAACGGACGGTGCTTCTAATTCTTCCAGAGCAATGGAAGTCAATAAGACAACTTTTCCGTTTGTACGAGCTTTCAGCAGGAAATTGTGAGTCATTGAAGTAATTCTCGTTTACGTGGATCGCCCTGTACAACAGTTCTTCCAACAGTAATAAGAACGGACCTCTAAGGGGATCACTTGCTACAGATCTTTGGAGTCCGAACTGCAGAACTACACAGAAGTAGAAATAGGGTGGTTTTAAAATGGAGGCAACCAACCAGCCGTGTCGTGTAGTACTCGATGCATATTCCAAATCCATAACCATCGGTGGTTGCGATGGGGACCTGACCTTCCTATTTTCTATCCTTGTTTTTCCTCGATTTTCCTATAGGTGAATTTAAACTCGGAAATGAATAACCTGATAAATGTTTCTACGCTGAAGTAATATTAACCATCGCAAAACCAACGGGGGCTGAGGGCTCCTTAGGCCCACCGTTTGAAAATATTGTCATCTAGTCATTTAACTTATGTCCGCCCCGGTAGCTGAGTGCAGTCTGCCTTCGGCAGTGCTACGGCACGGACGTCTGTTTACGTCCCTGCCGGAGACGTTCGCGCTCGCGCAGTTGTTTACCTCTTCGGCGTACTCGCGCGTTTAGACGACTCGATATAGAATGGCACATGCATACCGAAAGTCGACTCTCAAGATTAGTTTTTCGAATGAATATGCGAGACCGAAAGCCTACGAAATCGAAAGGTTCCTACGAGACGAAGTCAAACTTGACTACAACGAACTTATCGGAATACACCTCTCCATAGTGAGCAGTGTCGTTTACGTCAAGCTGATTAACGATGCAGTATGTGACAGAATCATCCGAGATACTAAACATGGACTCAAATTTCGTCACTCTGATGGACATGTTGGAGAAGTAACTGTTGATCACGCAGGACTGGGCTTACGAAACATACGTATTTTCGAAATTCCCTTCGAGGTTCCGTCTGACTTGGTCGTTGACGCCTTACGCCCTTATGGAAGAGTGCTTAGCCACGTTGAGGAAAAATGTTCCAACTTCACGACTTACCCCGTTCTCAATCGGGTGCGTCAAATCAGAATATAACTGACACAACATGTACCCTCGTACTTGCTCATCGGCGGATGTAGAGCTATAGTCATCTACGATGGACAACCCAAAACTTGCTCAGGCTGCGGGAAAAAGGGCCACGTCCGTTCCGAATGTCTGCTGCGGAGGATAGTGCAAGTTCCAAACGGCGAACCCGTGCCTCCGTCCACGTTGACGCCGCTGCCACTAACGTATGCGGACGCATTTCGAACAGATCACATCCCGAAGAATGACCAGCTACAGAATCCTGACAGTTTACGGCAACCGACTGCAGCAGAGACCGCCTCCAGTGACGAAACGACGCACACTTCTACCGCTCCGGAGACGACGACGCCCTTAACTGAACGGAAAGGATCGGTAGGAGGTATGGAAATTGATCCTGCGGTTGTGCCGACAGCTGCTTTCGTCCCTGAGAACCGGGAGTCACTTCCGCACTCGGATACGGAGGCGCACATGCTCAAACAACGATCGCCGAAGCGCCACAAGAAACGACGACTAGCGCCGTCGGATACCTGCTTACTGCAGTCCACGTCAGACGGACTTTGGTGTAAAGTCGATAGAGTGCATCAGGATGCGCAACGAGAGGTTCTACCTCCCACACAGCTGTACGACGCGAAGCATGCTAGACAGGAGTTGAATACAGACACACCGGACGGAAAGCCGACGGAAGGAGTCCCTCCACCCACCGGAGCAACGCCACCGCCTTCGGTCAGCCAGGCCGGAGAAACACGGCGGGAGCTGGACCTCCAGCACAGGAACTGGGCCGACGAATCCGATACCGACCCACAGATCGACGACGCACCCGCAATGGCGAGTGCTGCGTCCACCATATGTTAACCACGCAGAAGATGCAGACTGCCGCACAGACAGCATGTCGCCGAGCAGCGGCACACCAATTAACATAAGCGTTCATGTGCGCTTTACGCACTGAGGAACAGCGGCAGGCATATCGAACGGCCTCTATTAATATTAATACGATCAGAATGCCTGTCAAATTGCAATTATTACGAGAAATGTTGCATGCGTCGGACGTTGACATCGTTCTTCTGCAGGAAGCATGTGTCGAGAGCTTCCCCGACCTATACGAGTACGATACATACATTACACCTACTACCGACGGCAGAAGCGGAACAGCGATACATCTGCGTAGCGGCATAGTAGCCGAGGACGTGGTGTACCTGCCGTCAGCGCGAGGACTGGCGCTCACAGTGCTGGGAGTACGGGTCGTTAACATTTACGCACCGTCGGGGTCCGACAGACGGCGCGATCGATCCCGATTTTACGCAGAGGAGATTGCAACACTATTCTTAGGTCGGTATGAACATGTCTTATTTGGAGGCGACTTCAACTGCGTGCTCGCACCAAGAGATCAACACCCACGTTAAACTTCATGCCCGGAGCTGCGGCAACTCATACAGGACATGAATCTCATTGATACATGGGAGACGATACATGGCGACAGACGTGGATACACCTACGTCACGAGTCACTCTGCAAGTCATCTCGATCGCATTTACGTAACACGTCGTCTCGAACCTGCGATCCTCGATGCGGAATTGTGGCCTGTTGCCTTTTCAGATAAAAAAAATGGTTCAAATGGCTCTGAGCACTATGGGACTCAACTGCTGTGGTCATTAGTCCCCTAGAACTTAGAACTACTTAAATCTAACCAACCTAAAGACATCACACACATCCATGCCCGAGGCAGGATTCGAACCTGCGACCGTAGCAGTCGCACGGTTCCGGACTGCGCGCCTAGAACCGCGAGACCACCGCGGCCGGCTTTTCAGATCACATAGCATATACATGCACGGTCTCCCTGAGTCGTCAACAAGTGTGGAGGAGTCGCAGTGTTTGGAAACTGAATACAGCACACCTCGGGGAACCTGAGTGCAGACGCTTAATCGAAGACACTTGGCACGTGTGTGAACGACGCCTCCCGACATATCCGACGACATTGCAGTGGTGGCTGGAATGCGTTAAGCCTGCATTGCGCCGAGCGTTAATTGCATACGGAAGAGAGCAGATGATGTGGAGGCGACAAACGACGGACTTTTATTTCACGATGCTCCGCGAACTTTCTGTACAAGCACCTTCACATGGCGCGCCGCCGTCTGGAGGGTGTCGCAATCCGTGCAAGGGCCTTTGAACGAGTCCGTGGAGAATCACCGTCGATGTATCACATTATCAGAGAAAAACAACGTAGCCGCAGAACCTTAATACAGACGGTCGTACTGCCGGATGGACGCCGTATGACAACGCAAAAAGACATTGCCAACGCTTTTGTGGAACACTACGGTCATCTCTATGACGAAGCGGAACACGATCAGGCAGCCTTTCATGAGGTCCGACGAACGCTCTCCGCGTGTCTCGACGAGTCGGCCAACCTGGAGTTAACAGGAGAAGTCACAATTGACGATGTAGTGGAAGCGATTGATAAGGGAGCGTCGCACAAATCGCCGGGGCCCGACGGGTTTCCGTTGGAGTTTTATCGTACATTTAGAGATCTTATGACTCCACGATGGACTGCCATGTACTGCGAATTGATGTCTCCCAACGTGCCTCTTCCACCCTCATTCGTGGAAGGCATGATCATCCCCATCCACAAACCATCCGGCGGCACAGGGATACAGGCCTACCGGCCACTGACCCTTCTCAATTGCGACTACAAGATCTACGCCAGGATACTTGCAGCACGCTTTAACCGCGTAATACGCCAAGTGATATCACTAGACCAAACCCAGCTAGGAGGAGATAGCAATATACAAACGGCACTCAGCGACTACCGCGATGTTATCGCACTGGCAGCAACATGTCGTCTCCGGGGTGTATTGGTATCGATAGACTTCGATCGCGCATTTGACAGGCTGAGCCATGCTTATCTCACGGACGTGATGAAGCAAATGAAGTTTCCGGAAAGTTTTGTCACCGTCGTCACGCGACTACTCCACGGACGCTTGGTGGGACCCATCACCATCTCACGATCGGTCAGACAAGGGTGCCCGCTGTCAACGATATTATATGCCATCGCTGTCGAGCCGCTGCTCTGCGGGCTCCGGGATCGACTCCAGGCAATGAACATAAGGCACAACAAGGTTATATGCAGAACATACGCGGATGACCTAGTGTTTTTAGCACGGCCAGGCGACGAGGCAAGAGTGGCCTTGCATTGGATTAATTTGTATTGTATGGCTACGGGAAGTCGCCTGAACATGGCAAAGTCGGGAGCGATGAACATCGGGAGAGGACTCCCGCCAGGAAGTGTAGCACAATTACAGCCGATCAACAAGATGAAATGCCTAGGAATTATCTTCACTACAGACGTTCGACGCACGGCGGCACTGAGTTACAGACATCTTCTGCGAACAATTCGTGCGAGTGTCCGAAGTCACAGGTTAAGGGCACTGGATATGATACAACGGGTCACCTTTGCCAACACTTATCTAGCCTCTCGCATCCCCCACCTGGCACAAGTTCTTCCTATGCCGGTGGTGTTGGCCCGCCGAATCCTGGCGGCACTAGGATATTTTGTGAGCACAGGTCTGCTTTTTAAGGTCGGATACGAAACCCTCACGCTTCCTCATAGTCGTGGAGGTCTTGGACTAGTCCACGTACGCGACCGAGCAGTGGCTACTTATGTAACCACAATGGTAAAGATGTGGACACGACACCAGACAAGTCTGACGGGCACCTTGATAGACGAACTCGCTCCACCTTCACGTTCGGCTCCAGTAGCGGTGTCTCACATCTCACCATCGCTTGCCCATATGCGAACCTTTTTTGTGGAACACAGTTATGTACATATGGAACTACCGACAACCAGGACGGCAACGGCTCGTGATATATATCACATCTTGACTCGACGACGGCCGAATAATGCCGTAGAGCACCGCCAACCAACAGTTACGTGGTCAGTGGTATGGCGTACAGTGCACCACCCATACCTTCATACGCGAACGCGCGCACTGTGGTATCAGGTGGTAAATGGGAAATACGTGACTCGTTCCAGGTTGCATACAATTCATATGGCGGACGAGCCACTGTGTCCGCAGTGCAATGTTATAGACACAGAGGAGCATCGCCTGATATGCGGACCTTCGGCGGACGTATGGTGTTTGGTCAAAAAAATGATGGCCTTCCTCCTTCGGGTGGGGCCGCAAGCAATAGAACCACGGATACTACTTCTCCCAGATAGGACATATTATCCCCGAACAAAGACCTGGATTCGAGGTTTGACTGTGCGTTATCTTTTCCGAGACGGCAGTAAGAATGCGCTCGACTTTTGGGCCTTACTACAAGATCATCACTCACAGCTTATGAGACATCCGAGTTATCCAACATATTACGCAAATTTTTTAGGTAGTGCCTTGCTTGATCCCCCACCCAGTTGGGGTGTCCCGGGTAGGAGAATGTAATTATTGATTATAAGTATCAGAATAAGAAAGGACCAGGACAGTGGAGAGGATCCACCACCACACGTGAAGACGTACCCGACACCAACGAGAGGTATAACGGGATTAGCGAGGTACGTGCCCAAAAGAGGAATGTAGACCGTTATTGTTTTGTACTGACAGAAGCAGGATATTTTTTTTTACTATTATGTAAAAAAAAAGTCCACTTATTTACGTTTCCCAGAAATATTTTATTTTCTAAAAGTCGTCTTCTTATATATTTAAAAAAAATGCTAGAAGCAGTTTATGTTTGTTTATGTTACACCAGACTGCAAAAAAAAAAAAGTCCACAAAAAAAAGTGCTCAGCGTGACAGAATGTCAATCTTAAGGGCCCGGGTTCGATTCCCGGTGGGGTCGGAGATTTTCTTCCCTCAGGACTGGGTGTTGTGTTGTCCTAATCATCATCATTTCATCCCCATCGACGCGTAAATCACCGAAGTGGCGTCAAATCGAAAGGATTGCACCCGGCGAAAGGTCTACCCGACGGGAGGCCCTAGTCACACGACATTAATGTTATTTAATTTATGTTTTAAAATATTAATTTTTTTTATTCTTTTTAATGAAATGTTCTACCGCTCTCCGTATATGTTATACATGTTTTAAATCTTTCAGTTTAATTTAACTCAAAAATTTAAGTTGTGAAAAAGTACTTTGGTATTGCTGGTGCTAGCATATTCATTTCGCCAAAAAATCCTTCAATTTTCCCTATATATCTTATTTTATATAGCTGTACATTCTTGTTTAAGGCACGACATCTGCAATAAAATAGGTCTGGTTGTAACCTCTGATACTCGTTTAGCACCACACAGGAGATACACTATGTGATAAAAAAACCATACGTCTTTCGTATAAGGTGCATTGTGCTGCTACCTACTGCCAGGTACTCCATATCAGCGACCTCAGTAGTCATTAGACATCGTGAGAGAGCAGAATGGGGCGCTCCGCAGAACTCACGGACTTCGAACGTGCTCAGGTGACTTGGTGTCACTTGGGTCACATGTCTGAACGCGAGATTTCCACACTCCTAAACATCCCAAGGTCCACTGTTTCCGATGTGATAGGGAAGTGGAAACGTGAAGGGACACGCACAGCACAAAAGCTTACAGGCCGACCTCGTCTGTTGACTGACAGGGACCGCTGACAGCTGAAGCGGGTCGTAATGTGTAATAGGCAGACTTCTATCCAGGGCATCACACAGGATTTCAAAACTGCATTAGGATCCACTGCAAGTACTATGACAGTTACGCGGGTGGTCAGAAAACTCGGATTTCATGGTCGAGCAGCTGTTCGTAAGCCACACATCACGCCTCGCTTGGTGTAAGGAGTGTAAACATTGGACGATTGAACAGTGGAAAAACGTTGTGTGGAGCGACGAATCACGGTACACATTGTGGCGATTCGATGGCAGTGTGGATATGGCGAATGCCCTGTGAACGTCATCTGCCAGAGTGTGTTGTGGCAACAGTAAAATTCGGAGGCGGTGGTGTTATGCTGTGGTCGTGTTTTTCGTGGAGGGGGCTTGCACCCTTCTTGTTGTTTTGCGTGGCACTATCCCAGCACCGGCCTACATTGATGTTTTAAGCATCTTCTTGCTTCCCACTGTTGAAGAGCAATGGCCTGGGGCGGAGTGGTTACACGACAGTGACATCCCTGTAATGAGCCGGCCTGCACAGAGTCCTGACTTCGTGCCAGGCCTCACCGTCCGACATCGATACCTCTCCTCAGCGCAGCAATCCGTGAAGAATGGGCTGCCATTCCCCAAGAAACCTTCCAGCACCTGACTGAACGTATGCCTGCGGGAGTGGAAGCTCTCATCAAGGCTAAGGACGGGCCAACACCATACTGAATTCCAGCATTAACGACGGAAGGCGCCACGAACTTTTATGTCATTTTCAGCCAAGTGTCCAGATATTTTTGATCACACAGTGAACGCACAGCTGAACGTTTGCTGCAGATGCGGCTATCTACATAGCCAGCTCTCAGTCCACTTTGATGTGCCTACACTTAGAATGAGCTGATTAAATTTCAGACAGTCACCTGTATCATACTGGCAGTATCGCTGCAAGCAGTGGGTTTCAATATGGAAGATGGAATATCAGACTCTCAAGAGATCTGTCAGAAGGCCAGCCGACATGGAATTACCGCGACATGTTTGGAAGACGTGATTCGTACAGGCCATGGCATCTGTGCAGAAAGCCGTAGGGGAGACGCTTCGTCTTTTCAGTGTGACTGTAGCAATCAACACGACACCTTCAAAGACATTGTAACAAGCTGTAGCAGTCGCGCTTTCCCTGGAAATCTATAAGATTTCTTTGAAGTGACGAAGACAGCTTTTGAATGAATTGAAAATTTTGAAATTAATTTGTAGATGTGGTGCTTTAATTCTGTCTGTTTTGTAAAATCACAGATTTCATAGATATTAGCCGCACTTCAGTTCGTATTACCATATGCTAATAAAGAAATAATAATTTAGTAGATGAAATTGTCACAAGAATAAAAAGTAAACTGTAAAAATGTAACATGTTTGTCAATTTCTATTTGACGAGAGCATTTCCCTTCATATGTTTTTCACTCATGGTGTGATTACATCTAAGTACACTGTTTGTACATTTTATGGAAGTAACCCTATTACGTATATTGTATTTTTGAGCTATGTCATTATATTTTCTAGGTAATCCTATGTAATTTTTCTCTGACTCGTGATGACTGGGTGTTGTGTGCTGTCCTTAGGTTAGTTAGGTGTAAGTAGTTCTAAGTTCTAGGGGACTGATGACCATAGATGTTAAGTCCCATAGTGCTCAGAGCCAGCCTATGTAATTTTTATTATGATGAAGACCGCCTTAGTCCTGTCGAAACCATGGTCAATTTGAGAATAATTTTATGCAACCGAGTTGGCTACACACATATTGTGTAATTAAGTTAACGCACAGTTGCTGGACCTCAGCCAATAAAAATTTTTAAAATTTCATTAAGCAAAAGATTTTGTGTTAATCTTTAATTATGTGCACGTATTTGTTCTTGGTATATTTCAAAGTATATAAATGTGTTGAATTATATAAATAAATTGTCAACACCTTAATGACCTACAGAATTCCTTTTATATAAGAAGCACGCCCTGTAGTAGCAGGGAAAAGAAGGCAATCTTCGGAAAAATTCTCAGGTCGGAGCGCAAAAAAAGACTCTGACAGAAAAGTGGGGAACCAGCTGCCTTGATCCTCATTTCGCCTCGTACTTCTTTGTGCTGAAAGAGCACAGCAGAGAGACAGTGACGAGGGGGAGAGAAAGAGAGAGGATAAAGTGATGGCGGGAGAGACGATGTGGCAGTGAAAGAGAGAGAGAGAGATAAAGACGGGTAAAGACTACAGCACTGGGAGGCAAAGAGAGAGAAGATATTAAGCGCAGATATTAAGGAAGGCAATGCCAATAAGAGAGAGAGAGTGACGGATAGACATAGAAGTAGTAAGAGCGAAAGAGAGAGGAGACAGTTAAAACGAAAAATACAAATTATTGAGACCATTGACAGCTTGAGAGAGGGGGGGGGGGGACCCTCCTGGACCGGCGAACTTTAACACGCAGTTATAGAACAGCGGCATACTGGACCATGATTTTCATAGGAAAAGTTAGGCCTCCCCCTCCCCTCCCATCTCCGAATGTCTGAGCTACCGAGAAATGGTGTAGACTGTGATGGTGGGAAAGGAAGGCAAAAGGAGACAGCGAGGGAAAGGAGCATACACTGTAAATCAATGGATGAAAACGGAGACAGTGAAACAGTGACGTATTCAGGGTGGTTCATTGATCGTGACCGGGCCAAATATCTCACGAAATAAGCGAAAAACGAAAAAACTACAAAGAACGAAACTTGTCTAGCTTGAAGGGGGAAAACAGATGGCACTATGGTTGGCTCCCTAGACGGCGCTGCCATAGGTCAAACGGATATCAACTGCGTTTTTTAAAATAGGAACCCCCAATTTTTATTACATATTCGTGTAGTACGTAAAGAAATGTGAATGTTTTAGTTATAGCTCACAATTTTAGACGATCAGTTGGTAACAGGTAGGTTTTTTAAAGAACATAGGTACGTTTGAACACTTTATTTCGGTTGTTCCAATGTGATACATGTACCTTTGTGAACTTATCATTTCTGAGAACGCATGCTGTTACAGCGTGAATACTTGTAGATACATCAATGCAATAAATGCTCAAAATGATGTCCGTCAACCTCAATCCATTTGATAATACGTGTAACGACATTCCTCTCAGCAGCGAGTAGTTCGCCTTCCGCAGTGTTCGCACATGCGTTGACAATGCGCTGACGCATGTTGTCAGGCGTTGTCGGTGGATCACGATAGCAAATATCCTTCATCGTTCCCCACAGAAAGAAATCCGGGGACGTCAGAGCCGGTGAACGTGCGGGCCATGGTATGGTGGTTCGACGACCAATCCACCTGTCATGAAATATGCTATTCAGTACCGATTCAACCGCACGCGAGCTATGTGCCGGACATCCATCATGTTGGAAGTACATCGCCATTCTGTCATGCAGTGAAAAATCTTGTAGTAACATCGGTAGAACATTACGTAGGAAATCAGCATACATTGCACGATTTAGACTGCCATCGATAAAATGGGGGCCAATTATCCTTCTTCCCATAGTGCCGCATCATACATTAACCCGCCAAGCTCGCTGATGTTCCACTTGTCGCAGCCATCGTGGATTTTGCGTTGCCCAATAGTGCATATTGTGCCGGTTTACGTTACCGCTGTTGGTGAATGACGCTTCGTCGCTAAACAGAACGCGTGCAAAAAATCTGTCATCGTCCCGTAATTTCTCTTGTGCCCAGTGGCAGAACTGTACACGACGTTCAAAGTCGTCGCCATGCAATTCCTGGTGCATAGAAATATGGTACGGGTGCAATCGATGTTGATGTAGCATTCTCAACACCGACGTTTTTGAGATTCCCGATTCTCGCGCAATTTGTCTGCTACTGATGTGCGGACTAGCCGCGACATCAGCTAAAACAGCTACTTGGGCATCATCATTTGTTGCAGGTCGTAGTTACGTTTCACATGTGGCTGAAACCTCCTGTTTCCTTAAATAACGTAACTAGCCGGCGAACGGTCCGGACACTTGGATGATGTCGTCCAGGATCCCGAGCAGCATACATAGCACACGCCCGTTGGGCATTTTGATCACAACAGCCATACATCAACACGATATCGACCTTTTCCGCAATTGGTAAACGGTCCATTTTAACACGGATAATGTATCACGAAGCAAATACCATCCGCACTGGCGAAATGTTACGTGATACCACGTACTTATACGTTTGTGACTATTACAGTGCCATCTATCATGAAGCGAAGAAAGTGGTCCAACTAAAACATTCATATTTCTTTACGTACTACACGAATATGTAATAAAAAATGGGGGTTCCTATTTAAAAAAACGCAGTTGATGTCCGTTTGACCTGTGGCAGCGCCATCTAGCGGGTCAACCATAGCGCCATCTGGTTTCCCCCTTCCAGTTAGACAAGTTTCGTTCTTTGTAGTTTTTTCGTTTGATGCTGATTTCGTGTGATATTTGGCCAGCTCACTATCAATGAACCACCCTGTGTAGACAATGGCAGTGAGAGGGAGATGCTGACTATGAAAACTTAATTACAATCAGAGACTGGGTAAAAGAATGTAGAATGTTCTGTGTTAGTCCGCAGCTCGTGGTCGTGCGGCAGCGTTCTCGCTTCCCACGCCCGGTTTCCCGGGTTCGATTCCCGGCGGGGTCAGGGATTTTCTCTGCCTCGTGATGACTTGGTGTTGTGTGATGTCCTTAGGTTAGTTAGGTTTAAGTAGTTCTAAGTTCTAGGGGACTGATGACCATAGATGTTCAGTCCCATAGTGCTCAGAGCCATTTTTTTTTTTGTTCTGTGTTAAAAGAGCACATACATGTTCGCATGTTAATTGTTTGGTGAGGAAGGCGGAGTGGGTATTGAGGCAGCTGGTTTCCCACTTTTCTATCAGTGTCTTTTAAAGAGGAACGCTTCACTTTCGTTGTGCTCCGACAGTGTTGTATTCTGTAGTCCACCGGTGAGACATATGATGTAATATGGAGCACTTTTGTCCACTATTCAAATGAAACTATTTATACATTCGTCGTAGAGATATTTTATTACACAGAAGCAGGGTGCTCCTCAACTTCACCGAACGGTATTTGGACTGGGCACCTGCCAGTCATGCTTAGATAAGCCGTTGAAGACTTCCCTCTCCCGCAGTTTATTTGCACGCTGTGTGTTATGCGCATGCGCTAAGATCGTGGTAACAGCTGAGCACATTACCGGAACTCAGACAGCCGTTCACCGTGACCATGGACGTATTCTGTGGGCTTTGATCAGAGCAAATCGTGGAGCTGATGGAGTACCAATCATTATCCGACTCGTACTGGCTATATCGGTTCATCAGATTTTTCGTCTTCCGGACATACACGGTTCCCTTAATAATGGAGACCAAAAATATATTGTTGTGGCCGAAATTATGTTCTGTCATATTTTACTGAATGTGAGGTGGAGATACAATGTTCAACAATGGCAGATCTGGTTGGTTGCTGAAGGCGAGTGCAGAGTTCTTCCACTGGCCGGGCATTCGTGCCTATGTAAGCCGTACCACAGTGGCAAGGTACTTGCACTGATGAGCCAAAACAAGACCATTGCTCATCGCGATGTTGAATGCCTGCTGGTGGTGTTGCGGGCACGTGACAAGAATGTAAGCAAAAGAGAGAAGAATGGACAGCCATTAAAGCGAAGACACCGGCCGCAAATGCGGATATCCACTTACATAAGCGCTTCTGACAAAGGGCTGTTTCTTTACTACAGACGTGAGCACCTATGGAAAGTGGTTGAAAGATGGTGGAATAGCGCGTAGGCCGTATGGTACTGGACGTCCACGTCTCATCAAAAAACGTAGATTTCGGGGGATACCCCACGTGTAATCCAGGACAGGCAGCGATCTGTGGCAGATCTGACGATAGAGTGCAATGCTGGTGCAGGCACGAGTGTTTCGGAGCACACCGTTCAAAGGTCGTTTTTGAACATGGAGCTGCACATCTCACGACCCCTACGTATTCCTGTGCTGACCCAACGACATCGCCAGTTATGATTGCAGTGGGCGCAGCATCACTGAGTTTTCACCGTGGACCGACAGAAACCTGTTGCATGTCGAATGAATCGCATTTCTTGTTACGGCAGATCGATGGTTGGGTCTTTACACTCCATCATTCAGGCGAATGGCTGTACGAAATGTGCACTGCGCCACAGATGCAGCCCAGTGAGGGTAGAATTATGCTTGGGGCCCACTGACTTGGGCTTCTATGGGATCTGTGATGACAATCGAAGGCATCACGGCAGCGGTGATCTTCGTGAACATTATTTCAGACCACCTGCATCGCTTCATGCTTGAAGTTGAAAGTTATCCTGGCATGCGACACCAAAATGAAAGTCAGCACTTAGGGTAATTACACAGGGTCTTACAAAAAGGTACGGCCAAACTTTCAGGAAACATTCCTCACACGCAAAGAAAGAAAATATGTTATGTGGACATGTGTCCGGAAACGCTTACTTTCCATGTTAGAGCTCATTTTATTACTTCTCTTCAAATCACATTAATCATGGAATGGTAACACACAGCAACAGAACGTACCAGCATGACTTCAAACACTTTGTTACAGGAAATGTTCAAAATGTCCTCCGTTAGCGAGGATACATGCATCCACCCTCCGTCGCATGGAATCCCTGATGCGCTGATGCAGCCCTGGAGAATGGCGTATTGTATCACAGCCGTCCACAATACGAGCACGAAGAGTCTCTACATATGGTACCGGGGTTGCATAGACAAGAGCTTTCAAATGCCCCCATAAATGAAAGTCAAGAGGGTTGAGGTCAGGAGAGCGTGGAGGCCATGGAATTGGTCCGTCTCTACCAATCCATCGGTCACCGAATCTGTTGTTGAGAAGCGTACGAACACTTCGACTGAAATGTGCAGGAACTCCATCATGCATGAACCATATGTTGTGTCGTACTTGTAAAGGCACATGTTCTAGCAGCACAGGTAGAGTATCCCGTATGAAATCATGATAATGTGCTCCATTGAGCGTAGGTGGAAGAACATACTGACGAAACTAAAATGAGCTCTAACATGGAAATTAAGCCTTTCCGGACACATGTCCACATAACGTCTTTTCTTTATTTGTGCGTGAGGAATGTTTGCTGAAAGTTTGGCCTTACCTTTTTATAACGCCCTGTATAAAAAATAATGGTTGAGAATGTATTCCCGCAACTCGTGGTCGTGCGGTAGCGTTCTCGCTTCCCACGCCCGGGTTCCTGGGTTCGATTCCCGGCGGGGTCAGGGATTTTCTCTGCCTCGTGATGGCTGGGCGTTGTGTGATGTCCTTAGGTTAGTTAGGTTTAAGTAGTTCTAAGTTCTGGGGGACTGATGACCATAGATGTTAAGTCCCATAGTGCTCAGAACCATTTTTGAGAATGTATGCAAAATCTAGTTTCCTAACAACCTTTATTTTCCCAAAAAACAAAGACTAACATAATTTACGCAAAACACGTTGTGATAGAATATCGTAAAGAACTTATAGGTGGTGTAAGACCACAATGGTCATGGATCCTGGTGGCAAAAGTCCGTCAAGTACTCTGGCCCTAAAAAAGGTGGATAACGCAATCTGAATTTATCTGACGCTGAGCAGACTTTGACTGTCCACATCTACTGACGTTTATATCGGTGCAGCTGAGAGCAAGTGGCGATTGACATTTGTACACCATGACAAGGCCGGAGCAGCAGTACATTGCCCTGTTTGCTTTGTGCAGCGATGTAACTTGCAGCTGGCGAGATGCGTGCGGCGGAGGCGAGGCGTAAGGCGGCACTTGTGAATCGTTCGCGGCCACGAAAGAAATGCAAAATCTCACAGTCTAGCGATCAGGCAGACGGATCGCAATTTACTCTCTACCAGAGCCGTGAAATCACGCCTGATTTGTGTGTGACACACCCGTTGGCTGGTCGTACCAAGGACGAATGTGATTCACTTATACGACAGAGCCCATAAGGATTCCAAACGTCAAGACTGCTAAACCAAAAACGAATTAATGTGCCCTCGGCAAACGAGTAGTCTGAGACGTTTGAAGTCACACTGTCGGTACAGTAAGAACTTCACCACAGGCTCCCCAGTCTAACTACTCGCAAATGTAGTCTTAGGATAGGTCCCATGCACCAACCACACATGCCAGAGATGCAACCAGAAGTTGCTTCAAGACCAAAGTCCAGAGCCCGAGTGCCTCACACCTCTCCAGATAAAAAAAATTCCGTTTTCCTGCAAAGTGCATGAACGACGCCACCTTCACCCTGTCTTGAGCCAACCACACGGCTTTAGAGGCACTAAATCTCCCCTCCTACACGACAGCACAAACTCGTGTCGAACCAGCATAAGAGTTAAGAGAACAGCATCTCTGAAAATAAAAGACACCGCCAATTACTGTCTTTTTTAAGTTTTTGCAGTGGGAGAAGATGTTTTTCTCCAAAGTCACATCGATTCCCAACAGCAACAAGCAAGCAGATACAGTATTAAAGATCTTTATCTGAATTGCCTGTGCCTTGGAGCATGTTAGTCCTAGCTATGAGGTTCATAAAGATTCTCTCTAAACATTTCTCAGACTCCAGAGTTTCTTATACGACCGAGGCGGCCAATGGAAGTGGGTCACAGAGCTATTTGCAGTATCAGCGATCACGAAAACTTCGGCTGGCGCCAACGTAGGTATAGCGGCATTGTCCTGCTGGAGACCTGTCTTAACTAGGGGATGCTCTGTCTGCCCGGGGCAGCTGTGCGCCTGTCCAGCAAGATTTACTGAGGGATGGGCTCGCTGACACTTGCTTTCAACTTCCAACTTGCAGTTTCTGCGAACTAAGAACCATAAAAATACCTCATGCTTTTTGCGCGCTACCAGGCTCCATCAACGCCTGCTCAGGCCGTTAACGTTGCTCCATCGCAGTCTTTAACACTGGTAGCATGCCGCGACAGCGTGGACGTGAACCGTATGTGCAGTTGACGGACTTTGAGCGAGGGCGTATAGTGGGCATGCGGGAGGCCGGGTGGACGTACCGCCGAATTGCTCAACACGTGGGGCGTGAGGTCTCCACAGTACATCGATGTTGTCGCCAGTGGTCGGCGGAAGGTGCACGTGCCCGTCGACCTGGGACCGGACCGCAGCGACGCACGGATGCACGCCAAGACCGTAGGATCCTACGCAGTGCCGTAGGGGACCGCACCGCCACTTCCCAGCAAATTAGGGACACTGTTGCTCCTGGGGTATCGGCGAGGACCATTCGCAACCGTCTCCATGAAGCTGGGCTACGGTCCCGCACACCGTTAGGCCGTCTTCCGCTCACGCCCCAACATCGTGCAGCCCGCCTCCAGTGGTGTCGCGACAGGCGTGAATGGAGGGACGAATGGAGACGTGTCGTCTTCAGCGATGAGAGTCGCTTCTGCCTTGGTGCCAATGATGGTCGTATGCGTGTTTGGCGCCGTGCTGGTGAGCGCCACAATCAGGACTGCATACGACCGAGGCACACAGGGCCAACACCCGGCATCATGGTGTGGGGAGCGATCTCCTACACTGGCCGTACACCACTGGTGATCGTCGAGGGGACACTGAATAGTGCACGGTACATCCAAACCGTCATCGAACCCATCGTTCTACCATTCCTAGACCGGCAAGGGAACTTGCTGTTCCAACAGGACAATGCACGTCCGCATGTATCCCGTGCCACCCAACGTGCTCTAGAAGGTGTAAGTCAACTACCCTGGCCAGCAAGATCTCCGGATCCGTCCCCCATTGAGCATGTTTGGGACTGGATGAAGCGTCGTCTCACGCGGTCTGCACGTCCAGCACGAACGCTGGTCCAACTGAGGCGCCAGGTGGAAATGGCATGGCAAGCCGTTCCACAGGACTACATCCAGCATCTCTACGATCGTCTCCATGGGAGAATAGCAGCCTGCATTGCTGCGAAAGGTGGATATACACTGTACTAGTGCCGACATTGTGCATGCTCTGTTGCCTGTGTCTATGTGCCTGTGGTTCTGTCAGTGTGATCATGTGATGTATCTGACCCCAGGAATGTGTCAATAAAGTTTCCCCTTCCTGGGACAATGAATTCACGGTGTTCTTATTTCAATTTCCAGGAGTGTATTTGATACGTTGCGCCATTTCCGAGTTAATTTGCAGTGAAGTTAGCCAATCAGGCAGTTGCGCACGCGTATTCATGCGGCCGCCAGATACAATTAGTATCAATTGTTCTCATAGCGCACAAGACAGCTCAGCCTTTGGCTCAGGTTCGATCCTTACTGTAGTCCCGTATCTGGTTTCTGTATAGCTCTCTTGTTCGGATTTACGAAACCAAAGAAAGAACGTCTTAGACTACACCTTCTCTGGCGGGCCGCTTGAATTTGCGCGCCCATGGCCTGATTGCCTAACTTCAACGCCAGTTAACTCGGAAATGGCACAATGCAACGAATTTTTTCCTTAACAATTATTCCTGAGCACAGTTTACTCTGCAACAACACCCTTACAAGCCTTTCAGACAGTTTATGATCATCCTGTATATGCATACACGATGTTCCGAAACTATTTCGTTTATAAATGAGGTAGAGAATGTGAAAAACATATGTTCAAAATGGTTCAAATGGCTCTGAGTACTATGGGACTTAACATCTGTGGTCATCAGTCCGCTAGAATTTTGAAATACTTAAAGCTAACTAACCTAAGGACATCACACACACACAACCTGCGACCGGAGCGGTCACGCGGTTCCAGACTGAAGCGCCTAGACCGCACGGCCACACCAGCCGGAAAAAAAAAAGTTTAGATATGGTACGTATGATCACCGACGGCAGTTTCTGCTGATAGGGATGATTTACAGGGAAAGTAGTATAGTATGCTAATTACAGCCTTGGCATCCACAGGAACTTTTTGAATACGCCACCATTAGGCTGTATAAACGCAGTACACCGTCAGACTATTGATTGTCGAATCCGTTCGAAGATTCCTGGCATGTCCGGAAATTCTAGCGTCGAGGTCTTCTTCTGTTTCCACAACGATTTCATACACCATCTGGTTCTTGCGCTCCCAGAGGAAGAAATCCGGGCACATGAGGTCAGGTCAGCTGCGTGGTCAGGCCATCGATTTCCGAAGGTTCCTCTCAGATGATACCTCACAGAAATGCTGAAATGGGCTGACGTCCTATCGTGCTGTAAGTACACTCTTTTTCTAAAAGCACAGCTGTTCTGTCAACACTTGTCCCACGAAGATGCCATATCTCCGTCCGTTAAGGCGGAATGGAAGAATGTATGGTCGAATCAACCTATCACCGAATATGGCAGCCCACACAGTAACACCTAATTGCTGCTGATGAGCACTCGTGGATTCACATGTGTCCAGGCAGGAGAACTGTCGCTATTTGAATGTCAGAGCACGTTCCCAGTCAGCGACACAGGACAACAGTGAAAGTCAGCATGACTAACAAAATGTTCCCTAACAAGTTGACTTCAGAGGGCATATGTTCCTTACAGAAATATATTTGTTTTGGTGTGTACCTCCTATATTAATTTAAACGAATATTTTCTAAACACCCCGTGTGTAAGATTTTCTATTTATCTTGACCAACCCAAACAACTTCTTATCCAGAAATAAAAACAATGCATCAAGAAAATGTTGTTTAGCTGTCAGGGGAACATCAACCAGGGCGACTACCTTTCTTGTAACCTTTTTCGTTACGAAGACATGAATACTAGTGTCCCTTTTAAATAGTATTCTTTTTTCGATAATGCACTTTATTTCCTCAAAACCAGTCCAAAAAGTACGAGTATGACGATGTGCCATCAACGTAAACAAAACGTTGTTAAAAACGTGGCCGACCTCTGTGGCCGAGCGGTTCTAGGCGCTGCAGTCTGGAACCGCGGTACTGCAACTGTCGCAGGTTCAAATCCTACCTCGGGCATGGATGTGTGCAGACGTTAAGTCCCATAGTGCTCAGAGCCATTTGAACCATTTAAAAACGTGACACAAACCTGTACTAGCACACAGTTTAGGTACTCGGGGTAACGTAACTCGTCCACTTGCTGGAGCTGACAGTAAACAAACAACCAAAACGCACAGAGGTCAGTATTCAAACGTCTTTAGTTTACTACGTTGTACTCACACAAATCTTGAGTTGTAGTCTCAACGATCGGAGTGCGTTTTGCTTGAGTTTCCATTTTTTTACTGTTGTAAGTGCCGATGTTTTTCCTCCGTACGAATAATGTTATACCAGTTTTATTTCCGATGAAGTGACGTGATCGTATGGCATTGTTGGCAGGGACGCCCCATGCGGGGAAGTTCGGCCGCGGTATTGCAAGTCCTTTTTCGTTGACGCCACTTCAGCGACTTGCGAGTCAATGATGATGAAATGATGATGAAGAACACACAACACCCAGTCATCACGAGGCAGAGAAAATCCCTGACCCCGCCGGGAGTCGATCCCGCGACCCCGTGCGCGGGAAGCGAGAACGCTACCGCAAGATCACGAGCTGTGGACTTTGAGATCGAGATAGACGATAGGTGCTGGAATAATTGACCATTTCTTTGGTGGATGGTCGGTAGCACCACAGACACGTACATTTTTCTGTAGTGTTGCATGTCTGGGAATTTGAGCTGTATATTGACAGCAGGGAGCGGTGACGGTTACAGGTCCATGACTAGTCGGCGTAGGCACAAAGGCGGTTTGAAAAAGCGGACTCGTAATGTTCGACTGAGAGGGATGTTTGCTCTATAGAAAACAGTATGGTGGCAGCGGATTTATGGCCCTATGGGTGATCTTGCTGTGGCGGGGCTAGTGAACGGAGGCTAAACGCACCAATATCAGTAAAAAAGCCGGTGGTGGAGAGCGAAAACGTCGTTCAAGGGAACACGCCATCCTTTTAGTACGGAGGAATGCCTGGGGGTTACGAATGGCGGAGAGCTGTTGAACTTTGGCAGATGATCTCACGAGAAATGGCAAGCGACATTTCCAGCCAAAAAGCAGAGAAGCGAATTTGATTGGTGGTATCCTTAATTGCAGGCAGGGTTTTCGAATGTTCTACAGCAGTGTTCTACACGGAGGATGAATTGCAGGCGATTGGCTGGCATCTTCATGACCTGTATGGTAGGAGGCACTGCTGTTGTAACAGGCGTGATGAATCTGAGCCGCGGCGGCTTCATTCTCTCAGATCTCCCGCCGTGCGCACCAGACAACTAGCGGTTGCTCGCTACAGAGAGCTTCACAAGTAGGGTCTGCGGCCGTGCTGCCGTGAGTGGCCTTGCGGTTGCCGTCGCCGGCACTGTGGTTTGCGGCATCAAGTCCGACTCGGATCGGTTAAGAGTCACGCGCTGTGTGGGGCCTGAGTTTGGTCAAGTGGCGGTCAGTATTTGGTAGGAGGCCTGTTGACACGGCGATTCCTCGACGTTATTTCCGAGTGCGCATTATTGTAAGCGATCTTGGTCCTGTGTGTTCCCTAAGCGCTTTGTTTGTTCATTTTCCTATTAAAAAAAATGGTTCAAATGGCTCTAAGCACTATGGGACTTAACATCTGTGGTCATCAGTGCCATAGACTTATAACTACTTAAACCTAACTAACCTAAGGACATCACACACATCCATGCCCGAGGCAGGATTCGAACCTGCGACAGTAGCAGCAGTGTGGTTCCGGACTGAAGCACCTAGAAGCGCTCGGTCACGGCGGCCGGCTTTTTCTCTCATTTGGGGATTCAGGTTGTATGAACTGTAATACGGAGTCTGGTGTTTTGGAGAGTCTGATTCATTAGGGCTTTGGCCTTTGGATTATAGGATTACCACGTTGGCGACGGCCCAGCGGGGTTGGAACTGTATGAGCACGTTAGACGGGCTAACTGAGGAGAGGGCGATATTGGTGGTGACTGGATTTGTTTCCTGTCCCGGTATCTTGCCTCCCGGTGCTGGGCAGAATCAAGGGGCTGCAATGCCTGAGATATGCTTCTAGTAATCGTATTGTTGGTACTTATGCTTAGCAGGAATAATGAAACGGCAAAAATATTTAAAATTGTGCAAATGATAGGTCCTCTGCTTTTTAAGATTTACATAAACGATCTGGTTGATGTTATTGACAGCGGCCTTAGACTGTTTGCCGATGATGCAGTAGTCTACAGGAAAGAAGTATCACACGAAAGTTGTGAACAAATCAATAAGGATTTGCAGAAAATAAATACGTGGTGTAATGACTGACAGTTATCTCTCAATATTAGTAAGTTCAAATAGTTCAAATGGCTCTGAGCACTATGGGACTCAACTGCTGAGGTCATAAGTCCCCTAGAACTTAGATCTACTTAAACCTAACTAACCTAAGGACAACACACACATCCATGCCCGAGGCAGGATTCGAACCTGCGACCGTAGCGGTCGCGCGGTTCCAGACTGTAGCGCCAGAACCGCTCGGCCACCAGCGGCCGGCTTATTAGTAAGTGTAACATACTGCGTATAACAAGGCCAAAATCCCCATTAATGTATGAGTACAAAATAAATGATCAGTCTTTGGCAGCGGTAACATCTGTCAAGTATCTGGGTGTGACTATTCGAAATGATCTCAAATGGAATGATCAGATTACACAAGTAACGGGTAAGGCGAACTCTAGATTGCGGTTTATTACTAGAATCCTGAAGCGATGCAGTCCTACAACAAAGGAAATAGCTTACAATACGTTAGTTCGTGCAGTCTTAGAATATTGTTCGTCTGTATGGGACCCTTACCAGTTGGGTCTGATTCAAGAGATTGAGAAGGTCCAAAGAAGAGTGACAAGATTCATGACTGGTACGTTTAGCCATCGCGAGAGCGTTTCAGATCTCATAGAAAGTTTGAAGTGGGACACACTTGCAGATAGACGACGCGCTAAACAGAAGGGGCTGCTCACTAAATTCCGAAATCCTATCTTTACCGAGGATGTAGAGCATATATTATTACCACCAACTTTCAAATCGCGTAATGATCATCATTCAAAGATAAGGGAAATAAGAGGTCGTACTGGGGCCTTCAGTCGTTTTTCCCTCGCACGATCCACGAGTGGAACAGAGGGGGGAAATATGACTTTGGCGCGAATTGTACCCTCCGTCACACACCGGTTGGTGGCTAGCGGAGTATATATGTAGATGCAGATGTAGAATTATCGGTGACTCCTTGCGTGGAGAACTGTCGCTTCTGTGGAGGTGTTGACTGCTAAGGGAATCCTTTCCTAACTGAACACCCGATTACGAGAGATTGTGAAAGGGGCTACTGCTGCCGCAAATTAGACCTTCACGTAGTTCGTTCCAGTGATACGGCTGCTGTGACTAACGCGGAGGACACCGCACCTGGTGGTCCCACGGTTCTCTTGTGGACCGGCCCCAGCGTGCTTCGGCTGCCGACAGCCTCTTCGCCGAGACTGCCACCTCCTGCGTCACCTCACGCCGCAGAGAATCCAGTTACACAATCTTCTTATAGGCTTCTGCCGCAGTAATTCTGATATTTTGTTTTATTTTCCTTTTTTAAAAAATGAGATATTATCCTAGTTCACGTTTTAGTTAATGTGAATTTGAGAGTTTCACGCTGTAGGTTTGATGTTTTTCAGAGCCGTGAACGTCCATTGCCCATTTTGTTAAAGTTTCTTAAATTTTATTATTTGGCGCTGAGCCAAACTGAGCCCTGCTCTCTCCCAACTATGCGTTTTCATGAACTTCGCTGTCTGTCTGTGTTTGGTTTCCCGCCCTTGTAGCGGTTACGTCGTGGTTCTTCTTCCTTCTACGTGTGGCAGCAGTGATGTGTATCGATATTTGCGCCGTGTACCGTCTTTGGTTTGGTGCAGATAGTTTCCGGCAAGGAGCAAACATAAACACAGCCAAAGCCTTGCAGACAAACAAAAATTACGCGAAGCGAAATGTAGTGTGTGGAGGGCTATGCGAGAGGCGTTCAATGAATTCGAAAGTAAAGTTCTATGTACTGACTTGGCAGCAAATCCTAAGAAATTTTGGTCTTGTGTCAAAGCGGTAGGTGGGTCAAAACAAAATGTTCAGATACTCTGTGACCAAAATGGTACTGAAACAGAGGATGACAGACTAAAGGCCGAAATACTAAATGTCTTTTTCCAAAGCTGTTTCACAGAGGAAGACTGCACTGTAGTTCCTTCTCTAGATTGTCGCACAGATGACAAAATGGTAGATATCGAAATAGACGACAGAGGGCTAGAGAAACAATTAAAATCGCTCAAAAGAGGAAAGGCTGCTGGACCTAATGGGATACCAGTTCGATTTTACACAGAGTACGCGAAGGAACTTGCCCCCCTTCTTGCAGAGGTGTACCGTAGGTCTCTAGAAGTGCGTAGCGTTCCAAAGGATTGGAAAAGGGCACAGGTCATCCCCGTTTTCAAGAAGGGACGTCGAACAGATGTGCAGAACTATAGACCTATATCTCTAACGTCGATCAGTTGTAGAATTTTGGAACACGTATTATGTTCGAGTATAATGACTTTTCTGGAGACTAGAAATCTACTCTGTAGGAATCAGCATGGGTCTCGAAAAAGACGGTCGTGTGAAACCCAGCTCGTGCTATTCGTCCACGAGACTCAGAGGGCCATAGACACGGGTTCACAGGTAGATGCCGTGTTTCTTGACTTCCGCATGGCGTTCGATACAGTTTCCCACAGTCGTTTAATGAACAAAGTAAGAGCATATGGACTATCAGACCAATTGTGTGATTGGGATTGAGGAGTTACTAGATAACAGAACGCAGCATGTCATTCTCAATGGAGAGAAGTCTTCCGAAGTAAGAGTGATTTCAGGTGTGCCGCAGGGGAGTGTCATAGGACCGTTGCTATTCACAATATACATAAATGACCTGGTGGATGACATCGGAAGTTCACTGGGCTTTTTGCAAATGATGCTGTGGTGTATCGAGAGGTTGCAACAATGGAAAATTCTACTGAATTGCAGGAGGATTTGCAGCGAATTGACGCATGGTGCAGGGAATGGCAATTGAATCTCAATGTAGACAAGTGTAATGTGCTGCGAATACATAGAAAGATAGATCCCTTATCATTTAGCTACAAAATAGCAGGTCAGTAACTGGAAGCAGTTAATTCCATAAATTATCTGGGAGTACGCATTAGGAGTGATTTAAAATGGAATGATCATATAAAGTTGATCGTCGGTAAAGCAGATGCCAGACTGAGATTCATTGGAAGAATCCTAAGGAAATGCAATCCGAAAAGAAAGGAAGTAGGTTACTGTACGCTTGTTCGCCCACTGCTTGAATACTGCTCAGCAGTGTGGGATCCGTACCAGATAGGGTTGATAGAAGAGATAGAGAAGATCCAACGGAGAGCAGCGCGCTTCGTTACAGGATCATTTAGTAATCGCGAAAGCGTTACGGAGATGATAGATAAACTCCAGTGGAAGACTCTGCAGGAGAGACGCTCAGTAGCTCGGTACGGGCTTTTGTTAAAGTTTCGAGAACATACCTTCACCGAAGAGTCAAGCAGTATATTGCTCCCTCCTACGTATATCTCGCGAAGAGACCATGAGGATAAAATCAGAGACATTAGAGCCCACACAGAAGCATACCGACAATCCTTCTTTCCACGAACGAGACTGGAATTGAAGGGAGAACCGATAGAGGTACTCAGGGTACCCTCCGCCACACACCGTCAGGTGGCTTGCGGAGTATGGATGTAGATGTAGATGTAAATGTAGATGTAGATGTAAATGTAGATGTAGGTCTGGAGTGAGTCGGTCGGTTGTTGAGGCTATTGTCAGCTATTTTACATTTTAGCCTTACGGTTATTGTTTGTTTCTTAAAATTTTGCAAATTAATTTTTAAATTTATCTTTCAAGATTGAACATTGCAGCCTTCTGCCTGTAAAGATTATGGTAATATATTTTGAAATTTTGAAGTTTCATTGTGGCCCTCAGCCATTGGTATTGCACCTTGCATACGTTGTTTCTTTAAATTATTTTATTGCTATCTTAATTCGATTTTTATCTTGTTGATTTTTAAGATTTCTTGTTGTTAAACATGCTGGCCTTCTCCTTTTTAAAGGTCTATGGTAATATATTCCAAAATTTTGGAAATTAATTGTGGCCTTCAGCCATTTGTATTGCACTTTGCGTATGTTGTTTTTTGAATTATTTTATGGCTATCGTAATTGGATTTTTATCTTGTTAAGATTTCTTGTTGGAGGCCTTCAGCCGTGAAAGAGTTTCTAAATTACAATGAATGACAATTAGAAGCAGAAACTGACTTCAACCCCTGGCCCTTTCCACAATCCTATTATCTGTTCTGCCAGCGGATTCAGCGGGCGTTTCTCAAACCTAATTTTTTGAAGAGCTGTGATTGGCCTTTTCTTAATTTGTTGAAATGGTTTAGCTTTTTATTATCTGGCACTGGCCTAGTTTTCGTAATTAAAGCGGACGTTTGCATGTAGAGATAATTTGTTAATGCAATGCATTTACAAGTAATTACCCTTATCACCCATCATGTTCTTGGTTCCACTTTAGTCGGGATCCAGCTTGTGGGTTTGAAGTGTGGTGTAAGATTATAGAAGGCTAGCTGGTCCTCTTTAACAAAATAATTACGCCGCGTTTTGCTGCTGATAGTTTTTACCTTTTTTTCCTACATGTGTAAACTCAAAATTAGAGTAAATTTCGTTATCTCATGCTCAAGTTTTATTTAAGTGCCCTGTGGGCTTCTACTTAAATTGTTAAACACTTTTTTTTGGATTCGGGGTATTTTAAATTTACCAAGCGACAATAGGCGTTGGGTATATTATGAATGTTTGCCTGCTGTAAAACTGGATGTTTGAACTTTATAATCTGTTATAATGTTTTACAAATGGTGAATGATGTTTATCGGAACACCGGTCCAGTCTTTCCATGTAATTTACCCTGAGGGCCTGGGCGCCATTTCAGATCCGTTGCCGGGAGAACAACGTGGCCGACGTGAGCCTTGCTGGAAACCGGCATACGGCGGTGAAAAGACTTTGCTGCCGGAGTCAAAAGAAGAGGTATCGAGCAGAAGCGACTTAGAGACTTGGTTGACAGGGGTTCCAGCGAAGAGTCTCACTGTTAGAGTGTGCAGTGTGTTAAGTCGTTTCTCTGTAAGCAGAGTGACGATTCTTTGCTTCTCTGCGGAGTCTGAGGAATACAGAAGTGCTTTTTTGACGAACGAAAATTTAAGTCGAGCCTCTACACTTGGCTTATGAGTTATTGGCTCATGAACATACAGAAATCTCGACTCGTGTTCTGTGTCGCATTGAAGTAGTGTCAGCTGCCACTATCATGATAGAATTTGCACGTACGCAACGTACACTATGTGATCAAAAGTATCCGGACCCTTCTCCCCCCCTCCCCCCCCCCACCAAAAAAAAAATACGTTTCTCTATATCAGTGACCTCAGTAGTCATTAGACATCGTGAGAGAGCAGAATGGTGCGCTCCGCGGAACTCACGGACTTCGAACGCTGTCAGGTGATTGTGTGTCACTGGTGTCATACGTCTGCACGCGAGATTTCCACGCTCCTAAACATCCCTAGGTCCACTGTTCCCGATGTGATAGTGAAGTGGAAACGTGAAGGGACACGTACAGTACAAAAGCGTACACACCGTCAGTTGAAGAGGTCGTAATGTGTAATAGGCAGACATCTATCCAGACCATCACACAGGTTTTACAAACAGCATCAGGATCCACTGCAAGTACTATGACAGTTACGCGGGAGGTCAGAAAACTTGGATTTCATGGTCGAGCGGCTGCTCATAGGCCACACATCTCGCCGGTAAATGCCAAACGACGCCTCGCTTGGTGTAAGGAGTGTAAACATTGGACGATTGAACAGTGGGAAAACGTCGTGTGGTGTGACAAATCTCGGTACACAATGTGGCGATCCGAGGGCAGGGTGTGGGTATGGCGAATACCCGATGAACGTCATCTGCCACAGTGTGTAACAACAACAGTAAAATTCGGAGGCGGTGGTGTTATGGTGTGGTCGTGTTTTTCATGGAGGGGCTTGCACCCTTCTTGTTTTGCGTGGCACTATTACATCACAGGCCTACACTGATGTCTTAAGCACCTTATTGCTTCTCATTGTTGAACAGAAATGCGGGGATGGCAACTGCATCTTTCAACACGATCGAGCACCTGATAATAATGCACGGCCTGAGGAGGAGTGGTTACACGACAATAACATCCCTGTAATGGACTGGTCTGCAGAGAGTTCTGACCTTAATCCTATAGAACACCTTTGGGATATTTTGTAACGCAGACTTAGTGCTAGGCCTCACCGACCGACTTCAACACCTCTCCTCAGTGCAGCACTCAGTGAAGAATGGACTGTCATCCCCCAAGAAACCTTCCAACACCTGAATGAACGTAGGCGAGAATGGAATCTATCATCAAGGCTACGGGTGGGCCAACATCATACTGAATTCCAGCATTAGCGATGGAGGGCGCCACGAACTTGTATGTCATTTTCAGCCAGGTGTCCGGATACTTTTGATCACATAGTGTACGTTTTCTGCACGGCGACCTACGGCACCGAGCAGATCGACGCTGCAGTACAACGCCTCCCAGTATTCTAATCGGTGACGTGCTCACCACGGGTCGGCAGATAGGGAAACAATCGCAGCAAATGTGCTGTGCGTTCCATTTGCTTGTTCTTTGAGGTCTTTACTTTGAGTGCCTGTCAGCGTGGAGGTATTCTATTTCACGAGATTAATCATTATTGTCTAATAAACGGGGTAGCGATGTTGCAGAAAGTCACAGATGTTCTCCCAATCTCAAAGCTATATTAAAAGTAGGATTTAACATTCTGTACTAATTCGATACATTTAATTTCTCTGTTGTCGGAAAAGAAATAATTTTACGGTGTATAGTTGCACTCATTCTAGTGGGACATCTATTCAACATCATCGATTTCCTAATTAGGTAGAACAGAATATCATCAGACTATATATCTCATATAATTTATTTCTCAGGGTGTAGTGTCTCAATGGCAGGGCTGTTTTTGATTCATTTGTAGGTGCGATACTTCTGTTACAGAAACAACATTTTTAACCACTCATACACACGCCGTGTGTACAGGGGATTCCAGTTAGTGGACGACCTACTTTACCCCGGTGCCTGCACTACGTGCTGCTGCAGGAGAGGTGGTATGGGCGTGCAGTTCGACGTGGAACCCGATTCGGGTGCAACTTTCACGTTAGCAAACACACACACAAACACACACACACACACACACACACACACACACACACACACACAGTCTGATATTGTATTCACGGAAGCGATATAATACTTTGCAATTTACTCGAAGTTTAAATTAAGCGAAATAGTACGTGGAACTTGAATCTTGTTAGTTTCGTGTTGTTTCCTTCATCTTCTGTATTCATACTGTCATACAAAGATACAGTGTTGCGCATTTTTCTCGGGATCTTACAATGACATTAACTAAATGTACTGAGTGCTATCTACATCTACATCTCACACACGTTCTCCGAAAGCTACCATAAGGTGGCGAGCCATTTCCTTTCGTCATTCACTAGCAAATAAACCCAGAGAAACACGACTATCTATACGTCTCCGTACGAGCCCACATTTCTCTTATCTTCTCGGTCATTAAGCAAAAATTACGTTTTCAGCAGAATACAAGTCAACTGTAAATGCTAGTTCTCTAAATTTTCTGGACAGTGTTTCGTGAGAGCAAGGACGTCTTCCCTCCAGGGATTCCTGTTTGAGTTCACTACGCATCTCCGTAATACTTGCATGTTGATCGAACCGAGGCCTGCCGATAAAAAAATCTGTCAGTACGCCCCGGAGCTGTTTCGATCTCTCCTTTCATCTGATTTAGTGCGGACCCCAAACAGTCGAATAGTACTAAAGAACGCGTCGCATTACTATTCTGTACGCGGTCTCCTTTATAGATCAGTATAAACCGAAGTAGCCCATTTGCCTTCAATACAACCGACCTTTCGTGTTAGTTCTATTCCATATCGCATTGCAACGCTACACACAGGTATTTAATCGAAGTGACTGCATCAAGCAGCACAAAGCAGCACAACAACACTAATACTGTATTCAGACATTATGGCGTTGTTTCCTCTGTTCAGCTGCATTAACTAACAATTTTTTTTTACATAAAGCAAGCTCCCAAATAAAATTTGTGTCTGATTCATCCTTGTATCCTTTTAGTCGCCCAATAACGATACTCTCCCGCATACCAAAGCCTCATCAGCAGCCAGTCGCAGACTGCTGAACACACTACCCGTCAGATAATTTATATATTTAGAGATAAAGTGCGATCCTATCACTCTTCCCTGGGGCACCCCTGGCAATACCTTGTCTCTGATGAATACTTGCCGTGAAGTACAGCGTATTCTAATGAAAAAGGGTGGTACCCTGCGACGTCACTCTCGGTTTTGGTGACGATTCATCTTCCCCCTCCCTCCCCCCCCCACCGCCCACCCCCACCCACAGAATGCGAAAACAAGACCAGAGTTCACAAGTTCATGTGAGCTATAAGGTAGGTTAACGATGTGACAGCGACACCAAATTCACCAAAATTCTGCCCAACACCACCATCGACGTTTCACACGATGGGTACGTCATCATGCCCCCTCCTACCAAGACTTCACCAACTCGTTTGACGCCTCTAGGATGGAGGTCAGAAACGGGAAACCTAGCAATGAAATCACGCGGATTTCTTACGGGTGTCCGAGGAAAACATTTCGAGCACGCAACGCACTGAATCGACACGAAAGAGTCTCAGGCAAATTGGCATGAAGGGCGTCAATGAAACCACTTTTTACACATTTCGCATTCGAAGAGCAATGTGATGTACATCAGGACGACGTTCTTGACAAACTTGCCCTCTGCAGTCTGCTGAAACCTCCTCCCCCCCCTCCCCCCCCCAGACGATTCGACCCTTTTCTAAGGACATCGCAGGACTTCAGGCCCATTGAACGCTATCTCACCCATCTGGAGTGCAGCATGATCACAAACTTTGCTTGGTATACAGGGTGGAACCTTTAACGACCGTTAAAAACAATTCAAGGAACTCTGAACGTGAACCGAAGCAGAAAAAAAGTGTTTATGCTTTTCCATCCCTCCTTTTTCGTGCGCTCCTTTGGCGTATCTGCTGGGGGATGCGACAGGGAAACGCACGTGAATACCGCGGCGAAGGATCTCTCTAAGAGCCGGCCGGTGTGGCCGAGCGGTTCTAGGCACTTCAGTCTGGAACCGCGCGACCGCTACGGTCGCAGGTTCGAATCCTGCCTCGGGCATGGATGCGTGTGATGTCCTTAGGTTAGTTAGGTTTAAGTAGTTCTAAGTTCTAGGGGACTCATGACCTCAGATGTTAAGTCCCGTAGTGCTCAGAGCCATTTGAACCATTTTTGATCTCTCTAAGACCCCCAGTTCGAAATCACGATCAGTGCTACCTGAGCACCATTGTTGGGCACTTTGAAAAGTCTCGTTACAGAGACATGCATCCACCGAGTTCTACTCGCTGACGAGGTGGGCAACCCTTTCGACAACCCATATTCTTATGCAACCAGCAGACTGTAGTTGGAGTGGGTTGTTTCTCCTGCCTCAGGTAGGCTTGTGAATGTCTGTACAGGGAAACTTTGAAGTCCCACAGCAAAGGTGCTTGAGTGGCACCAAGGGGTTGCCGAACTGGGGGAGGGGGCATAGTCTTAGAGGGACCCTTCGCCATTTTATCCAATTGCGTGTCAATTGTTGCACGCCTCTGTGCACAAGCCACAGGTGGGCGAGGAAACGAGGGATAAAAAGCATTAACACCATTTTCTGCTGAAGATCATGTCCCATTGGTTGTGTACCCTATGCACCAAAGCATAACTTTAGGTCACGCTGCACTCCAAAGAAATAAGATCACGTTCACTAACGTTGCAGCCCCGATATCCACAGAAAATATTCGAAATGCCTTCCAGGTTTCTGCAGCAGCGAAATTTGTCAAGAACGTCGTCCTGCTGTTCATAGCCTGCTCACTGTCGTTTGATTTCTAAAAGTGTGAAACTGAATGCCACCAGGGAATGGTTGGTTTTATTGACGCTCTTCATGTCACCTTCTGAGGACTTTTGTGTCGATACTGGGCGTCGGTGTGTTCGAAATGTTTCCCTCGGCCATACATAAGAAACCCATGAGATTTTAACGCTAGGCATTTCTGTTCTAACCTCCATCGCAGAGGCGTTAAACGAATGGGCGAAATGTGCATAAGGGCGAGTACAATAACCTTCCCATCGTGAAACATCCACAGGGGCGTTTCGGCAGCATCGTTCTTACATTTTGTGCAAGTGAGATCATTAACCAAAAAATGGTTCAAATGGCTCTGAGCACTATGGGACTTAACATCTATGGTCATCAGTCCCCTAGAACTTAGAACTACTTAAACCTAACTAACCTAAGGACATCACACAACACCCAGCCATCACGAGGCAGAGAAAATCCCTGACCCCGCCGGGAATCGAACCCGGGAACCCGGGCGTGGGAAGCGAGAACGCTACCGCACGACCACGAGATGCGGGCGATCATTAACCCACCTTACAGCACACACAAACTTTTGAGCTCCAGTTTTTATTCGCATCTGTAGACACCTTGCTGTCTGAAGTGTCACGCGTTTACAGCATTGCAAAGGAAGATTGTACGTACCTCTGAGTCAAATTTCTAACTACTTATTCGCAATGGGATACTGTTACTGGGTTACAAAAAAGTGACCCTTTAAGGAAGTTTCTGAAAATTTAAAAGAAATCGCATTATTGGGCGTAGAATGTCCTCTGGGACGTCTACTATGTTGTAGCGTTCATCTCAGAAGCTCCGTCATCGAGTTACAAGGCGATTTGTGAAAAAGTGTCTCCGAAAACCGTTCACAGTGGGTATAAATAGTCGATATGTAATTTCAACGACGGCCTAACAGGCATTATGGAAATTATGGTTGTGCTCAAACTTGACTCTGGACAAACCTGCTACAATTTTTGCACAAAAGCGAACAAGATGTATATAGACTGAGCAGATCAGCGGATGACAGAAGCTGCCAGAGAGGCCCGCAGAACCGCCGTGGCCACGAAGAAGAAGGAGGAGGACCTCCTTTAGCATCTGGAAAGATTGCTGTCTGATCCAGGAATCGCTGACTATACGTATGTCTAATTTAAGCAGAAAAAATGCAAACCAAAACTTTAAACGCGTTAATCTCGAAGTCGAATTTTTCAAATTCTCTGAAAACATGCGATTTTGATTGGAATTTGATGCTAGCATTCTGCACTGAAGAGCCAAAGTGACCCGTACAGCTGCCAATATCCTGTAGGGCCACCGCGAACACTCAGAAGTGCCGCAACACGACGTGGCATGGACTCGATTAATGTCTGAAGTAGTGCTGGAGGGAACTGACACCATGAATTCTCCAGAGCCGTCCATAAATCCTACCACGGCGGGGGGGTGGGGGTGGGGGGGTGGGGTGGAGATCTCTTCTGAACATTACGTTAGTACGTCGCAAGGTATCCCAGATATGCTCAATAATGTTCATGTCTGGGGAGTGTGAAGACCAGCGGAAGTGTTTGGACTCAGAAGTGTTCCTGGAACCACTCTATAGCAATTCTGGACGTTTGGAGTGTACCATTGTCCTGCTGGAATTGCCCAAGTGCGTCAATGCACAATGGACACGAATCTACGCAGATCATCAGACAGGATGCTTGCGTACGTGTCACTTGTCACAGTCGTATCTAGACGTATCAGGAGTCCCATATCACTCCAACTGCACACGCTCCACACCATTACAGAGTGTCCACCAGCTTGACTAGTCCCCTGCTCTGACATGCTGGGTCCATGGATTCATGAGATTGTCAGCCCGCTCAGTACAATTTGAAACGGGACTCGACCGACAAGGCAAAATGTTTCCAGTCATCAGCAGTCCAGTGTCGGTGTTGACGACCCCAGGTGAGGCGTAAAGCTTTGTGTAATGCAGTCATCAAGGGTACACGAGTGGACCTTTGTCTCCGAAAGCCCACATCGATAATATTTCGTTGAATGGTTCGCACACTGACACTTGTTGATGGCCGAGCATTGAAATCTGCAGCAATTTGCGGAAGGATTGCACTTTTGTCACGTTGAACGATTCTCTTTAGTTGCTGTTAGTCCCACACTTGCAGGATCGCAGGATCTTTTTCCGGCCGCAGCGATTTCGCATATTCCTGATATTCCGATATTCCTGATATTCACACTCGTGAAATGGTCGTACGGGAAAATCCCCACTTCATCGCTCGTGTGTCGTATATAACACCACGTTCAAACTCACTTAAACCTTAATAATCTGCCATTGCAGCAGGAGTACTCGATATAACGACTGCGCCAGACACTTGTTGTCTTATATAGGCGTTGCTGACCGTAACGCCCTATTCTGTCTGTTTACTTATCTCTGTACCTGAGCCAGCCGTGGTGGCCGAGCGGTTCTAGGCGCTTCAGTCTGGAACCGCGCGACCGCTACGGTCGCAGGTTCGAATCCTGCCTCGGGGATGGATGTGTGTGATGTCCTTAGGTTAGGTAGGTTTAAGTAGTTCTACGTTCTAGGGGACTGATGACCTCAGCTGATAAGTCCCATAGTGCTCAGAGGCAGCCATTCTGTACCTGAATACTCATGCCTATAACAGTTTCTCTGACGCTTCAGTGAAAACTGAATTTTCTATCGGTGTACGTAGTCCTTTGGCGATATCTTCATAAGTGAATTTGTCGGTGCGACCAGTGGCAGTGCTATGTCTGTCGACTGTCCACGCTCATTCTACTCCTCGTCCATGACTGGATACATTACAATAATTTACACTACGTGCTGGAAAGTAATGCTTCTAATTGCCTTTCTGATCTTAAAACTTTTTAAGTAAAACAAACGTTATTAACATTCTACATCTTTATTCTTCATGTCTACACATATGAAGTCCCCTGTCGATAGAGGACTCAGAATTGTAGCGTGTAACATCGCGCTGTGTAACGGAACCATGTCGTTGCCTTAGGAGCAGCTTGCTGTAATCAAGTTTCGAATTCAAAGAGTTCATCCAGACATGGAGCCCCCTCTCCTTAAGCATGACAATGCTAGACCACACACGAGCGTTGCGACATCTGTAACAATCCGATGCCTTGGGTTTGCTGGCACTGATCATCGTCCGTACTTTACCAACTTGGCACTATCCTATTTTCATCTGTTTCCAAAACTTAAAGAATACCTTCGAGGGCTTCACTTTGATAGCGATGAATCGGTGCAAGCAGAGGTGAGGTTGTGGCTCCGACAGCAAATTAAAACATTTTACAGTGACGCTATCGACAAACAGGTCTCTTGTGAGAAATGTGTCCATTGCGAGGGTGACTGTGTTGAGAAATATATATGTAGACATGTAGAATAAAGATCTAGAATTTTAATAACGTTTGTTTGATGTAAAACGTTTTAAGAATTTACTCATAAAAGTTTGGAGGTATTACTTTGCTGCACGTCCTCTAATTTTCGGGTGTGACAATTCGCCCATTATTAATATGCTGGTTTGCAACGTTTTGTCAGCAGGCCTGTGTGTAAGATCAGGTCATTTTGGACTACAGTGATGCATTAGATCCAAGCACTCTTGTTAGATTACAGTTTGCTAATACAAGCAGTTTAGATATGGTCTGTTGTTGGTTAAAATTTTTATCATCTTTATTTTCCCTCGTAGCAAACCAATGTGTTCTGTTTCATTTTGTTCGACACAAAAAGGGGAGCTAGTCAAACTCACGAAAACCGAGATGGAAGGGCGAATAGGTTACATGTGCAGGCTTTTGTATCGATTTTGTGGGCGAAGGAAACGACATTTGCTTCGGTACGTCACTATTTTATTAGAACTTTAAGTTTTTGAATTATCCTATTATCGTTGATAGAAAATATACTGAAAATTACTTGTCCAAAATATTTTGTTACCCGTCCAGTAGGAGGGCTTCGGAAATTCCCACCGGCTGCGAGGGTTCCTTCCACCTGGTCCAGCGGCTACAGGGGGCGTCCGATGCGTACACAATGATGATTTCTTAACGAAAAAACTCTACGGAATAAAAATATTATCATCATATTTAGAATTAATTTTTATTTGACTTGAAAAAATCACGGAAATCACCTATTTTTCACGCACTAAAAGAGGGCTACCCCCTTAACTGTGTTGCGCGGCGTATTTTGAACAGTCCTGGAAAAAGCAATGTCTAAAATGAATTGGAAAACAAAGGGAATACAAGTTCTGGGAAAGAGATTAAATAGCCTGAGTTTTGCCGATAGTATTGTTTTATGAAAGATAATATAGAAGAACTTAAAATGTTCGTTAGCGAACATTTTAAAAATGAACTATGATTAAAGTGAATCATGATGAATAAATGGACGCCATAGGGAAATATACAGGGTGTAAATGGTATGAGTGCATCTATTTGTATTGGTTTCTGAAGACGGTGTACTGAACAACATTACTTTAGTGTTTACATCATTTAGACTAATAAGTATGGCTACAACAAGCTGTATGGTTTTGGTTGGATAGTACCTCTAAGTACATGTGGCAAGATCAAGCTATTAACGCTGATTTTCCTTTGGGTAGCAGATCAAGTGTTGAAATGCGGACACATAGACGGAAAATGTTTAGTCTATGCTGACAGAGGTAGTCCACTTGCATTTGTGGTGCAGGTACGACCGTGGAGAAAACAGATGGTACTGAACTATATGATGTGTTTGCGGGGAGACCATTCGAGGCAGAGAACAAACAACCAACACATTAACAAAATATTTGCACTTATACCCTTTCACACTGTACGTGTTGGAAGTACCCAACTACACAGGGTGACAGTTTATGTCTGTATGGGTCAACTTGTAAATACGAAAGTAGACCTGAAATCGGCAATATGTCGACGTGTTAAATTCTGGTGGCAAGCTTATGGAAGGTACTCATCAGTTTTGAAATGTAAGGTGTCGGCCGGGCTGAAGAGAACAGTTTTTGAGCAGTCTGCACCGCAAGTTGTTTGTTACTGCTGTGAGTCACGGGAATTAAAGGAGTTCATTGTTAGAGATCTAACAGTAGACCAAAGAGGAATGGAAAAATCAGTGTTGGTCTACACAAAGAAATACAGAAATAAAGGAGTTGATATCAGACGTACGACAAAGGTCAGTGACATAATGGAAAGAGTGAATACTTTGAAACGGTAGTGGTCTGGCCACGTCGCTCGCTGAAGAGGCACAAGTACTTGGATCGAGGCCAAAACAGGCTGAGGGGAAGACCACCGGACAGATCTACATCTACATCTACATCGATACTCCGCAAGCCACCTGACGGTGTGTGGCGGAGGGTACTTTGAGTACCTCTATCGGTTCTCCCTTCTATTCCAGTCTCGTATTGTTCGTGGAAAGAAAGACTGTCGGTATGCCTCTGTGTGGGCTCTAATCTCTCTGATTTTATCCTCATGGTCTCTTCGCGAGATATACATAGGAGGGAGCAATATACTGCTTGACTCTTCGGTGAAGGTATGTTCTCGAAACTTTAACAAAAGCCCGTACCGAGCTACTGAGCGTCTCTCCTGCAAAGTCTTCCACTGGAGTTTATCTATCATCTCCGTAACGCTTTCGCGATTACTAAATGATCCTGTAACGAAGCGCGCTGCTCTCCGTCGGATCTTCTCTATCTCTTCCATCAACCCTATCTAGTACGGATCCCGCACTGCTGAGCAGTATTCAAGCAGTGGGCGAACAAGCGTACTGTAACCTACTTCCTTTGTTTTCGGATTGCATTTCCTTAGGATTCTTCCAATAAATTTCAGTCTGGCATCTGCTTTACCGACGATCAACTTTGTATGACCATTCCATTTTAAATCACTCCTAATGCCTACTACCAGATAAGGTATGGAATTAACTGCTTCCAGTTGCTGACCTGCTATGTTGTAGCTAAATGATAAAGGATCTTTCTTTCTGTGTATTCGCAGCACATTACACTTGTGTACATTGAGATTCAATTGCCATGCATCAATTCGTTGCAGATCCTCCCGTATTTCAGTACAATTTTCCATCTTTGGTGTGACGTCATAAGCGAGTGACTGCGTGTGAGATCGCTCACCAAGTTTTTATATATTTTTAGGTTTCAGATACATATTTTAACGGTTTTTGTGATAATATTTACTATAAAAGTGACGTATTAGTGGTTTCTTCATTCACCTCTGCCTTTCTTGTGTTGTGACCTTTTTTTTGTGAGTGTTTCGTATCGAGCAACTTGACCTGTTGCCTGTGTTTACATTCCGCGCTGACCAGTTGCAGCTGTAGCGGCGCATCGAAAGCTAAGTACTAATTAATTGTTTGTGTATAGTGGTTTATTCAGGAACTTTAGTAGTCTTCAACCGGTGTTCTTGGTGTTTTCTGGTGAAATAATTTCAGAAGTACCTTTTGGGAACTGTTTTCAGCTTCGTTACTGTGTCATTAGACGTTTGATTCTCTTTCTGTATTAGTCTTTTGTTATATTAACATTTGTTGTTTATTAATACTGTTAATAATAGTAGTTACTTCCCTTGTAGAGTAAGTTTGTGATTATTGTAGTCAGGTTTTTAGCATCTTCTTATTGTAGTAGCGGAACTTAGAAAAAGTAAAATTTTACCATGAGTGAGAAGTGTGGGCTTTGCCGTAGGTTCGTGAGTAGTGGATTGCGGTGTGGGACTTGTTCGAAGTATTGTCTCTGGGGGGAATGCAGTGGGGAAGCCAGTGGTCATTCTGGTGAGATCCTCTCCTGGAACTGCAGGTTATGTAGCAAGAGTAAGTTGATAGAGGTGCAGGAGCGTAAGATCTGTGCCCTTCAGGTGCAGTTGAAAAACGCACAGGAGGAGCTAGATAGGATGAGGAGGGAGAAGGGGGTTGGGGAATGGGAGCTGGCTGTTGGCAAGAGATCTGCCAGGAGAAGAAGATTTTCAGATAGTTTTACTATTGGTGTTTACAATAGATATGACCAACTGTCAGAGTCTAGTGGAGAGGAATCTCTAGTAGCTGTAGATATAGGAAGTATGCAGCAGACCTCAGTAGTTACGGTGGCTAGAACAGTTGCAAAGTCGAAGAAGAAGGTTCTGCTGTTAGGTAGTTCTCATGGCAGAGGTGTAGGCCAGCAGTTGCAGGAAGTGCTAGGGAGTGAGTACCAGGTCACCAGCATTGTGAAGCCTAATGCAGGATTGGCTCAAGTGACTGTTAACATAGGGGGGTTATGTAGGGATTTTACTATAGAGGATCAGGTAGTGATTGTGGGTGGGGCTGGTAATAGTATTGATAGGGATGGGGAGTATAACATAGATGGTGACCTGGAAAAGATAGCCACTCAGACTGGCAACACGAATGCGCATTTCGTGGAACTGTTTCAGCGTCACGATCGGCCTCATCTTAATACAGACTTCAGGCGTAACAACATGAGACTTGGGGGTGCGCTGATGACAGAAGGCATGGGTCACATTTCAGCGGTGTCGGTGGAGTCTATCAGCAGGACGGGTTTCGCTAGACTTGGCCTGCACCTCAACAGGTATGGGAAGGGGAGGTTGGCAAAGCTTATAGGTGACAGCATAGGTGGGGTTGGTGGGATCACTCATGGGAAAATTCCTGCTGTAGTGGGTGATAGAGCTGCACCTTTTTTAGATTGAAGTCAGCTGATAGGTATTCCTGCTTAAGGGAAGTCTCTCTAACAAAGGAACCACTTTTGACAAAGCTTAGGTATCCGAGTAATGAGGGAATTAGTATATTTCATCAAAATATACAAGGTATTAGACATAAAGTTAGTGAACTGCTTATAGATGTTGACTCTGAAATTATTGGTATATCTGAACACTTCTTAAATAAGAAGATAATTCAGAGGTTTCCTTTACCAGGATACAGGGTGGCTGGCAGCTTTTCGAGGAGCTCTTTGCGGTGTGGGGGGAGTAGCCATGTATGTGAAAAACGGTATCCCATTTGAGTCAATTGATGTTTCAAAGTACTGCACTGAAAAGGTGTTTGAATGTTGTGCAGGTGTGGTTAAATTTAACGGAGCTAAACTTCTAACTGTTGTTATTTATAGATCCCCAGACTCCGATTTCACAACATTTTTGCTAAAGCTAGAGGAGGTTCTTGGTTCACTTTATAGGAAATACAAAAAGTTAGTTATATGTGGTGACTTCAATATTAATTGTATAAGTGATTGTGCAAGGAAGAGGATGCTGGTAGACCTCCTTAATTCATATAATCTTATGCAAACCGTATTCTTTCCAACGAGAGTGCAAGGGAACACTAGAACAACCATAGACAACATTTTTGTTCATTCCTCATTACTAGAAGGGCATTCTGTTAGCAAAAAGCTGAATGGCCTTTCAGATCATGATGCACAAATTTTAACTCTAAAAGGTTTTTGTGCTGCAACACGTGTTAAATATAGTCATCAGCTGTTTAGGAAAGCTGATCCAGTTTCTGTAATGACCTTTGTAAACCTTATCAAGGAACAAGAGTGGCAAGATGTTTATAGCGCTGATACAGTAGACGATAAATATAATGCTTTTCTCAAGACTTTTCTCTTGCTCTTTGAAAGTTGCTTTCCGTTACAACGTTCAAAACAGGGTACTAGCACATACAGGCAGCCTGGGTGGCTGACTAGAGGGATAATAATATCTTGTAGAACAAAGTGGCAATTATATCAAAACGTTAGAAGCAGTCAGAATCTAAATGCAGCAGCCCATTAAAAACAGTATTGTAAGGTGCTTAAAAATGTTATTAGGAAGGCAAAAAGTATGTGGTATGCAGATAGAATAGCTAAGTCTCAGGATAAAATTAAAACCATATGGTCAGTCGTAAAGGAAGTGGCTGGTCTGCAGAGACAGGTCGAGGATATAGAATCAGTGCGTAATGGGAATGTCCGTGTTACTGATAAGTCGCATATATGTACACTATTTAATAATCACTTTCTGAATATAGCAGGTGAACTAAATAGAAACCTAGTCCCAACAGGGAATCATATAGCGCTCTTAGAAAAAAGTGTTCCGAGACTGTTACCTGAAATGCTCGTCCATGATACTGACAAGAGGGAGATTGAGTTAATAATTAAATCACTAAAGACCAAGAACTCTCATGGATATGACGGGATATCTAGCAGAATACTGAAGTATTGTTCTATGTATGTTAGCCCAGAACTTAGCCATATCCGTAACTTTTCATTTAGGAGTGGTCGGTTTCCTGACCGATTAAAGTACTCGGTAGTGAAGCCACTTTATAAAAAGGGAGACATTGATAATGTTGACAATTTTAGACCTATTTCTATGCCATCGGTGTTTGCTAAAGTTATCGAGAAGGTTGTATATACAAGGTTACTGGAGCATTTAAATTCACATAATTTGCTGTCAAATGTTCAGTTTGGTTTTAGAAATGGTTTAACAACTGAAAATGCTATATTCTCTTTTCTCTGTGAGGTTTTGGACGGATTAAATAAAAGGTTACGAACGCTAGGTGTTTTCTTTGATTTAACGAAGGCTTTTGACTGTGTTGACCAGAAAATATTACTGCAGAAGTTGGGCCATTATGGAGTAAGGGGAGTAGCTTACAATTGGTTCGCCTCTTACTTTAAGAACAGAAAGCAGAAGGTAATTCTCCGCAATATTGAGAGTGGTAGTGATGTTCAGTCCCAATGGGGCACTGTTAAGTGGGGCGTTCCCCAAGGGTGGTGCAAGTTCGAGAACCTCCTGTCGACCCCTATTCAATAGTCTGGGAATTCTGACATTGCCCTCACAGTATATATTTTCTTTAATGTCTTTTGTTGTTAGCAATATTAGCCTATTCCCAAGAGTTAGCAGCTTTCACTCAGTTAATACTAGGCAGAAATCCAATCTACATGTGGAATGCGCTTCCTTGACTTTTGTGCAGAAAGGAGTGCAGTATCCTGCTGCATCCATTTTCAATAAGCTACCACAAGAACTCAAAAATCTTAGCAGTAGCCAAAACTCTTTTAAGTCTAAACTGAAGAGTTTCCTCATGGCTCACTCCTTCTATTCTGTCGAGGAGCTCCTGGAAGAGCTAAAAAATTAAGTAAATTCCCGTGTTACATTGTTGATTTTCTTTATTTAAACTTACGACTTGTCACCTGAATATGTTTTTTTTATATTTCATTTTGTCTGTTTCTAATATTGTGTTATAATTTCATGTATTGACTCGCTCCATGACCATGGAGACTTCTCCTTAATTTGGTCCCACGGAACAATAAATAAATAAATAAATAAATAAACTGTTACAACCTCTCGATACACCACAGCATCATCTGCAAAAAGCCTCAGTGAACTTCCGATGTTATCCGCAAGGGCATTTATGTTTACTGTGAATAGCAACGGTCGTACGACACTCCCCTGCGGGACACCTGAAATCACTCTCACTTCGGAATACTTCTCTCCATTGAGAATGACATGCTGCGTTCTGTTATCTAGGAACTCCTCAATCCAATCACACGATTGGTCTGATAGTCCACATGCTCTTATTTTGTTCATTCAACGACTGTGGGGAAGTGTATCGAACGCCTTGCGGAAGAAACACGGCATCTACCTGGGAACCCGTGTCTATGGCCCTCTGAGTCTCGTAGACGAATAGCGCGAGCTGGGACATAAACTTAACAGAGACAGCAGTATTGAATTGGCAATGGAAATCTCAAAGTCAGCAGAAACTGCTGGGATCCCATGTTGAACGCCGACTCAAGGAAGACACATAACCAAGCGATGGAACTGGCTGATGACGATAATGATGATAATAATACACGGTCAGCAGAAACTGCTGGGATCCCATGTTGAACGCCGACTCAAGGAAGACACATAACCAAGCGATGGAACTGGCTGATGACGATAATGATGATAATAATACACGGTAGTGATGGGCTAAACTGCGATTTTCCGATATAAGTGATTTCTGTGAATGCTACTTTTCAGTATCTGTTATTCTTAACTGCGATTTGTCGCAGTTAAGGAACATAGGTCGTGTATCCCTCCGCCACTGCTATTTCTGCGATTTCTGCTACTTCCGCGATTTCTGCGACTTCTGCTACTGTGAAAATATTAATAGTGTAATTAATATGTAAGTAGCCGTACAGTACCGTAATAGTTGGTATTTAGAAAATGAATTCTAACATATTGTTATGTTCACAGGTACCTGAACTACATTTCAGTCACTCAGTAAAGTGATAACTCAAAATATCATTGTCAACAGATCTGAAGAAATTGCCACTGCGTCTTTAGACCGTTTTCGTCAGACGAGAGGTTAGTTTCTAAGCGTTTCGATGGACTTAATTACTTCAGTGAGATCGTTCTTGCAAATGTGATATTCATTATAGCAAATATTAGCAATCTACTCTGTCAATTATATTGCTAGTAATTAATGACAGCAAAAATTGTTTAATAATCCTTATGTTTTTGCAGACACAGTTCTGACTCTGATTACTGGTTGCTGTACGTATCTATCCACATCAAGGCTGTTGGGAGAGACTCGTGAATATTCAAGACAGCTCTTAGAGGATTTGCAGTTTAAAAGTGAAATAATTGTGAAATAAGTGTGTGAATGATTAAACTGTGTTTTATTGAAGTTGTTGTGCGATTTTAAAGGAATAATAAATGTCAAATACAGTGAGTGAATAATAAAAATCTCATTTTCCAGATGTTTAAGCCACCCTATACCCATAATTTTCCGCCACTTACTTATTGGTAAACACTTGTTGTAGAGCGACATGCCCCCCCCCCCCCCTTTCTCCACAATCTTGGTGTGACACTGACCTGTAACATATCCCGAAGTCTACAATATGCGTTTTGAGGCTGTTGATATGAAAGTATCTTCCAGTTAAATCAGGAATAGCTTAAGTGCATTACTTGAAAGTAACACAGGAAAAGCTTACTTATGTAGGTGGTAGTAGTGTCGACAAAAAGTTCTTGTGTGTGAAGTTGCCATGTAGAACACCAGGTGTAAAACTTTTCTCCCGAGTCTTGAACTGTGTCGGAACAAAAGTGAGGCATTCATATGACTGTTTTCATTTCTCTACACTTATACAGATGTCTGAGTTCTGCTGTGTTAACTTTGTAAAGTCCTGTAGGCATGTGGAGTATTAACCAAAACCGTCATATTGGAAGCAGAATCAAACACATTTGTTACGTTACTTGATATTTTCAGGAGAAAAGGGCAATGTTGCTTCTTATTAATATAATACATTCAGAGTCACAGCAGTATTTGACCAACCATAACTGATGCTGAATGTGCATGTCGTCATATAATATGAAAGGCTTATTTCAATAGTGGTACAAGTCCATTACCTCCACTTTTCTGTCTATATGGTTCTGAGCACTATGGGACTCAACTGCTGTGGTCATTAGTCCCCTAGAACTTAGAACTACTTAAACCTAACTAACCTAAGGACATCACAAACATCCATGCCCGAGGCAGGATTCGAACCTGCGACCGTAGCAGTCGCACGGTTCCGGACTGCGCGCCTAGATCTGTCTATAATGATTCTGAAATTAGTGATCCAAACAAACATAAATAAAGGTTCATCTCTAGCAAGAAGCCATATGCTTGAATATTTCTGGTATCTCAACTGCAGATTTTTCAGCGCTCATTTATCTTTACGACTCTCTATCTCAAAATGAACAAAAATGGACTTGTACCACTATTGAAATAAGCCCTTCATATGCACACACAGCACATCGATCTCGTGAGGCACAAGGCTCTCATAACGAAGTACGTACGTCGGTCAACAGATGACTCTAGGAAAAAAAAGTATGTTAACTGCGCTTTTTAGTTGCTACTTGCGACTCTTAGTTGCGATTTGTCACAGAAATCGCAGTTTGACTCGGTAGCGAATAACGTAGTATGAACTTAGCTCAACAGATGGGAGTGCTAACTGCGCTTTTTAGTTGCTACTTGCGACTCTTAGTTGCGATTTGTCACGGAAATCGCAGTTGGACTCAATAGTGTATCGCAGAGATGGGCCTAGTACGAACTTTGACCCACAGATGGCACTGTTAACCGCGCTTTCTAGTTGCTACTTGCGACTCTTATGCTCGGTTTACACTAGCAAGTTATTGCTGCAATTTACTTGCGCGGAGGAACTTGCCGCGCGATTTGCGAGTATAAACATATCGCCAAGTGGACTTGCGACTGTAGCAATTTATTGCGGAAGTGACTTGCTGCACGTTTTCCGCTTCCAGTGTGAACACCACGCAAGAAGTATCTGCAAGTAACTTGCAGCTTTTAGGATTTATTTCTATTTCCTGCAAGTAGGAAGCGCAAGTTATAGTAAGTATGTCGTCTGCATAACATTCATATTTAACATTTTACTTAATGTGGTGACTTAATTTTATGCAACCATCTTACGTATTATATGCAAACAAATTTCAGAACTGGAGGAGAAACGGGAAGCAGGATACAGAACATTTTATTGAAGCCGTGGAGAGCTACCCCGAAATACGGAACGTGCATAACCGAGACTTTACGGATAGAGTGAAGAAGATGAGCACTTTAAATGAAATCTCGTCGATATTCGACACATCTATAAAAGAAGTACATAGAAAGTAGCATAACTTGGAGACACAACCCCTTTGCCACCTGCATCCACTCGCTTGTTGTTTTAGGAGTCTAGAAAAAGACGATGTGTAATTATAACATGTTCTATTTACTTAGCTATTCACTTTCTATTTTATGAGCATTAGAAAAAAAAAACTTTTTATAAGCATATCATTCTGTAAAATGCAGTTTATTTTAATAAAAATTTAATTTCATTGTTGTGTTTTCACATACCTTCAAATAATTTTCCATTTTCAAGATTTAAAAAAAGGCTCTACATACATCGGGTACGATCAGAGAAATCGTGCAGACGGGAATATGAAACAAGTACATTAGCGACTTGTATGAGTCTCCTACAAAGAAAAGATTTCAAAATTCAAACTTTTTTGTTTGTATGTTTCACATAAATAAATGAAATGCCTATTTTATTCGTAGCTCACCGGTAGCTATAAATCATAGAGTGATTAGCAAACGTTCCTTTGCTAAAATAGCCCGCATCTCGTGGTCGTGCGGTAGCGTTCTCGCTTCCCACACCCGGGTTCCCGGTTTCGATTCCCGGCGGGGTCAGGGATTTTCTCTGCCTCGTGATGGCTGGGTGTTGTGTGCTGTCCTTAGGTTAGTTAGGTTTAAGTAGTTCTAAGTTCTAGGGGACTTATGACCACAGCAGTTGAGTCCCATAGTGCTCAGAGCCATTTGAACCATTTTTTTTTTTTTTTCTAAAATAGCAGTACCGAAGTTTGTGTCTCGTTTTGATATGAAGGGCGCTATTAACATCAACAAATACTCAGGATCATTTGAGGACATTCTGCAAAAGTATCCATGCTCTCGATACTAAGTTCTTGCAAAAGGTTATTACAGGCACCATTTTGCGATCTTCTCATTATCTACTCTCTAACCAAAATACTTCTCTTTTTGTTTTTCACTTTTTGCATTACAATTATAAGAGCTGCAGCATATCTCACCCGCCTACTTGTCATTTTACACTTCGGCTGACACTCGTAGTGGTACTGAAAGCATATGTAAACAGTGTCAGCAAGTTGTTGACGCAAGTTTCTTGCCAAAGAACTTGCGGAAGAATCTTGCTTAATTCTTGCGCTGCTGTGTAAACACAGCTGCAAGCGGCTAGCAATAACTTCTGCAAGCGACTTGCTAGTGTAAACCCAGCTTTAGTTGCGACTTGTCACGGAAATCGCAGAAAGCAGTGCTAAATTCGACCAATAGATAGATGGCTCACGTCTTTGAATGTGAAATACTTATTGCGACTGCTAACTGTGACTGAAATCGCAGTTAGATTCTGTAAAGTTGCTACTGTGATATCTGTGACTTCTCAGTCACTGTGATTTCTAACAGATACGCGATTTCCTGCCCACCACTAATACACGGTAGTCAACTGTTTTCGAGTCGTTTGGTACAAATTAATGGCATTAAATAACTGTGACTCGGAGAAAATAGTCGCCTATAATCTAAATCTAATTTATTACTCTCGTAAAAGAGACACTTGCTTATATTTCAAGTGCGATACAGAGCGTATTAATAGACGCCACTTCGCGGGGCGTCTGCCCACTACTTCTTAAACAAGACGAGTTAGATGTTGGAGCTCGCGACTACTTCCTGCAGTATTTTCTTCCCGGCCAGTTTACTCGGGCATTCCTGCCGGCGCTGGGATTCGCTAAAGATAAACATGAAAGGCGCGTCACTCGTCGGCCGCGGGCAGGGCGTCGCCATTGTTTACGGAGCGCGCGCGGCTGGCCGGCTTCCCAGGGCGGCCGCTGACTGCTGACTCACCTGGCAGCGATGCGCGCCGCTCGCTGACAGCCGGCGGCGCCCCCCTCGCTTTGAAGTGGCGGAGTGCGGCGCCTACGGGCAGCCGGCTAGCCGCGCAGCGCGCCACCCGCCGTCCGTTCCGCCAGATTCATTATGCTGCTTTCCGACAGCGCCGACCCCAAATATCTGGACCCGTACTACATGTGAAACCTACACACACTAGCAAAATTATTACGACCCTGGGACGTATCTGCAAAAGAGGACTCTCGGAGCCCGACACAGAAATTCACTAGGGTGACTCAATTAGTAAGTCGCGAAAAGGGAGGGAGAAATCCGAGCCGAGTGTTCCAGCCTCAAATTTATTTCCCTTTCCAACATTGTTCTTGTTGTGGTCTTCAGTCCTGAGACTGGTTTGATGCAGCTCTCCGTGCTACTCTATCCTGTGCAAGCTTCTTCATCTCCCAGTACCTACTGCAGCCTACATCCTTCTGAATCTGTTAGTGTATTCCTCTCTTGGTCTCCCTCTACGATTTTTACCCTCCACGCTGCCCTCCAATACTAAATTGGTGATCCCTTGATGCCTCAGAACATGTACTACCAACCGGTCCCTTGTTCTAGTGAAGTTGTGCCACAAACTCCTCTTCTCCCGAATTCTATTCAACACCTCCTCATTGGTTGTGTGATCTACCCATCTAATATTCAGCATTCTTCTGCAGCACCACATTTCAAAAGCTTCTATTCTCTTCTTGTCTAAACTACTTATCGTCCACGTTTCACTTCCGTACAAGGCTACACTCCATACAAATACTTTCAGAAACGACTTCCTCACACTTAAATCTATACTCGATGTTAACAAATTTCTCTTCTTCAGAAACGCTTTCCTTGCCATTGCCAGTCTACATTTTATATCCTCTCTACTTCGACCATCATCAGTTTTTTTGCTCCCCAAATAGCAAAACTCCTTTACTACTTTAAGTGTCTCATTTCCTAATCTAATTCCATCAGCATCACCCGACTTAATTCGAGTACATTCCATTATCCTCGTTTTGCTTTTGTCGATGTTCATCTTGTACCCTCCTTTCAAGACACTGTCCATTCCGTTCAACTGCTCTTCCAAGTCATTTGCTGTCTCTGACACAATTACAATGTCATCGGCGAACCTCAAAGTTTTTATTTCTTCTCCATGGATTTTAATACCTACTCTGAACTTTTCTTTTGTTTCCTTTACTGCTTGCTCAATATATAGATTGAATAACATCGGGGATATGCTACAACTCTGTCTCACTCCCTTCCCAACCACTGCTTCCCTTTCATACCCCTCGATTCTTACAACTGCCATCTGCTTTCTGTACAAATTGTAAATAGCCTTTCGCTCCCTGTATTTTACCCCTGCCACCTTCAGAATTTGAAAGAGAGTATTCCAGTCAACATTGTCAAAAGCTTTCTCTCAGGCTACAAATCCTAGAAACGTAGGTTTGCCTTTCCTTAATCTTTCTTCTAAGATAAGTCGTATGGTCAGTACTGCCTCACGTGTTCCAACATTTCTACGGAATCCAAACTGATCTTCCCCGAGGTCGGCATCTACCAGTTTTTCCATTCGTCTGTAAAGAATTCGTGTTAGTATTTTGAAAGATTGTTCGGTAATGTTCACATCTGTCAACACCGTTTTTCTTTGGGATTGGAATTATTATATTCTTCTTGATGTCTGAGGGTATTTCGCCTGTCTCATGCATCTTGCTCACCAGATGGTAGAGTTTTATCAGAACTGGCTCTCCCAAGGCCGTCAGTAGTTCTAATGGAATGTTGTCTACTCCTGGGGCCTTGTTTCGACTCAGGTCTTTCAGTGCTCTGTCAAACTCTTCACGCAGTATCGTATCTCCCATTTCATCTTCATCTATGTATATCCTCTTCCATTTCCATTGTCCTCAAGTACATCGCCCTTGTATAGACCCTCTATATACTCCTTCCACCTTTCTGCTTTCCCTTCTTTGCTTAGAACTGGGTTTCCATCTGAGCTCTTGATATTCATTCAAGTGGTTCTCTTTCCTCCAAAGGTCTCTTTAATTTTCCTGTAGGCAGTATCTATCTTACACCTAGTGAGATAAGCCTCTACATCCTTACATTTGTCCTCTAGCCATACCTGCTTAGCCATTTGGCACTTCCTGTCGATTTCATTTTTGAGACGTTTGTATTCCTTTTTGCCTGCTTCATTTACTGCATTTTTATATTTTCTCCTTTCATCAATTAAATTCAATATTTCTTCTGTTACTCAAGGGTTTCTACTAACCCTCGTCTTTTTACCTACTTGGTCCTCTGCTGCCTTCACTATTTCATCCCTCAAAGGTACCCATTCTTCTTCTACTGTAATTCTTTCCCCCATTCCTGTCAATTGTTCCCTTATGCTCTCCGTGAGTCCCAGTAGAACCTCTGGTTCTTTCAGTTTATCCAGGTCCCATCTCCTTAAATTCCCACCTTTTTGCAGTTTATTCAGTTTTAATCTACAGTTCATAATCAATAGATTGTGGTCAGAGTACACATCTGCCCCTGGAAATATCTTACAATTTAAAACCTGGTTCCTAAATCTCTGTTTTACCATTATATAATCTAACTGATATCTTCTAGTATCTCCAGGGTTCTTCCATGTATACAACCTTCTTTCATGATTCTTGAACCAATTGTTAGGTTTCCAACATAGTGCTCTTGTAAACGTAAACACTTTTCGCATCTTTCAACAAAACGAGGGGCATTCAGTAAGTAAAGGAACACATTTTCCATCGGTCAATTTTGGTTGAAAAAATGCGGAATTTCTTGTGGGGCATAGTGGAATATTCCCGCTTCAGACCCTATAGTTTCAGACCCTAAGTTCCGATAGGAGGCGGCGCCATACGTAACCTTCCAAATGGGGTCTGTAACGGAGGTCCTTTCAAAGCAGAGAGCTGTCATTGAGTTTCTTTTGCCATAAAACAAGAGCATCGCTGCTATTCGTAGGCGCTTGCAGAATATCTACGCAGGCCTGGCAGTAAATAAAAGCACGGTGAGTCGTCGAGTGAGGCGTCTATTATCATCGCATCAAGATCGCACAAACCAGTCCGTTCTCCCGCTTGCCGGCCGGCCGCACACAGCTGTGACTTCTAGAATGTTGGAAAGTGCGGACACTCTCATTCGAAGTGATCGACGGATTACAATCAAACAACCTCGCTGCTTAACTGGACGTCTCTGTTGATACTGTTGACATTCTCGTCCACAAGTCGAGGGTACTTAAAGGTATGTGCAAATGCAAATGGCTCTACGCAATATCGGGCTTAACATCTCAGGTCATCAGTCCCCTAGACTTAGAACTACTTAAACGTAAATAACCTAAGGACATCACACACTTCCATGCCCGAGGCAGGATTCGAACCTGCGAGCGTAGCAGCCGCGTGGTTCCAGACTGAAGCGCCTAGAAACGCTCGACCACAGCTGCCGGCCTCTTAAAGGTGTGTGCCCACTGCGTTCTTCGGTGCCAAACAGAAGACCATAAAGAGCAACGAAGGACAATGTGTGTGGAATTGCTTGCACGTTACGAAGCTGATCGTGGCGATTTATCGTCGAACATCTTCACAGGGAATGAAACATGAGTTCGCCACTTCGAACCGGAAACAAAACGCGATTTGGAGTGGCGCCACACCAAAGTTCAAAGCTGCTCCTTCAACCGGTAAACTCACGGCAATGGTCTTCTTGGACTGTAAAGATGTTTAATCTTCTCTCTCACGGTACAACGATCAACTCTGAAGTGTATTGTGCTGACTTCAGTAAACTGATGAAACAACTTCAGCACTTTCGTCACCACAAAAATGTAAACGAATTTCTCCTTCTCCAGGACAACGCAAGGCCTCACACAAGTCTACACACCCTACAGGATCTCACAAAACTTCTTTCTCATCCACGCTACTGCCTGGATCTCGCACCTTCAGACTTCCATCAGTTTAACTCAATGAATGATGCTCTCCACGGGAAGTAGTAGGTGGAGGATGGGGAAGTTGTTGGTGCAGCAGGAAGTTGGCTCCGACGGCGACGAGTAGAGTCGTACCGCGCGGACATACAGGTGGGGTAAGGCTGTTACACTGAACAGAGTCTATGTTAAAAAATAAGGTTTTGTAGCCACATGAGTGGGGGATAATATGATGTATTGTAATCCCGAATAAAACCAACCTGCTTTCAGAAAAGAATTGTTGCATTACTTATTCAACGCCCTTCGTAGAATTCTTGTGGTAGCGTTCGCATCTAACGAGTGATCTCTCTGGATCACTCAGCTCACAAGAATCACTTTGTTCTAGTCGGGTAGACATTCATAGCCCCCTGCCATGTTGGTATAACTGCAGATTAACCATAAGCCGCGGAATACTGTGTATCGGATATCTACCACGCGCATGTGCTGCACGTTCTTGATACGATATGCGGTATTCTGCCGTTTGCTACTTATTTATTGACTCAACATCCATGGAATACCAAATATGCAATTTTAGATGAATATTGGTATTATAACCATCAGTCGGGTCTGAGTAGAGGTCGACTTTTGGCATTTACTAATTACATATCTTAAAATGCACTACAGTGCGGTATTTACGTATAAATAACTGTGAGCAAAAGCCGCAAGAATGTTGGGAGATTAGTCACAAACATTTATTTTCATAAAGGAAAATCTTGAGGAACACAGCTATATAACAAAATTAACCAATTATTATTATTATTATTACTAAAAAAACGTTCAAATGGCTCTGAGCACTATGGGACTTATCTGAGGTCATCAGTCCCCTAGAACTTAGAACTACTTAAACCTAACTAACCTGAGGAGATGACATACATCCATGCCCGAGGCAGGATTCGAACCTGGGACGTACCGGTCACAAGGTTCCGGACTGAAGCGCCTAGAACAGCTCGGCCACAGCGGCCGGCCACTCTTTTTGCAAACATACCTTTTTCAATGAAACAATGCCTATTAACATTAACGACTAAAAGCCGGTGGTGATTGTTGCAGGATTCTTGTGCGAGTCGTTTGCGAGCTATCGTATTTTGAAAAGTTCGCACTCTGACATTTATACAATACCTGTAGTAGCACACACTCAAGAACAGCACACGCACATTTACTACTTCTGTGGATTCTGACCAGTAATCAAACAACTGACAATCACAGGTTGTGTTCAAAATAACCGCCAGCAGAGGCAGTACATGCTTCCAGTGTGGTGTGGAACCACTGCTGCACATGTGGTAACATTTCAGCGGAGGTGGCCAAGCAGGCCTCAGCAAGACGTCGTTTCGTATCATCGTTTGACACTGTAAAAACAACTGTCCCCACAGAAAAAAGTCTAAAGGCGTCAAATTAGGGGAACTGACCGGCCAAGGTTCAGTCCAACGATTTTGAAACAAATCGTCATGACATGACGTAGTATTTCGTGCTCTATGAGCTGGAGATTCGTCAGACTGGTATTACCGGCTCCTCCTTATCTGCAGAGGCACGTCTTCTAGCATCCGTGGAGATGGCCTGTTAGGAGCTACGAAACATGAGCGCTTTCAATGTTCCGTCTACGAAAAACGGGCCCATGGTCTGATGGTTCACTACCCACACCATTGACGCTGAAGATCCAGCTGACAAATCCAATGGGGATTGTCAACAGACCAAGTAGTGTTCGGCGGTTCACTTGGCTCTGAGCACTATGGGACTTAACATCTGACGTCATCAGTCCCCTAGAACTTAGAACTACTTAAACCTAACTAACCTAAGGACATCACACACATCCATGCGAGAGTCAGGATTCGAACCTGCGACAGTAGCAGTCGCGCGGTTCCAGAAAGTACGTGATACATTTGGAGTATTCTGTCTTAATGATTATTTACAGAAATTAAAAACGATTCTCATAATCGTTTCCATACAGCTCATGATGGAGAGAGATGTTGTACGGATCGAATCTATATCCATGGAGAATGTGTAGGACACTTACCTGACTCTCACCACTTTCTCGTGCGATAGCTCGTGAGCTAACGGACGGATCAACTGCAACAGCAGCAAGAACTTTAATTTCCCGCTCTTCTGTCGTCATACCATTCCTTCTGTTACGTTGTGTCGGTGCTACACTACCACTTTCACGTAATTGGTTGAAGAAAAAATGTGTGTGAAATCTTATGGGACTTAACTGCTAAGGTCATCAGTCCCTAAGCTTACACACTACTTAACCTAAATTATCCTAAGCACAAACACACACACCCATGCCCGAGGGAGGACTCGAAACTCCGCCGGGACCAGCCTGTTCCACTTTACTGAAACGATCTTAAGAACAGCCGCACAGAATTGGTTGAAGAGATTGATAAATAATTGCCAAGAAGGTTGAAGTCTGTTGGGATATCTTGCTGCATACGCCGTACAAGAAACGAACTCTGCTCCTGCTACACTCTCCTTACACCACGAACATGTCGGCTTTTCTGCATTGGAAAATCCCATCGTCCACTCACGACCTACTGTTCGGACTGACGCACTCTGAGTGCAATTAGGTACCGCACAACCACACTGTGAGTAAACGTTAACAGCATCGTACCTAACAACTAAGCAGGTTGAATGGCACTAACAAGTGTCGGTGTGAAAACTTTCCAAATACCCTATTTCGTAAACGATTCGCTCTAGACTCCTGCAACAAACGCCACTGACATTCTAATTTACACTTCTATTATTGTGTTAATGTCAGTAGGCATGTTCCACTCAAAAAGGTATATTTGCAGAAAAAATACACTTTCTAAGTATTATTGGCTGAGGATACGAGCCCCTGACAACCAATCCATTCTATGAAACCCACAGGTCAACAGCACCATCCATTTCCGCCATATCTGCTGTGCAACTTTTATGTGATTGACACTGCATATTCGTCAGCAAGGGTTGTTAATTCTTCTAGCACGATAGCAGTACAGTAGAGTCTCGATAGTTCGAGGTGAACTATCGAAAACTCGGACTATCGAAATTTAAATGGGAAAAAGAAATATTATGATATTGTAAGTAATACAGGTCAAAATATGAACTTAATTACAATAAAAGTATTTACACATGCATTGGCAGAATAACAATAATTATTTATTTAGACAAGTAATAGTGAAGTGTCTTTTGTTTGGCGAAGCTGCAACGTTTCCTCGCGGCAATGTCACGCCACCTGGTGTCGCCTCAGGCTGTTGTTCCACGTAGCATACGGTGGCCTCGAGAGCAGCGTAGCCATCGGTGTGACTCATCAGCGGTGCAGCCTCTGCCTCGTCATCCTCGTCACTCTCACACTGCGATGGAATGTTAAACATGTCAATTATAGAAGAGTCTGTCACTTCCAGCTGTTCGTCCGAATTTAACCACTCGCCTACTTTTCCGCCTCTTCACACCCTGGCAATCTTCTGATTAAATTACACAATGGTTGATCGTCTTCATCTGCTAAATCTTCAGTTTCTGTGTCTGGCATACTTTCCTGTAGAATTTTCCTCCATGACTTAGAAATTGTGTCTGACTTTATTTCGCTCCAAGATTCGCTAATCCAGTACACGACGTCCTTCATAGTCTCTTTCTTCAAAGCTCCTACAATGCTTTCGTTGTCTTCGGAATGCAGGATTGACTGTAGCAATCGCCGTCGATACTTTTTTTTTAGACATTTCAGAACGCCCTGATCCATAGGCTGAATGAGACAGGTAACGTTTGATGGGAAAACAAGGAGCGGATACCGTCGCACTGCAGTTCTCCTGCACTTGGATGTGAGGACGCATTATCCATGAGCAAAATTGCTTTGCATGTCAGTCCCCTTTCTTTTAGAAAATTCTTTCAGTCAGGTACAAATGAATTAAAAAAGCAGTTCTTCAAGATTTCTTGATTCATCCAGGCATTATTCTGATGTGTATAGACAACCGGAAGAGCTGAGATGGATACATTCTTGAATGCTCTTGACTTGGCAGACTTCCCAATCACAACTAGTTTTAGTTTGTGGTTTACAGTTGCATTTGAAGCTGCCATAACTATGAGCCGCTCCATGCTTTTTTTGTGCCCAGGAGCACTTTTTTCTTCACAAGAAGCAAGTGTTCTCGCTGGTAACATTTTAAAATTTAGCCAAGTTTCGTCACAGTTATATATTTGTTCATTAGACAAATTTTCGTCAGTTATGATTTTTTTAAACTTGACGATAAATTTTGAAACGACCTGAGCGCCACCAGAGACTTTTTCTCCACATACGTCTAGTTGACGCACTCTATACCTCTTCTTCCACTTGTCGAGCCAGCCCACACTAGCGGCAAAATTGTCATCTCCTTCCTGCAGCTGCTTTCTGAAAAACAAAGCTTTTTCTTGCAAGATTGGGCCAGAAATCGGAGCACCCTTCTGTCTCTGTTGGGTAAACCACATGAACAATGCCTCACTTGTTTTTTCGAAGTCTGACTTCTTTATACTTCTTCTACTGAGAGATTCGTGTGAGCATTTCTGATTGTTCCAAATTAAGTCGGTTTCTTCGCCAGTTACCAACAGTAACTTCGCCGACACCATATTCGAGAGCAAGATTTTTTATTGTTCCTCCTTTGTCAAGTCGTCTTAGTGCTTCTAATTTTAGATGCAAAGGCACAAACTTCCTCTTTTTTGTTACAGCACTCATCTTTGTAAGGTGTACAACGGAACACACAGTCAACAAACAAAACGACACACAACACTGTACAGTACAGGTACTGAGAACTACAGCTACGTATGAACTCCCCAGTTTTGATCGGTAGCAGCCGGCTGCAGTCGGGGTATTTCGTGCCATACTGACAACAGATGTTCGTGAACAGGGCAGCGAGCTAATCGTCGGTGTTGATTGCATTGTTGTCTGCTTTGTCACAGAGCTGTACTCTCCCTATCTATCTTTTGCAATGATGTTTTCATTATGTATCATGTCAGTAAAAAAAGAAAGTAGATCGTTGCAACCTCTACTTTTTTTTTTAAGAGGCTCGGATTATTGGAAACTCGAACTGTACTGTGCACGAATTAAAGAGAGGTATACGTAATTATGTCGGTTATCATGGTTCTTATCTTCCGATTGGGTGACAGCTATACTGCTACTGAGCCGCTATACACCTTGTAAATAGAAACGACGTCATTTATTGGTAACATCCGTTCCGTTAAGTGGACACTAAAGATCCTGTGTCGCCCTCCAAGTCATCCGTCCAACTGAAAGGCAGCTGAACATCGCTGCCTAAGATGCTTTCGGAGTTGCCGTCTGCCCCAGAATTTAATACGCTCTGGGGAAGATTATGCTTTCTTCTTTTTGGGGTTTCTTTTGATCTTCTCTTGTTCGGAGTGAGGTCTCCCTACCATTTTCCGCTTTCGCTAGTAAAAATTTTAATATACTACTTTCTTTCTGGTAACGCTCCTTCACTGCGGAGGATGCTGAATTTTTCTGTTTGATTGTTCCTTGAGGTGGTTCATCGAAGGACATTTGTCACTTCTTTCGGCGACTCGTTGTTCTCTTGATTGCTTTCTCTAAACTTACACCATTCCTGTCGCTCAAGTTTGAATGTCGGTGTTTGGAAGAACATTGTCATCTCTGTCCGTTACCTCTACCCTTTCAGAATTTTCAAGTTCACTTTCCTCATTGTCTGGTGCTGCGCTAACAGTGCATGTACCATTTTTGTCCAAAGAGGACCGTTCCGCGGATCTACTGTCCGTTACTGCTTGCTCACTGTGTATCATCTTTCGCAGTTACGCTGGGTACAAACAAAGAGACGCAGACTCGGACGCATCGGTTCTTGGCCCCGCGGCCACTGCACTGGGCTGAAGCCGTACGGGCTGCTTACAAAGGCACTTACACTAATCAGTCAGAACATCATGACCACCTACCTTGAGAGGCGCCCACATGCCTTGCTCATACTGTGGCATCAAGCAGTCAGGCCTGCAAGATGAGTGGTCTGCCAAGCGAGTGGGTTCATTCTTATTTATCGAGTAACAGGAACTCTCGTCCTCACAATTAAGTTACAAATTATCCTCCTGTATGAATAATACGCAACGGATAACGCACATCTGACTGTTAGTAATTAACACAACTCTGACTGTTCACTACACACTGGCAATACCACATTTTCTTTCTCATTCAACGGCTTTGAACAACATATGGCCATCGCACTGAATATGAATGGCGCACACATTATATATTCTGGGTATCATAACAACATACTATTCGAAGGAAAAGACCACCAATCTTTTTCTTTTCACTATCTTATTTATTCCGATAAATTCTATAACCTAAACACACAAATTCTATAACCTATAACAATAACACATGCGAAATTCCGCCCAGTGGACATGGCTTTACATTGGTGATTCTCTATCTCATGGTCTCGTAATTATTTAACGCTACAGTGCACTTTCTGGATAGGATGGTGAATCCTTTTTCTTTTTTTTATATCTCACACTTCGACTCTCACAACCATCATCACGAAACTTTCCTCCAGACCGAGCGGTACAAAAGGAACACGCATAACCCACTACCTCTGAAACTACCTATGCAAACCACACATACTTAAATTTCATGACATACACCACACTACAACATGGAATACAACACAAGGAATAGTCACAACATTATCACTTTCAGCTTTCCCACTTCATTTAGTATTTATCCCAGTTTCACACGACACTGCCCCACTTCGTAATTCTTCTTTCCTACTATGAACTCTGGAGGATATATGCACGTCTTCCTGTGCAATGCAAGCCAAGTGGCGTTGCTGGATAGACGGCTGACTCACCTTGCTTCTCTCTCACAGTATCATAGTTTGAATCAAGCGTCACACGGAAACATAACACGCAAAGTAATATTAAGAACATATTCATCACACACGCGAGTCCTCAACTGATACCATGGACGAGTACTTCTCTCCTTTGTCTCATACACAGATTGAGACTCACACAGTACTCACCACGTGGAAGTACTCATCTCTAATTTCAAGTCCTGCACACGCCATTTCTTAAATATTTCAACTTATAGTACACACGCTAGTAATTCACCTTAACTGAAGCACATGGAAGTATTTCAACTTATTGCTACACGTGGTTTCATTGTGACCGTTGGTCACTTCCGAAGATTACTACGATCCCATTAATATTACCTGCCTGACATTTAATTCTCCCCACAAAAGTTCCTGAAATAGAGAAATTATTATTTCAAACTACTCTTAAGTATTCCACATGCATACCATGTCGCCACCCTTTTGTCTTTATGGAGCACACCTAAGACAGGTCTTACCAACACTAGATCCAGCGGCAGAGTGCCGAAACATGGCCGTTCTTCAGGTCCTCTCGCACCTCTGCCGAAGTGGGGGAGCACCTTGCTACCATAATGGTCAGCCACATTTCAGGCGCTCAAAGCTCCGGTAAATTTCATCTCTTTGGTTCCACCAAAGGTGACCAAAGGATTGTCTCAAAGATGATCATACATTCACATTCACTATGTGCGGTCTGCAGACGACAATACATTCATTCATTTCACAGATCTCACCAAACTGGATGTAGGGATTTATTTTGTGTGAGTGCACATGTCATCAATTAAATAAATAAATTTTCTTTCCCACACTGGTATCCAGCTTCGCTGTATTAATTGAAATTTATTTTTACAAACAAATGTGTTGTTCTGACAAGAATAATGAAGTATGTTGTACCTATTTTCAATGTCGGGCGGTACTGTACCCTTTCAATCTAACAGCCTCTATGTTGAGCTTTAGCACGGATAACAGCGGTGGCCTATCTTGACACGGAAGCAACAGACTTTCGTAGATAGCTGGAGGCAGTTGGCACCACATCTGCACCCCAAAGTGACCTAATTCACGTAAATTTCGGGGAGGGGGGCGATGAGCTCAGATCGGGCGAGTTGGGGGGGGGGGGGGGGTGGAGGCACCACTTCAATTGAAACTCGCCGCTGTGTTCCCGAACCACTCCATTCCACCACACTCCTGGTCTGGTGATATAAGGCATTGTCTTATTGAAAACTGCCACTACCGTCGGGAAATGTGACTATCATGAAGGAGTGTATGTGGTCTGCAACCAGTGAGCGATACTCCTTGGCAGTCATGGTGCCTTGCACGGGCTCCACTGGACACAAGGATGCCGACGTCAGTGTTCCCCAGAGCATAATGGAGCCGCCTCTATTTTGTACCTGTCCCGCAGTACGGGTGTCAAGCAACTGTTCACCTGGAAGAAGACGGATTCGCTCATTTTCATCTGGACGATAAAGAAGGTATCTGGATTCAGCAGATCATACAACGCTCTTCCCCTGCGCCAACGTTCAGTGCCAGTGGTCACTTGCCCATTTCTGTCGTAGTCGCCGATGTCGTGGTGTTAACATTGGCACATGCATGAGTCATCGTGTGGGGAGGGACATCTTTAGGAGTGTTCGGTATGCTGTGTATTCAGACACACTTGTACTCTGCCCACCATTAAAGTCTGATATTAGCTCCACCAAAGATAACCGCATGTCCCGTTTTACCAGTCTTCCCAGCCTACGACGTCCGACATCTGTAATGAAGAGTGGCCACCCAACCTCTTTACATCTGGAAGTGGTTTCCACAATCTGCGCTCGATCAAACTAGGACAGATCGCGCGCCTTCCCCATCCTATACACGGACGACACGCTCACGAAAATGCCATGCTGTCCAACGGCAGTGAAAACTCACACCACGGGGATGATTCGAAATATCTACGATTCTTGCAATTTCAATTTACTGCTTATCCATTCATGAATACCAATGGAAGATCTACATATACATCGACGTAGGCAGACCACATGGTGCGTGGTGGAGGGTACTTTGTACCATTACTAATCTTGTCCTTTCCTGTTCCATTAACAAACAGAGCGAAGGAAAAACGACTATCTATATGGCTCCGTATAAGCCCCAATTTATCGCATCATATCTTCGTGCTCGTTACGCGAAATGTACGTCGGTGCCAGTAGAATTGTTCTGCAGTAAGCTTCAAATACCGATTCTATAAATTTTATCAACAATTTCCCACGAAAAGAACATTGTATTTAGTGATTCTCAGTTGAGTTTACGACGCATCTCCGTAATACACATATCTTGATCAGTCTTTCCGGTAACAAATCTAGCAACCCGCCTCTAAATTGCTTCGATGTCTTCATTTAATACGACCTGGTAGGCATCCCAAGCACTCAGTCAGTACTCAAGAATGGGTGGTACTAGTGTTCTGTACACAGTCTCCTTTATAGATGAACCACACGTTCGTAGAACTCTTGCAATAAACCAAAGTCGACCACTCGCCGTCACTACTACAGTCTTTGCGCGCTCCTTCTCTACTGCATCGCTTTCCAACGTTGCGCCTAGGTAAGCAATCGACGTAACTGTAGCAAGCAGGATACTAATAATCGTGTATTTGAACACAAAGGGATTCCTTTCCTATTAATCTGCATCAACACACAATTTTCCACTTTTCGAGCAAGCTGCCATTCATCACATCAACTAGAAATTTAATTTACTTGCATCCATTCGTGCTATGTTTGATGAGAGGACAGCAACGGTATACAGGGTGAGTCACCTAACGTTACCGCTGGATATATTTCGTAAACCACATCAAATACTGACGAACCGATTCCACAGACCGAACGTGAGGAGAGGGGCTAGTGTAATTGTTTAATACAAACCATACAAAAATGCACGGAGGTATGTTTTTTAACACAAACCTACGTTTTTTAAATGGAACCACGTTAGTTTTGTTAGCACATTTGAACATATAAACAAATACGTAATCAGTGCCGTTTGTTGCATTGTAAAATGTTAATTACATCCGGAGATATTGTAACCTAAAGTTGACGCTTGAAACCTCCGACGTTCAGTTGCGTGTTGTAACAAACACGGGCTACGGTCGGCGTGCAGCATCTGCAGGGACATGTTTACGATGACGACGGTGTTTACGAGTGTGGCTGTAGTGCACTGTTGTAGTTTGGTCTAGCTGTCGCAGTGTCCGCATGTAGCGCTTGCTGCTATTGTTATTCTGCATTCGTCTCCGCACGCAGACCAACTGTAGTACACCGTGTTACCAAACGTCTGTGATAGTGTAGTGTTGTAGGAACTGTGACCATGGTGTATTCGAACTCTGAAAAGGCGGAGATGATACTCATCTATGGCGAGTGTCGACGAAATGCAGCTGAAGCCTGCAGGGTGTATGCAGAACGGTACCCGGACAGAGAGCATCCTGCCGGCCGCGGTGGTCTCGCGGTTCTAGGCGCGCAGTCCGGAACCGCGCGACTGCTACGGTCGCAGGTTCGAATCCTGCCTCGGGCATGGATATGTGTGATGTCCTTAGGTTAGTTAGTGTGGTGTCACCGCCAGACACCACACTTGCTACGTGGTAGCCTTTAAATCGGCCGCGGTCCGTTAGTATACGTCGGACCCGCGTGTCGCCACTATCAGTGATTGCAGACCGAGCGCCGCCACACGGCAGGTCTAGAGAGACTTCCTAGCACTCACCCCAGTTGTACAACCCACTTTGCTAGCGATGGTTCACTGACAAAATACGTTCTCATTTGCCGAGACGATAGTGAGCATAGCCTTCAGCTACGTTATTTGCTACGACCTAGCAAGGCGCCATTATCAGTTGCTATTGATATTGTGAAGAATGTACAGACAAGAGCTACGTTCAACATTGATGGATTAAAGTTAAGTATTCCACCATCTGCGTCCGTTTTTCTGGGTTCTGATTTCCTTGTCCTGTTCTAGACCTCACACCAGCCTGTGTGAGCTTAAACGCGTGCCTTTTGGCTTCCTCCAAACTCCGTGGGTTGGCTCTCCTGCCAATCCACAACAGTTAGGTTTAACTAGTTCTAAGTTCTAGGGGACTGATGACCTAAGATGTTAAGTCCCATAGTGCTCAGAGCCATTTGAACCACTTTTTTGAGAGCATCCAACGTGCCGCACATTGCAAAACATCTACCGCCAACTGTATGCAACAGGTATGGTCGTAGCACGCAAACGGGTCCGTAACAGGCCCGTCACAGGAGAAGCGGGTGCAGTTGGTGTGTTAGCTGCTGTTGCCATGAACCCACACATGAGTACACGGGACATTGCGAGAGCCGGTGGACTGAGTCAAAGTAGTGTCATGCGCATACTGCATCGTCACCGCTTTCACCCGTTTCATGTGTCGCTACATCAGCAATTACATGGTGATGACTTTAATCATCGAGTGTAATTCTGTCAATGGACATTAACAGAGAATGCGTTGCAGTTCTACCTGTTTACCGATGAAGCGGGTTTCACAAACCACGGGGCAGTGAATCTACGGAACATGCATTACTGGTCCGTGGACAATCCTCGCTGGCTCAGACAGGTAGAGCGACATCGACCGTGGACTGTAAATGTATGGTGCGGAATCATTGGCGACCACCTCATTGGTCCTCACTTCATTGCAGGGGCCAAACAGCTGCAACATACATCGCGTTTCTACAGAATGATCTGCCAACGTTGCTCGAAAATGTCCCACTGGAAACGCGTCGACGTATGTGGTATCATCATGATGGTGCACCTGCACATTCTGCAATTAACACTAGGCTGACCCTTGACAGGATGTTCGACGGGCGTTTCATAGGACGTGGAGGACGCATAAATTGGCCAGCCCGTTCTCCTGATCTTACACCTCTGGACTTCTTTCTGTGGGGTACGTTAAAGAAGAATGTGTACCGTGATGTGCCTACAACCCCAGAGGATATGAAACAACGTATTGTGGCAGCCTGCTGCGACATTACACCAGATGTACTGCGGCGTGTACGACATTCATTACGCCAGAGATTGCAATTGTGTGCAGCAAATGATGGCCACCACATTGAACATCTATTGGCCTGACATGTCGGGACACACTCTATTCCACTCCGTAATTGAAAACGGAAACCACGTATGTACGTGTACCTCACCCCTCATGGTAATGTACATGTGCGTCAGTGAAAAAGACCAATAAGAAGGTGTTAGCATGTGGACGTAATTTGCTGTTCCAGTCTCTTCTGTACCTAAGGTCCATCACCGTTCCCTTTGGATCCCTACGTAATTCGGTGCTCTCCGATACACACGATCGAACACCGGAGGAGTGGTACTCAAGCGTCAACTTTAGGCTACAATATCTCCGGATGTAATTAACATTTTACAATGCAACAAACGGCACTGATTACGTATTTGTTTATATGTTCCGATGTGCTAACAAAACTAACGGGGTTCCATTTGAAAAAACGTAGGTTTGTGTTAAAAAACATACTTCCGTGCATTTTTTAGTGGTTTGTATTAACAAGTTACACTAGCCCCTCTCCTCACGTTCTGTCTGTGGAATCGATTCGTCAGTATTTGATGTGGTTTACGAAATATAACCAGCGGTAATGTTAGGTGACTCACCCTGTATACATTATCAACAAATATTACATATCTTTAGGTATGTGAATTTATATTTGTCACTAATCAGCAAGATATAAGTAGGCTTGCAATACGAAGTCACCATATATGAAGGTCCCTAAAGATATGTTCATTGGGTAGATATCTAAAAAATTCGAAACTTCCAAAAACATTTAAACCATTGATAAAGTTTTTGTTTTAATTACGCCATAAAAACCTTAAAAAAAGATAGTAAAATGAGTAACTAAGAGATGGAAGACTAGGCTCACTAGCAGTAAATGCTAAACTTAGGTAGGTATCATTTCAAAACTAGAAACGTCATGTGATTACAAGTATGCAATCGAAGCTACTTATTCGTTGTAAAAGATCAGAGTAGAAACAATGTCAGAGACTGGAAAGAATGAAAAGACCCATATGTTCCAAATACTGATAGTGTCATGTGACGGTAAGTTTGTACTTCAAGTTACTCTCTACTAAATATGAACGGAGGAAGTCTTATCAACTTATGTATCAAGAAGTCAAAGCATCGAAGTGGGTACATTATCACATTACTAGAGCACGAAATAGTAAAATCAGTATCTAGTATCGTAGAGAAGGAATGACCTGTGCGTCAGAAACATATGTATATACAGGCAGCGACATCCACATGGTGATCTACTGTCACGTAATGGAACATAATAGAGAAAATTGTTTATGTAACAAGAAGCCAGTAGATGTCGTTATTGTCAATTACAATGAAGTGAAACTTACTTGTATGTCCATAATTAGACATATTTACAAAAGCTCTAGTCATACACTAGGCAACAGAAATAACAGAAGGATCGACATGTCGACAATACTTGTGACGTGTTTATACGGCAGCTCATTTACACACATAAGTGCTAGTTATCATCTAGAGCATCACCTGTAAAATAGACGAGGACGAATGCAGACGAAAGCGCCCGACAGCGATTTAAAAACTGCGACTGAAGCCTGAAGTACTTCGTCCAACAAAGGCGTCTGCGAGACTGTGGTAAGTTGTCATGTTCCACTCTTGCATTCTCCGCCAATCGTCCCACATTGGCTGCAGGCTGCTCTGGAGGCAGCAAGGAAACAGATGCTCCCCGTGTGCATAGTTGCTATCTGCGATGTACTGCCGCCAGCGGCTACACTGGATGTATTAGCAGCCGTCAGGGTAGCGCCGCTAGGCAGTGTATATCCACGTTAAGCCGCCTGTTATCAATCAGGATTACTGCCTGCTGCTGTGATACACCCGCAACTGTAGTAATTATTGTCACAATTTCGACGCGAATTGATACTGGAGGAAGTAAAACTGTTTAGGATTCTCTGTGTCCTAGAAACATGCGATCAAGGTATAATATGTGTTCTTTCACTGTCTGAACAATTTCTTCACTTTTCTGTTCGCTTTATAGCGCTATCGGTTTCGGTGTCATATGACTCCATTTACACTACCCACTAGAGTCACTCAGTGTGACCAACTTCCACAATATTTATTTACTAAGCTTTTCTGTTAACTATAAACATTCGGCAGTTACTACTCTGCAACTCTGATAAAAGGTTGTGGAATTAAGGTAACCGAAACTAGGTCAGCAAGAGTAACCTGAGCAGAGTTGAATTAGATAAGTCTTGATTTCTAAAAAGTTTTTACTTTGAATCTCATCAGCGGCTTGTAAGAAAATTATGTTTGCCTTCTATGTATTTTCCAATGGTTTGAGGACATTTGGTACTAGTTGTCTGCGACTGGGAGTCACCATCGAGAACAAGTTTGCCTCGTGGGAGAGTAATAGTGTTGCTTATTAGAAACTTATGATTAAGCGGATGTTGTACTGTTGCGATCTCTGGCGTTTCACAGGTGGTAGGCTTTTTTACAAGAAATGACTATCAAATCGTCATCAAAACCGACAAAGTACCATCAGGAGAAGAGGCAGGTTCGACGCGACGACCATTATTATGGTTGGTGATCCAGTTGACAAAAGAGACATCAAAATCACACGTCGAGACAGCAGTGTTAGTACAATTTCAGACATACACTGTCCGTACGACGCACTTCAGTATACTTTAATATTCTGGCAAGGGCAGGGTGAATCAACATCAAACAGTGTGATCCAGTTACTGGTACGATTGATATTCAACTTTTTAATTCTTTATTTTATTGATTTTAATTTCTTACTCTTACTTTAATTACTCATCTTTTTTAGGTAATGAAACGAATAAAGAAGTTAGTTCAATGAACTTCTACGCTCACCGTTTGATCATCAAACTTAATAAAGATCATTATATGCTTCGATATCGTCCGCTGTACCATCAGCGCGTTGTGGATATCTACGCGAAGATCGAAAGTGAACGTTTATGATTTATTAGAGGCAACCAGGCAAAGTTACGATGGGAGGAAGAAATCGATTTACGAGATGCTGTTATCGGAAACATCGATGAAAATTTGAACACTAATGACATCGGTACTGCATTTATTTTACCTTCAAGCTGCATCGGCAGTCCACGGAACATGCAGGAATACATACAAGATGCGATGACTTACGTACATCATTACTTAGTATTCTCTAAGCAGTTGCTGGATAATGGAAACGGTGAAACTGAACTGCATCAAAATACACAATACATCAGATTGTTGTTGTTGTTGTGGTCTTCAGTCCTGAGACTGGTTTGATGCAGCTCTCCATGCTACTCTATCCTGTGCAAGCTTCTTCATCTCCCAGTACTTACTGAAACCTACATCCTTCTGAATCTGCTTAGTGTATTCATCTCTTGGTCTCCCTCTACGATTTTTACCCTCCACGCTGCCCTCCAATGCTAAATTTGTGATCCCTTGATGCCTCGGAACATGCCCTACCAACTGGTCCCTTCTTCTTGTCAAGTTGTGCCACAAGCTCCTCTTCTCCCCTATTCTATTCAATACCTCCTCATTAGTTACGTGATCTACCCATCTAATCTTCAGCATTCTTCTGCAGCACCACATTTCGAAAGCATCTATTCTCTTCTTGTCCAAACTATTTATCGTCCATGTTTCACTTCCATACATGGCTACACTCCATACAAATACTTTCAGAAACGACATCCTCACACTTAAATCTATACTCGATGTTAACAAATTCCTCTTCTTCAGAAACGCTTTCCTTGCCATTGCCAGTCTACATTTTATATCCTCTCGACTTCGACCATCATCAGTTATTTTGCTCCCCAAATAGCAAAACTTCATTACTACTTAAAGTGTCTCATTTCCTAATCTAATTCCCTCAGCATCACCCGACTTCATTCGACTACATTCCATTTACCAGACCATTTCTGCACTGCAGTTGAGACAAAAAGTGAACTAATTGAGAGTATCTTCCCGGATATATTCATTGCAGTGTCGTTTATATGACAATAGTACAGCGGATTCCAGATAATTGTGTACTCGTATTCTTTCGCCACGTCACCAAAGACATGTCATGGGAACAGTGAATTGTTTTGGGTTACAATTTCCACATTTTGTTTTAAAACAGTCAACGACATCCGGTTCTTTCATTGCCGTACTGGAAGCTCTGTCTTTGGTAACTGAGTGAGACGCCTCATTATCCAAAATATTTAATGTCACTCTATTTAAGTTTTTCACTACTTGTTCCTTGAACCAATGAAGAAGACTTTCGTGATTCAGTTTTTTCTCAACATTAGTTTGCTTTCTTCACTTTATAAAACAAGAGGGAGATGGATATTTAACCAGAGTAAGCTCAAGCAAACAAAACAACAGTTCTTTCCTTTTCCCCTTCTAAGACAGCATTACTTCAACTCACACAGTGATCCGTTCAGTCCTTTATCGTAGAATGAACCGTCCATGTTTCGTCCATCAACACGATGAGGTCAAAAATCGTCAGAAACAGACAATGATGTCACTTGGGTCCGGTATTAATGTGAGTCATTTTTTTAATCTTAAATAGGAGGCTCTCTCAGCTGTTAACAGAAAAGTTCGCTGGCACTGTGCAATTCGGCCTTTTGAAATGCAACACTTCTTTTTTTGTAAATGAACGTTCTGGTCTTTTGTAATACCAATGTATATGCCGAGGAACTGCCAACTGTGATCCTGAAAAGGACCAAGATGATAAGCTCTACTGCCTGGCTCGAACAGCGCCACCACGGATACGCAGAACAGTGGCTGCCAACAAGAAGAGACTGAAAGTGGAACAGGAGAGTGTCCATCCACTGCACGGACATAATCCACCACAGCAACGGCTGAGATCGCGAAAGAGCTTCCTGAGAACATCCGAGAATCTCACCACTTCACCAGAGAAGGCAAGGCTGGAGTTATGGAAGAAGTCGACGCCTCACCTGCAGACGCTAGAAGCTGAAGAACTACCACCTGGACACAACGAGAGCTGGCCGGTGTGGAAATCTTTAAACAGATTACGATCAGGAGTTGGACGATCCAGAGACAACCTGAAGAGGTGGGGCTTCATAACAGAAGATACGTCCTGTGATTGTGGACAAGAACAAACCACAAGCCACATGCTCCAGTGCCTTTTGTGCCCTACATCCTGCACGAAGATTGATCTCCTGTAAGCCACTCTGCGCCTTGGAGGTTGCAAAGTACTGGGCACATGTAATATAAATACAATTTGTGTGTATATATGTACATATTTATTGATGTGTATGGCTACTGTAAATTTGTATGTTTCTGATTCGAGAAAAAAAAATGCATCATTTAGACACACTATGCAGTTCGCTGCCCCATCTTTCGGCTTCCTCAATTTACGAGGTGTTCATAACTTAGGTGGCAACTTCTTCCCGATCTTTACAACATATTTTTTTGTAATCCTTCAATATAGTGTTTTTGCAAATCTTCACGGCATCTACAATATTTTCTGCTCTCCTCATCATAGATAGGAGACGAACTCCATTGCCTCACTCGTTTTTGAACTACTCCTGCGTCAACCATACAGATTCATGTGTTTGACCATGCAATACGTGTGTGCAGATAGGTGAACTTCATACAGCAACACCCTTTTATGCGCACTTTTATTAGTAGCTGCTGATATTCCGTTTCATTAAATAAGCCTACCGCATGAAAAGAAGGAAAAGGCAGAAACAGAAAGCTAAAACCAGAACGTAGTTGTTTGTGGTATCCGACAGCTGAGCTAACAGAGCAGTATGACAGCAGACTTTCGTAAACATCTTGCTGCCAAACACTTTCTTATTCTAATTCAGACGTAAATTCTTATATATTTAATTCAGTTACTGTGTTTTTGTGAAGCCGAAGTAAGAAAACGACTTCTAGATGAGCAGAGTTGTTGCTGTAAGCCATAGTAACCGTTAACTTTCAATACTCCACTAACAGCTGATTGTAGGTCGATGTTGATGAAGCGATATGGTCCGTGGCACGTGTGGCATGGTAAGGGGGGGGGGAGGGGGGGGGGAAGGGGAGGAGACGAGGCAGGAGGATGAAGTTCGACTGCATATCTTTTCCGGCATCTGTGGCGACCATTGCTAGCGAAATAAGCGGCTGTTACCGTTGTTTGATAGAAATCACATTTTTGCTTATGTGGACAGGACAATAATCCGAAAAATTTACGTTTTTTTATTTTCTTTATTATTTTTTTTTTCAAGTCTTGCAATTAGTATACAGGAGACTACGGCATTTGTATGCGTCACGAAAATTATGCTTGCTGGGATCTGAAATTAAAGTAAATCTATGAATCTAAGAATTTACACATTGATGTACAGTTTATAAACATCTGCTCACTCTTAACGGTAAAGAGCATTTAATAGAATCTCCTTATTCGCACCGTTTTTCAGAGGTAAGAGGGCCTGCTGTTGAAATCTTTCCACAACAAGTCACGACGAACTTAAGTTATAGCAATATTTGTTTTGGAATTCATTTAACTGACAGATAAGAATTAAAGACAATATGTCGAAATTTCAAAATGGTTCAAATAGCTCTAAGCACTACGGGATTTAACATCTGAGGTCATCAGTCCCCTAGACTTAGAACTACTTAAACCTAACTAACCTAAGCAGATCACACACACCCATGCCCGAGGTAGGATTCGAACCTGCGACCGTAGCAGCAGCGCGGTTCCGGACTGAAGTGCCTAGAACCGCTCGGCCACAGCGGCCGGCCCCGAAATTTCAGTGCATAACTTACGCCCTAGTTTTAATGTAAGTAAACTTGCTTTCAACCCATAGGTTGGTTTGAACATCACAGTGCTTTATTAATTATGCTCCAATTGGATAAAGTGCGCAGTTGCGTTCCTCAGACCTTCAAATTGGTTTACTCAGCCATTTGAAGGGAAATTTATGGTTTAATGTGGTATAACCATGGTGCAACCAGGCATTTTCCACATTAACAAACTGCCAGAAGTAAAAGAATTGGTAAGAGACGGACAAAACATTCTAGGACTGACGGGAGATCGAATCCAGTACATTCGGATCCACAGTTTGGCAATTTACCACTGCGCTTCAGCACTACACAATGTGAAAGTATTTCTTAATTATTTAAGAGAATATTTGTATCCGTCTGGTCCTGCTACGTCGAATATGCCACACAAGGACTTTATTATTTTGTGTTATGAAACCAAAGATGCTGCTGTGTTCAATTATATTACTTTTTACTTTCGACCTGTTTTGGCGTGATTTCCTACTTCGCGTTAGTTGTGAAAAGTACAGAGTTTCGTACAATATTTCAAATTTTTAAATAGACAGTTTACCCTAGTATGGAAATGTAGTTTCTGCGTATGCGTGGTCTTGATATCCATATGAAATCGATGCCTCAGTTACTGGTACACAATTATATAAGTTTGCTGCTTTGATGCTGATGGAGCTACAGCAGATTTCAAACTTTTTTGGATCCGTAATTTATGTAGCTGTCGAATTATGAATAATTACGTTTCGTGACAGCTGTATTGACAGATGAATTAGCGATCTTACATGGTTATGGGGCGGTTGCTTCTTTGGTATTCTCTAACTCACATATATGTTCTTATCAGCTATATTACGTTGGTTGTATGATTCGGATTTATGTGATTCTACGATCATATGTAATTTAATCCTATTGTATTTTTATGGGATTGGTTATGTCACATACTGTTGTCGTGCGCGAGGAGTGTGATAATTTCCCGATGCTGTTTTTGTAAACGTATGTTTCCAATAGATACTTTTAATTTCACGATAACATGATCTCTCATATGTTCGTAGAATTTGTTTTTCTATTCATCTCTTGTTCAGAAGGAAAATTTCAATGAAGTCTTCTATGTAATGTTTCTATTTCAGATCGATCTGTTCATTTAAAGCATCTGGTAGTTTCTCGAGGGTAATTTTGTGTACGAATACATTGTGATTTCAGCCGGCCGGTGTGGCCGTGCGGTACTAGGCGCTTCAGTCTGGAACCGCGGTGCTGCTACGGTCGCAGGTTCGAATCCTGCCTCGGGCATGGATGTGTGTGATGTCCTTAGGTTAGTTAGGTTTAAGTAGTTCTAAGTTCTAGGGGACTGATGACTATAGATGTTAAGTCCCATAGTGCTCAGAGCCATTTTTTGAACATTGTGATTTTTTCAAGAACACTCGTTAGTGGTCCGTTTTGTGCAGTGTGTAAAACCTTGACAGCCTGATCTGTATCGTTCTCTGTATGTCGTTATTTTTTCAAGTGGTGGAAGGAAGTTAATGGGTTACTGTCGGCATCTCTACAGTGTTCTCGGTGTCGAATACTGAAATTCCGTCCAGTGTGACCTATATCAGCTACTTTACGCTGAATTTTATATATTCCTGCATGGTTGGTTTTTTTTCTCCTGTGTATAGTACTGTTTGAATATTATGTCGTGTCTGGTATGCAAATTTTATATTAGTGTGTTTCGAAATGCTTTAATTGTGCGGAGTATTGTCTAGATATGTAGCAGGTAAATATATAATTTTTTTTTGGTAATTCGCTTGCCAGCGTTCTTTCCTTATGTATGGTGGATTGTTTAGGCTTAGTGCGTTTATTGTATAAGAAACTGACTATTTTAGGACCAAAATCATTTCGTTCTCCAACATACACTCCTGGAAATGGAAAAAAGAACACATTGACACCGGTGTGTCACACCCACCATACTTGCTCCGGACACTGAGAGAGGGCTGTACAAGCAATGATCACACGCACGGCACAGCGGACACACCAGGACCCGCGGTGTTGGCCGTCGAATGGCGCTAGCTGCGCAGCATTTGTGCACCGCCGCCGTCAGTGTCAGCCAGTTTACCGTGGCATACGGAGCTCCATCGCAGTCTTTAACACTGGTAGCATGCCGCGACAGCGTGGACGTGAACCGTATGTGCAGTTGACGGACTTTGAGCGAGGGCGTATAGTGGGCATGCGGGAGGCCGGGTGGACGTACCGCCGAATTGCTCAACACGTGGGGCGTGAGGTCTCCACAGTACACCGATGTTGTCGCCAGTGGTCGGCGGAAGGTGCACGTGCCCGTCGACCTGGGACCGGACCGCAGCGACGTACGGATGCACGCCAAGACCGTAGGATCCTACGCAGTGCCGTAGGGGACCGCACCGCCACTTCCCATCAAATAAGGGACACTGTTGCTCCTGGGGTATCGGCGAGGACCATTCGCAACCGTCTCCATGAAGCTGGACTACGGTCCCGCACACCGTTAGGCCGTCTTCCGCTCACGCCCCAACATCGTGCAGCCCGCCTCCAGTGGTGTCGCGACAGGCGTGAATGGAGGGACGAATGGAGACGTGTCTTCAGCGATGAGAGTCGCTTCTGCCTCGGTGCCAATGATGGTCGTATGCGTGTTTGGCGCCGTGCAGGTGAGCGCCACAATCAGGACTGCATACGACCGAGGCACACAGGGCCAACACCCGGCATCATGGTGTGGGGAGCGATCTCCTACACTGGCCGTACACCACTGGTGATCGTCGAGGGGACACTGCATAGTGCACGGTACATCCAAACCGTCATCGAACCCATCGTTCTACCATTCCTAGACCGGCAAGGGAACTTGCTATTCCAACAGGACAAAGCACGTCCGCATGTATCCCGTGCCACCCAACGTGCTCCAGAAGGTGTAAGTCAACTACCCTGGCCAGCAAGACCTCCGGATCTGTCCCCCATTGAGCATGTTTGGGACTGGATGAAGCGTCGTCTCACGCGGTCTGCACGTCCAGCACGAACGCTGGTCCAACTGAGGCGCCAGGTGGAAATGGCATGGCAAGCCGTTCCACAGGACTACATCCAGCATCTCTACGATCGTCTCCATGGGAGAATAGCAGCCTGCATTGCTGCGAAAGGTGGATATACACTGTACTAGTGCCGACATTGTGCATGCTCTGTTGCCTGTGTCTATGTGCCTGTGGTTCTGTCAGTGTGATCATGTGATGTATCTGACCCCAGGAATGTGTCAATAAAGTTTCCCATTCCTGGGACAATGAATTCACGGTGTTCTTATTTCAATTTCCAGGAGTGTATTTTGGAAACTGAGTCTCTTTTTGGATGGTGTCGTACTCAAAACGCAGGAGTATTGCTCAATTAATCATAGCATGCGATTTTGGATGACAGGCATGTGCGTTAAGAATGCTGTCTGTTGTTGTCGCTTTCCGATAAATCTCAAATTTCTGTGCGTTGTTGATGTTTCTTATGGTCGGTGATTTATTGTTTTGTTATTTACTAATTCTATTGTGAACTTTATTTAGGCATACAGATTGTTGAGGGCATCATGTATTAGATGGATGTCTCCCTTATTTCTGTCTATTACCATCAGCGTGTCATCTACATATTTATAGCATTTCTTGAGGGTATTTTTGTTTTGTCGTTGCAACTACAAAAATGCAAGCCGCCAGGATAGTCGAGGGCACTAACGCACTGCTTCCTGGACTCGGGTAGGCGCGCCGGCCCCGGATCGAATCTGCCCGGCAGATTAACGACGACGGCCCGTGTGCCGGCCAGCCTGGATGTGGTTTTTAGGCGGTTTTCCACATGCTATTAGGTGAATACCGGGCTGCTCCCCACGTCCCGCCACAGTTACACGACTCAGAGACATTTGAAACTATTCACACTATTTCACGATTTACACTCGACACAGGTAGCTGGGGTACACTACTTCCGTCCTGGGGGGGTACAGGGTGACGGCAGGAAGGGCATCCGGCCACTCCTTACCATTAACAAAAAAATGGTTCAAATGGCTCTGAGCACTATGGGACTCAACTGCTGAGGTCATTAGTCCCCTAGAACTTAGAACTAGTTAAACCTAACTAACCTAAGGACATCACAAACATCCATGCCCGAGGCAGGATTCGAACCTGCGACCGTAGCGGTCTCGCGGTTCCAGACTGCAGCGCCTTTAACCGCACGACCACTTCGGCCGGCTACCATTAACATGCCAAATCCGGTTAACCATGGCCGACCCTGCGTAACCGCGGGACAAGGCGCAAGCGATAGATAGTTGCAACTACAAATATGCGTGATGTTTTTCACCAGACGCGTATTGAGGTAAAGCATCATCAGTGGTCTGTAATTAACTTACTTAAATTTCGATTTGCTTTTAAATCGAGAAACATTTCGTTAAGAATATTTTGATTTGTACTTACGATGTTTTTTTGTTTGATTTCCCGCTGAAACTCCAACAGCATCAAAAGAGCAAGCTTACACTGGTGAGCTAAAACATTATGACCACTTGCTTAATAGCTAGTTTGTCCATCTTTGGAACGAAATACAACACTGATGCTCAATATAGGGAACTGACATGTAGGTTTAAGGAGGTATGTGACATTAGATCACAGGTCATGTAATTCGCGTAAATAGAGGGTCGATGATTTGCATAATTGGTGCTGGCTGGCTCCCGATATCGACCCAGATGGGTTCCATAGGATTTACACGAGGCAGACCTGGTTGTCGGGTCATCAACGTGAGTTCACTATTATGCTCCTCACACCACTATGGCACTGCTCTGGTTCGGAGACACGGACAGTTACACTGCTGAAAAACGACGTCGCCGTCGGGGAAGACATCAAGCACGGAGGGAAGCAGGTGGTTCGCAGCTGTCAGCATATCGTCGATTAGTACCACAGATGTATGCAAGCACAAGGAAATGTTTCCTATAGCACAGTACTGAACCAAACACACTGTGCTTTGGCGCGCTGCACGTTTCGAGCCGCCGTTCACCTTGATGACGACGTTTGTGGAGACGACCAGCGTCCTAATGTAGCAAAAATATGACTCACCCGAAGAGCCGACACGTTTTCATTGATCGACGGTTGAATCCCTATGGTCCCGTCTCCAATACAACCATAATTGACGAAGTAATTGAGTCAACATGTGAACACGTAGAAGTGTTGAACAATGTACAATGAACGGTGTGTTCCGAAACACTTGTGCGTGGACCAGCATTGTGCTCTTTCGGCAGAAATGCCACGGATCACCATCTACCCTACCTGACAGAATGAATAAGCCTCCGAACTCCGTTTCTGTGAAGAGTCGTGGACGTCAAACCATTTAGCACACAGTGGTTGTTTCACTGCCCTTCTATCTCTTACCGTAGATGCTCAAGACAGTAGCACCTGAACATTCGACCAGCTTCGCCGTTTTCGAGACACTCGTTCAAAGGCTCTGCATAATTATAATGTCTCCTTTGTCAAAGTCGCTTACCTCAATAGTTTTCTCCATTTGCAGCCCATATTTTTGCCTGGGTGATGCCCCGTCCGTGTCTTCTCTTACATACTTCTGTTACCGCGTCACGTGCCTCAACGCCACCAGGCGGAATCCAACGTCGTGGTGGGCAGTGTTGAGTGTGAATTCCTAAGCACCCCACGTAAATTGATTAAGCAAATAATGATTAGTTACTGCACGGCTCCTTTTGTAAAACTGCGCACTGGCAAGCGCCAAAATCAATTTATGGCAGGCGGTGCTACAGTTACGGGTACATACAGATCCCCCAAAACGCACACAAGTTACCGCTGGAACTCCGCTAAGAGTTTGAATGAAAGAAACATAAATGATGGAGCAGCGCATCTCCCACAAGAGCCAACAGGTTCACTCGCCTTTGATAACTCAGTCACGTAATACAGCGGACAAGCGCTCACCGTTAACTTCTGTTATGGGATGATGATATAGGCCACACAGATTCACCTCGATGAAGTACTTGAAACCTGGCTCTAGAACATTGAACATACTACTACAGCAATGGAGACGGCTCGAAAGAAGTGAGCACCTTACATGTAGCTGCCCACAACTCGCCACCTCCAACAAGGAAAACCTGCCATGTTTCAAAATCAAGACCCTCCACTATCCTGGACCACCTTCACGTATTGCTGACTGCAATCAGACTGGTCCCCCCTGCACCGGCCACGCCCTTCTCTTATTCTTTCGCACTTGCGCGGCGTCTCCTACCGACTGTCGGGAGCAGCAGGTTCTAGTGACGTACGAAAGAGCTTGTGGTCAAAGTAAAACCACCAGCTTACCCCTTAAATATCGATACGAACGTATCAGACAAGACTACAGTGTTCTCTTAAGGGGATCTATATTCATTGACACACTCCGTAGTGAACTGACTCTTGAAACTGGCAAAATACGCCGAAATCGCGGTCGTGCTAGTTAATACAGTTAATAACAGTCACGGCAGAGCATGTTCTTCGTAAAATACTGCAGGACTGTAGATGCAAGTAAACAGCAAACAGCGTACGAAATATTCACTTAAGGACATTATTATATTATGTATCAGACCCAAGATTGCTGTGTTTGATTACATTGTTTATTCCTATAGGCCTTCTTAGGTGTTATTGCCATTTACAGGTTATTTATGAAAAGCACATAGTTCCGTACAATATTTCAAATTTTTAAGCAGATAATTTAACCTATTATAGAATTGTGGTTTGCTGCATACATCAGGTCGTCTTGATATCAATATGACATCGATGTCTGAGTTGCTGTCATACAATTGTATACAATGATAAGCCAAAACATTATGACCACAGCCCACCTCCTCCCTCCGGAAGTTCGAGTCCTCAAAAAATGTGCAAATGTGTGTGAATTCCTAAGGCACCAAACTGCTTAGGACATCGGTCCCTAGACTTACACACTACTTAAAGTAAGTTAAACTAACTTACGCTAAGAACAACACACACACCCATGCCCAAGGGAGGACTCTAACCTCCACCAGGGGGTTCGAGTCCTCCCTCGGGCATGGGTGTGTGTGTTGTTCTTAGCGTAAGTTAGTTTATGTAGTGTGTAAGTGAAGGGCCGGAATTTTTGAGTCCTGTATTCATCCATTCCGACACCACTGGATGCCATTTTGAATGTCAACGGGTTTCCTACACCGTATTGGGCATGGTAATAGAATTCTGATATTTCTATTTTTTTGTTTGTCCAACGTCTGTAGTTATAACTGCGTCGAACGATTTTAGTATTAGTAGGTGTATCGTAGTCTACAGGGTGGTCCATTGAAAGTGACCAGGTCAAATATCTCACGAAATAAGCATCAAACGAAAAACCTACAGAGAACGAAACTCGTCTAGATTGAAGGGGGAAACCAGAGGGCCTATGGTTGGCCCGCTAGATGGCGCTGCTATAGGTCAAACGAATATCAACTGCTTTTTTTTAAATAGGAACCCCCCATTTTTTATTACATATTGATGTAGTACGTAAAGAAATATGAATGTTTTAGTTGGACCACTTTTTTTGCTTTGTGATAGATGGCGCTGTAATAGTCACAAACGTATAAGTACGTAGTATCACGTAACAATCCGCCAGTGCGGACAGTATTTGATTTGTGATACATTACCCGTGTTCAAATGGACCGTTTACCAATTGCGGAAAAGATCGATATCATGTTGATGTATGGCTATTGATCAAAATGCCCAACGGGCGTGTGCTACGTATGCTGCTCGGTATCCTGGACGACATCATCCAAGTGTCCGGACCGTTTGCCGGATAGTTAGGTTATTTAAGGAAACAGGAAGTGTTCAGCCATATGTGAAACGTCAACCACGACTTGCAACAAATGATGATGCCCAAGTAGGTGTTTTAGCTGCTGTCGCGACAATCCGCACATCAGTAGCAGATAAATTGCGCGAGAATCGGGAAACGTAAACCGGCATAATATGCACTATTACGCAACGGAAAATCCACGATGGCTGCGACAAGTGGAACATCAGTGACCTTGGCGGGTTAATGTATGGTGCGGCATTATTGGAGGAAGGATAATTGGCCCCCGTTTTACCGATGGCAATCTAAATGGTGCATTGTATGCTGATTTCCTACGTAATGTTCTACAGATGTTATTACAAGATGTTTCACTGCTTGACAGAATGGCGATGTACTTCCAACATGATGGATGTCCGGCACATAGCTCGCGTGCGGTTGAGCGGTATTGAATAGCATATTTCATGACGGATGGATTGGTCGTCGAAGCACCATACCATGGCCCGCACGTTCACCGTATCTGACGTCCCCGGATTTCTTTCTGTGGGGAAAGTTGAAGGATATTTGCTATCGTGATCAACCGATAACGCCTGACAACATGCGTCAACGCATTCTCAATGCATGTGCGAACATTACGGAAGGCGAACTACTCGCTGTTGACAGGAAAGTCGTTACACGTATTGCCAAATGCATTGAGGTTGACGGACATCATTTGAGCATTTATTGCATTAAAGTGGTATTTACAGATAATCACGCTGTAACAGCATGCGTTCTCAGAAATGATAAGTTCACAAAGGTACATGCATCACATTGGAACAACCGAAATAAAATGTTCAAACGTACCTACGTTCTGTATTTTAATTTAAAAAACCTACCTGTTACCAAATGTTCGTCTAAAATTGTGATCCATATATTTGTGACTATTACAGCGCCATCTATCACAAAGCAAAAAAAGTGGTCCAACTAAAAGATTCATATTTCTTTACGTATTACACGAATATGTAATAAAAAATGGGGGTTCCTATTTTAAAAAACGCAGTTGATATCCCTTTGAGCTATGGCAGCGCCATCAAGCGGGCCAACCATAGCGCCATCTGGTTTCCCCCTTCAATCTAGACGAGTTTCGTTCTTTGTAGTTTTTTCGTTTGACGCTTATTTCGTGATATATTTGGGCCGGTCACAATCAATGGACCACTCTGTATATGGTAACTTGCGCCGCGTTTTCTCGATTCGCACAGTGTAAGCGGTAAACTTTTGAGTTCCCTGGCGAGGTGTCGTCACACGGTCTCCATGGTTACGCCGCCTACACGTGTCGGAGCTTTGTGAATGCAGGACAAACCGGCAGCGGGCCGCCTCAATAATTCCGCGTCTCAGGAGAGGCTAGCAGGTGGGTGGTTCACGCCCCACGACACCGCCAGCCGCTTCCTGTTCGTAGGAATACAAGCTCCGAGCGGCCCAGGTTTTCCACTCGCAAAAATAATTCACTGTTGACCATTAGAGTTGTAACAACAAAAAGGTGGCATGTAGCATATGAATACCTCCCTCAAAGAAGGATGTATATAACAATTTCTTAATTTTTCAGTAATTAAAAATAATTGTAGTGTCCTTTAGAACTATTTATTTATAGTATTTGAATAACGATAATTAAAACCAATAGCTGTATTGTAGTGCAAAGTCGAGTCGTTTATTCAAAACATACTACCAGTTTCGACGTCAAGAAGCATCATTTCGCGCCCCAAGCGTAATCTGCCATCGACGTTCGAACCACAGTGACAACGACCAACAAAGTCTTCAAATGGAAACAGTACAACTTATTAAGCATGTTACGTCAGAATGTGCAACCAACACAGTCGAGTGCAGAGGAGCCAAAATCGACTGGATTCAGTATCTTCCAAAAACAAGCCCACCAATGGTCAAACGACAATTATCGCTAGTCAAGTACTTCATGCCCAGCAGCTGTCCCATTGTACTCGATGGATTACAAGAGACTATTTATTTAATGGTTTTACTACATCTGATCAAGTGATGCAGTAGGTATCACAGAACACCAAAACGTATTTAGCATATTTTACAATATTTAGAAGTTACCTTAATTTCTGTGTAAGTTTCAGTGTAAGAAGATTGCATGTCATCTAAATGTACACCATGAAATAAATTTGTACATAAAAATTTTTAATTTACTGTTACAGTAACATAAATAATGGAAAGTATTAAAAGAATATATTATTTGAGATATGGAAATAATACAATGTATTTATTTAATTAGCCTCCAAATTAAAAGAAGCTGGTTGTATATAGGGCAAGAAACATTAACAAAAAATGGTTAAACGGAGGAAAACTATAATAAACTCTTCACTGAGATGGTAAGTTCACATAAAATACTCTGTATTTTATATCAAACACGTTTCGAACAAGTCCATCATTTTCTCTGCATGTAGAGGAAGAAGTTCTTTATACAGTAAGGAGAGCCTCGTAACTGGTATACGGATGTTAATTTGAGGTTAACTTTCTCTTTTGTTTTTAGCAGGGAATGATGCACGCATTTACACCGCATCTGGATGATCTGCATTGATTTCCAATCATGCAAGTACTAATTTTCAAGTTTGGATCACAATTCATAATTCCTTCAAGAGCAACGTAGTCATTCTGGTTCCTTTCCTTTATAATGACAGATGTACTTAAACAAGCTCCAGATATTGCAGAGTTCCACTCATAGGTAATCATGACATCCATCACTCTCCTTTTTTTCCTGTTTAATGCAAAAGTATAATCCCAGGGCAGAAAACTGTGCCGCGAAACAAACTTTTGCTCTGCTATCGTAAAACATCATGCCAAATCACGATAATTGTACAGAAGTATTGCTTTCCAGTTGTTGTTTTAGCCAAACCAACGGTAAGACCAAACAAATTAATCTAGTGCACCGTTTCTACGTTAAACTGATATGCTCTCCCAAGCACTTACCACAATTGAAGTACTTTTCGGAAACATCTTTATCAGCTTTAAAAATAAAATATTTTTCACTCTTCCACCTATTTTTATTGACATTATTCTTCCAGTTTTGATGCATCCATATTCCTTTCTGTGCTTTTATTTATAGATACAATATCCTTTGGCGTGAAACTTACTTCAGCCGCATCTGCCATTTTCATTGATACGTAACGTTATTCCAGGACGGTCATTCTTACAACTACAAATAACAGAAAAAAGACATCCATTGCATGTGATGTACCATTTTATTACAGTGAAAACTCAACATCGCCAAAAATGTGATCTACTATCTTCAAATGTCAAAATATCGTTAAGTGTACTGCATCCTTTTTTATGCAAATGGTTAGAATTTCAGTGCGACCGCACGAGTAGCTGGGAATATGGTAATTTGCACTGCGTAGGGAATTCCCCATTCAGAAATCACATTTCAGTGTTTTTTATCTGTTAGACGATTATGTTTTGCATCGTTTAAGAAGCAGAAACGTTGAAAGTTCGTGCAAAACTTCACTTTCAGTTTCTGCTAGAGTTCTGCTTTCATTAGCTCGCGATCTGGTCTTTGCCAACTTTCACAGTGACATTCCGTAACCAGAAGCGATATTTAGCATCGAGTCTTTGAGTTGTCACTCTGAGATGTTTGGTGACTTCCGCACGCTTCCACACAACTAGAGAGCTGGCGGTTAGCTTTCTGGGTCTTGCATCCGAGTAAGTTGTTCTGGAACTTCCAGAGTTGTGGCAGTTCAGAGGCGGTGGCTGTGGTTCGTAGTTTTTGTGAGATCGTTTCACTTATTTGAGGTGATCGCTAATACGTAAGGTATTGAGTCACTTCATTCATGTGGTATTCTTTTCGCACTGTTTATTTTGCGGTCAGTTCGCGTGCTAAACTTGTGATGAATCTCAAACGTGAGCTGCTGCTTAGGTGCGAGATGTTACATACGTTCAGCGACTTTGTGCTTTGCGTAGATTGCAAAGAGCTTACTGTGTTGATGTCTTTCGATTCGAAGTATTTATTATCCACTCGATTCCGTCACTATCTCCTGCACTTCAATTACTCTAGGCTTTGATGGAAATCGTGGTTATATGTCAAATTATTAGCTTTATTATTTTTGTCCTGTTTTCTATTTAATAATTTCTTTAGCTGTTTTGTTGTGTTATAATATATGTTGGTATTTGGGATTGCTGGAATTTCGCGTTGTATTACCTATTTTGTGGCTCATAAGTTGCTTCGGCCCACTGTTCCTTCATTTGAAGGCAATATAGATACTTCATTTGACTTTGCTGTTACTCATTTATACTTTCCTACATCATTTACTGCGTATTTACACGTTTTTATGCGACATTCCGTGTCTGATGCCATTTTATGAGCACTTGTTGCAGTCATTCCCCTCTTGTCTATTCAATAGCTACAAATAGTACAAATAAGGAAATAGCTCAGTTCATATGCAGTTTTACCATATTAATAGTTGTAAATAGTCCGTTCTCTGCACGTTTAAATTTCTGTCGTGAGGGTACATTTGGCGCTGGTTCCTGAATGTGGAGTAGAAGTGGTGGATTTTTCTACACTGTGTGTGTGTGTGTGTGTGTGTGTGTGTGTGTGTGTTGTGTTCATGTCTCCCTGAAATAACTCGCATGGAGCATGGACCTGATTCCTTCAGCATTTCGTAATAGTTCATACAAGTTCAGTCCTTCGAGTCCCACCATTATTCAAATGATTTGTAGAGGATTTTATAACAGTTATTTATTGTCATGTTAAAGCATTGTCATAACAATTGAGAACCACCGTCCCAGTGCACTGTGTTCAGTTGTAAGCTGATCACTTGAACACATCACAGTGTTGATCGAGTCTTACAAGTGACTTTCACAATATTTGTTCAATTCCACAAGCTATGCCTGCCAATTACTAGTTGCCTGATATTTTATTGTAAGTGTGTAGCAGTGTGACTATTCCTTTTTTTTTAATTCTCGAATACAGTTTGGGTTACACAACTGATTATTGGATCATGAGCTTACTCATTATAAAGCATATCTTCACTAAACCAGAGCCTAGCAACACATGTCGAAATTCAACAGCGGTAGGATCGTGGCACATTAAGAATGTGCGTTTAGAAGGGCCATACACAACGCCACGTAGGATGCTAACGGTCCCAAACGATTAGCGCCCTAAAGGACAGACATACTGTTCGCTCAGCTGCGAAGGATTATACAGCTACGTCAAGTAATTCTTTTTTTTTTTTTTTTTTTTTTTTTTGAGTCATCAGTCTTCTGACAGGTCTTCACGATTCTCTCCTGCGCTAACCTTTTCATCTCAGAATAGCATACCCCATATGCTTCAATTCTCTTCTGTTTCCTTTTTCCCACATTGTATGTTCCACTACGATAGGATGCTGTACTCCAACGCACATTCTCAGAAATTTATTCCTCAAGTTAAAATCTATGTTTGATACTAGTAGATTTCTTTTGGCCAGGAATGCCGTCTTTGCCAGTGCTCGTCTGCTTTTTATGTCGTCCTTGCTCAGTCCGTCACGGGTTATTTTGCTGGCTAGGTAGCAGAATTCCCTAGTCAACTATGTGATCCCCAATTCTGATGTTAAGTTTCTCTCTGCTCCTATTGCTACTACGTCCCATGACTTTCGTCTTGCTTCGATTTACTCTCAGTCTATATTTTACACTAATTAGATCGCTCATTCCGTTCGACAGATCCTGTAATTCTTCTTCACTTTCACTGGGGATAGCAACATCATCAGCGAATAATATCATTGATTTCCTTTTAACTAGAATTTCAATCCCACTCTTGACTATTTCTTTTATTTCCGTCATTGCTTTTTCGATGTATAGATTGAACAGTGGGGGCGAAAGACTACGTGCCTGTCTCACGCCTTTTTTTATGGACCGTCCCCAGTAGCTGAGTGGTCAGCGCGACAGAATGGCCTGAGTACGATTCCCGGCTGGGTCGGAGATTTTCTCTGCTCAGGGACTGTGTGTTGTGTTGCCCTAATCATTTCATTCCCATCGGCGCACAAGTCGCAGAACTGGCGTCAAATCGAAAGACTTGCAACTGGCGAACTGTCTACCCGACGGGAGTCCCTAGTCACACGACATTTATCCTTTTTTAATAGGAAAAGTTCGTTTTTTCTCTTCCAATTTCATTGTTCCCTCTTGGTTCTTGGACGCAGTGTTTATTTTCCTTCTTTCCACATAGCTTAGCTTTATTTTCCACAGAAATCCGAACATTTCTGCACCATTTTACATTTTCGAGCGCTTTTTCAGATCGACAAATCCTATTAATGTGTCTTTATTTATACTCAGTGTTGTTTCCATTACCAACCGCAACGTGAAGACTGACTCTAATGGCTTTATCTTTCATAAAGCCGGAATGATCGTGGCTTTATCTTTCACAAAGCCAGAATGATCGTCGTCTATCAGATAATCACTTCTCTTTACCATTTTCTTTACCATTCTTCTGTATATTATTCTTATCAGCATCTCTGATGCATGAACTGTTAACCTGTTTGTGCAACAATTCTTGCACTCGTCGGCTTTTGCCCCCAGTGATTTTAGAAATTCTCATGAATGTCATCTATACCTTTTGCCGTATTTTAACTTAAGTCATCCAGTGGTCTTTTAAATTCTGTCTCTAATACTGGATCCCCTATCTCTTCTCTGTCGACCCCTGTTTCTTTTTCTACCACGTTATCAGACATGTCCTCGAAAATATAAACGTCTTCTATGCACTTTTGTAGAGGTTGTATCAACAGTTATTCACCATTATGTTACAGCAAATGAAGGGCCGCGATCCCATTGCGCCGTAATCATCTATAAGCTGATCACTTGTACGCTTTATAGTTTTGATCCGGTTTTGCGAGTGAGTGCAGCAGTATTTAGTGTTCAGTTATACAAGCCATACCGCCAGTTGTGTATTGTGTGTGTGTGTGTGTGTGTGTATTAAACCGGGGACCTAGGAACGACGGAGAGGCTTCGTCCCGCCGCATCCCTCAGTGGTTCACAACACCACAACAGGCCACAGCAGTCCACCCACCCCACCGCCGCCCCACACCGAACCCAGAATTATTCTGCGGTTCGGCCCTCAGTTGATCCCCCACCCCCACCCCTTCCCCCACCCCAGGAGCGTCTCATACCAGACCAGTGTAGACCCAAATGTTTGCGTGGTTGAGTAATTATGATGCATGCGTATGTGGAGACAGTGGTTGCGCAGCAATCGCCGACATAGTGTAACTGAGGCGGAACAAGGGATACCAGCCCAGATTCGCCGAGGCATATGGAAAACCGCCTTAAAAACCATCCACAGGCTGGCCAGTACACCGGACCTCGACACTAATCCATCGGGCGGATTCGTGCCAGGGACCGGCATGCCTTCCCACTCGGGAAGCAGCACGTTAGATCACGCGGCTAGCTGGCTGGGCTATACCTGCCAGTTACTACTTACGTGATATATTGTAGATGTCCATTACTGTGACCATCCCTTTTTCTGCATTACAGAATTGGTACTGGGTCGTGAGTGTACTCTTTACGCATAGCTTCAGTAAGTCAGAGTCTAAAGATGCTGCTTGTTATTGTAATCCTGTTTATAAAACAGTACCCACCTTGCAACCTCTTACTAAACGTGTCAGAATTCGACAGCGGTGGGATCGTGGTCCATTGAGAATGTGATTATTTTGCGAATTACGAAATCGATGCGTTCAGGAGGGTCAAACGCAATGCAATTTAGGATGTCAATGGTCCCTAGCGACTTGCGCCCGGAAGGCCAGTCATATTCTCAGCTGCGCAGGATTGTACCTACTTAGAGTCGGAAATTGGACTTGAAACTTCCTGGAAGATTAAAACTGTGTGCCGGGCTGAGACTCGAGCTCGGGACTTTTTCATTTCGCGTGCAAGTGCTGACGGAGGAAGAGCCACGAGGAGGGGTCATGGGCCGTGTTCGGGAAGCTCTGTTGGTAAAGCTCTTGTCCGCAAAAGGCAGAAGTCCGGAATTCGAATCTCGATCCGACATACAGCTTTAACCTCTCTGGAAGTTTCTTATCGGCGGACACTCTTCTGCTGAGCGAAGATTTCATTCAAGAAATGGATTTATTTGCAGCAATGTAAGTATGCATAGGGTCAATGCAACGACGCCTAGAGCGCCAAGGACTGTGATCCATCATCCCAACTCATTCACATGGGTTAAAATTAGAAGAATTGCATGGTATAGAACACTAAATATCACGGACGCATAGCAGTAATGCTGATAATAAATGTTCAAATGTGTGTGAATTTCTAGGGGACCAAACTACTTTGGTCATAGGTCCCTAGACTTACACACTACTTAAACTAACTTATGCTAAGAACAACACACACACCCATGCCCTACGGAGGACTCGAACCTCCGGCGGGAGGGGCCACGCAGTCCGCGACATGGCGCCCTAGACCGCGCGGCCACTCCGTGCGGCTACTGCGAAAAATTGCAGACAAAACCCACCGTCTAATTGGAACCTGTGAACTGCTAAGAAAACTTTTCCATCAATATTAAAGGAGCTAACCCATAGTAAAGCGAATAGTTCACTAACTGCTGGACAACAACCATCACGTGCAGCCTTTCTTCATGGTGTTCCCCAGCGCCACAGAGCTTAGGATGAGCGCCATTGAACTCTCGAAGCATGGTAAAAGCTAGATTGACAAGCACGGTATATGGTAGTCAGCGGTATACCGCTAAGGCAGATGGTGTATATACGTGAGGGATATTCACATTGGATGGAATGGGGCTCTGATATTTCTGACTTTGCAACTGACCAGCAAACTATACAAGGATCTCCTCCTGACTAGCAACTGCTCGTTCTTCCACAGTAACCCACAGGGGACCTATATTTTCAGCAAGACAATGCACTGTTCCCGGGTTCGATTCCCGGCGGGGTCAGGGATTTTCTCTGCCTCGTGATGGCTGGGTGTTGTGTGCTGTCCTTAGGTTAGTTAGGTTTAAGTAGTTCTAAGTTCTAGGGGACTGATGACCATAGCTGTTAAGTCCCATAGTGCTCAGAGCCAGAGCCAAGACAATGCACTACTCGATTGATCTCCGATTGCTCCAAAATATTTGATTGACACTCCACAGTAACAAATGTGCTCAGGTAGCCTGCCAGTTTCCCTGATTCAATTGTACTGAGCACATATGGAACAACATCTAGTGAGTTATGCACATCTTGGACTCATTTCCGAGCACTCTCCGTGAATTGTGGGTGGAGGCTGAACGGTCGCTGATCATGATCGGTTACCACCGCTTTCAGCTTCTGTCGGAGTATGTGCCGCGAATCATGGCCTCTTTCATCTTTCTAAAAGGAGTTGTTAGAGGCCACTGGGTACGCTATGTGATCAAAAGTATCCGGACACCTGGATGAAGATTATGTACAAGTTCGTGGCGCCTTCCGTCGGTAATGCTGGAATTCAGTCTGGTGTTGGCCCACCCTTAGCCTTGATGACAGCTTCCACTCTCGCAGGCAGACGTTCAGTCAGATGCTGGAAGGTGTCTTGTAGAGTGGCAGTCCAAGAAACAGTCCTTCACGGAATGCTGCAATGAGGAGAGGTATCGATGTCGGTCGGTGAGGCCTGACACGAAGTCGGCATTCCAAAACATTCCAAAGGTGTTCTATAAGAAACAGATCAGGACTCTGTGCAGGACAGACCGTTACAGGGATGTTATTGTCGTGTAATCACCCCTCCACAGGCCGTGCATTACGAACAGGTGCTCGATCGTGTTGAAAGATGCAATCACCATCCACGAACTGCTCTTCAACAGTGGGAAGCAAGAAGTTGCTTAAAGCATAAATGTAGGCCTGTGCTGTGATAGTGAAACGCAAATCAACAAAGGGTGCAAACCCCCTCCATGAAAAACGCAAGACACTGTAACACCACCTCCTCCGAATTTTACTGTTGGCACTACACACTCTGGGAGATGACGTTCACCGGGCATTCGCCATACCGCCATCAAATGGTTCAAATGGCTCTGAGCACTATGGGACTTAACATCTGAGGTCATCAGTCCCCTAGAACTTAGAACTACTTAAACCTAACTAACCTAAGGACATCACACACATCCATGCCCGAGGCAAGATTCGAACCTGCGACCGTAGCGGTCGCGCAGTTCCAAACTGAAGCGCCTAGATCCGCTCGGCTACAATGGCCGGCCTATCGCCATCAGATCGCCACATTGTGTGACGTGATTCGTCATCCCACATGACGTTTCCCCACTGTTAAATCGCTCCTTACACCAAGCGAAGCGTCGTTTGGCATTTACCGACAGCGTGATGTGTGGCTTATGAGCAGCCGCTCGACCAGGAAATCCGAGTTTTCTCACCTCCCGTCTAACTGTCATAGTACTTGCAGTGGATCGTGATGCAGTTTGGAATTGCTGTGTGACGATCTGGATAGATGTCTGCCTATTCCACATTCCGACCCTCTTCAACTGTCGGCGGTCTCTGTCAGTTCGGCGGTCTCTGTCAGTCAGTAGACGAAGTCGGCCTGTACGGTTTTGTGCTGTACGTGTCCCTTCACTATTCACTTCACTATCATATCGTACAGACGTATGACACAAGTGACACCCAATCATTTGACCACGTTCAAAGCCCGTGAATTCTACGGAGCTCCCCATTCTGCTCTCTCACGATGTCTAATGACTTATGAGGTCGCTGATATGGAGTACCTGGCAGAAGGTGGCAGCACAATGCACCTAATATGAAAAACGTGTGTTTGTGGGGGTGTCCGGATACTTTTGATCACATAGTGTAAGTATTTGTCAAGCGTATAATTGTCCGACGTCTGTCTGGGACAGAGGTAAGTTCTCTACGATATTTCGGCAAACAGACTTGTTGCCAAGTTATTCCTTATGACTGCTACTCTGCTCGTAGCGGCGTTCTGTGTACACTGCCCGTCACCCTTCCAGCCTTCCAGCGCTCCCCACCTGTCAGTGTCCGTTCAACCGCTGCGGTGAGTGCTGAAAAGAACTCGCCATAACGAAAAACGCCTTTCTTTTAATGATCGCCCTTCAACCCTTTTTCATATCCGTGACACTCTCTCCTCTTTTTCGAGATATTACGAGCTGCTCTTATTTGGACTTATTCGATGTCCTCCGTTAATCCTATCAGGTAAAGATCCTATACAGCACTGCACTAATATAGCAGAGGACGAACAAACGCAGTGTAGGCATTTATTAGACCTGTAGCATCTTCTAAGTGCTCTGCCAATAAAACGCAGTCTTCGAGTTACCAAAGCAGTAGATAGAGCATTTACCTGCAAAAGGCAAAGGTCCCGTGTTGGAGTCTCGGTCCGGTACACACTTTTAATCTGCCAGGAAGTTTTATACCAGCGCACATTATGTCAGATTGCAAGACAGAGTTTCGTTATGGAGCTATTAAAATCATCTCGCATTGAATCAATTATTCAAAAGCCGGCCGAAGTGGCCGTGCGGTTAAAGGCGCTGCAGTCTGGAACCGCAAGGCCGCTACGGTCGCAGGTTCGAATCCTGCCTCGGGCATGGATGTTTGTGATGTCCTTAGGTTAGTTAGGTTTAACTAGTTCTAAGTTCTAGGGGACTAATGACCTCAGCAGTTGAGTCCCATAGTGCTCAGAGCCATTTGAACCATTTTGAATTATTCAAAATGACAGTCACAATCGCATTATTTATTTTGCTGCCAACCGGTTTCAACCCGCGATGGGCCCATCGTGGGTTGAAACCGGTTGGCGGCAAAATAAATAATGCGATTGTGACTGTCATTTTGAATAATTGATTTTAAGTAAATTAATCGCTGTTATCTCCACACAACTATGTTGTCTAAAAATCTCGCAATGAAATTCGCTTTAACTTTCGAGCTTCAGTGAGATATCTTGGAGATTTGGCTTTATTTTAAATTTTGCATGCGTTTCTCGTTCCTTCTGCAACTATATTCTGACCTGTTTTGTGTGCCATAGGGGATTAGTGCCATCCTTTTTAATTTATTCGGTATAAATCCCTCAATTTCCACAGATAATATTTCGAGCCGCATCTGGTCTACACTTATACAGTATAGTTAGTAGGGAATGAGTAGAGACTGTCTCTTAGGCAGGCGTCAAGCGAATTTTTATCTTTTGGTGAATATGGATGTGGCGGTGGACAGTCTCACTATAGTGACCTGGTGGTCACTAATTCTTGTACCGGTCATATCTTTCCCTTTTTGCCCAGGATTATTTGTTACTAAGTGGTACAGTTGTTTACGCAACCCTTTACACTTCGAACAGGCTGCTGAACCATTTGTTCAAAATAGATTTCGGAGAAAGGATTTCTGATGATATTTTATACTTACCACAGGCTTGGAACCTATGTTTTCGCCAATATATCGGGGGTAAACTGAAGTCACCATCTACTTTAATTGTAGAGTGGGGTACCTGTCCAGCAACTGAAACATCTGAGTTGTGGGTAGGTAAAAGGAATCAATTATTAATTATTCCGGTTGTCAAGCGTAGCCTCTACCAAGACTAACTCGCAGGAACTGTCTGCTTAGATGAACTATGTACTACTAACAGCAACGGACCCGCCAGCATTATATGTATTTAATCTGTACTTTCTGAAAACCTTTAGGTGCTTTGCAAAATTTCGGCTGAATTTACCTCTGGCTTTAGCCAGCTTTCGGTACCTATAACTATTTGAGCTTCAGTGCTTTCTATTAGCTCTTGGAGCACTTGTTATTTCCTAACACAGCTACGACTGTTGAAACATGCGGTATTGATAGTTGCCATGCCTATCCTCTTGCTGTGTTCGTCCTGCAATCATTGAAACTGAAGTTCTTTCCATACTTTACCGAGACGCTTTAAATTAAAAATACCGACCAGTCCATTCCACACAATTCCCGCAGCCCGTAAATACGATTCTTGTATGTGGTGGGAGCCTGACTTATTATGCGGAATCTTTAGCTCCACCACTGTACGGCCCAGGTCGGGAGAAATCTGTGACCATCTGAGCCTCTAATCCAGACCCTCCATTCGGCTATGTACCGCTGGTCTGAAATCGGTTGGCCGTCAATGCTGCTGAAATGCCACCTTTCAGAGGGCGGCTTAACCAAACTCAAACACATAAAAGGACTAAGCCGGGGTTTTAAATATACATCAGTCACTATTTGACAAATTTCGTTATCATTAAGGAAACGCTATATACTCACATAAGAAAAACTTTTGCATCATCTCGGTTACGAGAGTTCCGGAACCTGTACAAAAAACTGGAATAGAGATCAACATAAACATCATTTCCCCCCTTTTTATTGCTCATGAAAACCACACATAGCATGTTGTACCACTATACAGCGAGACCTTCAGAGGTGGTGGTCCAGATTTCTGTATACAGCAGTTCCTCTAATACCCAGTAGCACGTCCTCTTGCATTGATTCATGCCTGTGCTCAAAAAATGGTTCAAATGGCTCTGAGCACTATGGGACTCAACTGCTGTGGTCATCAGTCCCCTAGAACTTAGAACTACTTAAACCTAACTAACCTAAGGACATCACACACATCCATGCCCGAGGCAGGATTCGAACCTGCGACCGTAGCAGTCGCACGGTTCCGGACTGCGCGCCTAGAACCGCGAGACCACCGCGGCCGGCATGCCTGTGTTCGTCGTGGCATACAATCCACAAGTTCATCAAGGCACTGTTGGTCCAGATTGTCCCACTCCTCAATGGCGATTCGGCGTAGATCCCTCAGAGTGGTTAGTGGGTCACGTAGTCCGTAAAAAGCCCTTTTAAATCCATCCCAGGCTTGTTCGATAGAGTTCATGTCTGGAGAGCGTGCTGGCCACTATAGTCGAGCGATGTCGTTATCCTGAAGGAAGTCAATCAGAAGGTGTGCACGATGGGGGAGCGAATTGTCGTCCGTGAAGACGATTACCTCGCCAACATGCTGCCGATATGGTTGCACTGTCGGTCGGAGGATGGCATTCACGTATCGTTCAGCCGTTACGGCGCCTTCCATGACCACCAGCGGCGTACATCGGCCTCACATAATGCCACCCTATAACGGCAGCGAACCTCCGCCTTCCTGCACTCGCTGCATAGTGTGTCTAAGGCGTTCAGCGTGACTGGGTTGCCTCCAAACACTCCGACGATTGTCTGGTTGAAGGCATAATGCGGCACTCATGGGTGAAGAGAACGTGATGCCAACCCTGAGCGGTCCATTCGGCATGTTGTTGGGCCAATCTGTTTCGCGCTGCATGGTGTCGTGGAGCTCGCTATGGACGTCGGGAGTGAAGTTGCACATCATGCAGCCTACTGCGCACAGTTTGAGTTCTGTGGCTGCACGAAAAGCATTATTCAACATGGTGGTGTTGCTGTCAGGGTTCCTCAGAGCCATAATCCATAGGTAGCGGTCATCCACTGAAGTAGTAGCCCTTGGGCGGCCTGAGCGAGGCATGTCATCGACAGTTCCAGTCTCTCTGTATCTGCTCCATTTCCGAACGACATCGCTTTGGTTCACTTCGAGACCCCTGGACACTTCTCTTGTTGAGAGTCCTTCCTGACACAAAGTAACAATGCGGACGCGATCGAACTGCGGTAATGATTGTCTAGGCATGGTTGAACTGCAGACAACACGAGCCATGTATACCTCCACCCTGGTGCAATAACTGGAACTGATCGTCTGTCGGACTCCTCTGTCTAATAGGCCCTATTCATGTATGGTTACTTACATCTTTGGGCGGGTTTAGTGATATCTCTGATCAGTCAAAGGGACTGTGTCTATGATACAATATCCACAGTCAATTACAGGTGTTCTTGGAACCGGGGTGATTCAAAACTTCTTTTGATGTATCAAACTATAAATCTTTGTAGACAAGTCAATAAACTGGAAATCCTTAATGTCAAATCACGGCCAAATGTAATTATGATTTAAGCCACAGACTGTATACATTTTAAGAACGTTACAAACTTGCTACACGGTGACTCAGCTTTTAAACAACCATGAAACTAAGGCGCAATGACCCGAATTTTAGAATTAAAAAAATAACAAAAATGAAATGTCAGGACTAGGCGTTGCCCCTTTATATCCAACGAGAAACAAATTACTATGCCGGAACTAACCTTAGAATTCAACCTGTGAAGAAGCACACAATTTTTCTAAAAGTATCAAGGAACCCTACCTTAAGTACGAGGTTTAAATTATGCAATGCAGATTATATGCGTTCCCTCTTTCAAGATTTGACTGGTAACACGAAACGCAAGAAACAGAATCCAACAGGGCGATGACCTGACAAAATAAGGAATAACCAAAAACAATCTGTTTGCATTTAGGCTCCGTGCCTATGAATACAGTCAACTGTGGCCAAATCAAGTGTGAGCTCCTCAAAGCCAGAGCCGTTACAGCACCCGACACTAAAAAAAAAGGGGAGTTCCAGCTGCAACGGTACTTTCGCGCTCTCGTCAATAAGGTACCAGAACATTTAAGTTCTACCACTGTAAAGACGGAAGATGCGCGATTCAGAATGTCAGAACTGTGCAGTAAGTAGCGGCGGGAACACCACCACACAATCACGCAGCACTAACACTCCAAACCATCGACTCTCGGAGAGAGATTTTAACCGTGTTCAGCCCAATGGTAAAGTATGGGAAAAGCAGTGAGAATAATTACTTTTGGAAACCTTTTATCAGATAAAGCCTGTTATAACAATAAACTGTTTCGCTTAATAAAACGGCCGCCAGCCCAAATCGGGCACAGAGTCTACACAAAAAGATGAAGTCAATTTTCGACACTGAATAAATAACTACTTTCACTTACTACGGTCACTTGGCAGTAAGTACTATTAGTCCCACTTTCTGTTACTTACGGAATTTATCACTATACTTCAGTAATTAATTAAAGAAGACACACATATGTTTCAACAAGGATACAAAAAAATCTTAAACTTATAGATATCATTCATATGACCAAAACTATTATTTAACACGACTAAATTTCATTTCTTTAGGACTGTTATTTGTTAACGTTTTACTAACACCAATATTTGTCTGGCTTTCTTTGACATGGAGAAACAACACGAACAATTACTGTTAAGATTGCTGCAGTTAAAAAATTATGTTACTTTACTTTCAGAAATACTATTGGAAACTTATCCTCATGGTCACGCAAAGCGGTGGCCCTTAAAGTGATAAGTGCAAACTTTAGTATTTAATAACGATTTTCAGAATTTACTACCAAAACAGTACTCTTGCCAGTAATTTACTACTATTCGAGCTTCAATAAACATCAAGATACTCTGAATAAATTCGTTTAGGTAAAGACCCTACTGAGATAAATGACATAGGAAAATCAAGGTTCAACACAAAGGTACATTTAACACTTATTTTCCACTGATTGAAGATGGATGGTTCATACTGTGATACACTCCTAAATAAAGTACTTTGCCTGTTACTGATGTCGAAAGTGGCGTCAGGCGGTGCTGCATAGTAACATTGCGCAGGTACGGCTCTTGATGTACATAGCTCTGTGTTCCTCTTGGTGGCGACGATAAAATTACAAATTTCTGAGCTATTAATTTATTGCCGTACTGCGTCAATCATGTAGAACACGTCCGAGGCCAAAAACCCAGTCTTGCTGGTAAATTCGGGGCCTCTAGTGCCTGACCAACGTAATGCGTGTTCACCACTTGCAGGGCAGCTACCGACTGTGTACTATTCGCGCGCCAATTCTCACTCGCGCGCCACACCACCTTTTCCATTCCACTACAGAACGGAGTTCCGTTCTACCTATGATACCTACACCTTTCCAATTTACACTTCTGCTTAAAAAAACCCTAAGAATGAACCATCTACAATTGCATGACAGTATATACATACAAAATTGACATAATTAATAATAGTTGTACTTGAAATATTACATAATTATTTACAAAATATGTTTTAATACATTTTTTCCACCTACATCAAAGAGGTTATGGCTGGTCCAAATGGCTCTAAGCGCTATGGGACTTAACATCTATGGTCATCAGTCCCCCAGAACTTAGAACTACTTAAACCTAACTAACCTAAGGACAGCACACAACACCCAGTCATCACGAGGTAGAGAAAATCCCTGACCCCGCCGGGAATCGAACCCGGGACCCCGGGCGTGGGAAGCGAGAACGCTACCGCACGACCACGAGCTGCGGACTCAAAGGGGTTATTTTAAATAGATATACTTAACAAAAGCTTACTCTCTATATAGTATTTTCTTAATTTTTCAAAATTTTTATGGAACAAAAAATTTTAAAATATACGGATTAATGGCAGTATTATATTTACAATAGCATTACACAGCGGTCGCAGCGGCGGCGGTGGCAGCAGGGGTTCGACCCAGTGCAGCCCAGTCCAACCTAGTCCAGCCTGGCGGCGGCGCCAGCAGCGACAGCGACAGCGCCAACGGCAACAGCAGCAGCAGACACGGTCCAGTCCCTCACCACCCTCGGCGGCGGATCTCCCTCCTGCAGCCACCCTCCCGTCAGCAGCAGCAGAGTGGGTCTTGGGCCCCAGTCAGTGTCTTAGTCTTCGTCTTCTTCTTCTTCTTCCTCTTCATCGTGTGTGACTCGTCATTGTCGTCGTCCATTTTTCGCCCTTGTTCTGTTTCTCCTGTCCTCCTTTCCCTTCACCATGCCTACCCCCACCACCACCGCAACCACCACCACCATAGTCTACACCTCCCCATCTGCCGCCGCCGCCACAATTACTTGGTGTGCGCAGTCGCCCTCCCCCCCACCAATACATCTCCCCCCCCCTGCATCACAACCTTCCCACTCCTGCGCCCTTCCTCACCCCGTCTACTCTACTGCTCCTTCTCAACAAACCCCCTCATTCACTCCTCATCCCTCCCCTCCACTCCCCCACACTCTTATATCAACTCCTGTGGCCCCTGCCAGAGTGGTCACCCGAAGAGCCACGGCCCACGCAACCATAGCGCCAACGCCGGTTCCTGCCATCTCCCGGTCGCTCCCGTCCGCCAAACCTCCTCTCACGCTTCTGCAGTGGTCAAGCGCCCCAGCGCCACCCCCGCCTCCTCCAATCCTAAAAAATCCCCGCTTCTCCCTCCTCCTCCTCCTCCACCTGATGCCATGGACATCACACCTCGCACTACCTCGTTCCCCACCCTCACCTCAGCCTCCTCCCATCCCTCTACTTACTGCTACATTCTCTCCAATTCTGATTTGTCACTCTTGGAAGCCCATAACCTCACCATGCTTCTTCAGAAATACTAACCTGGTGCCCCTATCTCCTTCCTAACCCCTCATAGGGACTCTGTTCTTATCTCTTCTCCCAGCCCCACCCTCCATACTGATCCTGTCCAGAATCCCTCACATCCACTTTGGCACCAATGCCTCCCTCACCCCTGCTCCCTCCTCCTCATCTTCCTGGCAACCCCAACCCCTGCACCACCCTCCGACCCTCACCGCCATGATGACTCGGTTTAGCCTGATGATCATGGAGGAGGAGGTGTTGGCAGAACTCCAGGCGCATCTGTCTCTGGAGATCCATGCCACCCTCTCACCTCATGAGGGTGTTTTCCGAGCACGCCCCCTCCATTGGCCGTCTCCTTAAAGAGGGCGCCCTGTTATTCCATAGATGCTACAAGTTTAACCCCTCCCATTCCCCTCCCCAGTCCGTTCACTGCCAGAAGTGCTTACAATATAATGCGCACCATATATTGGTTTGCCATGAGGCTCCTGTTTGCCCCCATTGCAAAAACAAGCAGTATCCCAACCTGGAGTCCCCCCGCATCCTGCAACACCTGTAACCTTCCCAACCCCACCTACCCCCAGAAGTGCAAGACCCGACCCCCCCCCCCCCACTACCAAACTCACTGTCCCTGTATGCCCTCTTGAAGACCCCACCCCTCCTGGAAACTCCCTTTGCTCTCCCCTGCAGCTAAGGACATCATCCATTTTGTGACCATTGTCCTCCAGATTGTCCATCCCTTTCAACGTCCCCATATAATCCAACAGATCTCCCTGGCAGCCCGTTCCTTCTTCCATCTCAATACCTTCGCCACATACTCTCATAACCAGGCCCACTTTACCTTCTCCCATCTCATCCTCGTTTAAACCCCACCACGGTGCAACAGCACCGTATCTTATTTAACAACATCCGCTCCCTCCCTACCACTCTACCAACAAGAATCTCCCAATGCACACCTTCCTAACCAACTGTGGATGCCTTCCTCCTTCATGAAACCTTTTTCCAACCCACACGTATCGCCAGCACATCTCTCTACCTCCTCCACCATTCCAACAACCCCCACCTGATAGCGCATGGTGGCGTCGCCATTGGCCACCTTTGCCAGATCCCTGTTCGGCTCCAAACCCTCCTCCCCAACCCCGCTGAACACCTAATCCTTTGCCCCTTCTTCACCTGCCTTACCGTTACCTGCACCACCATCTATGTCGGTTCTGCAGCCCCCATCCCATTTGACTTCCTTTCCCACGTTGAGCATATTTTCTCCTACCACGTGACTGCTGCCAACCTCAACAGCCGGCCGCAGTGGCCATGCAGTTCTAGGCGCTCAGTCCGGAACCACAGGACTGCCTCGGATGTGGATGTGTGTGATGTCAATAGGTTAGTTAGGTTTAACTACACTCCTGGAAATGGAAAAAAGAACACATTGACACCGGTGTGTCAGACCCACCATACTTGCTCCAGACACTGCGAGAGGGCTGTACAAGCAATGATCACACGCACGGCACAGTGGACACACCAGGAACCGCGGTGTTGGCCGTCGAATGGCGCTAGCTGCGCAGCTTTTGTGCACCGCCGCCGTCAGTGTCAGCCAGTTTGCCGTGGCATACGGAGCTCCATCGCAGTCTTTAACACTGGTAGCATGCCGCGACAGCGTGGACGTGAACCGTATGTGCAGTTGATGGACTTTGAGCGAGGGCATATAGTGGGCATGCGGGAGGCCGGGTGGACGTACCGCCGAATTGCTCAACACGTGGGGCGTGAGGTCTCCACAGTACATCGATGTTGTCGCCAGTGGTCGGCGGAAGGTGCACGTGCCCGTCGACCTGGGACCGGACCGCAGCGACGCACGGATGCACGCCAAGACCGTAGGATCCTACGCAGTGCCGTAGGGGACCGCACCGCCACTTTCCAGCAAATTAGGGACACTGTTGCTCCTGGGGTATCGGCGAGGACCATTCGCAACCGTCTCCATGAAGCTGGGCTACGGTCCCGCACACCGTTAGGCCGTCTTCCGCTCACGCCCCAACATCGTGCAGCCCACCTCCAGTGGTGTCGCGACAGGCGTGAATGGAGGGACGAATGGAGACGTGTCGTCTTCAGCGATGAGAGTCGCTTCTGCCTTGGTGCCAATGATGGTCGTATGCGTGTTTGGCGCCGTGCAGGTGAGCGCCACAATCAGGACTGCATACGACCGAGGCACACAGGGCCAACACCCGGCATCATGGTGTGGGGAGCGATCTCCTACACTGGCCGTACACCACTGGTGATCGTCGAGGGGACACTGAATAGTGCACGGTACATCCAAACCGTCATCGAACCCATCGTTCTACCATTCCTAGACCGGCAAGGGAACTTGCTGTTCCAACAGGACAATGCACGTCCGCATGTATCCCGTGCCACCCAACGTGCTCTAGAAGGTGTAAGTCAACTACCCTGGCCAGCAAGATCTCCGGATCTGTCCCCCATTGAGCATGTTTGGGACTGGATGAAGCGTCGTCTCACGCGGTCTGCACGTCCAGCACGAACGCTGGTCCAACTGAGGCGCCAGGTGGAAATGGCATGGCAAGCCGTTCCACAGGACTACATCCAGCATCTCTACGATCATCTCCATGGGAGAATAGCAGCCTGCATTGCTGCGAAAGGTGGATATACACTGTACTAGTGCCGACATTGTGCATGCTCTGTTGCCTGTGTCTATGTGCCTGTGGTTCTGTCAGTGTGATCATGTGATGTATCTGACCCCAGGAATGTGTCAATAAAGTTTCACCTTCCTGGGACAATGAATTCACGGTGTTCTTATTTCAATTTCCAGGAGTGTATTTCTACGTTCTAGGGGACAGATGACCTCAGATGTTAAGTCCCATAGTGCTCAGAGCCATTCAACCAACCTCAACATCCATAGTCGTCCTGCCACCCAGCTCTGGTGGTGACATCAGTTCCTCACCTCCCTGCAAGGTGATCTCCTCCCCATTCTGCAGCATACCCACCCTGAATCCAATACCACTCCCAATGTAGTCCTGGCCACCCCCAAATTCCTTGGCTGCATTATGGTGGATGTCCTCGACCTCATCAGTTGTGTCCATCTCCCCATCCTCCTTACCGTGTGTGACGGATATAGCCCCCACCTTGCTACCTGCAATGTCTCTCCGCCAAAATATTCCCACAACTACTCCTGTACCAACTGGAATGTCTACTGGGACACCATCAATACCCAGGTCAAAAGCAACACCCTCACCTACCACCACCCTGATGACATCACCCATTCAGCTTCCTTTCTCCAGCAGACCTTGACTAAGGCCATTGAGGCTCACATTCCCACTACCGCTGTCCTTCTCCTATGAGAATCCCATCGTCCCTACCGTGCCTTCCTCCATACACAAGACTGGGACACACTCTGACGCCACCAGCAACTCCAGAGACACGTACACTATTTACCTGTGGCCAAAAAACGCCGGGACTGGCGCCAGACCTGCACCCACCTAAATGCTACCGTAGCTATAAACTCGTCTAAGTACTGGATCTAAACCCTCTCTGCAGGATCCCCTCCTTCATAATGACCAACCCTTTCCCAACAACCTCAGTAAGCCCATTCATTTCGCTTCCTACCTTTCTGATATCCTTACAATCCCCGATGATCCTCTAATCGATTACTCCCTCTTCCCCAATGTCCGTGACCGGACTGACACCTGTACCCCTCCACTCGCTCCTGGCTTCCAATACTTAGACAACATCCCACACACAGATCTCAACAACCCCATCACCACTCAAGACATTGTAGCCACACTTCACTCAAAATGCAACACCACTCCCGGTCATGGCTGTGTCACCATTATCTCCAAGAAGCTCCCATCTCCTTTCACACCATCCTGGTCACACTCTACAATGTGGTCCTGTCCTCTGGCTACTAGCCCAACCTGTGGAAATCCTCCTGGATCCTGATGTTCCCCAAGCCTGCCAAACCACCATCAGACGTCTCCTCCTACCGTCCTATCAGCCTCACCTCGGTCTTCAGCATGAAGTCCATCCTCACCCGACACATTCACCAACACCCTCCTCCCCTCCACCCATTGTGGCTTCTGATCCTCCTTCTCTGCTGATGACCTTCTACTTCACCTCACTCATTTCCTCTCTGAGCAACTCAATTCCTGGCGCTCCACCATCTTCCTCTCTTTTGACCTTGAACATTCTTTCGACTGTGTATGGGATTCTGGTCTCCTCTTCAAAGTCCAAACCTTCGCCCTTCCTATTAATTACGTCCATCTTATCACCTTCTTCCTCTCTCATCGCCCTTCCTATGTTACCATCCACAACACTGCTTCCTACACCTTCTACCCCTCCGCTGGGTGTGCCCCAAGGTTCTGTCCTCTCCCCTTTTATCTACCTTCTCTATATGGCGGACATGCCGTCGTCCCAACCCCCATGCAACTCCTCCAATATGCCCTCACTCCCACATTTCGACACTCCCAATGCCTTCTCCAATCCCATCTTGACCAGTTCACCGTTTGGTGCAACCAGTGGCTGCTCAAGTCAATCCTTCCAAAAACTCAGGCAATCATTGTAGGCAAAATCACCTCTTCCTTCTGTCACCTGGATTTCTACCTTACTATCTATGCCTGCCCCATTAACCTAAGCCCCACCCTCAAGTACCTTGATGTCACCCTCAACCGCTGCCTTTCCTTTCCTTCTCAGCACAGTCCAAGCCAAGGCATGGACCTGTCTCCATCTCCTCAAACTACTCTCTGGCCGAACATGGGGTCTGGATCCTTACAAATCCCTCCACAATTGTAAGTCCCTCATCCACCCCATCCTTTGTTATGTGCTCCCACCTACTATAAGTCCCTTCAAATCCTTATATGCCATGTGCTCCACATCGCCTATCACTTCCGTCTCCCCTCCCCCATGCGGATCCTTTATGACTTGATCCTTTCCCAGACCTCCTCCTTTTCCTCGAATGGATATGGATCCTCTACACCTCCTACAAGCTCAATCCTCCCCACTTGCTTGTCTCTCCCATCCTCTCCCACCCCATCCTACTGCTGCGCCTATACTTTTGCGTCTTCACACACTCTCCACACCCTTGCCCAAGGTGGCTTGCACCAACTCCGCCTTCCTGAAAATGTCCTCACTCCATCCATATACCCCTCCTATCAGCTCTAATCCTCCCCTTCCTTTCCTACCTTCCCCCTTTTCCTCCAGGGCTCCCTCTCTCCGTCCACACCTTCTTTTCTCCCTCCCCCTCCTCTCTCCTACCACTTCCTCTCCCCCCCCTTTCCTGGGCTTCCACACCCGACCCTGCCCTCTCCATTCCCCTCAACCTCCCTTCCTCCCATTGGCTTCTTCCCCCCTCCTTCCCCCCTGCCCGTCTCATGCACCCGCGGTGGTCTCGCGGTTCTAGGCGCGCTGTCCAGAACCGTGCGACTGCTACAGTCGCAGGTTCGAATCCTGCCTGGGGCATGGATGTGTGTGATGTCCTTAGGTTAGTTAGGTTTGAGTAGTTCTAAGTTCTAGGGGACTGATGACCACAGCAGTTGAGTCCCATAGTGCTCAGAGCCATTTGAACCATTTGAATCTCCTGCACCCAGTGGCAGCCCCCCCCCCCCCATCTCCTCAGTGTGTTCAGTGCACCAAAGATAATCACCAATGTGCTACAGTGTTCTCTTCGTCTAAGTGCGTCAGTGCTCTTCTTCAGTGTGCTCCTTCGTTCGCATGTGAAACTGTTTGTCTGTGTTTGTGTGCACTGCTGAGCTTACTTGTACAACCAGTGCCTTCCACGAATGCCTTCATTTCCTTCTTCTGTATGTCTTCTGTTTTTACCATTCATGTATGTTTTTCTGTCTCCATGTTTACTGTCTGTTTTTCTGTGGCCAAAGAGCGGCGTAGATATGCCGATGCCGGCCTACCTTCAGGAAGTGTTGCCAGGCATGGACTAAGAAACCTAAGCAACCAGAATTTTGCAACTCAACTTGGCTCCTCTACGATTTAAAAAAGCACCAGGAACGAGACATGCGGAACAGTAACACTATTACACTGCCAAAACAGTCACATTCACTGGTAAAAGTTAGATCTACAATTTCAGGGAAGAAGTGGGTTTCTCGGAGTCAAAACCAACAATAGGCGAACAAGCGACACACAGCAAATAAATCAATTCCGGAAGACTTTAGTGAGCTCTACACTAAGAAAGCCGTTGTACACACAAATTTCCCAGTGCCCAAAGTCACTATGCCCCTCCACAATTCGAGCCACCTGATCCCTTTGACACAGAGAGAGAAGGACGTCGCCAACCAACCACCACCAGTCCCAGCTCATCACTCTGCATGGCAGACCCTCGCTTTCCCGATCGCGTCACCTCCACCATGTCCCCTAGATAAACAGCGCAGTTAACTCATTTGGATGAGGCTGGCAGTTTGTAAAAGGAAAGGGAACTGACATGACTCAGCTGCAGATGGTGAGCTCTGACTTCATCCCGCAAGAAAGGCAGACAATCTTTACCACGTCAGTTAGCTGCCCAAAACCAGAGAGAATCTGTTCCAATCCAAGGTGACACACACCATCACTATCAGTATGAGCTATCACCTATTTCTAGGTGCACTCTGAGCTCTTTGTGGCTTCCAGAAGCACTCATGTCAATCTGGAATGACTCCTCCTGTGTGCACAAAGAATGCACACTGGAGTTCTCCCCCTCCTTGATAGCCATATCTTTAAATGCCCTCCTCATGTTCCCCACTGTGGAGCTGCCAACTATAAGTAATCACATCCACTGTGAATACCTAGATATAGTGGGCCAAGAAGCTTTGGAACAGGGTGAGCGACTGTATCTAGCTCAGTGTCTTCGCCAGCTGTGGATAGCGCCAAAACCTGTTCATCAGATGAACTGCAGTGAGGTGCACGAGTGATGTGCTGGACTTAGCTTGTGTGCCGACTTCTAGTATCCCCACAGTGGTACCAATGAGCAATAGGCTCAACCTATGTGACTGAGGCCAGCACTGCCTGGAGGTGTGAGCAAAGAGTAGCCATCTCAGCTTGCATCTGAACGCAGTAATCACCGTCTGTGGAACTGTAAAGTGCATTAACTACTGGACTGAACTGTGGCTACTACATACACAAATAAACAAAAAGTTTAAGAATTTAGACTAAAATGCAAAAGGCAAATAAAAAATGTGTCCCTTCTAGTTGCCAGAAGCTCGTTGCTTCTTACAAACGAATTGCTGTGCTCTTGTGTACTTGCTGACCAAATGGGAGCTGTTCTCCTTAGATCAAGGCCCCAATGCTGCTGCCAGCCACCTGACCTAAGCTAATACCTTTCCGCCCTCGGTTATATATCCCACTTCCCAGTCCAAAATCCCCCTCCCTCATTTCCCAGTATGGCAACCCATTTATCTGTATTGTTCTGTACCCGTAATCGCTCATTCCTCTATCCTACCGACACAGCTTCTACCAGGAGCTGACCTTGAAGGACTTACTGAAGAGTCCATCACTACTGTCAACGTTTTAGCACCACCAATTTGGGTTTAATAGAAAGCGTCGAAAAAACTGACTTTTTATCTTATTTTAAACAAATTATTATAATATTAAAACTGTAAAGGAAACAATGTACATACTGTAAATGTGTTGACGAGATTTGGTTGAAGAGCAGATAAAAAAGAACACCAGTGAGTCCAGAGAGAGACTGCTACAGGTGTGGCCAAAATGTTAGTATTATTCAGTGACTTACTGTAAGCTATCTCTAGAAAAAAATTGACTGCAATTTTTTGTTTTTAAATAAACATCTATATTCATGATAAAACTCCATCCGTCCGTTTGAAAACGCTAATCTCCAAAATTACAGCAGATATTTTCGTGTGGTGTTCTTAGGTGCTTGAACGTAGCATGGTGCGACGTATAGGCTTTGTTTCGACAAAATCGGCTGACTGAAAGAAAAAATATCGTAATTTAAAGTTTTGTCTAAGACCGTCGGATATGTCTGTTTGTATACACTAATCACCAAAACTACTGCACGAACTGTTATGAGGCTTTCACAGGTAACTTGAGGGTAGCTTGGGGCACTATAAAGGCTGTATTTCATCAGAATCGGATAACGGAAGAAATGATATCGTAATTAAAAATTTTAATAGTGTGCTCAGCTCAGTAATTCGAGTTTTAACAGCATAATACACCACAGAACCAGTACATGGCGTTGTTAGTTTCTTACCTGAGTGACAGCAATATTTTCCAAAGTTTACGTCAGTGACAGAATTATACGACGCAATCTTATCTTTACGGATACAAACTTGAGAGGTGGCATGAGCCCCCTCTCATATTTCTATCTTACGATTCTCCTCTCTAGTTGCATGCGGTGGAGGGTTGCTTTTCCTTAACACGCGTACTTCCCACGCAGCGTCTCTCGTCACCCGGGTGGGCCGGTGACAGGCGGGCAACGGCCCTGCCGCAGTGGAACTGGAGAGAGTTAAGCCGACGTGTGTGAGGCAGTCGAGTGAATGCTTTTCAGACGCCGACATTGTCAAGAGACACGCCCGCTGGGGTGTGAAGTAGCGGCTGGGCTAGAGGTTCCGTTACTTCAGAGAAACTTTGCGAAAACACTTTCTGGCGGGCTACCAGCGAGGCGTGGGAATGACTTGTGTACCCACGCAGTTGTGGCGGGAAAATTCCCGCACTTTCTGCAAAATCAGCACAGAAATTGGCGCCAAGAATCTCCATTGGTGGAATGGTAGTGCTCCGGCAATGGAGTGGAATTTCCGCCGGTTTTCGAGTTGCTGATTGGAACGTAACCACGGCCACTGTCGTGGGGGCGGGAATGTTCGGTGTTCGGCCTGTACGGGTGCTCTGAGTAGTCGGCAGTCGCCTTTCGGTCGAGGACGTCGGAGCACCCAGCCCTCGCCTGCGGTACGCCAGATCGTGTTCTGGGAGATAAGAAGACTGATGGTAATGTACGTCCGCAGCACCGGCAGATAGGGATTTTCCTAGGTGATAATCAGAGCTCAGCAGAGCGCGCCTGTTCATCCTTTTCTAACTTTGTTCAGTTTCGAGTAGCAGCAATTACTATTGGGTTAGCTGTGTGTCTCTCTTGAGATTTGAGTGGAAAGGAATTGGCTCCACATACCACTTCGTCTTAAACCTCACGATCTAAGTTAGGGACAACTTCACCTTTACTGTGTTTGTATGAATCTCCAATTTTAGCCAATTTGATGTTTTATATTTCCTGTGTCTCTTTTACTATTCTGCGTTTAATCTTAATAAATCATATTGTTATTTTGGACAGAACTTTCTTTCTGTTAATCAATAGAGCAACCCTATCATTCCTCACTATGCTAATGAAACCTTTGTTTATTTAACTTATTTATCAAATTAAATTATTGCAGGTGCCAAACTCTCTTCTACTCCACTAGCAGGGTTGATTAGAGTCAGTTCGCGTATTTGTTTTATCCTTGTGCAACAGCAAAAGTCGGAGTTAGAATAGGGGGGGCTTAGAGCATGATTTACACATGTGGATTCTAGTAGAATTTAGTGATAAATACACTACTAGCCCCGGCGCCTCGCATAATATGGCGACCCTTAGCCTCGGATCTTTCCTGCGAATCTTCTGATAAGCAAGCAGTAATATTAGTAGGGACACTCAGAATTTTTTTTGCTTAATTTTTATTGATTAATACGCAAGTTTTTTCTGGTAGTTCCGCATTTAGTTTTTAAGTAGCGGCGCATGTTTACTGTTTTTGTTTTCAGCGTATATATTTGTTTGTTTGTTCATTGTTTTATATGTTTCTTTGATGTGGTGTCCGTACCACTTCACACTTTGTCGAATTTGTGTGCGGTTTCTGTACCACAACAAATCGTGCGTATAATTACAGCGTTGGAGCGGCGTTGTTGAAATTTTATGTTTATGTGTAAAAATATATGGAGTAGATTAATTTTATTGTGCATTTTAGATAAATTTGTTTTTCATGAATGATAACGAGAAGTAAGGCACGACTATTATCGAGCGCAGCTAAAACAAAAGAGGATAGCATAATGGATAAGGGGCAGCTTACTGACGGGAATAGGTTCGGAGATGAGATGGGCACATTTTTAGCAGGGCAGGACGCCAGGGTCATTGATGAGAAAGGTGATTTGGACGCGATCTCAGAACAGCGTTGCGGCCGTGATTATGATAGTGAAGTAGAGGATGAAACAGAGACAGGCACACAGGTCGAGACGGTAGCAGAAATTTATAATCAAACGAACGAGAGCAGACAGGGGCTAGCTCGGCCACGTCAGAGCTCTAGCGCCCAGGTGTCCAGAGTTACATCTCCCACGTTTGAAGAGGATCAAAAAGATGACGTAAACCCAATACTGAGCTTCCTACGATCCATGAAAGAAGAAGATGAGAAACAGCGTAAGAAGGACACTCAGACTATAATTTCGCATATAGGGGAAATTCGTGGGGAATTACTAACAATAAAGAAAGAATGTGGAGAAGCAAAACAAATGTCAATAGCTGCACAAAAAGTAGCAGGCCTGGCCAAAACGGCAGCAACAGGGGCAATGAAAATCGCAAAAGTAACTTCTCAACTTGTAGGTCGCTTGCGACGTGCGACACAAGCCCACTCAAAATCCCTAGCGTTCTTAAAAACCCAAGGTAGTATTGCGGTTACCAACATCACGAAACGAATGAAAGAAGTAGAGAGTCGGATAGCGAAACTAGAGCGAAACGGGCACACGAGCACTGCGCGTTCGGATACCAATGATGGAGTACACAGAAGTGTGTCTCCGAGGAAAAGCCCGCCGTGCTCTAGCCCAGTGACAGAGGGCGGAACTAACAATGCACACGCAGAAACACCTAGTAATAGCTCCAATAATTGTAGCCCACTTAGGAGAGTGAATTCTGAGTGTCACCGCCACTGTGATACAGAGGTAGCACATCACAGTTATCAGCAAGATAGATCAGGACACTCAGCAGACGTGCAAGTATCGGAAACGAGTGACAACACCAGTGCGAGGATCGGACAGGATTTTGATCACAATCACTTCCTGTCGATACTAAAATTCCAAAAGTTCAGAGATAATGGAGGGTCGATGCATCCGAAGAGCTGGGTGACGCAGTTTACTAATTCATTACCGTCATCATGGCCAACCCACGCAAAATTAGAATTCATGTGTGGACACATCGAGGGCCAAGCCGCGGAAAAGATGCGGGGTGTGGCAGCGACGTGTCGGACCTATCAGGAATTTGTTGATGCATTCCTGCGGACCTACTGGTCAAAGGAAACGCAAGACAGGATTAAAGAGGAAATAATATTTTGTCCTGAACTGGAAGTGTCCGGGCATAAGAACGCAACCAAATTTTTTGATGATTTACTCAAGAAGAATCAGTTTTTAGATAGTCCATATAGCAACGGAGAAATCATTAAATTTTGCTTTTCCAAATTGCCTATTAGGTATCAACAGACACTTGTCGGGAAGTGTGGATCGGACATAGAAGCATTCAAGAGTCTATTGCGCGAACTCGAAGTAGTCTTCGATAAACAAGACGCAAAGGACAGGAAGAAGGCGCAAAATAACAAATACCACGGGCCAGCAAGGGAAGACGACAACAGATCGCAAAATCGCACTCGTCAGTTAGGAAACCAGGGTTACGGAAATCAAGGTTACGCTACTCAAGGTTATGGAAACCAGAGACACGGAAACCAGAACGTCAGGAAACAGGGTCAATCTAGACAAGGAATCTGGGACAGGAGAAATAACGTACGGCAAAGCGACCGTAATTGGAGAGAGCGAAATCAAGGACAACAGGAGAACCAGGAGATTGAAATTAGACCTGCAAATCCTAATGCACGTCAGAGGAGGGGGAGTCTAACAAGGGATTGGCGCTAGTCCATAGGATTCCACCACATCTCTCACACAAAGAAGTTCGTGGAATAATAGTAGTTTAAGTGGTGTACATAGTAGAATAAGCAAATATATGAACCTTTCTGTGGGGAACAATAATTGTTACATTAATAGATTAAGATTGCTAAAGTATTAACACGCTGCGTTGTCTTGCATAAGAATTTACTGCTGCTATCCTCTTTTTGTTTATGTTTGCGATCTCCAATGTCGATGGAGTAGGAGACACTACCTTTTCATGAGCAATGTTTTTGTCCTTTCCTATCTGGTGTCCATGTTAAGGGATAAGGATGAGTGACGAGACGTCGCACAAACGGGCGCATACAAGAACGTGCTCTTAGAAGCGTTCTGAGAGGTCGTGATACGCTCCATAGCGGCCACAACCAGTTCGTGAGACGTTCATACCAATGCTTGCAGGCACGCGTCAGTGCACTGCACGATTGTGGTATATTGCGTGATTTCGAGGGTGAATATGGGCAGTATAGTTTTTGCAGAGCTGCGCCGGTATCGTTGTCTTGCAAGTCGGGGTGAACCTGTGAGCATTTGACTCTAATGGTGCCCTAGACGAGAGAAATGAGGGCATAAAAGCCTACCATGCTAATGTGCTGGTTGGGGATTTAGCGTGCTGCTCGTTTTTGTCACAGATGAATCACCAAGGAATTGTACTTGGATATTCGTGACATACTGTGTAGCTGGCGTGTGTTGGGTGTCTGAATCCTCAACAGGAACCAGTCCTGGCTTGGTCATATTACATTGCTTCTGGAAAGGTGTACTTCGATCGCGAAAACCGCTTCACATAGAGAAGGAAGTTGCAACTATAAATTTATTGTCGTGTATAGCCATGGCTAACCCAGTCTCTGGAGTTTCAGTGAGGCGTAATGAAAACTCGGAGGTCATGTCGTACGGCGCGCACATCACTGTCGTCAATAGCGGCGAGCAGCAAGACACCTCAGCGTAACAGGAACTATGTAAGGGTATTGTATAAGGTAAATAAAAATAAATAAATAAATAAATAAATAAATAAATAAATAAAATAAAATAAAATAAATAAATAAATAAAAGGGAAAGTACGATACTAGGATAAGTTAAACTGTAGGATTTAACAATAACTAGATTAATATTGTGGGGGTTTTCTACCACAAGTGTGGCGCGCGCCTGTTGAGTTGCTATTTTTCAGGTCACCAAACCACAGACCCGAGATGGAGGGACGACGGGCGAGCGAAAGTAGCGTAGTTGCATGTTCTTTATAGCACAGTAAAACTTAGACCTGCATAACAACATAATTTAATTAAAAGACGTAGAATGTAGATCGTTGGGATATGGTAGTTAATTCTTGAAGCATGTCTACTGTCGATCTATATAATTAATAGTAATATTAGTGCGGGCCCGCACATTTAGTTGTTCATCCATTACAAAGCATCAGTTATCACACACCATGTACATACTGAGATCGGTCTCTACACATATATCAAAATAAATTATTTCCATGTCTAGATTAGATGTTATAATGATTGCCATAGATTAATAACTATAAAAGTAAAATAAGAGTGTCTGAAATGACAGACCATCAATGTTTCATTATGTAAATTTATTATAACATAGAAGGTCATGGGAAAAAGTTAGGCATAAGACTTTTGTAAGAATTGTACAGATGACGAGGAACGTGGCAATGCAGAGGCCAGCCAGCGCAAAAACAAGAGGTCTTCGGCTACCTGCTAGAGGGCGAGCGTCCCGTCCTACACGCTGACAGTCACCCGGCTGCCTACCTGAGGGATTACACGGGACCCTCGCCCCGCCACAAGCGAAAGTGGGGCTGGCCGTTGACCCTGACACGCGACAGCCTGCTAGCTCTCCGGACGCGGCAGCCGCTTGGAGGGATTCCCTGCGGCAGACCACGTTGTCGTGAGTACACGAAGAACATCACATATCGTGTCAGAACCTGCGCCTCATGTGCCTCAGGACAGAAAGGGACGCTCTATACTCACCTGTTTGGGTTTTTACAACTCACTAGCATTGGCCGATCTGCATACACAAAGCAGTATCGTGCCACACTAACAAATGTATGGTCTCATGTCTTACTTCTCCTCTCTATTAGAGAGCAGTTTTTAACAATAGTCGCTCCTAGTTCGATCCTGTATGGATGACCTCACACACTTGTGGAGTCACTCCACGTGCCATCATCCCTCGTCGAACTGCAATATTGGGAAACATAAAGTTCTGTCCAGCGAGAGAAGAGACCTAGACTAGTGATGTATCCCAACGAGTAGACCTCAGAGACAATTAATCGACGTGAGGAGAGCCTATCACTGTGTCTTCCTACCATACGGCCGTGATCATATGCGTGGGTCTGACTACAATCTCAACAGCGTACTGCAGACACTCCAGAACTCCCTATTGCTGTTGCCACAACGTAGCAACTACAACCGACGTTTAGCCTTATGTGATGTCAGTACAGTGGAATCAGTGAAGTGCCACGGATATTTCTAACAATGTGATTTAGTGCCTCATTCTCAGCACAGTCGTGAACTTTGTGCAATGTGCACGCACAATTTGATGCCCCATGAACCTTGTTTTTTTTTGTTTTTCTTAAATTTCTTTCTCTTATGTTGTTTCTGTAATGTATGTTATACCTTGTATGCGTTTGTGTTTTACACTGTAATTCTTATTACAGATTACTGTATTGTTCTCCACATCATGTTTTTTTTGTATTTTGTGTTTATTGTTGTGTGTATGCTAACAGTGTGCCTGAAGTCCCCATAAACTGAAGCAGATACCACCACTGTCATTGTGAATGGACCATCAGTTCAGGGAACATTTTGTAAAGGTTATTCTTGCTGCAGGGAGACAGAATGAATCGGAGGTTGTAACTAGATTCTGAAAACTCACAAAGAGATTGTTAACTTAAATATTATCATGTGTGAGTGAGGTCAGGTTAGTTTAATGATTAAAATTGTTGTAACATCTTGGGCATTTAATTGCGGAGCACTCCAACTCTGATTGTAAAGAATAAACTGCTCCATATTTGGCTCAGATGCCCGGGCCATGTTTAGAGCGTGAATGTCTGCGTGAATCGGTGTTTGGAAGGGGCTCCCTGGGTATGGATGTGTGATGTGAGTGTTAGTGTTCCATATTAAGAAGGTGAAGTTGGCTACATCATAAATAATCCTCCCTCTATGAGTTGCATTTTTCAGTTGCAATGATCTTTTTTATAGAGTGCGGTATGTGGAGTCACTTTGTAAGATTGTTCTTGGGCGATTGACTCACTACCTTGCTCCTAAGTGAGCCAACCGCTCACCAATTACAATCTAAAATGGCGTAGGGGCAATGAGAGGTGGCATGAGCCCCCTCTCATATTTCTATCTTACGATTCTCCTCTCTAGTTGCATGCGGTGGAGGGTTGCTTTTCCTTAACACGCGTACTTCCCACGCAGCGTCTCTCGTCACCCGGGTGGGCCGGTGACAGGCGGGCAACGGCCCTGCCGCAGTGGAACTGGAGAGAGTTAAGCCGACGTGTGTGAGGCAGTCGAGTGAATGCTTTTCAGACGCCGACATTGTCAAGAGACACGCCCGCTGGGGTGTGAAGTAGCGGCTGGGCTAGAGGTTCCGTTACTTCAGAGAAACTTTGCGAAAACACTTTCTGGCGGGCTACCAGCGAGGCGTGGGAATGACTTGTGTACCCACGCAGTTGTGGCGGGAAAATTCCCGCACTTTCTGCAAAATCAGCACAGAAATTGGCGCCAAGAATCTCCATTGGTGGAATGGTAGTGCTCCGGCAATGGAGTGGAATTTCCGCCGGTTTTCGAGTTGCTGATTGGAACGTAACCACGGCCACTGTCGTGGGGGCGGGAATGTTCGGTGTTCGGCCTGTACGGGTGCTCTGAGTAGTCGGCAGTCGCCTTTCGGTCGAGGACGTCGGAGCACCCAGCCCTCGCCTGCGGTACGCCAGATCGTGTTCTGGGAGATAAGAAGACTGATGGTAATGTACGTCCGCAGCACCGGCAGATAGGGATTTTCCTAGGTGATAATCAGAGCTCAGCAGAGCGCGCCTGTTCATCCTTTTCTAACTTTGTTCAGTTTCGAGTAGCAGCAATTACTATTGGGTTAGCTGTGTGTCTCTCTTGAGATTTGAGTGGAAAGGAATTGGCTCCACATACCACTTCGTCTTAAACCTCACGATCTAAGTTAGGGACAACTTCACCTTTACTGTGTTTGTATGAATCTCCAATTTTAGCCAATTTGATGTTTTATATTTCCTGTGTCTCTTTTACTATTCTGCGTTTAATCTTAATAAATCATATTGTTATTTTGGACAGAACTTTCTTTCTGTTAATCAATAGAGCAACCCTATCATTCCTCACTATGCTAATGAAACCTTTGTTTATTTAACTTATTTATCAAATTAAATTATTGCAGGTGCCAAACTCTCTTCTACTCCACTAGCAGGGTTGATTAGAGTCAGTTCGCGTATTTGTTTTATCCTTGTGCAACAGCAAAAGTCGGAGTTAGAATAGGGGGGGCTTAGAGCATGATTTACACATGTGGATTCTAGTAGAATTTAGTGATAAATACACTACTAGCCCTGGCGCCTCGCAAACTGACATTGAATTTACTTGGCTGGAATGTGCGGATTTACTGATCTGACTTCGCGTATTAAAATTTTAACGATCTATAGGTTTCATTGGTATTTGACTACTTGGCTAGGATAAGTGAATTTATCTATAAACTGGTCCTAAAAGTGTTTCGTTTTTGCTGATTGAGTTGCGGAACCATAAGCAACGCGGTTTTACTGGCGCACGTAACCTTCTAATTGTTACCAACTGGGAGAAATGTGTATTGATAAAAACGAAAATAAAATTAATTTGCAGAATATGAGTAGCAGTTAATCTTATCTAGACCCTAGTAAACGGACTTAGCAAATGCCACGGGATGATGAGGCATAGATGGTTCAGGTGTGGTGTATGCGCACCACACTCCCACTGTGTCCTTGACAGATCGGATTGTGCAGGCGATTTGTGTAATGTGCAGCGTCGTCGTGAGGTGACGCCGTTCGCATGGGGTATGGCTGGCGGCTTCAAACGTTAGCCGTGGCCAAGGCGTACCGTGAATTGTTAAATGAGGGTGTCGTATTCCACAACAGATGAACGACAGGGAGTCCAGCCTCCCATGATGACCGTGACCGGCGACATCTGAGACGGATCGTCAAAAGTGACAGAATGGCAACAGTGCAATAGATGACGGCTCAGTTCGACACAGGACGAGCTGCACGCGCCTCGACGTCTCGCAGTGGACAGTCCGTAGGAGCATGGCTTCCGTGGCGTCTGGTAGCCGGCGCCACTATTAAGGGGACCACACCCTGCCTAACTAACCCATGTTAATTTAGGCAAGCATTTGACCCATTTCTGAAAAAAACTATTTGATGCGGGACCTTAATATTTTTACTGTATGTTACATGATGCTAATAGAGTCAACTGTACAAAAACTACATTATCCATTTTATAGTTTTTAAGAAATACTTTTTAAATTTATTTACAAAAATATTAAGTTTTTTCTGCAGAAATTATTTTTTTTGTAACTTCCTAATGGGGGAATATTAATTAATGTAATACCAGAGGTGGATTTTTATGTTATGCAGAGTCTCTGAAAATTTCATTCATTCATCTACACTTATGGAAATTGAAATAAGAACATCGTGAATTCATTGTCCCAGGAAGGGGAAACTTTATTGACACATTCCTGGGGTCAGATACATCACATGATCACACTGACAGAACCACAGACACATAGACACAGGCAACAGAGCAAGCACAATGTCGGCACTAGTACAGTGTATATCCACCTTTCGCAGCAATGCAGGCTGCTATTCTCCCATGGAGACGATCGTAGAGATGCTGGATGTAGTCCTGTGGAACGGCTTGCCATGCCATTTCCACCTGGCGCCTCAGTTGGACCAGCGTTCGTGCTGGACGTGCAGACCGCGTGAGACGACGCTTCATCCAGTCCCAAACATGCTCAATGGGGGACAGATCCGGAGATCTTGCTGGCCAGGGTAGTTGACTTACACCTTCTAGAGCACGTTGGGTGGCACGGGATACATGCGGACGTGCATTGTCCTGTTGGAACAGCACGTTCCCTTGCCGGTCTAGGAATGGTAGAACGATGGGTTCCATGACGGTTTGGATGTACCGTGCTCTATTCAGTGTCCCCTCGACGATCACCAGTGGTGTACGGCCAGTGTAGGAGATCGCTCCCCACACCATGATGCCGGGTGTTGGCCCTGTGTGCCTCGGTCGTATGCAGTCCTGATTGTGGCGCTCACCTGCACGGCGCCAAACACGCATACGACCATCATTGGCACCAAGGCAGAAGCGACTCTCATCGCTGAAGACGACACGTCTCCATTCGTCCCTCCATTCACGCCTGTCGCGACACCACTGGAGGCGGGCTGCACGATGTTGGGGCGTGAGCGGAAGACGGCCTAACGGTGTGCGGGACCGTAGCCCAGCTTCATGGAGACGGTTGCGAATGGTCCTCGCCGATACCCCAGGAGCAACAGTGTCCCTAATTTGCTGGGAAGTGGCGGTGCGGTCCCCTACGGCACTGCGTAGGATCCTACGGTCTTGGCGTGCATCCGTGCGTCGCTGCGGTCCGGTCCCAGGTCGACGGGCACGTGCACCTTCCGCCGACCACTGGCGACAACATCGATGTACTGTGGAGACCTCACGCCCCACGTGTTGAGCAACTCGCTGGTACGTCCACCCGGCCTCCCGCATGCCCACTATATGCCCTCGCTCAAAGTCCGTCAACTGCACATACGGTTCACGTCCACGCTGTCGCGGCATGCTACCAGTGTTAAAGTCTGCGATGGAGCTCCGTATGCCACGGCAAACTGGCTGACACTGACGGCGGCGGTGCACAAATGCTGCGCAGCTAGCGCCATTCGACGGCCAACACCGCGGTTCCTGGTGTGTCCGCTGTGCCGTGCGTGTGATCATTGCTTGTACAGCCCTCTCGCAGTGTCCGGAGCAAGTATGGTGGGTCTGACACACCGGTGTCAATGTGTTCTTTTTTCCATTTCCAGGAGTGTATGATAGTTTTTGATGTAATGGGGCATATGTACTGAAAATTTTAGTTTGCGGAAAACTGACTTTAAAGAAAATTTTTTTGAAATTTGTTACTTACAGTTAATTAAAACTGTCCTGCTGCGTATGATGGCCCTTCTTTGGCCTCTAGCAGGTCTTCCAGCTTCTTTTTCACTTTCCTGGATGTCTGTCTTGCTTTCTTTGCCATATTAGACGCAGACATGTCTGCATCGGCTATCCTCATTTTATCGCAGTGTTGCAGCCCAGTGATCATATTTTCACCAGGATTAATTCCCAGCTTTTTCGGTACCCAACACTTGCCAATATTACCACAATTGGCTGTAATAACAGCATCATGAACTCCTTGTTTCATTGTATGCATGCCTACAAATACATTTTTAGGAAGGCGGTTCCAAATTATGCTATTGAAACATTCATTTGGGTTCTGTGTCTGCCCATGCAGACATTTCCTTAGAAGGCCAGGTTGAGCCAAGTCTCTGAAAATAGGTTTAATTGCTGTAATAACAGCAGCAGGAAGAGAATGCTGGTGAGAATACGATACTCCAGTTTCCTGAGCCCTATTGTATTTGCACCACGAATTTTCTCCTGATGGACACAATCCATGACATGGTTTATCATCAGTAGAGGACTTGTGGAAGAAAATGGCTCAAACATCTCTCTTCATTGCCTCCAGGTCTTCTTTATTTCTCCTGATTGCCTTCCCAATAGTATACCCGCAAGTTTTCTATAACAACTACTCGCGATCACACTTGAACAAAACCGCGTGTTTGAAAGCGTGTTGCTTACAAACAGCAAAATCAAAAGAATACCGACCGTTGCATTCCAAGGATAGCCAACACACTCGGGAGTAAAAAAAAACCCTAAGGTGCAATGTAGGGGATATAAAGAAAGTGGGCGTGGAACATAAACACACGTGGTAGGAAAATGCTCGAAAAAAATTTTTTCAGCAAAATCCTTTTCAGAGTACTTAAATAAAACCTTAATCCACCGAAATATGATGAAAAACGAAAATCGATTTTTTTCGACCTGCACAACGGTGTGGTCCCCTAACGCACCATCATCAGGCACAAGGGCTTGCATTTGTCTGCAATCACCAGTGATGGAAAGTGGAACAATTGTATAACGTGCTATGGTCGGACGATTTCGACTGCACCACGCCGATGGGAGGCACCGTGTGTGTTGCGGACCACATGACTCGATTGATCCCCCCTGCCAAGGAGGTATGGTCCAAGGCGGTGGTGTCTCTGTTATGTATGGGGTGCATTTTCCTGGTATGGAATAGACGCCCCCTAACCGTGCTAGAAGGGACTCTGAATGGTCCGAGGCATGCTGAGCTGCTCGGGAACCACCCATTTTTAGCCTTCCAATACCCTCACGCTTCTCCTGTGTTTCAAGATGATAACGCGGCGCACCTGCAAAATACTAACGCGAATTCTTTACAGAAGAATGGAAAAACTGGTAGAAGCCGACCTAGGGGAAGATCAGTTTGTATTCCGTAGAAATATGGGACCACGTGAGGCAATACTGACCCTACGACTTATCTTAGAAGCTAGATTAAGAAAAGGCAAACTTACATTTCTAGCATTTGTAGACTTGGAGAAAGGTTTTGACAGTGTTGACTGTAATACTCTCTTTCAAATTCTGAAGGTGGCAGGGGTAAAACACAGGGAGCGAAAGGCTATTTACAATTTGTACGAAACCAGATGGCAGTTATAAGAGTCGAGGGGCATGAAAGGGAAGCAGTGGTTGGGAAGGGAGTGAGACACGGTTGTAGCCTCTCCCCGATGTTATTCAATCTGTATATTGAGCAAGCAATAAAGGAAACAAAAGAAAAATTCGAGTAGGTATTAAAATCCATGGGGAAGAAATAAAAACTTTGAGGTTCGCCGATGACATTGTAATTCTGTCAGAGACTGCAAAGGACTTGGAAGAGCAGTTAAACGGAATGGACAGTGTCTTGAGGGGAGGGTATAAGATGATCATCAACAAAAGCAAAACGAGGATAATGGAATGTAGTCGAATTAAGTCGGGTGATGCTGAGGGAATTAGATTAGGAAATGAGACACTTCAAGTAGTAAAGGTGTTTCGCTACTTGGGGAGCAAAATAACTGATGATGGTGGAAGTAGAGAGGATATAAAATGTAGACTGGCAATGGCAAGGGAAGCGTTTCTGAAGAAGAGAAATTTGTTAACATCGAGTATAGATTTAAGTGTCAGGAAGTCGTTTCTGAAAGTATTTGTATGGAGTGTGGCCATGTATGGAAGTGAAACATGGACGATAAATAGTTTGGACAAGAATAGAATAGAAGCTTTCGAAATGTGGTGCTACAGAAGAATGCTGAAGATTAGATGGGTAGATCACATAACTAATGAGCAAGTGTTGAATAGGGTTGGGGAGAAGAGGATTTTGTGGCACAACTTGACTAGAAGAAGGGATCGGTTGGTAGGACATGTTCTGAGGCATCAAGGGATCACCAACTTAGTATTGGAGAGCAGCGTGGAGGGTAAAAACCGTAGAGGGAGACCAAGAGATGAATACACTAAGCAGATTCAGAAGGATGTAGGCTGCAGTACGTACTGGGAGGTGAAGAAGCTTGCACAAAATAGAGTCGCATGGAGAGCTGCATCAAACCAGTCTCAAGACTGATGACCACAACAACAACAACAACAACAACAACGCGCCGTCACCGCTCCAACGTCGGCCGGAAATCGTTCAAGGAACATGCAGGGAAGTCCAGAGACTGAGATGGCCACCCCGGAGCGCAGATTTGAACCCCATCGAGCACATACGGAATGCAGGCTCTCTGTCAGACATCGTGCACCCAAGAACAGACTACAATTGGCTACCGCTCTGTTAACAATTTAGAATCAGCTGCTTTCAGAGGAGTGCCACGGACTTTTCTTCCGCGGCGTCTCACCGCAGTCCGCAGGGCCAGGGGAGGCCCCGAGCGATATTAGATGCCTGTTCCACGACATTTGCTAAGTTAGTGTACGCTTTGTGCAGTCGGAAAGCGTACGAGTCACTACCCCCTTGCCCGGATGTGAGGCGGGAAGCGCGCCCGGGCGGAGCGCCCCGGCGACCGCTGGGGTTCTAGCGTGCGGCGGCTGCAGGGCGAACGGGGTGCGCCCAGCGATCTATTTATAGAGGCGGCGCGAGTCCTAGGCTGCGCCCGGCGGCAGCCGCGGGCTCCGTATCGACGGCGGACGCGGCCCGCTGCGCGTGCGCACTGCCCGCCGCCGGCACTTGCTGCAAGTACGCCAGAGCCGGCCGCCTCTACCTACCATTTGGGGGGCCGTGTCCAAACCAAAGCGTGAGGACGCCTTCCCAACTCTCGGATACACTTTTAATTACATTATACTGTATTTTCTTAGACATATTATGGGATCCACTCCTGTTAGCGTGAAACATAACAGGTGCGACAATAAAGTAATGAGACTGATTTCTTTGCAAGATGTGGCAACCCTGCAGGCTTGCGTAGGTACAATATCTTTGACCTCGGTCTTTGAGGGGTAGCATTCATCTCACGCTGGGTGAGGGGAGCCCTACGTCATAGAGACCTAGGCACGCGTCATCACGAGTTTCACGAGTTGTCCTATCGACTGTTGTGTGCATTCTGTATATATCGACTGTTGTGTGCGTCTTGAATCTGCATTGTTATTTATGTGCTTTCATTGTCTTATTGTCCGGTGTTGCTAGCGTGTACGTCGTTCTGAACATGGACTCTAACGGCCATGAGAGAACTTTCGAGCAGATCCATGAAGATAGTCTGAAAGATTTCACTTAGTTTCACTCGAAGGCAAAATTAAATGGAACTAGATGGTTTAATGTTTCTAGCAACATTCGGAATTATCTTCAGAACCACTTCAATTTCTCAGTTTAATATTTCTGCCCACATGAATTATGTATATTTCATTGGATTTTATAAAAATAAGAAACACATTAATTTCTTCCTATTTCACGTTTTTATCCACGTGATTTATTCAATATTAATCGGATTGAAAACATGACTAGACACTGTTTTTAACATTCATTAAGGTTATGATTCCTTCATTCAGATATTCATTACGTTCACGAAACACACAGTAACATCCCACATTCTTTGGATTACAGCTTAATAATTAATTACTTCACTTTTCTGTCCACACGATTTATGCTCTATTCATCGGATTTAAAAAGAATGACGAGCTTTTTTTTTAATTTCGTTATGGCTCCTTCGCTCAGACATTAATTATGTTCATGAAATACACAGTAGCATCGCAAATTGTTGGGATTACATTTAACAATTTATTCAACTGGGATGAGCATATCACACAACTCCTGCCACTTTGTTTGTACACATGTATTTACAGCCGGCCGAAGTGGCCGTGCGGTTAAAGGCGCTGCAGTCTGGAAGCGCAAGACCGCTACGGCCGCAGGTTCGAATCCTGCCTCGGGCATGGAAGTTTGTGATGTCCTTAGGTTAGTTAGGTTTAACTAGTTCTAAGTTCTAGGGGACTAATGATCTCAGCAGTTGAGTCCCATAGTGCTCAGAGCCATTTGAACCAATTGAGCCATGTATTTACATTTAGCTTTGACGTCATCGGCACTACTGCAAAGATCGATATACGTACTCATTTAGTCGATTTAGGTTATTAACGTCATGATGACGTAGCGTTACGTCATTATGAAGTAGGGTTCTCCTCATCTGGCGTGAGATGAATGCTACCCGTCTATAAGCTGCTTCTAGTCCAAGCGGCACATCGATGCAACTGCTCCGCCGTGAGTTGGCTGCAATAAGTTAACACTTGTCTGTGTCTCTCGTCACGGAAATGGAAAAAAAATGGTTCAAATGGCTCTGAGCACTATGGGACTCAACATCTTAGGTCATAAGTCCCCTAGAACGTAGAACTACTTAAACCTAACCAACCTAAGGACATCACACACACCCATGCCCGAGGCAGGATTCGAACCTGCGACCGTAGCAGTCCCGCGGTTCCGGACTGCAGCGCCAGAACCGCTAGACCACCGCGGCCGGCACTGAAATGGAGCCGCATAATATTGCGCAACGGTATGCCATTTCTTTTTGAGTTAAATTGGGTGAAAACGCCACGACAACTTACGGTAAGCTTCAGAAGGCTTTTGGAGAGGAGGTTATGTCAAGAGCTCAAGTTTTTCCTTGACATAAAATGTTCAGTGACGCCAGAACGAATGTTTAAGATGAAGACCGCCGTGGACGACCATCAACCTCACTGACGGGGTGTCAACTTGGCCAGGGTGCGTGAGCTCGTACGATCTGATCGAAGATTATCAGTGAAAATGGTTGCACAAGACCTGAACATCAATCAAGAAACGGTTCGTTTAATAATAACTGAAGATTCTGCATCACTGTAATGCGCCATCCCATACTGGTTTGTCAGTACAGCAATTTTTAACCTCAAAACAAATTTCAGTACCACCACAGCCGCCGGCCCGAGTGGCCGTGCGGTTCTAGGCGCTACAGTCTGGAGCCGCGTGACCGCTACGGTCGCAGGTTCGAATCCTGCCTCGGGCATGGATGTGTGTGATGTCCTTAGGTTAGTTAGGTTTAAGTAGTTCTAAGTACTAGGGGACTGATGACCTCAGTAGTTAAGTCCCATAGTGCTCAGAGCCATTTTTTGAAAGGCAATTAAAAATAATTTGATTGAATATTATCATGTGAAGCAATCAGCACGGCGATCTGTTTTAGTTTTTAATGGCTTTCTAAAGGCAAGTTCGCATAAACTTCTCTTTATTCACAACGACCCGTTGCGACAATGATTAGAACATGTCTAGCTAACGTAAACAGATGTGCTATTGTGCATTTTACTGTGTACTGTGATTTTTATGACGAGTCTATCATCTGTGAGCGCTGTATATACGGACATTGCCATATGCACAAGGTCCTTTTCGATTTTAAATGTTTTATTTTTGACAAACGTTTGTGTAATGTGCTACATTTTAGCCACTAACATGACATCTTGGCATGAGGTTCCACTCGAAATGAACACGTTTTATAACAAACGTTTTTGAAGATCTGAAACCGGTTGTTGTGAATAAAGAAATATTTAAGCGATCTTGGCTTCAGAAAGTTTTTACCAAAAATAATTTTGTCCGCAAGATGGACACAGAATCCGCGTCAGCGTCATGCTAACAAAAGTGCCTTCAGCTGTTCAGCTCTCCACAAAACACGGCAAACACTTCGTCCAGGTTCAGAGGAAACTAGCGAGTTGGTAGATATCCTCGAGCACTGTTTTCTAGCTTTCTCCCACGCCCTTTGTTGCGAGGCTGCTGCTACTTGAAAGGGTACTGATTGGTGAAGCTGATGTGACATCAGCAGGACGTAACACAAGAGCGTGGATTTTTTTTAGAAAAGTAGGGGGGAAATCGAGATTACTTGTGATTTACGTTTCTCCTCTGATGCAGGGACACTTTGTTACTAGGGAACTGTGCCATGAGGTCCTTCGTTGCGGGGATTTTTTTTTTTTTAATGCCCGCCGCCTACAGTCCGCGTTGGTGTCTGTCGAGGTGAACAGTCCCTCGCAGTTGTTTCCGCGACCCAGCGCTTGTTGAGGCCCGGGAGATGGTCTTTTCTCTCGTGACCTGCAGAAGTGCGGCGGAACTAGCTACCAGTACGGGCCGTATCTAGCTGTTGTGGTGACAAATATTCCTCGTTGTATCGCCGAGGCGTGAAGTCCTGTACTTAGGTGTTGATGTTACAGGATTTCTATCGTGCCGTACTGGGTAGTACAATCGAGTTGCGTACTGCTGGGTATTGTTCAGAGGAGGTGAAGTGCTTCATGTAGTTAATCCGGTTGTTTCATAATGGCTACTCATATGTCGAATGATGGAAGCATCGGATAGAATAACTGCATCAAGGCTGAAGCTCTTTTGTCCGTGTTTGAGTACAAATATATTTATTTCTGGAGGGGCCTGCCTTGAGAAAAACGCAATTCCACTTTTTCTTGTTTTATTTCCCAGACATGTTTCGCTAAAGTTTCAGCATCAGTGGGTTTTTTATTATCTTTCTATAAAAAAGAAAAAAAATGCTGTTTGCTACTTGTACACATCTTAATTTGAGTTTTTAAGATAGTATTTACATATTTGAAAAACATACAAAGTTTTGGATGTATAGCTTATGACCACATTCTGTGGATTTCCTGCTTTTTTTTTTTTTTTTTTTGTTATTTAATGCAGTTGCTTTGATTCTCAGTTTATCATCCGCAACCACACAGAACTTAATGTGGAATAGTTATTTATTTCGAAATTTTACGACTGGGAAGGCTACGGTTATGCCTACCATTAACTAATTATGTGTTGTAGATAGTGTGTGTGTGTGTGTGCCCGTAGATTACTGGCTGTGTGTTTCATTTATTAATTAAAACTTTTATTTTTGTTTATATTTTTTAATTCTTTGATTTTTATTTTTTAATTTTTATGTTTATTTTTGTATTGATTTTGTTTGTGTGTGTGAATTTTACTGTTGGATGACCTGCGTCTATATCATTGCGAAGTTGTTGAGTCCGAAGGCATAAGATGGTTCAAATGGCACTAAGCACTATGGGACTTAACATCTGAAATCATCAGTCCCCTAGACTTAGAACTATATAAACCTAACTAACACAAGGACATCGCACGCATCCATGCCCGAAGCAGGATTCGAATCTGCGACCGTAGCAGGAGCGCGGTTCCGGACTGAAGCGCCTAGAACCGCTCGGTCACAACGGCCGGCTTACCAGTGCTTCACAAATACCGTTTTCAATTTGAGTGAGGAAGATGTTGGGTAGGAGTCGACTGACTAGTGACGCCATAAGTCCATCTTGCTCTGAGTAGAACTGGTTGTCAAATGAGAAATACATTACTGGCCATTAAAATTGCTACACCACGAAGATGACATGCTACAGACGCGAAATTTAAACGACAGAAAGAAGATGCTGTGATATGCAAATGATTAGCTTTTCAGAGCATTCACACAAGGCTGGCGCCGGTGGCGACACCTACTACTTGCTGACATCGATTTCTCATACACAAACAGCAGTTGACCGGCGTTGCCTAGTGAAACATTGTTGTGATGCCTCGTGTAAGGCGGAAAAATGCGTACCATGACGTTTCCCACTTTGATAAAGGTCGGATTGTAGCCTATCGCGATTGCGGTTTATCGTATCGCGACATTGCTGCTCGCGTTGGTCGAGATCGAATGACTGTTAGCAGAATATGGAATCGGTGGGTTCAGGACGGTAATACGGAATGCCGTGCTGGATCACAACGGCCTCGTATCGCTAGCAGTCGAGATGACCGGCATCTTATCCGCATGGCTGTACCGGATCGTGCAGCCACGTCTCGATTCCTGAGTCAAGAGATGGGGACGTTTGCAAGACAACAACCATCTGCACGAACAGTTCGACGACGTTTTCAGCAGCATGGACAATCAGCTCGGAGACTATGGCTGCGGTTACCCTTGACGCTGCATCACAGACAGGAGCGCCCGCGATGGTGTACTCAACGACGAACCTGGGTGCACGATTGGCAATACGTCATTTTTTCGGATGAATCCAGGTTCTGTTTACAGCATCATGGTGGTCGCATCCGTGTTTGGCGACATCGCGGTGAACGCACCTTGGAAGCGTGTATTCGTCATCGCCATACTGGCTTATCACCCGGCGTGATGTTATGGGGTGCCATTGGTTATGCGTCTCGGTCACCTCTTGTTCGCATTGACGGCACTTTGAACAGTGGATGTTACATTTCAGATGTGTTACGACCCGTGGCTCTACCCTTCATTCGATCCCTGAGAAACCCTACATTTCAGCAGGATAAAGCACGACTGCATTATGTAGGTCCTGTACGGGCCTTTCTGGATACAGAAAATGTTAGACTGCTGCCCTGGCCAGCACATTCTCCAGATCTCTCACCAATTGAAAACGTCTGGTCAACGGTGGCCGAGCAACTGGCTCGTCACAATACGCCAGTCACTACTCTTGATGAACTGTGGTATCATGTTGAAGCTGCATGGGCAGCTAGCTGTACCTGTACACGCCATCCAAGCTCAGTTTGACTCAGTGCCCAGGCGTATCTAGGCCGTTATTACGGCCAGAGGTGGTTGTTCTGGGTACTGATTTCTCAGGATCTATGCACCCAAATTGCGTGAAAATGTAATCACATGTCAGTTCTAGTATGATATATTTGTCCAATGAGTACCCGTTTATCATCTGCATTTCTTCATGGTGTATCAGTTTCAATGGACAGCAGTGTAGTTTTGCTATGTGATTATTTTTAGAATTTTACCTATTTCGTTTATGTGAGATTTGGAAATGGCTTTCTGTTGTTGTAATTGTAGTTTGATGATGTTGATGGTTTGAGTGGTGGGGATACTTGTGTACACAGATGTGATGTCGAATGATGTGAATAAGGCTGTTGTGGGTATGTAGATGTCTTTGATTTTTTGCACCTGCTCTTTCGTGTTGTCTATGCTTCTGTCGTTCATATATACATAATGTTTCTGTAAGTATGTGTTTATTCCTCTATATAGGTGATATCTGGATCCACTTCTGAAATTTGCAACTTACGGAAAGAAATACATTTTCAGAAAATCGTATGGACGTGAAACACAGCCGAACAATCGTCTGATGCTGCTGCAAGTTCAACGAAACATGTCTGGAAAATAAAAATAAAATTACAAATTAAAATTGTCTTTTGCTCCAGTCGGATCCATTCAGAAACAAATATATCGGATAGAATTCTTACTTGGTTCAAATGGCTCTGAGCACTATGGGACTTAACATCTTAGGTCATCAGTCCCCTAGAACTTAGAACTACTTAAACCTAACTAACTTAAGGACATCACACACATCCATGCCCGAGGCAGGATTCGAACCTGCGACCGTAGCAGCCCCGCGGTTCCGGACTGCAGCGCTAGAACCGCACGGCCACCGCGGCCGGCCAGAATTCTTATTTTCTGCGATCTGTGGTAATAATGATTTCTTGTAGGGATCGGTAAGCTGAAGTCTCCGTGTTTCATCAGTGAGTGTAGTATGCGTTTGTGTTCCTTATCATTCATGAATCACTTGTTCTGAAAGGCGTTCGATCCATTTTGAGTGATTTCGCAAACGACGTGTGGTTGGTGATTAGGAATATGCGTTGTGTTTGATTGATGTTCGAAGCGGGTGTGGGATTAGTTACTAAAATTGTTGGATATCATGTTATGCACCAGTGAGCGTGTTTTGTCGACGGCTTTAGCCACGGCACCATGTCTGGTGAAATCGTTTTGGATTGCTTTGCGAGATTTCCAGCATGACGTGCTTCGTAATGGAATATTTAAGTTCGCCATGCATGCGAAATGTTTGAGGTTTTAGTGCTCGAAAGTTGATTCTTGGTATTGTCAGCTGTACATTGAGATCTGAGCTGCGCAGTCCGACTGAAATCCTGTATTCGATTTCTGTGATAGCGATTGCATCGTTCGTGTAGTGAGTTCAACCATGTGCAACGAAACCTGCATGGAGTTAGATCCTGTGCGGTGTGCCTAAGAAGTGGAACTGTTCACGAATTGTCTTCATTAAATGGGAAGGTAGTGGCTAACTTCGGTCATGTTCCATCAGCAGCGTAGCCAGTGCCAAACACCGACAAGCTTTTGTGAGAGTGGATTTGTAGTGAGTTTGATTGGCGTATGTGATTCTTGTCATCATGTTTTCGAGTTTGTTTTTAGCTCCTTTGTGAGTGGTCCCACTTTGACGTGTGTCTGTGACTAAGTACACATGTGTCATTTTTTTTTTAGGTAGTCTAACTACGTGAAAGATTAGTGGCTTGTAGTTTGTCTGCCTGCTGTCTTACATTAGCTGTTATTTTGAAAGCTTTGTGGTATCTGTTTGAAATCTGCTTGATTCCGCATCTCATTGGTAAGATCCGAGTAAAGAGTCTGTTGACGTGGAAGTAGGTATTGCGTGTCATTTGAGAGGAACGATTAGAATGTAACGCCTATTTTCTGTGTCGACTCTTGAGCAACTAAATTAAGACTGGAGGCACCACTGTTCATTAGATAGTAAGGCTGTGGTATTGTTAAATAAATGTCGTGTTCAAATGGCTCTGAGCACTATGAGACTTAACATCTGTGGTCATCAGTCCCCTAAAACTTAGAACTGCTTAAACCTAACTAACCTAAGGACATCACACACATCCATGCCCGAAGCAGGATTCGTACCTGCGACCGTAGCGGTCGCGCGGATCCGGACTGAGCGCCTAGAACCGCTAGACCACCGCGGCCGGCAGACGTCTGTGATAGTGTAGTGTTGTAGGAACTGTGACCATGGTGTATTCGAACTCTGAAAAGGCGGAGATGATACTCATCTATGGCGAGTGTCGACGAAATGCAGCTGAAGCCTGCAGGGTGTATGCAGAACGGTACCCGGACAGACAGCATCAAACGTGCCGCACATTGCGAAACATCTACCGCCAACTGTATGCAACAGGTATGGTCGTAGCACGCAAACGGATCCGTACAGGCCCGTCACAGGGGAAGTGGGTGCAGTTGGTGTGTTAACTGCTGTTGCCATGAACCCACACATGAGTACACGGGACATTGCGAGAGCCGGTGGACTGAGTCAAAGTAGTGTCATGCGCATACTGCATCGTCACCGCTTTCACCCGTTTCATGTGTCGCTACATCAGCAATTACATGGTGATGACTTTAATCATCGAGTGCAATTCTGTCAATGAGCATTAACAGAGAATGCGTTGCAGTTGTACCTGTTTACGGATGAAGCGGGTTTCACAAACCACGGGGCAGTGAACCTACGGAACATGCATTACTGGCTCAGACAGGTAGATCGACAGCGACCGTGGACTGTAAATGTATAGTGCGGAATCATTGGCGATCACCTCATTGGTCTTCACTTTATTGCAGGGGCCCAAACAGCTGCAACATACATCGCGTTTCTACAGAATGATCTGCCAATGTTGCTCGAAACTGTCCCACTGGAAACGCGTCGACGTATGTGGTATCAGCATGATGGTGCACCTGCACATTCCGCAATGAACACTAGGCTGACCCTTGACAGGATGTTCGACGGGCGTTTCATAGGACGTGGAGGACGCATAAATTGGCCAGCCCGTTCTCCTGATCTTACACCTCTGGACTGCTTTCTGTGGGGTACGTTAAAGGAGAATGTGTACCGTGATGTGCCTACAACCCCAGAGGATATGAAACAACGTACTGTGGCAACCTGCGGCTACATTACACCAGGTGTAATGCGGCGTGTACGACAGTCATTACGCCAGAGATTGCAATTGTGTGCAGCAAATGATGGCCACCACATTGAACATCTGTTGGCCTGACATGTCGGGACACACACTATTCCACTCCGTAATTGAAAACGGAAACCACGTGTGTACGTGTACCTCACCCCTCATGGTAATGTACATGTGCGTCAGTGAAAAAGACCAATAAAAAGGTGTTAGCATGTGGACGTAATGTGCTGTTCCAGTCTCTTCTGTACCTATGGTCCATCACCGTTCCATTTGGATCCCTACGTAATTCGGTGCTCTCCGATACACACGATCGAACAGCGGAGGAGTGGTACTCAAGCGTCAACTTTAGGTTACAATATCTCCGGATGTAATTAACATTTTACAATGCAACAAACGGCACTGATTACGTATTTGTTTATATGTTCAGATGTGCTAACAAAACTAACCGGGTTCCATTTTAAGAAACGTAGGTTTGTGTTACAAAACATACTTCCGTGCATTTTTTAATGGTTTGTATTAACCAATTACACTAGCCCCTCTCCTCACGTTCGGTCTGTGGAATCGATTCGTCAGTATTTGATGTGGTTCACGAAATATAACCAGCGGTAATGTCAGGTGACTCACCCTGTATATTACGAACGCGTCCATATTTATTAAGTCGAGCCTTATCTTTCGTACAGAACGACGGATGCGCATTCGTAGTCGATTTCGTCTACTTTCTTCCGTGACGGTCTAATCTTCCATCTGCAAACTCCTACACTGAGGATTGTTCTAATTTCCTCTAGTCATCAATTATCCTACAACACTGATTACTACTAAGGCCTCCGCTGTATGCCGGGTTTTACTGTTAAGCTAGTACCTGTCGAGTTATAAGGGGGTTAGTTCCCAGCTTTAAACCGAAAACCTAGTTTGAGGTAGGATCAGTGCCCATTTGCTGAGTCATAAATTATGTCATAAATTATTGTAGGGGCCTATTGGATAACTATAGGTGACGTCAAGCCCATTATAATTACCAAATTACGAGCGCACTTGCTTTGGGTATAGCTTAGAGCGGCCGCTTCTTTGTCTTCTAATCTGTAGGAACCTTTATAACTAACTGGAGGCGCGGAGAAACATTGAGTATGTATCTGCTCGACTGTGTGTCTTTGGGTCTCAACCACAGCTTTCACGTTTGATTTTACTGATGCCAAAAGTCCTGTTTAATGCAGTTCTGATTAAGTTTTAGGGTATTGCTCCACTAAATTTTTGGGTGTGATTTTAAATATCGTCAGCCAGTGGTGTTGTTGCCTGAAGTGAAATCAAGTTGGTTACTCAGATCTCTGTTTCAGAGCAAGAGTGCTTCCGTTTGCCTTTGGTCTTCTACTCTCAACAGTCAGGGAGTGAGTGGCTTGGTTGCCAACAGCGCAACGCTGATGCAGCTGGGCCACGTTCTCAATCAGTGCGGCAACTGACTCGCTCCAAGGACGTCGGGCATTCCTAATTGGAGCCGCATCCGGGAACTCATTAATGAAATTTCAGCAAAAAGAAAATTAAAGAAAAAACTGAAAATTGAAACTGTGTCTGCACATCCGATCCTCAGTCTCCAACAACCCAGCGCTCCATTCATCTCCCGTGCTCCCTGCCGTTTCAGAAACAATTACGCCATTGGTGGACTGATATAACTTTTAGAGGATTGATTGACGAGCTTCTTCGTGCGAATAAAGATGCGGTCAGTTCTTTACTGACTAAAAGCTAGGACTTCCTCTTTACACTTGGCGCTGAACGGGTTGGCTCTCTGCAGACCTCGCTCTCAACCTCAAGAGCAGGCCCCATTGGCAGAGTGAGTCCAGTGTTCGAGTCCTCCATAGAGCGGTTCTGGGGGCGTAGTTGAGGGCAGCCACACACCCGATCCCCGATCTGCTCATATCGCACCACCGATAATGGCGAGCACAACTCGCATGTTTTGTATCGCGTTCGGATTCACTTTCGTCAGTGTATTCTCAGTTGCACTTGCTTCTTCGTTTCTCCGATCAGACAAACATTCACTGTAACCGATGTGTACGCAGGTCGAGCTAAATTTCACGAGCTCAGGTACTCGTATATCATTACGTTCTGGTTCGGACCCCCATCGAGTAACTTTGCCAACCAGTGGTTCACTTATCTACTTCTGACAGTCAGTAGTCTATGTTTCGCTCGTGATCTCATTCCTTATTTAGGTACTTGTTTATTCTCGTACCGTTTTGCACTTAACTGAAAAGTTTAGTCAAATTATGTTTACTTCGAGTAGAAGTTGTCTCCCTGATCATATTTAACATTTTGCGATGATAAAACGTATTTTCCACACCTTAAGATTGCACTGCGTACATTGATGCCAGCATTGTGTTTTAAGGGTGTGTTCTAACAAGATTAGCTGTGATTCAGCTAGCATCACTCATTCACACACGTGTGTGGTTTAATATAAACTGGTGAACCCTGTACAGGATAGAATTAGATTAGGAGATTTGGGTGCAGTCAGAGCTTTAACCTTTACCGTTTTTAATGATTCATTTAAAACTGTGAGCATCCGCTGGAACGATTGATGTCTCAAATAACTGATATATGTACTTTATTTTCAGCTTTCTTTCTATGTTTCGTGGACTCTGTTACACATATGATTTGTTATCAGGGTCGTGATACCAACGTTGAAAATTTTGGATGGGGTCTATGTACTTATTTGTGTTGTACGATCGTACGTTGGGTGTGAAAGATTAGGTGAACAGGATGATGTGATTTCTGGTTAAAGTTTCAGTAGACTCTCAGCATTTTCCCTTTTCCTTGTAACTACAAGAAATTTTACTGAATCCAAGATGGGGGGGGGGGGGGGGGGCGTGACCGGGGGGGGGGGGGGGCGGCACTCGAACAGTCTACGGCTCTAGAAAGGTATGACTTTGAGATGTGAGTGAAGAAATATAGTTTTTGGATACAAATAGTATTTGACAAATAACCGGAATCGAAAGTGCTTGAACGCCACGATCGGACTCGGGCAGCAGTCGTTGGGAAGTTGCTGATCGAAATATCTGTATACGTCAAAAGCATGCTGGGATAGTTTTGCGGCAAAGATACTTAGATCCTGTGTTAAAAGAACACAATATGCCGAGTGAGTGGGTTCATATAAATCAGGAAACAGTTGAGGGGAGAAAAACGGAGATCAATGAACAATCAGTCACTGGAAGTACTGGGTGTAGTAGACCTGCCGTTGCAGAGAATAAGCTGCAAATTGGGCCAACAAAAGATAACAGCAGTGCGGAATTAGTCGATAAAGTGGTGGAGCGGCGTGAAATTACAGGGAGAAACTCACTGTCAAAGCTCAACTGAGCCCAGAAGTGATGAAGGTAGTGAAGACGGAGTTCGAGAGAGACGACAGACAAATCTATAGTCAGACCATCCGTGGCTGTGGTATTAAATTTTATAGCAAGAACTCTGCAAACAGCTGTACGTTGAACCAATGTTATTAAGACACTACTAGTTTAGTGGCATAAAGCCACAACATCAGCTGCAAATAAAGATTGAAGAATAGTAGACAACATGGGGGAGAATGTAGAAGGCCCAACCTTAAAACCATAATCTGCATGGGGCGGATAGTCTATTTGTAAAAAGATGGACTGCTGAAAACGTCGTATGCCACGTAACAAGGACGCCCCAGCAAGTCAGCACAACACAGAGCCACCGGCCGCACTGCATGGGTGGAGCGAGGCGGTGAAGCAACGTGTACAAAGCAAAGTGTATTTCTTGGCATACGACGTATTTCATCGCACATCTTTTTATACATTGACTATACGCCCTACGCACATTACGGCTTTAACTATGAAGGTTGGGCATTCCATATTCTCCATCATGTTGTCTACAATGCTTTATTTTTTAAATGCACTTGATGATAAGGCTTTAAGCCACGAAACCGCAAGTGCCTTAATAAAATTGGTTCAGGACTAAGGTGTTTTTGGGGTCCTTGCTATAAAATGTCCGAGAGAGAATTTCAAAGCAGGGAGAAACCTGAAACCGTACCATGTGCGATAGTGTAAATGAGTTCAACAAGTGTGAAAAGAATAAAATAGTTAGACATTGTTGAATTAGACGAACGTCAGTCAGAAGCAATCTTACACACAGCAACGGAACATTAATCTTGATCTGGAGTACACTGTGTGTTTTGTGTGTTTGTTATTTAAAACCAGCGTAATGGTGGATGAGATGAAAGAGATTATGTTGGGACAGAGTGATCACAGCCGCGGAAAGCTCACACCCGGTTGTTGTTGTTGTTGTTGTGGTCTTCAGTCCTGAGACTGGTTTGATGCAGCTCTCCATGCTACTCTATCCTGTGCAAGCTTCTTCATCTCCCAGTACCTACTGCAGCCTACATCCTTCAGAATCTGCTTAGTGTATTCATCTCTTGGTCGCCCTCTACGATTTTTACCCTCCACGCTGCCCTGCAGTACCAAATTGGTGATTGGTGATCCCTTGATGCCTCAGAACATGTCCTACCAACCGATCCCTTCTTCTAGTCAAGTTGTGCCACAAACTCTTCCCCAATTCTATTCAAAACCTCTTCATTAGTTATGTGGTGTACCCACCTAATCTTCGGCATTCTTTTGTAGCACCACATTTCGAAAGCTTCTATTCTCTTCTTGTCCATGTTTCAGTTTCATACATGACTACACTCCATACAAATACTTTCAGAAACGACTTCCTGACACTTAAATCAATACTCGATATTAACAAATTTCTCTTCTTCAGAAACGCTTTTCTTTCCATTGCCAGTCTACATTTTACATCCTCTTACTTCGACCATCATCAGTTATTTAGCTCCCAAATAGCAAAACTCCTTTACTACTTTAAGTGTCTCATTTCCTAATCTAATTCACTCAGCATCACCCGACTTAATTCGACTACATTCCATTATCCTCGTTTTGCTTTTGTTGATGTTCATCTTATACCCTCCTTTCAAGACACTGTCCATTCCGTTCAACTGCTCTTGCAAGTCCTTTGCAGTCTCTGACAGAATTACGTCATCGGCGAACCTCAAAGTTTTCATTTCTTCTCCATGGATTTTAATACCTACTCCGAACTTTTCTTTTGTTTCCTTCATTGATTGCACAATACATAGATTGAATAATATTGGGGAAAGGCTACAACCCTGTCTTACTCCCTTCCCAACCACTGCTTCCCTTTCATGCCCCTCTACTCTTATAACTGCCATCTGGTTTCTCTACAAATTGTAAATAGCCTTTCGCTCCTTGTATTTTACCCCTGCAACCTTCAGAATTTGAAAGAGATTATTCCAGTCAACATTGTCAAAAGCCTTCTCTAAGTCTACAAATGCTAGAAATGTAGGTTTGCCTTTCCTTAATCTTTCTTCTAAGATAAGTCGTATGGTCAGTATTACCTCTCGTGTTCCAACATTTCTACGGAATCCGAATTGATCTTTCCCGATGTAAGCTTCTACCAGTTTCTCCATTCTGTAAAGAATTCGTGTTAGTATTTTGCAACCATGACTTATTAAACTGATAGTTCGGTAATTTTCACAACTATCAACACCTACTTTCTTTGGGAATGAAACTACTGTATTCTTCATGAAGTCTGAGGGTATTTCGCCTGTCTCATACAACTTGCTCACCAGATGGTAGAGTTTGTCATGGCTCGCTGTCTCAAGGCTGTCAGTAGTTCTAATGGAATGCTATCTACTCCCGGGGCCTTGTTTCGACTTAGGTCTTTCAGTGCTCTGTCAAACTCTTCACGCAGTATCATATCTCCAATTTCATCTACATCTAACTCCTCTTCTATTTTCATAATATTGTCCTCAAGAATATCGCCCCTGTATAGACCCTTTATATACTCCTTCCACCTTTCTGCTTTCCCTTCTTTGCTTAGAACTGGATTTCTATCTGAGCTCTTGATATTCATGCAAGTGGTTCTCTTTTCTCCAAAGGTCTCTTTAATTTTCCTGTAGGCAGTATATATCTTACCCCTCGTGACATAAGCCTCTACATCCTTACATTTGTCCTCTAGCCATCCCTGCTTAGCTATTTTGCACTTCCTGTCGATCTCATGTTTGAGACGTTTGTATTCCTTTTTGCCTGCTTCACTTACTGCATTTTTGTATTTTCTCCTTTCATCAACTAAATTCAGTGTCTCTTCTGTTACCCAAGGATTTCTACTAGCCCTCGTCTTTTTACCTACTTGATCCTCTGCTGCCTTCACTACTTCATTCCTCAAAGCTACCCCTTCTTCTTCTACTGTATTTCTTTCCCCCACTCCTGTCAATTGTTCCCTTATGCTCTCCCTGAAACTCTGTACAACCTCTGGTTCTTTCAGTTTATGCAGGTCCCATCTCCTTAAATTCCCAAATTTTTGCAATTTCTTTAGTTTTAATCTACAGTTCATAACCAATAGATTGCGGTCAGAGTCCACATCTGCCCCTAGAAATGCCGTATGATTTAAAATCTGGTTCTTAAATCTCTGTCTTACCATTATATAATCTATCTGAAACCTTTTAGTATCTCCAGGGTTCTTCCATGTATACAACCTTCTTTCATGATTCTTGAACCAAGTGTTAGCTATGATTAAGTTATGCTCTGTGCAAAATTCTACCAGGCGGCTTCCTCTTTCATTTCTTAGCCCCAATCCATATTCACCTACTACGTTTCCTTCTCTTCCTTTTCCTACTGTCGAATTCCAGTCACCCATGACTATTAAATTTTCGTCTCCTTTCACTACCTGAATAATTTCTTTTATCTCATCATATATTTCATCAATTTCTTCATCATCTGCAGAACTAGTTGGCATATAAACTTGTACTACTGTAGTAGGCGTGGGATTCGTGTCTATCTTGGCCACAATAATGCGTTCACTATTCTGTTTGTAGTAGCCTACCCGCACTCCTACTTTTTTATTCATTATTAAACCTACTCCTGCATTACCCCTATTTGACTTTATATTTATAACCCTGTATTCGCCTGACCAGAAGTCTTGTTCCTCCTGCCACCGAAGTTCACTAATTCCCACTATATCTAACTTTAACCTATCCATTTCACTTTTTAAATTTTCTAACCTACCTGCCCGATTAAGGGATCTGACATTCCACGCTCCGATCCATAGAACGCCAGTTTTCTTTCTCTTGATAACGACGTCCTCTTGAGTAGTCCCCGCCCGGAGATCCGAATGGGGGACTATTTTACCTCCGGAATATTTTACCCAAGAGGACACCATCATCATTTAATCATACAGTAAAGCTGCATGCCCTCGGGAAAAATTATGGCTGTAGTTTCCCCTTGCTTTCAGTCGTTCGCAGTACCACAACAGCAAGGCCGTTTTGGTTAGTGTTATAGGGCCAGATCAGTTAATCATCCAGACTGTTGCCCCTGCAACTACTGAAAAGGCTGCTGCCCCTCTTCAGGAACCACATGTTTGTCTGGCCTCTCAACAGATACCCCTCCGTTGTGGTGGCACCTATGGTACGGCCATCTGTATCGTTGAGGCACGCAAGCCTCCCCACCAACGGCAAGTTCCAAGGTTCATGGGGGGGGGGGGGGCATACAAGGTTAACATGAATAAAACGGAGAACATAACTAAGGAAGTTAGCACATTAACGAGAAGATACTTAACTATTAATATTTACATGAGAACATCATGAGCACTACTCCGCAACTTCACCTGCAATTCGGACGGTCAGATTAAAACTTAATGGCATAATTTGTGTTTCGTTTTGTGTGAGACATTGTTAGTAGGTGAAAAACATGATGATGTCGGTAATTCAAAATGGAAATTGATGTGACCAAAGAACAAGAAATAATTAGAACACTCCTAAGAAAATAAAATTGTATCGAGCCGAAATAAGCACAGAACAAGGAGGAAAGGAAGGGTACTCACCAAAAGCGCGAAGGGTAGGGACCACAGCATTATAACACGAATCACTGGTGACGGTTTTCTTATGTACCGACATTAACTTTCTTGTTTGCTTGGTGGAAGATTACTAAATGGGGCACTGCGAGGGTGCATTGTTCATTCTGTGGGATCGTATGAGTAGAGTAAAACTGAATGTTTCTAATCATCTAACAGTAACAGACTCACCATTTATATACATTGACATATGTCTGCAAACACATATCCACTAAGTAATATAAAATAAAATAAAATATGAGTAGCAACATTTTACATGAAAACTGCTTACTTATTAATTCTTTAAGTGCATAATTGAATTATTGGAAGTAAGCGAAACGAAGTTTAATTTTTCTAAGATTCTATAGATTAACAGCATTATGTAACAATGTGTAAATATATACATTTTAAAATATGTTGTGATTGAAAGTTCCTGGCAGATTAAAACTGTGTGTCGGAGCGAGACCCGAACTCGGGACCTTTGCCTTTCGCGGGCATGTGCTCTACCATCTTAGCTACCCAAGCACGACTCACGCCCAGTCCTCACAGTTTTCATTCCGCCAGTACCTCGTCTCCTACCTTCCAATCTTCACAGAAGCTCTCCTGCGAACCTTGCAGAACTAGCACTCCTGGAAGAAAGGATATTGCGGAGACATGGCTCAGCCACAGCCTGGGGGTTGTTTCTAGAGTGAAATTTTCACTCTACAGCGGAGTGTGCGCTGATATGAAACTTCCTGGCAGATTGAAACTGTGTGCCGGAGCGAGAGTCGAACTCGGGACCTTTGCCTTTCGAGAGAAAGTGCTCTACCACACAGTTTTAATCTGCCAGGATGTTTCATATCAGCGCACTCTCCGCTGTAGAGTGAAAATTTCACTCTATGTTGTGATTGTCCTTGTGTTAGGATACGTTTTGTGATGGATCTGGTTTCGGGAATTGTGCAGAGCCACAAGCGTGGAAGGGGCGGGGGGGGGGGGGAATGGGAAGGGGGAAGGGGGAAGGGGGAGGGGAGAAGACGTGTCGCCGATTCGGCCAGGGAGGGAGGAGACCGGGGGCCAGGTGGCGGCGGCGGTCATCCAGCCCAGCTGGGAGCTGGGCGGCAGCACGACGGGTAGCAACCGTTCGCTGATTGTAAGGGGAAACAGCCGGACGGAGGCTCGTCTGGAGAACGGCCCGAACAGAGTCTGGGGTCACACAGTTGCAGAACGGAAGAGTGGCTCTATAATATATTAATAAAATAGTTTGTGAGATGATCGAAACAGGGAAAAACATTAATATAAATAAATTATTAACTACTTACGATAGTAATGTTCATATTTTACGTAATATTACGAAAATGTGTTGGTAAATCGTCTATGTTGAGAAGATCTGTATGTCAGGTCTTCACGGACTCACATGATCCGTGCCGTCTATGTCATCACATAATTTCCATAATTTACTCTCGTGTAGCAGTGATGGAAGCGAATCCAACATTTTAGTTGCTATATCATCTTGACATGGAAATTGTTTTGGATTATTATTCGTAGTAATTCATTATCACACCAGCATTTGTACACTTCATACCGTATACTTTTCTTTTGTAATTTGTGTAACGTTCAGCTCCACTTCACATACAAGAGTTTTGTCCCGCTCAAACATTCGCCATGATAAGAAGAAGAAACTATTTAAGGGGACCTGGGCGTGAAATGACTGCAATTTTCGAAAACTTTTTTTTTCACCATTTGAAAGACAATTTTATCCCGCTTCAAAAAGTGTATTTTTTATCTACTTTCCAGTTGTTGATTTGGTCTTAAACGCTCTTTGAACAAATGTCTGCAAACCAGCCACACTTATGCGACAGGCAAGGAATATCACCATAAACATTTCTTGCCTGCCACAGTCATGGAAACAATGAAGCCAACATACAGGGACCTTGCAGATACAAAACTACTTAGCAAATGTCTACGTGGCCGTACACAAAACCCTAATGAGAGTTTCGACAGCTGCGTGTGGCAACGAGTACCAAATACAGTATTAGTTGGATGGACAGTACTCAAAATGGGTGTGGTGGATGCTATCATCTGTTTCAATGATGGTGTAATCATCAGGACAAATGTAATGGACAAATTAGGCATCCAGCCAGGAAATAATATGATAGCTGCTCTGACTGCCATAGATCAGAGACTAGCTGAAGCTGAAAGGGCTGTGGAAGCCACCACTAAAGAGTCCAGAGTAAGGAAAAGGCTCCTGGAGAAGTCTACAGAGTATAAAGAAGAGGCTGGCCAGCAAGATTATGTTGCTGGAATGTTCTGAAAGAAGCATACGGTGAGTCAAAAACACAGTGAACATTCTTTTCTCGTTTTCTCGAAACTACAATTTCAGAACAATAGGTACATATAACTTCACAATGGTTTCATCCATGTTCACCAAATTTCTCTCAAGTGAAGAATAGGGTAGTATATTTGTACTATGCTTAATACATCGCAGAAATGATCGATGTTGGTCATTCTGTATATAATTTTAGCGGTATTTTTGGACAAAATAGTAATGTGGTATAACAAGGGTTTTTCTATTTCCTCAGATATACTCCAAACCACAAAACGAGAGGCATAATGTGTTCCTATGAATGTTGACAGCAGCCTACCACAATTTGAATGCTATTAGCCTGATGATGGACCAGAAAATGGTACCAGAATGGGAACGTGTATTATAAAAACACCTATTAGGCAAAATACTATAATTCTTAAACTATAACAGATATTTCAAAAAAATGTTGGTAAAAATCCACAACTTTCTCCGCATTGTAGATCAACAGTAATGTCCACTGAGAGCGAGGTATAAAAATTCAGCCCATTCACGTCCAGGTCCCCTTAAAACAAGAGAAAGTGAAACAGAACAGCGTCATAAATCTTCACAACGATTCTCTGGAATTTGAATAGTTTTAGTGTGTTTGTTATCTAAGTCGCACTATGTTTACCAATAAACACGTATTCCTTCCCACGACTTATTAGAATGTTTTCCTTTTTCTTTACAAAATCTTTATGACATAGTAACATCATTGCTGCCGTCAAAACGCAGAACGTGCCTTAACTCGGGACACGACAACCGTTGATGTTCTCAGGCAGTCTCTTGTTCAAGGACAATAACATTGCTGATATTGTGGGGCTCTGTACAGTAGAACATTAATATTTAACTACAGCCCTTTTGGTACACAGGAACTTGGAAGATCTATAGTGTTACTAGTCTGAACGACTTCGCTGTACTGTGCTACGAGAGGCAACTATTCGATTACGATAGTTGTTCTCCTACGGAGAACATCCATATGCTATCAACCGCGGTAAACCGTATTGATCAGCATATTCATTTCAACCTATTCTCGTGAATAGCAACGGCCTATCTGTTCACGTTCTTGATGGAGCCATTAGCACCTTACTGTAATTGTACAGTCAAGTTGACAACCTCAGACTGACCAACATCTTTAGTAATACGTCAAGCTTTGGGAAGAGCAACAAATATGCTGTTCCTTGGGCACAAACACATGTCGCCTTCTAGCCTACATAGAGAAGAGAAGGTAACATATGTAAGTAGGCTGTTTATGTTTTCTTATTGGCAACGTTACCTATCGCTCTATGAAAATCACTGGCTGTGCTGTTTGCAGTCGGTGGATAGTTTGCATTGTTGTCTACCATTGTAGTGTTGGGCAGCTGGATGTGAACAGCGCGTAGCGTTGCTCAGTTGGAGGTGAGCCGCCAGCAGTGGTGGATGTGGGAAGAGAGATGGCGGAGTTTTGAAATTTGTAAGACTGGATGTCATGAACTTCTATATATATTATGACTATTAAGGTAAATACATTGTTTGTTCTCTATTAAAATCTTTCATTTGCTAACTATGCCTATCAGTAGTTAGTGCCTTCCGTACTTTGAATCTTTTATTTAGCTGGCAGTAGTGGCGCTCGCTGTATTGCAGTAGTTCGAGTAACGAAGATTTTTGTGAGGTAAGTGATTTGTGAAAGGTATAGGTTAATGTTAGTCAGGGCCATTCTTTTGTAGGGATTATTGAAAGTCAGATTGCGTTGCGCTAAAAACATTGTGTGTCAGTTTAAGCCCAGTCACGTATATAATTTTTCAAAAGGGGACGTTTCATATGTCGACCCTTAGCCGAGGATACCTCACTGGAATCTTCTGATTTTTTCCTGTAGTTTGTGTAATTAGTGTAGCTTTTGTTTATTGCTAGCGCGTAATCATAGAGAGAATTTCCTTTGTAGTCGTAGTTTTTCATTGTTGTACGGTAAAACAGTTGTGGCATGCATGTAGATTTGCATCCAGTATTTCGCAGCTGCTCTTGCAATTAACGAGATATTATTTTCAGTGCTACGTTAATGTGTTCTCTTATTTTTGCTCTTCAAATTGTGCTTTTCTGTGTTATCGTGTGAAATATTGTGACAATAATGGCGTGTGAAAAACGTAATACTAGGCTCCAAAGTAAACTGAGAAATGACAGTGATGACGAAAGCAATTTGATAGCGCCACCGAGTAATGAATTAACTAATGTTCAAAGTAGTAATTTGCTAATTGTGCATAGGGAAATGGAGCGGGCGGCAAACAATGACGTAGGCAGTGAAACAATTTGTGAACAGGGAAGCATTATCGATCGATCGCTCGGCAACAGCTCGCCTCAGGAATCCGAAATGACAGGACACAATTTTGCAAATACTGTAGATTCAGGTTTTGCGTTCTCACCGTTTTCTCAAATAAGTCAAGACACATTTTCTGCTTGTCAGAATGTGAATGTTTCCGGTGCAAATGCACTGCCGAAAAGCGTAGAGGAACAGATTCCAGACATTAATGCATTGTTGTTACAGCTAATGCAACAAATGGAACAAAATCAGAGACAAACACAGCAAAAGCTTCAAAAGTTAGACACAATGGAACAAAATCAGAGACAAACACAGCAAAAAGCTTCAAAAGTTAGACACAATGGAAATAAATCTTCAAAAGTTAGACACAATGGAACAACACCAGAGACAAACACAGCAACAGTTAGACGCAATGGAACAAAATCTTCACACCACGCTTGAACAAACACGTGAAGATTTAACTACCGAGTTACATAAAATCGAATCGAAATGTCAAAAAGTCTGTAACGACGTAAAAACACAAATTTGTGAGCATTTTCAACCTATTGTTTCGCGGCATGAAAATGCATTACAGAATCACAAAGCAGCCATAAAAGAACTGCAAACTATTGTTCATGAAAATCATGAGACCTTGCAAGCTAAAATCGACTCAGTTGCATCTACCGATTCAGTTACGCAACTTGCAAAAACTCAGGAAAACTTAAAGGACACAGTAGATACTCTGAAACTTGGTTCAGAAAAACACACTGAGGAAATAAGTACACTATCGGAGAAAGTAGCCGAACTTTCAGATCAGTTCACTAACTTATCTACAAAGGTAGATGATGATCTGAATGACACAAGACCTGTAGCCATCACTAACACAGAAGAGTATGAACAAATTAAGAAATTCAAACAAAATCAGAATCAAATTAATACGCAACACCAAAGAGAAATCCGGGAAGTACAAGATCAGCTGACACAAGTAATACAAAAATTACATATTTCAGAGGACACTTGCGCTCCAACACGGGAAGAGGGACTTAGAAATACGGAACAACAACAAAATAATAACACAGGACACTTCGGAAATTATGAAAGAAATTGGCAAGGCACACCGAATTTTGAGATGGAACCGCCGAAACGACGTAACAATGACCGACATGTGACTCGCCGACATGATGATTTTGACTATAAGCTGTTCATTACTACACGTAAATTCAAAACATTTAAGAATTCTGGCAACGACATTCATCCACAAGCATGGCTCCATCAATTCTCTCATTGTTTTCCTCCCAACTGGTCATTAGAGCACAGATTACAATTTATGTGTGGCTACTTAGAGAATGAACCAGCTGTAAGAATGTGATCGGTCATTCATGATTGTCACAGTGAAGGAGAATTTTACCATGCTTTCCTCTCAGCATATTGGTTTACCATGCTTTCCTCTCAGCATATTGGTCTCAAGCTACACAAGACCGAGTAAAACATAGCATCATAATGATGAAACATTTCGAACAATCTCAATTTTCCAGTCTTGTGAAATATTTTGAAGACATGTTGCACAAGAATCAGTACCTGTCAAACCCATACAGCCCCTCAGAATTCATCCGCATTTGCTTAATCAAATTACCTGAACATTTGCGACATATTATTTTGGCAGGACGTTGCAAAGACGACATTGAAGCTTTTCAGGGACTGTTACAAGAACTGGAAATTGACACTGACAATCGCTGAACGCGAAAACAGGAGCACAACAATTACAGGTCACATCCGTCACAATTCCGCGATGACAGAAACAATAACTGGACACGACAAGGCTATTCTTACAACGTAAATCGTGACCAAAACAGACAGCACCCATATGACAACCAGTGGCAGAGTAATAGTTACACAGAAAGATCGCATTTCCGTAGTAATGAATATGACAGAGATTACCATAGAAACAGACAATATGGGAACAAAAACAATTATTATCAAGGGAGATAGAATAACTTCAGACGCAACAGTTCAGCGCGAAGTTACGACTCCGCTAGGAATTCTGCACCACATGACCGACAAACAAGAAACTATGTAAACTACCGACAAAACGAGAGATCTGAATTCCATCAGAACTGGCGGGATTCAAACAGAACATGGCACTCTCAACAAGGTGCATTTGTAGAAGTTAGGTCTCCTAATCCCAGTAACGACGCGCGCCAACAAAGAAACAGACAAGGACTCGCACCGCAGGCAGCCACGTGCGCCCTCTGGCTCAGGGAAAAATAACATAAACGCTAACCTTGAGAAAAATTCCAGTATTCTTTACCGACGTATACCACATGATAATTGCGTTAAAGTTGAAACTCTGCATACTAGGAAGAGCAAAGGGTTACACCAAATTTCACATGTAAAACCGTTTATCGAAAGATAATCTGTTTTTTAACTTTGTCTTTGCCATATATCTTTTCACTTTACGTTACTAGTATGCTTTGTCATACTTAGAATCTGTTAAATATCCAGTCAAGAACCAAGAGAACTTATTGAAACAGAAATTACGAATGCATTGTTATAGTGAACAGACGTCACAGTGTTATTGTGTGTGTACTTTCTTGCTTGTTAGTTGCAGGATTATGTAACGACTATAAGGCTCACATACTTAGAACATTTATCAGTACTGCTAATGAGATTTTAATGCAACATTTTGGTTTACTTGAAAATACATTCTGGATTTAAAGTACTTTCTGTGAGATACCAAATGACACAGTGGTTATTTTATGTGACAGCTACACGATTTTATCACGACGCTAATAATGAGTGACAATTTACAATGTTGCTTTTGAGGTGTTTCTGTTTTATATCTGCACAGTTTTTCTGAATTATTCTGGAAAGTAAAACATGTTTTAGTAATAACTTTTCTGGTATAGCTACAATGAGACAGCCTTTTCCGTAGCACAACAATACGTTACAGCACAGTTCTTTCTTCATCACAGTAATAAGCGTAATAACTAAGATATCTATACGCAAAGCATTTCACTTTTGTTTATCATGAAGTAAGTACATTGACTCCTGCAGAACTTAGGTTTCGGAGGATGATGACTACGACACTTCCACAGAGATTATCTTACAACATGACGCACAATTTAGCGCTACAGTACACGTATTTGAGTGATTAATTTTATACTTAAAATATTTATTTTTAAAGATTTTTGAAGTACAATGATACAAAGGTTTTCCGTGATACATTTCATTCCATTGCTGTAATCTGTAACACCTGAGGGTATAATTACATTAATCCTCAGGGGGGTACACGCCTACTTTGTGTACCATGTGTTTGGCAACCACAAGGAGCCCTAGCTAATATGGTATTTGCTTATACAACTTTACACATCGGTACCTTATTTCTCTAACACAGAATTACACAGCTATCTGATCATTTAACTGAGAGAGACAAACTTTTTTACTACGGCAGTGACAGATGTTTACGTAATTACACCATTGGATAACTTCACACTTACGAAATTGTATTTTGTCTGTACTTTGTGAACTGTTCATACTTTTTCGGAACCATTGTGATACTATGAGAGCTTTGAATGATGTATTTGGTAAGGGAGCATGATTTTAAAGTACGTTTGAGGTAGATGACACTATTGAAATGAGCAGAGAATTTTTTTTTAAGTTTTTAAATTATTGGAGGAAGCTACGACGATTTTGAGAGTTGACTGAGGTGTTATGATGTTATTATTACGATGACTATGTGTATTATGCTGTTGCAGTATGTTTATGATCAATAAGCTGATGCTATGTGAGTTATTTGAGTATGCTACGTATCTGTTATGATGAAATATTGAAGAAGTGTCGACGAATAAGGTAAGGAATAATGAGTAGTGGTTAGGGACTCTGGTTGTTGGAAAACAAGAATCGTACTTTAAGAGTTATGAAATGTGTGTACATGTGTGAATGTATCACAATGCCACTGAAAATTTTTTGGACACTGTTATATTCATAGGATTTTGTTTCTACACATTTGCAACGCAAAATCTCGACCTGTGAAATTTTTTATATGAGACTGCCACTGTAGCGGAAACTGCTGTCGTAAATATTTCCGTAAGAAAGTTAAGTGACCACCTGCATGTAATGCGTCGTGGGCACCCAGCTGTGTCAGACGCCTGGAGAAAAAGCCATTAGTGTGTGCCTTTTCAGAGGCACAGGTAGAAAAAAAAGGGAGGCCATTATCCTCGCTATTGACATTCCTTTGTAGAAAGCATCGCAAATACGACACGCTCAAACTTGAAAACACATTATTATACTGTGGAGCTCTTAATTTACGATATTTACTAAAATGCCTAATGAAACGATGAGAAATATTTCACGGCTATTGTCTTGCTAGTTGAGAGAAATGCCATATGTCTTGCTTTATGTATTTATTTACTCAATTTGTTTAATATCTAGTTTCTAGCGGCGCTGCAGCATTGGTTAAAATAAAATTTATAGATGTACTAATATAAATATTTTCTGTCTACAGATCGAGTAAATAATAATTTTTTTCAAAAAAATTAGGGAGCACAAAAAGACATTTACCTTCACAGGAACTGCATTGATAATTTTCTTTTCAAGTACTTGGTAATTTATTTTGTAGAATAAGTTGTGGTGCACCACTTTAATGACACAGATATTAAGATGTGAACAGACATTTCCCTTATCTGCATTGTTGTCTTTACTGTAATATTTTTCTGCTTGAGCTTTGTCATGTTTAGATATAATTTATTGCATATGCTTCTGCTGTTTGCCAGGCATAGTACTACTAAATTTCACTTTACATTACTCTGTTAAGCCAGATTTACTACTGATTTATTTTTCTTGTTTGCTGCTCATTGCGTAATATTAGTTGTAATATTGCTGCTTGCTTGGCCAATTTGAATATTTTGTCATTGCTGTTTGTGTTAATTGTTTTGTACTGCTGCATTGCCTCGTCCCTTAGTTTAGCATCTGAGCTCAGTAAATTTAAGTTAGCTTAAGAGGGGGTAGACTATATAAGAGAATGAGTTGCGATGAATTGGAAGAAATGCATTGAGAAGTTATACAAAAAAAGTACAGAAAGCAGGTATAGATAGGACCTTTTGGGAATAATGATGAACGAAGGGAGATCTCCAAGAAAAAAAAGGTTTTGTTTGCAAAATACTGCAGTACCAAATGTTACACTGAAAACAAACCCTGCCCTTTCCTCTTGTGTTATTCTGCTATGTGTTTGTGTACTCTTGTATATTTGTGTTTTTCCTGTCTTTATGTGTTTAGCTGATATGAGTTACGTTGTGGAATTTTTCTAATACTATGTTATTTACTTTGTAAAGATGTTTAGACATTATTTATCTGTTCTGTTTTGTTGCTCATATGTGAAGTTGATGTTTCAAAAGTTATTCTGATCTTTATGTATGTATTTATGTCATAATTCTTGTAACACTGATGTGCATGTTTATTTCTATTATTTTGTAAAGCCTGTTTTACTACAAATGTTATCTGTACTATTATGTTCTTTAATGATGTATTTTGTACCTTTGTTATTGTATTCTTATGTTATAAAATTGTAATTGACACCAGTTCATCAAATTAAGTAACTTGTAAGTTACATTTCACTGCACACGTTTCTGTTGGTCATAGTATATGGACAATATGTGAGAAGTAGGGACTGTTAGTGTTTGCACGTGTGTTAATAATTCAGCAAGGGACTGGATAACAGCATTGCTGGTTCTAAGGACAATTCCGAAAACTGTGTGAGTGCACAAGTGGTGGTTTATGGACTTGCTATATTCTCCGCAAGACTCTTCGATGGTGATTGTGCACCTGCACAGTCGCAGCAGATGGCTGCTGGCCATCTCTACAAGGACTACAGTGGGTCTACACCTTTGATGATCCATCAGTACCATTATTTCTACAAGGACTGCAGTGGTTCTGCACCTCTGGTGGCCCACCAATACCACAATCTCTACCAGAACTACAGTGGGTCTGTTCTTTGATGACCTACCTACCAATATTCTTCAAAACTTCGACTGACTCTGCAGTGGGTTTGCTCTGTTGTGGCCCATTACCTGTCAGCATGTCAAGAGTCAGCACTGTCTTTCCGTTGGAAGGACAACACTACTTCTTCAAGACTGCATGGAAATCCACTACTTCCATGTGCATTGTCTTTTACTGCTCAGACTTTGAGAAAAGAAATGGCAGTTTTACTGTGATGAATGATCAGGACTGTCTTTATGGACTGTGAGAAAATTTTAGCTTTTGACCAACATTGTATTTTATTATCTTTGTTATTGTAATTATGAAAAATTTTATCAAATCATTATTGGTCACTGCCCAAAACAATTTGTAAAATTTTTTTGTGGGGAGCATGGGGGCTATGTAAGTAGGCTGTTTATGTTTTCTTATTGGCAACGTTACGTAGCGCTCTGTATGAAAATCACTGGCTGTGCCGTGTGCAGTCTGTGGATAGTTTGCACTGTTGTCTGCCATTGTAGTGTTGGGCTGCTGGATGTGAACAGCGCGTAGCGTTGCGCAGTTGGAGGTGAGCCGCCAGCAGTGGTGGATGTGGGGAGAGAGATGGCGGAGTTTTGAAATTTGTCATGAACTGCTATATATATTATGACTATTAAGGTAAATACATTGTTTGTTCTCTATTAAAATCTTTCATTTGCTAACTATGCCTATCAGTAGTTAGTGCCTTCCGTACTTTGAATCTTTTATTTAGCTGGCAGTAGTGGCGCTCGCTGTATTGCAGTAGTTCGAGTAACGAAGATTTTTGTGAGGTAAGTGATTTGTGAAAGGTATAGGTTAATGTTAGTCAGGGCCATTCTTTTGTAGGGATTATTGAAAGTCAGATTGCGTTGCGCTAAAAACATTGTGTGTCAGTTTAAGCCCAGTCACGTATATAATTTTTCAAACGGGGACGTTTCACATACAGTCCTGATATCATTTGGACACTTGGTGGCCGGCCGAAGTGGCCGTGCGGTTAAAGGCGCTTCAGTCTGGAACCGCAAGACCGCTACGGTCGCAGGTTCGAATCCTGCCTCGGGCATGGATGTTTGTGATGTACTTAGGTTAGTTAGGTTTAACTAGTTCTAAGTTCTAGGGGACTAATGACCTCAGCAGTTGAGTCCCATAGTGCTCAGAGCCATTTGACACTTGATGCCACCACATTGATAAACTCACTGACACCCTATTCCTTACGATTCCTGGCCTAAGAAGAAGGTGGTTTATACGCTATTTCCGCTCAGATACGAACCTCCCAGATGCACCACGCACAGTATATCAGCACGACCACATGCATGCCCGTCTAGATGAACCCCGCCTTTCTCCAGAACACACGTGTTCTCTCTCGTGTGACAACGAGAACGTCCCACAGTTATCTTGTGACAGTATAGGAACCTCAGGCACAGATCAGATCAGTGTTCTTCTGTGGTCTCCTTCAGCGGACTTTTATCTATTTATGACTTTTATGTTTCTTTTCAGATGATGTATATACTTGAGTTTTTATCTTGTATCAATGATGTACGCTGTGTACTCGAAAACTTCTCGTTATGACACCACATGTACATATTATTTTGGACTGAGAATTGTGAACCACATATTAGGGAACAGTTTCTTTTTCTTTATGCTTTCAGTAATTATTACACTAAGGGCTACCAGTATACCTTATGTTCGTCATATGATTTTTATATAAGAGTAATATGTCGTGTCTAGTGACTGTTTATCTAGTATGTTGTGCATGTCACAGCAAAGTAATTGCACACGCCACGTTTCCCCATAATTTAAGTTAGGTTTAAGTGCTTCACTAATTTTCTATTGGTGTTGTTTGTTGTATCTAAGAGTTGAAAAATTGCAGCACACCCAAATAAAACATCGGTAGCTCCGGTAGTACGAGTGATTAAAAAAAACACCGTCCGTACAGGCTTTGACGACTCCTGGGAGCTGTCCCACAGAATTCGCAGAAACTCTCAGCCATCTCATTCGCTCTCTACCTAACGAGGGCCCATACTCTGCTTTGTTACTGGCCATCAGGTCTTACAGTGCCCCCACTCATAGCTGCAGCGACTCCTCGGCGCTAGTCAGCCTAGCTGGACACGGCCGCCGACTAACCAGTGCCACACAATGTGTCTGCACAATGAGACCAGGGAACGTGGCTCTCGGCAAATTTTTTCATGCAGGTTCCACAGAAAAAAGCTCCCCTCAGTTCTCAGCCACCAGACACTTTTACTGCAGTCAGTTAACTTGGCACCCTCTTCCTTAGAACGCTGGTAAAGCTTACTGTTGTGCCTTCACTAGAGCACACAAGCAAGAGCCTCAAGTACTGCCAACCATTTCATCTAAAGAATAAAGTCAGATCGTATCAAATATAGCAACCAAATAATAAAGATCACCTTCCCTACGAACATTAAGCAGCATGACACCGCATCAAAAGTGAGAGTGCCCTGCAATCTCTTAAGTTTTTTGAAAATATTAAACAATTTTAATCAATTTAAACGGATAGGGCTCAACAGTAAAGACAGAAAATTAACTAAGAACATACACCTAATTAAAACGGTTAGCACGGACGCTTGTTTTCGAAAAGCAAAGACGATGTAGACAAAATAAACTGGAACGTAATTCCTAGTAACTACGTTTATACAGGATTTCCAGCGAAGGAGTCTCTGATTTCAAAATTAAATGTATCAAAAAACTAAGGTCGATAGACGAGTGCACCAAATGGTATGTTTGCTGTGGAAACTGTAAGAATTTCATACATAAGTTTCGCAATGATTTGAAAAGCTACAAACCGATGCCGCTGCAATCTAAATACATAGTGCCTGTAAATACTGCGCCGCCGCTCACAGCGATCAGTTCCAGCGTTGATAATTTAGCGTACCGAAAACAGAGGTCCAAATCATGTAGTCTGCTGAACAACATGTTTTTCTGGTACCGGAGTACAACAGATTGGAACACGTTCTACGGCAACAAGGCGCAGTTTTCGAACATGGTTAAATGTTACAAAAAGATCTGATGCGAAAATCATTCGCAAACTCTTCACCTAACTCCAAGGGGCAGGCGGCGTGGCTGATGATTCGGCGGGGAAGGTTGGTACCAGCAAGCTGTAGTTACTCCCGAAAATGTCACCACGGTTTTTGGAATTATTCAATGAAATCCGTCCACAGAATTACAGCACAGAATGGTTTAAAGCTTTCCAGCACGTAGAATATACTGAGACAGGGCCTACACATGTTGCCATTCAAAATGCAAAGCCAGCAGTCCATACGTGTACAAACTTAGGACAGAGGGTTGACTTCGAGAACAAGATTCTCACAATGATTGATAATGGCGTTTGGAAACTTCTCTGTAACTTCTGCATAAAATTCTTACAGCTTTCACAATAAAAATATCTTTTGTCCATCGATCATAATTTCGAAATATTTAATTTTGTAATTGGGGTCTCCTTTGCTGGACGTCCTGTATCAGATACATCATCATAGTGAAATTTAGCGCCTGGTATTTATCTGCCAAAGCAATAGAAATGCTGTGACTTCGTTTCAGTTTGAGCTGAAGTCAGCAATCCTCTCTGAAGTGCGTGACGTAATGCCAGAGAGAAAGTGCTGACTGAGTACGGCAAATGGAGAAGCTCTTGAATGCGACATTTTACAATCACACTCGTAATTTTTAGTAAGTATCAGAATAGCGATACGCGTCAGTTCAAAAATGGCCAGAATACAGTACTCAGGGCCCAAAAAGAGCTCGGAATATTCTCTTCAGTTTTGGGCAATTGACAAGCGATCACAGTGTCGGTCTGCTTTCGGATCTGCTCACTACATTGAAATGTTTCGGTACTAGAGTAGTATTTATCAATAGTGTTTATGTAAGCTGGTTCTTGTCATTTTGAATTACTGACGATATGCTAATGATCGTTTTGAGGAGCCGGCCGTTGTGACTGAACGGTTCTAGGCGCTTCAGTCCGGAACCGCGCTGCTGCTACGGTCACAGGTTCGAATCCTGCCTCGGGCGTGGATGTGTGTGATATCCTTAGGTTAGTTAGGTTTAAGTAGTTCTAAGTCTAGGGGACTGATGATCTCACATGTTAAGTCCCATAGTGCTCAGAGCCATTCGAACCATTTCGTTTTGAGGTATTATTATCGTGTGATGCAAGTCGTCACTTATTAGTAATTTGTTCTCAACAGTTTTTTAATGTTTTGTCCATCTGTGCTTAACGGAGGGTCGGTGTTACGGCCAATAAAAATATTTTCACATAAAAAGTGTTCGTTATAATTTACTGCCAAGAATCGATATCAAGATCCAGCTGTTTTTGGTAGTGATCACGACTGCATCAGCTGTCGATCACAAACTTAGCTGTGGCCTCTCTGTGAAGTAAATTCTATGCAGGAGAGAAGGTGAACGAACTTAGAACTTTCGCGATGTGCGCCTGACGTCCCACGGGAGATATGAAGCTGATGCCAATTGCGTGTCACATCCTCGGCACTTATGTTGAACTGGGTTATTTTGCTCTGATTTGAATTAGCGAATAATTGCACAGTTAGCAAAGTTCGAGTCGTCGCGCATCTATATCAAATTCTTTTAATTGAAAGTTCAGTGTCCTTTAACATAAAAAGGCATTCGCCTTTTTTTACTCCTCGACGCAAAATGCATTTTCCACTTTACTTTTGCTTAATTTAAATGTCATTTCTTCTCCAATATCACATTCTTCCAAAAGGAGCTAATTAAGACGAGAAAACTCATTTCTTCAAACATTTTCAATGACACACAAACAAATTATCGAAAGAGTGAGAGTGAGCATTAAGATGCGCAGAATGGAATTTTTCTCACCTACCTACGAAGACTCGAAGGGATATGTGATTATAGTTTCATTTAAAATACATTCGAAAGCGCCCTGCAGATTCTGAATGTACACTCCTGGAAATTGAAATAAGAACACCGTGAATTCATTGTCCCAGGAAGGGGAAACTTTATTGACACATTCCTGGGGTCAGATACATCACATGATCACACTGACAGAACCACAGGCGCATAGACACAGGCAACAGAGCATGCACAATGTCGGCACTAGTACAGTGTATATCCACCTTTCGCAGCAATGCAGGCTGCTATTCTCCCATGGAGACGATCGTAGAGATGCTGGATGTAGTCCTGTGGAACGGCTTGCCATGCCATTTCCACCTGGCGCCTCAGTTGGACCAGCGTTCGTGCTGGACGTGCAGACCGCGTGAGACGACGCTTCATCCAGTCCCAAACATGCTCAATGGGGGACAGATCCGGAGATCTTGCTGGCCAGGGTAGTTGACTTACACCTTCTAGAGCACGTTGGGTGGCACGGGATACATGCGGACGTGCATTGTCCTGTTGGAACAGCAAGTTCCCTTGCCGGTCTAGGAATGGTAGAACGATGGGTTCGATGACGGTTTGGATGTACCGTGCACTATTCAGTGTCCCCTTGACGATCACCAGTGGTGTACGGCCAGTGTAGGAGATCGCTCCCCACACCATGATGCCGGGTGTTGGCCCTGTGTGCCTCGGTCGTATGCAGTCCTGATTGTGGCGCTCACCTGCACGGCGCCAAACACGCATACGACCATCAGTGGCACCAAGGCAGAAGCGACTCTCATCGCTGAAGACGACACGTCTCCATTCGTCCCTCCATTCACGCCTGTCGCGACACCACTGGAGGCGGGCTGCACGATGTTGGGGCGTGAGCGGAAGACGGCCTAACGGTGTGCGGGACCGTAGCCCAGCTTCATGGAGACGGTTGCGAATGGTCCTCGCCGATACCCCAGGAGCAACAGTGTCCCTAATTTGCTGGGAAGTGGCGGTGCGGTCCCCTACGGCACTGCGTAGGATCCTACGGTCTTGGCGTGCATCCGTGCGTCGCTGCGGGCCGGTCCCAGGTCGACGGGCACGTGCACCTTCCGCCGACCACTGGCGACAACATCGATGTACTGTGGAGACCTCACACCCCACGTGTTGAGCAATTCGGCGGTACGTCCACCCGGCCTCCCGCATGCCCACTATACGCCCTCGCTCAAAGTCCGTCAACTGCACATACGGTTCACGTCCACGCTGTCGCGGCATGCTACCAGTGTTAAAGACTGCGATGGAGCTCCGTATGCCACGGCAAACTGGCTGACACTGACGGCGGCGGTGCACAAATGCTGCGCAGCTAGCGCCATTCGACGGCCAACACCGCGGTTCCTGGTGTGTCCGCTGTGCCGTGCGTGTGATCATTGCTTGTACAGCCCTCTCGCAGTGTCCGGAGCAAGTATGGTGGGTCTGACACACCGGTGTCAATGTGTTCTTTTTTCCATTTCCAGGAGTGTATGAGGGTCAGTCAAATGGAAAGAAGACAGATTGAAAAAAGTTAGTAAACTGTTAATCATTTCAAAAGTAATCGCCATAACTGTTAATACATTTATTTCACCGTAAGACAAGATGGTCAGTGGCGTCATTGAAAAATGTTTAAGATTGCCATGATTGTGCACGGGCGTGCACCTCTTCTTCCGAAACGAATTAACGGCACTAATGTCTTTCTTTAGCACTCCAAAAATATGAAAATCATATGAGGAGAAACTGGGACTGTGTCACGGATATGTAATGGCTTTCCAGCCAAAACTTCTTTCATCGTACCCCGAAACATCCTTGGCAACATGTGGGCGTGCATTATCCTGCAACAGAATGACGCTGTCCGCCAACTTTCCTGGGCATTTGGACTTGAAGGGACTCTTCAATTTTTACAAAATGTCCATTTGTGATTCGTCGCGGCGTGTACCAGAAAGTCAGTTTGGCAGCGGGCCCTCGCCGTCAAGGAAAACTGTGACCATGGCTCTCCCAAAGCTGCCTTTCCTGTTGTTTTGACTACGTTGCAGAAGTTTCGCTGGGTAGCTCTTACACGTCCTTCCAACATTCCCAATCTCACCACTCGATTTCCATATTTCTGGAGCCCTGAAGAAAGCCATTCGTGGTGTCGATTTGCTACGGATGAAGAGATGCACGACTAGATATAATCATGCTTCCGTAGGCATCGGCAAGCATTTTTCCATGAAGGCATTGACTCATAGTGAGATAAATGTATTAACAGTTATGGCGATTAATTTTGAAATATGTTGTTGTGGTCTTCAGTCCTGAGACTGGTTTGATGCAGCTCTCCATGCTACTCTATCCTGTGCAAGTTTCTTCAGCTCCCAGTACCTTCTGCAGCCTACATCCTTCTGAATCTGCTTAGTGTATTCATCTCTTGGCTCCCTCTACGATTTTTACCCTCCACGCTGCCCTCCAATACTAAATTGGTGATCCCTTGATGCCTCAGAACATGTCCTACCAACCGATCCCTTCTTCTAGTCAAGTTGTGCCATAAACTTCTCTTCTCCCCAATCCTATTCAATACTTCCTCATTAGTTATGTGATCTACCCATCTAATCTTCAGCATTCTTCTGTAGCACCACATTTCGAAAGCTTCTATTCTCTTCTTGTCCAAACTATTTATCGTCCATGTTTCACTTCCATACATGGCTACACTCCATACAAATACTTTCAGAAATGACTTCCTGACACTAATATCTATACTCGATGTTAACAAATTTCTCTTCTTCAGAAACTCTTTCCTTGCCATTGCCAGCCTACATTTTATATCCTCTCTACTTCGACCATCATCAGTTATTTTGCTCCCCAAATAGCAAAACTCCTTTACTACTTTCAGTGTCTCATTTCCTAATCTAATTCCATCAGCATCACCCGACTTAATTCGACTACATTCCATTATCCTCGTTTTGCTTTTGTTGATGTTCATCTTATATCCTCCTTTCAAGACGCCATCCATTCCATTCAACTGCTCTTCCAAGTCCTTTGCTGTCTCTGACAGAATTACAATGTCATCGGCGAACCTCAAAGTTTTTATTTCTTCTCCATGGATTTTAATTCCTACTCCGAATTTTTCTTTTGTTTCCTTTACTGCTTGCTCGATATACAGATTGAATAACATCGGGGAGAGGCTACAGCCCTGTCTTACTCCCTTCCCAACCACTGCTTCCCTTTCATGTCCCTCGAGTCTTATAACTGCCATCTGGTTTCTGTACAAATTGTAAATAGCCTTTCGATCCCTGTATTTTACCCCTGCTACCTTTAGAATTTCAAAGAAAGTATTCCAGTCAACATTGTCAAAAGCTTTCTCTAAGTCTACAAATGCTAGAAACGTAGGTTTGCCCTTCCTTAATCTAGCTTCTAAGATGAGTCGTAAGGTCAGTATTGCCTCACGTGTTCCAGTATTTCTACGGAATCCAAACTGATCTTCCCCGAGGTCGGCTCCTACTAGTTTTTCCATTCGTCTGTAAAGAATTCGTGGTAGTATTTTGCAGCTCTGGCTTATTAAACTGATAGTTCGTTAATTTTCACGTCTGTCAACACCTGCTTTCTTTGGGGTTGGAATTATTATATTCTTCTTGATGTCTGAGGGTATTTCGCCTGTTTCATACATCTTGCTCACCAAATGGTAGAGTTTTGTCAGGACTGGCTCTCCCAAGGCCGTCAGTAGTTCCAATGGAATGTTGTCTACTCCGGGGGCCTTGTTTCGACTCAGGTCTTTCAGTGCTCTGTCAAACTCTTCACGCAGTATCTTATCTCCCATTTCATCTTCATCTACATCCTCGTCCATTTCCATAATATTGTCCTCAAGTACATCGCCCTTGTATAAACCCTCTATATACTCCTTCCACCTTTGTGCTTTCCTTTCTTTGCTTAGAACTGGGTTTCCATCTGAGCTCTTGATGTTTTGAAATAATAAAGAGTTTATTTCCTTTTTATTTTCATCTATCTGTTTTTCATTTGACTGTCGGTTATAATTACGTCGCTGGTACAAACAGATACCTTTGAAAAATAGCATGTATTTGGCAGACGCTATCCATAGGCACTTTAATGATTTGCACTTGAAGTTTGAAATGGACTTAGCTTAAAGCCTTGAAGAGATAAATATAAGGGCACTTCGCTTCTTTGCTACAAGTGTCGCAGCTGAGATGTTACTATGTTTTATTTACAGGAAAGTAACGGTACAGCCACCCGTGTTTTTTTGCTTTTATACATCTCTTTATCGTATGGGTGCATCTCTGGCGCAGTGGTGTCATCGCTAAATGGGCTACTATTACGGCAAAATGCGACCCGTAATATATCGAATTTGGAGTTATGATTTAGTACGTATTCATCTATTTTTAGTTCTATATATTTTTATGCGTTTAATCCGCGTTCATCCTTATAAAAACGAAAATATTAATCGCACGAACTCATTATTCACGTCATAGTTACTGTTACCAGTACTAGTTCTGCTACTGCTACTACTACTACTACTACTACTTCTATTACCACCGTTACGTATTGTCACTAACACACACAATAGTTTGGAGATCTCTATAATCTGGAGGTAATTCCTCGGACTGCCATATACAAATTTTGTCTACAGGTAAAATTGGTCTACGTGTACATGGATTTAATGTATTGACCGGTGTCACACTCCTACTCTACCGATGTTATCCGGAACTTATAAATGTAAAACCATACAGTCACATACGTTATCTCTACGATACTACCTCTTTATTACACTGCGTCTCAATATTTTCAACACGTATAGTGGCATTTTTTGGTATGATAGCTGGTGTTACACATTTATGGTACTTACTTATGTAACTTTTCCCCCTCTGCCCTATTTTGGTCTACTGCGCCATTCACTACTGCTGTAACTAATTCATAAATATATAAAAACAGCGAAAATAAGGGAAATATTGAAGATTCAGTATTAGCACAAAGTGTGAGGAAGTGATGATTTCACAATCAAATGAATACCCCTAGCTGCTTACAGGCGTTGATATAAGACAACGGGGACAGTTGAAAATGTGCGCCCCGACCGGTACCCGAACCCGGGATCTCCTGCTTACATGGCAGACGCTCTAGCTATCTTTTTTTTTTTTGCGCGTTATTGTTCGTTGCGTTTGGTCTGGGCAGACGTCACAAGACATCCGATCAAGTTGATCGTTGATTCCTTTACTCAGTTTTTCTTTTATTACAGAGGGCGAGCAGCCCTCTGACCGAACACGCTGAACTACCGTGCCGGCTTCTGAGCCACCGAAGACACAGAGGAACAGTGCGACTGCAGGGACTTACATATCTGGCACGCCTCTCGTTATACAAACATTCGCAACTTATTGTCCCGCACTATATTCATAGTGCCCCTGCCCATTAGACTCATTACTCGCGGCTTTACTGCCGATTCCCGTAAGAGTTCGGGCACTGTTTGTGCATCCGCACAGAAGAAGATGGTTAAATGGCCGGTGATCCTGATTACGACTCGTAGCAGACGAACCTCATTGGGCCGCAGAACTCACTCGCTGCGCACGAAAATAAAAACAAACACAACAGAATCAATCCCTGTGAAATTAAAAATTGATTATATTAAATTATAATGCATTAAAATACAAAATAATCTGCATAATAATATACTGAATTACAGAACTGTAATTGTGTCAGCGGTAGTAATGTGAGCGTTACTGTTAAAATTTGGTGACACTACACGGGATATGTACGTGGGCTTTGATGAGAGCAGAGAGTTTCGCAAGGACTTGTATGTAACAAAGCGCTGGACATATTTTCGCAAATTGTAGAATTTTAGTACACTTTACATTGTCGTCTGCACAAAAACCACCAGCTTAATATCGTATAACTCAGTTACGCCTGTGCCTGGACTTGATATTTCGTGGTTGCAGTCGTCCCACGTGAGCCGTCGCCGGTGGAGTTCAGACTGCCTCCCAGCCCCATTCAGCTGCGCCTGCTTTTTTCTGTGGTCCGCCCTGTGTTTACGGGGCTGGAAGATCGCAGCGCCGAGCCGCGCAGCGGGATTAACAAAGTTGAGGGCCCGGCGCTGTTTTTGTGCCTCCCGGTCACATTCACGGATTGGCTGTCCAGTCTAGCGACTTCTGGGGCGACTCCGATCTTAAAGACGACCGTCCCGATCCGAAATCAACGCACGTCTCGTTCCTAAACGAGTGGTAGCTCTCTCCTGCTGATCGTTATTACACCGCTCAACGATCTACTGGATGACGTGGCTTACTATGTATTTCCGTGGGATTAATACACAGATTTTATATATACAAGGGAATCTGTTCTTTCGGACATAATCTTGCCGTTGGGCGCCCCTAAGTTCCCAGACCGCGCGCACACACAGACACACACACACACACACACACACACACACACACACATGTCCGAAAGAACAGATACCATCTTCATATACAGGGTGAGTCACCTAACATTACCGCTGGATATATTTCGTAAACCACATCAAATACTGACGAATCGATTCCACAGACCGAACGTGAGGAGAGAGGCTAGTGTAATTGGTTAACACAAACCATTAAAAATGCACGGAAGTATGTTCTTTAACACAAACCTACGTTTTTTTCAAATGGAACCCCGTTAGTTTTGTTAGCACATCTGAACATATAAACAAATACGTAATCAGTGCCGTTTGTTGCATTGTAAAATGTTAATTACATCCGGAGATATTGTAAAGTTGACACTTGAGTACCACTCCTCCGCTGTTCGATCGTGTGTATCGGGCGGCACCGAATTACGTAGGGATCCAAAGGGAACGGTGATGGACCTTAGGTACAGAAGAGACTGGAACAGCACATTACGTCCACATGCTAACACCTTTTTATTGGTTTTTTTCACTGACGCGCATGTACATTACCATGAGGGGTGAGGTACACGTACACACGTGGTTTCCGTTTTCAATTACGGAGTGGAATAGAGTGTGTCCCGACATGTCAGGCCGATAGATGTTCAATGTGGTGGCCATCATTTGCTGCACACAATTGCAATCTCTGGCGTAATGACTGTCGTACACGCCGCATTACACCTGGTGTAATGTAGCCGCAGGTTGCCACAATACGTTGTTTCATATCCTCTGGGGTTGTAGGCACATCACGGTACACATTCTCCTTTAACGTACCACACAGAAAGAAGTCCAGAGGTGTAAGTTCAGGAGAACGGGCTGGCCAATTTATGCGTCCTCCACGTCCTATGAAACGCCCGTCGAACATCCTGTCAAGGGTCAGCCTAGTGTTAATTGCAGAATGTGCAGGTGAACCATCATGCTGATACCACATACGTCGACGCGTTTCCAGTGGGACATTTTCGAGCAACGTTGGCAGATCATTCTGTAGAAACGCGATGTATGTTGCAGCTGTTTGGGCCCCTGCAATGAAGTGAGGACCAATGGGGTGGTCGCCAATGATTCCGCACCATACATTTACAGTCCACGGTCGCTGTCGCACTACCTGTCTGAGCCAGCGAGGATTGTCCACGGACCAGTAATGCATGTACCGTAGATTCACTGCCCCGTGATTTGTGAAACCCGCTTCATCCGTAAACAGGTACAACTGCAACGCATTCTCTGTTAATGCCCATTGACAGAATTGCACTCGATGATTAAAGTCATCACCATGTAATTGCTGATGTAGCGACACATGAAACGGGTGAAAGCGGTGACGATGCAGTATGCGCATGACACTACTTTGACTCAGTCCACCGGCTCTCGCAATGTCCCGTGTACTCATGTGTGAGTTCATGGCAACAGCAGCTAACACACCAACTGCACCCGGTTCCCCTGTGACGGGCCTGTACGGACCCGTTTGCGTGCTACGACCATACCTGTTGCATACAGTTGGCGGTAGATGTTTTGCAATGTGCGGCAAGTTGGATGCTCTCTGTCCGGGTACCGTTCTGCATACACCCTGCCGGCTTCAGCTGCATTTCGTCGACACTCGCCATAGATGAGTATCATCTCCGCCTTTTCAGAGTTCGAACACAGCATGGTCACAGTTCCTACAACACTACACTATCACAGACGTCTGGTAACACGGTGTACTATAGTTGGACTGCGTGCGGAGACCAATGCAGAATAACAGCAGCAGCAAGCGCTACATGCGGACACTGCGACAGCTAGACCAAACCACAATAGTGCACTACAGCCACACTCGTAAACACGGTCGTCATCGTAAACATGTCCCTGCAGATGCTGCTCGCCGACCGTTGCCCGTGTTTGTTACAACACGCAACTGAACGTCGGAGGTTTCAAGCTTCAACTCTAGGTTACAATATCTCCGGATGTAATTAACATTTTACAATGCAACAAACGACACTGATTACGTATTTGTTTATATGTTCAAATGTGCTAACAAAACTAACGTGGTTCCATTAAAAAAACGTAGGTTTGTGTTAAAAAACATACTTCCGTGCATTTTTGTATGGTTTGTATTAAACAATTACACTAGCCCCTCACCTCACGTTCGGTCTGTGGAATCGGTTCGTCAGTATTTGATGTGGTTTACGAAATATATCCAGCGGTAACGTTAGGTGACTCACCCTGTATATATATAGTTAAGGCTCACCGGCCATTTGACCATCTTCTTCTGTGCGGATGCACAAATAGTGCCCGAACTCTCACGGGAATCGGCAGTAAAGCCGCGAGTAATGTGCATGATGGGCAAGGGCACTATCAATATAGTGCGGGACAATAAGTTGCGAATGTGGGTCTCACGGTAGTCGTGCCAGAGATAAGTCCCTGCAGTCGCACTATCCTCTGTGTCCTCGGTGGCTCAGAAATAGCTAGCACGGTAGCTCAGCGTGTTCGTTTAGAGGGGTAGCTGCCCTCTGTAATTAAAAAACTGTGTTAACCGATCAACGAAGATCTTAAAAGGGTGTCTTACGACGTCCGCCCCGAGCAGATGCAACGAACAAAAGTGAACACAAAGAGATTAAAACAGCCGGCCGAAGTGGCCGTGCGGTTAAAGGCGCTGCAGTCTGGAACCGCAAGACCGCTACGGTCGCAGGTTCGAATCCTGCCTCGGGCATGGATGTTTGTGATGTCCTTAGGTTAGTTAGGTTTAACTAGTTCTAAGTTCTAGGGGACTAATGACCTCAGCAGTTGAGTCCCATAGTGCTCAGAGCCATTTGAACCATTTTTTTGAGATTAAAACAAAACAAAACAAAATAGAATGGGCAGAGCGTCTGCCATGTAAGCAGGAGATCACGGGTTCGAGTTCCGGTCGGGGCACACATTTTCATCTGTCCCCGTTGACTTATATCAACGCCTGTATGCAGCTAAGGGTATTCATTTCATTGTAACAGATTTTATAGTTGCCCCTAGCGAAGACCAGCCTTATTATATTCTCAAAATTATTTCATTTGCATAACGTTTTTCGAAAAAGATGCAGTAATTATATCAGATTTCGAATCGATATCAGCTGCCAACATGAGTAATTTGGAAGTAGATACACTCGGTATAGCGAAGCAAATGGTTCAAATGGCTCTGAGCTCTATGGGACTCAACATCTGAGGTCATCAGTCCCCTAGAACTAAGAACTACTTAAACCTAACTAACCTAAGGACATCACACACATCAATGCCTGAGGCAGGATTCGAACCTGCGACCGTAGCAGTCACGCGGTTCCTGACTGAAGTGCCTAGAACCGCACGGCCACCGCGGCAGGCATAGCGAAGCAACTGAAGCCACTAACGGAAAGTCTTCTGGTCTAAATTGTATACTAGTTGGGTTCCTCTCGGAATATGCTGATGAAATAGTTCCAATTTAAGCAATTATACATAACAGCTTGCTAAGGACTGGAAACACACAAGTGATTCTCTGAAAATGTATTCTCGCTGAATTTTGAGAAAGCATTCTATATTCACTTGTGGGAAAAGAAACAGTCATCCCAACAATTAATGTTGCACATGAACAGGAGTCAGTAAATAAGGTTAAGGTAGAATGACCCAAATTTTTGGTTGTACATATTAGTGGATACTTGAAGCAGAAGAAACTGAGCTTCTCAAGCTTTTATGTTCAGCTATATTTGCTCTTGGTATAATTATTCTCTTGGAAAAAAAAGAATGAGGTTCCTGACCTATTTTGCATAGTTGCAGTGCGGGTCCCCCCACCGGAGGTTCGAGTCCTCCCTCGGGCATGGATGAGTGTGTTGTCCATGGCGTAAGTTAGTTTAGGTTGGATTAAGTAGTGTGTAGGGTTAGGGACCGATGACCTTAGCAGTTTTGGCCCATAAGAGCATACCACAAATTTCCAGTTTTCCATAGTTGCAGTAAATAATGTCTTAGGGAACAATTTTGTGGAGCAACTCATCATTTGGGAAGAGAGTCCTGACTGGACAAACATGAGCAATAAGAATAATACGGGATGTTGATCCGCAGTCATCAAGTAGGCACCTCTTCAAGAAGTTAAACATTTTAGGTGCAAAATCACAATGCATATATTCGCAAATGTAATTCATCGTCCATCACAATTTGACTAAAATAGTTCTGTCTATACTTATAACACTAAACGGAAAAATGACCTTTACTGCTCGTTATTAAACCTGTCAGTGGATCTTAAAAGAGTTAAATATACAAAAACAAAAATTTTCGATAGTTTGTACAATAACACAAAATGTCTCACAAGAAACAAAGCAAGATTTAAATCTAAGCTTAAAACATGTCTCCTGGACAACTCCCATTCCATGGACGAATTTCCATTTAAAAATTTGTAGCCTATTAGAAAAAAAAGAGAAACAAATTGTTTTTAAATATTTTTGTAAGGATACGGCTAAAAGATCTGTTCAGTAATGTAAACTATAATCATGAATACGTATCCTGCAATGTTGCTTGTTCTACGTCATTCTGATAAAAAAACCGTTCAAATCATTTATGGAGCATGTAACTATATAACCAACAGAACAGGCAGTAAAAGTAATTCACTGAATTATAGACCCATATCGTTGACATCGATTTGTACTGGTGTTTTGCAACAAAGCCATTACGGAATACCTCGAAGGAAACTATCTATTGATTCACAACCAGTACTGATTCAGAAAAATATCGTTCTTGTGAATCACAACTGGCTCTTTATTCGCACATAGTAATGATTACTATAGACAGGGCCTCTTAGTTGTATTCCACGTTTATAGACTTTTAGAAGGATTGTGACACCGTCCCTCACAAGGAACTTCTAATCACACTGCGTACCTATGGTTCATCGTCTCAGCTGTGCGGTTGGATTCCTGTTTTCCTGTCAGAAAGGCCACAGCTCGTAACTGACGGGAAGTCGTCTAGCGAAACTGAAGTGATAGCTCGGTGCGCAAGGAAGTGTTATTGGCCCTCTCCTATTCTTAACCCACACGGACGATATAGGGAACCATCATCAGCCCTGCTGTACATTGTCTGCAGAGGATTCTGCTTTTAACCGTCTACTAAATTCATCAGAATACTGAAACGAATTTTAAAATTATTTAGATAAGGTATCTGTTTGGTGCGAAAAGTGGAAGTTCGCTGAAAAAAAGAAAATGTATGAGGTCCTCCACATGAGTAGAAAATAATAATTCCGTGTAATGACGGTTACAAGAGAAATCACACAAATTAAAAGTTGCAGACGAAACTAAACAAATAGCGACTACATTGAAGAACAATTTAAATTGGAACCAAGACATAGAAAATGATGTGAGGAAGACGAACCAAGTACTGCGTTTTGTTTACAGAATCCTTAAAAGGTGCAAAAAAACCTTCAAAAGGAACAGCCTTTACTACGCTTATCCAATCTATTCTAGAGTATTACTAAGCGGTATGGAATCCATAGGAGGCAGGACCGGCAGAGTTCGGAGAAGGGTAACTCTTTTCTGCTATCGCAAAACAGGGGAGACGGTCTCGAGGATACGATAAGCGAATCAGTTTGGCAATCATTATAACAAAGGCACTGCACAAAATTTCAGTCACCAAGTTTCTCTTCCGAAGGCAACAATATTTAGCTGGGTCCAAGCTGCACAGGAAGAAATGACCATTGTCTGAGGAGAAGTCTCGCAGGTCGTGATTTAGCGTCGCTGCCTCTGGATCACGGGGTCCCGTGTTCGATTCGCACCCGGGTTGGGGATTTTCTCCACCTGGGGACTGGGCGTTCTTGTTTTCATCATTTCATCATCATTCGTGACAGTAGCGAAATTGGACTGTGTAAAAGTTGAGAATTTGTACGGGTGCTGATAACCGCGCAGTTGAACGCCCCACAAACCAAACATCATCATCATATGAAGAGAAATAGAAGCTTGCATAAGCAGGTGCTATCCGGGGCACAGACAGCTGACGTATCCGTGACTCTCGCAGGAGGCCTCCTAAGCGGTCGTTAACCTCGCCGTACGTGGTACTGCCACGCCCATCAACCTCTTTGAACACTCTGGCACTCCGTACAGCGCGTGTTGCCTTGCTGCACTGCTGACGCAAGCGTGTAGGGGACACACATCGGCGCACAACCTATCTACAACAATCACAGAGAATGTCAAAGGAAAAAAGAGGATCTGCGCAGACGCACGCCCAGAGAAGCAATGTTCGACTGTACTATGGCTCTTGCGTTTCTGGAGCCTAGCACGTGACACTGCAGGATCTAAGTGCTGTTTCACAATACGCTCACTATCGCTACACGACGACAGTAAGCACGACTTGGCACGCGTTTGCAGCTATTGGTACAAAGTATGCCTCCTATTCAGTGCCAGGCTACTAGTTTTTAAAACTAGTAGAAATTCGTCAATGGAATAGAAGGATATGTCCAGGAGAAATGATTTTAACTCAGATTTGAAAATTGCTTCGCTACCTTCGAATGTTTTGTTATTGGGTAATAATCAAAAGTTTCTATTGCTGCATATTGAACTCTTCACTGAGCCACTGACATCTTTAACAATGGGTAATAAGGTGGTGTTTCCCTCTAATGTTGTAGGTAAGGGCATCATTGTTCTTCTCAAAGTGTCATGTAGTATTTATAACGAATTTCACTAGCGAATGTATGTACTGTGACAGCGCTGTTAAAATACCTAGCTCCTTGAAGGAGTACCTATGAGGCATCCATGTGTGAACACCACTACTCACTTTTGTACAATCAGTACTTTCTTTGTTAGTGATGAGTCAACTCATAAAATTATTCCCTACGACATTATCGAGTGGAAATATGCAAACCTAAGATTATCAATTATACGTAGAGCAAAATTGATCAACTTAATTATTTGAGAAACTCCTTGATGTTTTTCTTCAAGTTTTCATCAATATTTACACTGAAACAATTTGGCCATTTACCCTATTTAGTGACTCCTGTTCTTGTGGTGCGTAAATTGTTGCTATGGCTCTATTTGTTGTACACAACAGAATGTCGTGTTCTTTTTTTTCAAAATTTAGGTCATCCTGAGAACCGCTTAATAACATCTTGGAAAATATCATTTACTAACTCTTCAGTTACTTCCTCCCTAATGGGTTTTATGATAACACTAGTGTCGAGTGTAAAAAGTGCCAGGTTTGCTTATAGAATGTTAAGCTGAATGTCATTCACATTTATAAGGAATAGGAGTGGTCCTAGATTTGGACACTGCAGGACTCCCTTTGTGATTTTATTTCAGCCACCAAAATTTTCTACCTTTTTGACATTACTTATTAAGATGGAACAACGTTTCTGAAATCTGTTTGAAATTCCGTCAAGCCCACAAGATCTTTTGTTTTTTAGATTTTTTGTAACTGTATTAATTTCAGTGAAGGTTGTCGGTGCTACTTCTACTTGTTAAAATTTTTGTGGAACGGCGTTTTAAATATATTCCCTTTCTTCTTCAACTGAACATTTTAATGCTATATTTGCTGCTACGTCTAGAAAGTGATTGTTAAAAGCACTGGCAACTTGTGAATTACCAGTCACAACAATGTCATTTAATTGAACTGTTGTAGCATCTTGCACACACCCTGGCTGTCCTATCTCGGATTTGGCGATGTCCCTTATAGTTTTAATCTTATTATCTGCATTGCTTATTTCTGTCAGAATATGTGAAATTCTGGACATTTTAATGACTTTGCTTGACATAGTATCGTATTTTTTGTATTATGCTGGTAATATCGGATCTTGACTTACTGTAGCCTTTACATAAATTTCCCTCTTCCTCTTACATGAGATTTTAATTCCCTTAGTTACCCATGGCTTACTTGTTACTTTAATGGATCTTTTGGATAATTTTTTAGGAAAGCAACTTTCAAATAGTGGCACAAATTTACTATGGAATAAACTGAATTTGACATTAGTATCTCTTTCTACATATATCTAAGCCCGTACTACCCTTTTAGCTTTCTCTCAAAACATTGTATCCTGTTCCCATTAATAAGCCTCACTGATTATACGAACCTGATTATGGGCTCTAAGATGCCATATTGTTTATTTCCATTAATTGAGCATCATTATCAGGCAGTACATTAACCCCTCTCATAGTTCCTACAATGGGTTCAGCTAGTCTGGAGTTCTTGAACAGCCGTATTATGACTAGTCACTCTTATTGCTTTATTCAGGGAGGATAATCGATTCAGTAATCTTAACCCTGGTCACAATTTTGTTAGTGTTTATGTACTGTTTGATTCCTGATGCAATCTATACGTATCCTGTATATTTCTGTCGTTGATTTAAGGAGGATAACAAGAGGCATTCTGGCACAAAGTAGGTCAATGATATGTCATCGATGATATCATGGGATTTCCCCCACCCCCACCCTTCTGACAAAGGTAAAGATGGTAGAATGTTGAAAACTTTGGCGGGAAATATAAAAAAAATAGCCCTACTGCGTTAGTGTGTTTCCTGTGGAAGTGTAAATTGGCAGAAAATTCAAGATGACGCATTATCGTTCTGGCTGACTTGGAATACTGGCTGTAGCCCTATGACATCACAATCCGATACTCAGAATACGAGCACCATCCTAACTATAACGTAGAATCCAAGATGACTGACACAAAATACAAGATGTTGATCAGACGTGCCGGAGAGGACTTAGTGGCTCTGCTCTATGACGTCACGATCCAGCTCAGACCTGTTTGGCTATTTATAACAGTGTGGAATTCTGGCATACTGGCCGGGATTTGAGATACTGGCATGGCTCTACTATGATGTCAGAATCTGAGGTGAATGACCTGGAACAGAAGACAGTAGTCGAACATGGCGATCAGGCCTTACTGGAACATGCTCTATGTCGTCAAAATCCGAGTTCTGGAATACTGGCCCTGGCTCAATGCCATTAGAGACAGACGATGTTTGTGCAGGTCCAGGCCTGTTTGCTAACCTACTTGACATGTTTCCCCAAGCCACTATTCACTCAGTGGTGTATGGTCACAGCTCCCCTAAGTTTGAATCTCATTATTTGCGTCTTTATTGAAACAAATATCACTGAGAGACAGGGCCCTTATGAATCATTCTGCATGGAAATTGAAAAATACAGAGACGCATGTTGGTCTTCCTGATGGCAGACACTTATGAAGTGACTCTGAATTAACCAAAAGAAAATCATGTCGGGAACTGACGGTGGTTATTTCCCGACGGTAACATAACCAGCCATCGAAGAGCCACCGAACACGCAAACTTACACGAGGTGACAAGTCATGGCATAGCGATATGCACATATACAGATGGCGATAGCATCGCGTACGCCGGGTATAAAAGGTCAGTGCACTGACGGAACTGTTCACGTGAAAATGTTTCCGACGTGATTGTGGCCCCACTACTGGAATTAACAGACTGAAGGTGGAATGTTAGTTGGAGCTACGAGGTTTTTTTTTAAGTAAGGGCCGTTCGCGCGTATAGTCCCGTAGTTCGCGCGGACGCCGCAACAAGCCACCGCGCCACTTGCCGGCATCCTTCCCGTTCACACTGACGCAAGTTGCAGCTCTGTAGCTGACGTGTACGCATCGCTGTGCTACTTTATAATGTTTACGATTATTAATCGCCCGCCGCGTGTGAGATACGGTCAGTGATACGTTTTTTGACCGCGAGAAGCCTATCAGCTGCAGAAATTCATCGTCAGTCAACAGAAGTTTATGGCTGGAATGCAATGAGTGAAGGTAAAGTGCGTCAATGGGTTAGAGAGTTTAAAAATGGCCGTCAAAACGTCCATGACGAAGAACGCTCAGGCCGGCCCTCTGTGATCACTGATGATTTGGTGGCTGCAGTCGAAACAAAGATTCGTGAGGACAGAAGATTCACAATTTCCACTCTTTCTTTGGAATTTCCACAAGTTTCAAGATCGGTTTTGTACAAAATTGTGTCTGAAAACCTAAACTTTAAGAAACTTGTTCTCGGTGGGTACCCAGACTCCTCACAGAGGACCACAAAGGGAAGAGATTTGCCACTTCATTGGACTTTTTGATTCGAGGAAGAAGGGGATGACATGTTGAGTCAAATTGTCACTGGAGATGAAACATGGGTATCCCATATCACTCCCGAAAGCAAGCGACAATCGATGGAATGGCGACACACAACCTCACCTGTCAAGATCAAAGCCAAACAGACGCTGTCAAAGCGCAAGATTATGGCAACTTTGTTCTGGGACGGGCGCGGTGTTTTGCTAGTGGACTTTATGCCACGAGGAACGACAATCTACTCAGATGCCTACTGTGCAACTCTAAAGAAGCTCCGCAGAGCAATTCAAAACAAAAGGCGCGGCATGCTGACAAAAGGAGTTTTGCTCCTGCACGATAACGCTAGCCCTCACACCTCTCAAAAGACTCGGGATTTGATTGATTCTTTTGGCTGGGAAGTTTTGGACCATGCACTGTACAGCCCCGACCTTGCTCCTAGCGATTTTCACCTTTTCCGGTACCTGAAACACCATCTTGGCGGGCAGCGCTTCAATGACGACGATGAAGTGAAAGCGGCCGCGAGCTCTTGGCTGTCGGAGCAGGCGGCCGAATTCTTTGAAGAGGGAATTAAAAACTTACTTGTACGGTATGACAAGTGCTTAAATAAACAAGGCAACTATGTAGAAAAATAGGTAAAAGTGTGTAGAATCAGAAAATAAAAGTTTTTTTACAAAAGTATTTGTAACTTTTTTTAAAAATAAAAACGGCCCTTACTTGAAAAACAACCTTCGTAGATGCACGGGACATTCCGATTCCGAAATCGTTAGGGAATTCAGTTTCAGAGATCCACAGGGACAAGAGTGTGCCGAGAATAGCAAATTTCAGGCATTACCTCTCACCACAGACAATGCACTCACTGACCGACGGCCTGCACCTAACGACCGAGAGCACCGGCGTTTGCGTAGTCAGTGCTAAAAGACAGGCAACACTGAGTGAAGTAACCGCAGAAATCAATGTGAGACGTTCGTCGAGCGTTTCCTTTAGGATGGAGCGGGGAATTTGGTTTTAATGATCTACGGCAGCAGACGACCGACACGAATGCCTTTGCTAACAGCACGATATCGCCTGCACCACCTGTCCTGGCCTCGTGAACATATCTGTTGGACGCGAGATGAATGGAAGATCACGATCTGGTCAGATGAGTCCCTATTTCAGTCGGTAAGAGTTGGTGGTAGGGTTCGAGTGTGGCGCAGACCGCGCGAAGTCGTCGGTCCAAGTTGTCAACAGAGCCCCGTGCAAGCTGATGGTGGCTCAGTAGTGATGTGGGATGCGTTTAGGTGGAATGGACTGGGTCCTCTCGTCAAACTGAATGGAATTGGTTGTATTTGGCTACTTGGAGACGATTTGCAGCCATTCGTGGATTTCATGTTCCCAAAAAAACGATGGAATCTTTATAGATGACAATGTGCCATTTCACAGGGCCACAACTGTCCGTGACTGTTTGAAGAACACTCCGAGTGAGTGGATTGGCCACACAAATTGCCCGACGTGAATCTCATCGAACGTTTATGAGACGTACTAAGAGGTTAGTTCATGAACGAAATCGTGCATCAGCAACACTTTCGCAATTATGGACAGCTATAAAGGCAGCGTAGTTCAATACTTCTGCAGAGGAATCCCAACGACTTTTTGAGTCCATACCACGTCAAGCTGCTGCACTATACCAGGCAACAGGAGGTTTGATATGATATTGTGAGATATCGCATGAATTTTGTCATCTCTGTGTATATGTACTAGGCATGTAGAAGTAACGTTTGATAGTGAAACATGTCTACACTTATTTCAAAGGCGAATCGAACACATCAAAAACGCGGCATATACATTTGGCAGGAAAGTGCGATATTTCCAATGAGACTTGTGCTCAGTACAACATTTATACACAACATTTCAAAGACGTAAAGCTGAACTGACATTTACAGCAGTCTGTTAGTGATCCAATTGTTTTTTAGTGATCGTGATTTACTTCCCACAGTTCACAAAGTACCAAATGTATATTAACAATGTACAGAAGTCCTATCGCCGGCCGCGCTGCTGCTACGGTCGCAGGTACGAATCCTGCCTCGGGCATGGATGTGTGTGATGTCGTTAGGTTAGTTAGGTTTAAGTAGTTCTAAGTTCTAGGGGACTGATGACCTCAGAAGTTAAGTCCCATAGTGCTTAGAGCCATTTGAACCATTTGAGCAAAAGTCCTATCAAAAATGAATATAGTAATAAATAATAATTCTTTTTACAAGTTGTATTATGTTTTATTCCATCATACACATATACTATGAGACTTAATATTTCAGATACTGGAGAGACAGATCCAGTAGCTCATACATTTGCAGAATCAGAGAGACTTTACAGTTGTTGCTGTATCAGAAAAGTTTAGTGATATACTGTTCAGATGACAATACTCCTCACACTTTAGGAATAGCAAGCACTGCAGATTCCTGAAGTATAATATTAGCTGCCTCCCTTGCTGTAATTAATACATGTTTGTTCTGATATACAGCATCTATGAAAAATCTTCCTCTTGAAATGTACTCCATATATGACTACTGTGTCATTCATTCACCATAGGTGACAATATGTTGGACAGGTTTTCGATACATTAATAGAAGTGACTGCCGTCATGGGCTGCGTGCTCCCATGCACCAATACTTCTAACACGATAGGCAAAATCCCAACCAGTTAATGTGTAAACTGTCTCATATTCTCCTTCTTCTGCAAACTGCACTTTCTGCTTCTTCTTATCAGACCCAGCAATATGATTATTCATGATTTGAGGCTTCTTACATATACTTTAAATCCAATACCACAAACACATCCTGTGGTAGTTTGTTGATTCTGTATATACCCATCTGATACATGCAGTATACCATGTGGTATCATGGATGACAATCATCTATAATCGGAATTATATGAGTCGAACTGGTGAACCACGCAAGGTGAGGCAGTGAGGCTGTCCCTCGTGAGCGTCACCTTTAAGTACTGTTGGTACAACGCACAAGCTGCGGTACTTTTAAAATTAAACTTTCGCTACTTGTGAGGAGTCCCCTTGGAAAACGGGAGATCGTAGGATAATGAAACCTTTTGGAAAGATTTGTAAGAATACGCAGGAGGGAAAGAAACACGTTTTAATTTCAACTTAAGCGGGTTAAAACCTGATGATCTTTGTGGTTACGCAGTTTCGAACGAACGGTGAGTGATTCGGTTTTCTCGAAATGTGTGAAGCAGTAGCCGAGTGATCTTACGAGCAGTGTGAGGTGGAGCTCCATCGTGCATCAAACCAGTCGAGTCCAAAGCACCTCTTTCTCGCAGAGCAGGGATCACATGTTGACTAAGCAGATCGCAGTAACGTGTGGCGTTCACGTTGCATGTCCTTGGTCTTTGGGGTCCAGGTTCCTTAAAGAAAAATGGACCAGTCATGAACTGTACCGTGCAGCCATACCACTGCTCAGAGGAACTTCAAATGGTTCAAATGGCTCTGAGCACTGTGGGACTTAACATCTTAGGTCATCAGTTCCCTAGAACTTAGAACTACTTAAACCTAACTAACCTAAGGACATCACACACATCCATGCCCGAGGCAGGATTCGAACCTGCGACCGTAGTAGCCCCGCGGTTCCGGACTGCAGCGCTAGAACCGCACGGACAGAGGAACTTCATGAACGTTCATTGGCGGTGCGATCCCATGATGCAGTAATTATGTGTTCACTTCCCAGTGAGCTTAAAATGCGCTGCATCATATAACACAACAACTCTGTCGATCAGTAAATTTTCCTTTCAATTCTGTTGCGATGTGTTTTTTCTGTGAAACAAAGGTTGTAAATTATTGTGCTAATATTTTTCTTAAGAAATGTTGAAATATAATACTGTTTTTCTACCGTAAAACTGAATGAATAATAAATTTAAGCTAGTTGTATGTAGATACGCTAGCGTACTTGGGATTATACGTCGGAGTTGCAATTGCATTATCGCTGGGCGTGCGTGCGCGCCGGAGTACACAGTAGAACAGTATCGATATGTTAACAGTCAAGTCGAACGCATTCAGAGAATAGTGAAGAGAGCAGCGATGTGTCGTGTGTGTAGCGTACTTGGGATTATACGTCGCAGTTGCAATTGCATTATCGCTGGGCGTGCGTGCGCGCCGGAGTACACAGTAGAACCGTATCGATATGCTAACAGTCGAGTCAAGTCGAACGCATTCAGAGAATAGTGAAGAGAGCAGCGATGTGTCGTGTGTGTTGAGCCATACTCGTAAGGGAGCGGTGCTAAGATACAGGTATGTAGTGGCCCGGTGGAAGTTTGGTGCGGCGAGGTACACTATAAGGCATTAAGCGGGCACAGTACAGGCACTGCAAGAGGATACCAATTAACATGAAGAGTACTGTGGATCCAGTTTTATTCATTGTGGAGCTGCAAGAAGAAGAGTGTGTGCCACATGCTGTCAACGAACAATACCTACATGCCTCGATGACTCAACACGAAGAAAGATCTGACCAATTATAATTATTTTAATAGACTTGTATACGGTAAGCCAGCGTCGTAGTCAACTTTGTGAGTGAATAACAGGAAGATATTTCAAAGTGTTGATTATCATTTCTACCTAAGCTAATTTACCAAAGTAGGTTCCATCCTATCCATTATCACTTCCCGTGAAAGTCCTAATGACCGAAAAGCAATTTACGTTTTCGTTAAGCGAGAAAACCCTAATGAAAGACAGGCACCTGCGTTGATTTTTATAAAAGAATTGAGTCAAATAAAATAACTGTGCACTGAGTAACTTTTTGCTATGTTGGAAGAAGTAACAGTAATTAAAGTTCCAATTGTTTGCAAGACAGTAATTAACCAAAGTGTTTACGCTTAGTAATTTTCAGTAATTTCAAAATCTAGGATCCTGGCTAGTTAATTGCAGTGTGATTTAGGTGAGACGGACGCAGCTACCGAGAAGACAATATTGAAAAAGCAAAGCAAGGTAGGTCAGGAACACTGAGCACTACCTACTGGGTGAGGAAATGTTTCACTACATCCGGTTGTGACGTGAACTTTAAATGGCACTAATACAAGGATTCAGCGCGGCACGTTACAACCTGTTTATTTCTACAATGGTTTACATCAGCTTACAGCTTGAACATTTAGCTATTTTTCGACAGAATCACCGTTTCTATCAATGCATTTTTGTAGACGCTGTGTCAGTTTTCGTATGCCCATGTCGTACCAGTTCGCTGCCATGCTATTCAGAAAGTTATGAACCTCTTCTTTCACCTCGTCGTCGGAGCTGAATAGCTTTCCGGCCAAATGTTCTTCTAACCTAGGGAACAGGTGATAGTCACTGGGCGCCAAATCAGGACTATAGGGTGGGTGGGTGATTATGTTCCACTGAAACTGTTGCAGAAGAGCAACGGTTTCCCGAGCGATGTGTGGGCGAGCGTTGTCATGGAGAATGTGTACGCCCTTGGTCAACATTCCTCTTCTCCGGTTCTGAATTGCCGGTTTGAGTTTTTTCAGAGCCTCACAGTATCTGACAGCGTTAATTGAGGTCCCAGGGATTCAGCTCCGATGACGAGGTGAAAGAAGAGGTTCATAACTTTCTGCCGGTCGGTGTGGCCGAGCGGTTCTAGGTGCTTCAGTCTGGTACTGCGCGACCGCTACGGTCGCAGGTTCGAATCCTGCCTCGGGCATGGATGTGTGTGATGTCCTTAGGTTAGTTAGGTTTAAGTAGTTCTAAGTTCAAGGGGACTGATGACCTCAGATGTTAAGTCTCATAGTGCTCAGAGCCATTTGAACCATAACTTTCTAAACAGCATGGCGGCGAGCTGGTATGACATGGGCATACAAAAACTGCCACAGCGCCTACAAAAATGCACTGACAGTAATGGTGATTATGTCGAAAACTAGCTAAATGTTCAAGCTGTAAACTGATGTAAACCATTGTAGAGATAAACAGGTCTATGTACTTATTAAAAAAATAGGAGACTTTACTTTTGGGATTACCCTCGTACATCACCTGTATTCCAGAATGAGATTTGCACTCTGCAGCGGAGTGTGCGCTGATACGAAACTTCCTGGCAGGAAAAAACTGTGTGCAGGACCGAGACTCGAACTCGGGACCTTTGCCTTCCGCAGCCAAGTTTGGAAGGTAGGGGACGAGATACTGGCAGAAGTAAAGCTGTGAGGACGGGGCGTGAGTCGTGCTTGGGTAGCTCAGTTGGTAGATCACTTGCCCGCGATAGGCAAAGGTCCCGAGTTCGAGTCTCGGTCCTGCACACAGTTTTAATCTGCCAGTAAGTTTCATCACATGTATTGATTTCTGCCCCTTTGGTTAGTTCCTTCCGCTAGTGTGTATACTACCTCGAAAAACTGGGCAACAGCTGTACTCAACCAGTGTAAAATAAATTAAGAAATCAAGTGCATTTCGCTTCACGCTCACTGGTACGACGTGCTGTTTTGTCGCAGCAATTGTTGACCGAAATTGTTTCAGTGTCCCATGCTGATTTCAGTCATAACACAGAGGCCGGAGACAAAACGTGGGTGGCAGGTGTCGGACTTAGGGGATATCGTGCACAGGTGTCAATACCTTTCTCTGATCGGCGTCACCCCCTGGCAGCTCCCTGGCGGCGGCTGACAGCGCCACCTGCCGCCAGCCCACAGACAATGGACAGACGGACGGACGGATGGGTGGGTGGGTCGATGCCACCCCGGGGCAGGCCGGGCCACGACACCCTTCAATCAGGCTGAGTACCGCCGCGCCGGGGTCATGGTCGATACCGACCTGTCTCCGCCCCAAGTAGTCGCCCTCTGGCCCCACGACGAGAAAACTGTCAGATAATACACAACGCAGCACTTCGCACAACGTGCACTTACAGTACGACACACCGTATTTTGTAATTCTGCTGACATTAATTAACTCACTAGTGCCAGCTGTTTCCTCTCAAGGTCCTTCAAAATAAAACCTAGTATAAGGGTGATGCATTGTTTTCTTTATTATCGAAATGCCTTTAGTTCAAACGATTAAGATGAGCAAGCACGGATGTTATTTGATGCAGAACAACATTCTAGTACAGCCAACAGTTTAATATGAAACATATCTACACTAATGGCCATTAAAATTGCAATATCTGATATGTATCTGTATGTGTAACGTCTCTAGACTTGTTTGGCCCAAGCTCTTCGATCGTAACCTTCAACTTTCAATGTAAACAAGTTGGATGTTGTGAGTGCATGTGCTTCTAAAGTGCCACTACTTTATCAAAGACGAAATGTGGAAGCACCAGTAGTTATCATGGTGACTAATATAGAGTTGGCGTGTAAAAAGCGAAATATTTTTGATAAAAAATGAGATAAATGTGACGTGAAAACTATGTGAATTCACCACCTGTGTGTAAGTTCTATGATACTTTAGAAAAGATAAATATCGGTATCGGAAGAGTACTTACAATGTGAATCACTTGTCAAAATACCATTTTTTTGCTAACCTTCGAGCGAGAGTGCCGATTTTTGTAACACTAGTGGACATGTGGCGCACTTTGTACACATTTAAAGAACAGCTGTCTTCATGTTATTAAGGCAAACATGAGCGAGCAGAATGACAGTTTACTCTTAGTTTAATTAAACAAAGATAAAAGAAACTTACATTATATGTGTTAAATCGCTGTGTAGTTAAAAAATAATAACATGAACTTTCATTATATCACTCTGATGAGGTGTACAAGCCTTACCCCACTCCACTGACACACTCGAAGCATTAAAAAGCGCAGTTGCATCCGATTACATTCAACTGTTAATTAGATTGATAATTGTCTGCCTCATTGTGGAATTGTGCCGCTAGATTTGAATCTTGGTCATTTTCCTGCACGGATCGTACGTTTTTTCTCTCTTAGCACGCAAATTATTTTATATTATGCTTTTCACTTGGACTTATGACAGCACAACTTAGCGCTGGGTTAGCTGAAGCAATAATAAAGGAATAGGTATGGGCTTGCAATTGCAAAGCAACGATGGAACGGTACAAGACAACGTTATTTGCTATTGGCGCAATCTATAAGGCACTCTCACTGGGGGGTTAAAAGTACCTGCAGGCAGTGCTAGAATTAACACCGCATATAATTGTTAGATTATAGAATATTCTGAAAATATTGCCCCTGTAAATTTCCTCGGAATCATCTCATAACTCATTACTGAATGGGAATACGTAAAATAAACGAGTTTCTTTATTTATAAATCACCAACAGCAGTAATCACATGCAAATGTACGAGTAGTTACACAAAGACAGTTCATTAACCCGGGGCAGTCGTTTCCCATTTTAGGTTATGAGCTGTCTATAAAATCACTAACTTGGCAGTGCCTACTTCTTCCATTTCAATTTTTGAGTTAACTTATTTCTACACCTTCTGGAAATCGTTGAGAAGTAATGAATTTGTCTCCTAGGCCTTGTCTAATGTTAGTGATAATGGATTTGCCTTGATCCGTCTGTTGATACTTACAGACATTTACTAAACAACCTTTTCATCGGGAAAATTTGTGCTAATTTTCTTCTTCTTCTTCACCTGCCACTCCAGGGTTAGGCCTACGGCGAACTCTGGTCTCTCCCTCTATTCCTCGGTCTTCTCACACTTTTCTTTCTCCATGGTTTATGGTAATCCATTACTTTTTAGAAATCCTTTGTGGAGGCATACGAGGTACATGTTCCCTTCGATTTTGATTGTACTGAACTGGCTTTTGAGTTATTGGTTGCATCCCTAATTTTTCCCTTATTACTTCGTTTCTAATTTAGTCTTCCCTCGAGCAGGGTCTCACAGATGTTAAAAATTTCATTTCTGGTGATTTTAGTTGCCATAATTCTTTATGTCTCATCCTGCGCCTTCCACCCGATGTAATGAAGAGAGAACTGATATGAGATTATGAAGTTTCAGTTGTGTCTCTTTGCATGTTTCACCGCAAGTGTTGTTATTGTGACTCAAACTCATCAACACAGGGTGCTTTGTAAATGCAGCCACAGGCTGCCCGAACAGCTTGTCAAGAAATTCTGCATATTCTGAAACTTGCCTTAAGCCCTTATTACAAAAACACTGGACTCGCATTCGAGAGGACGACGGTTCAATCCCGCGTCCGGCCATCCTGATTTAGGTTTTCCGTGACTTCCCTAGATCACTTCAGGCAAATGCCGGGATGGTTCCTTTGAAAGGGCACGGCCGATTTCCTTCCCCATCCTTCCCTAACCCGAGCTTGTGCTCCGTCTCTAATAACCTCGTTGTCGACGGGACGTTAAACACTAATCTCCTCCTCCTCCCTTATTACAAAATAAGATAACTTTGTCAGAGACATTTTATAACACACTTTTTAAAAAATACAGGGTGGTTACAATTAAACTTACTACTCGAGAGGGTCCCTGTGAAAAAGGAGAGATCGTAGAACAATGAAAATTTATGGAAACATCTGTAAGGACATGCGGAAGTGAAATAACGAATAAATCACAGAAAGAAACAACTTCTAATTTCCACTTGAGAGGGCAATGTTTGTTAATTGCGTACAATTTCTACGTCCCAGTCTTCGAAAGGGAGGTAAGAAGGAAATGACAAGTATTTTGGACAGGTCAGGAAAACTGCTGGTGAATCCTGTGGATGCCTTGGGCAGATGGAGGGAATATTTTGAAGAGTTGCTCAATGTAGGCGAAAATACGATCAGCAATGTCTCAGATTTCGAGGTAGAATGGGATAGGAATGATGATGGAAATAGGATCACATTTGAGGAAGTGGAGAAAATTTTGCAGTGCAATAAAGCAGCTGGAGTGGATGAAATTAAGTCGGAACTCATCAAATACAGTGGAATGTCAGGTCTTAAATGGCTACACAGGATAATTTAAATGTCCTGGGAGTCGGGACAGGTTCCATCAGACTGGACAAAAGCAGTAATCACACCAATCTTTAAACATGGAAACAGAAAAGATTGTAACAACTACAGAGGTATCTCTTTAATCAGCGTTGTGGGTAAAATCTTCTCAGGTATTGTTGAAAGGAAAGTGCGAATATTAGTTGAGGACAAATTGGATGAAAATCAGTGTGGGTTTAGGCCTCTTAGAGGTTGTCAGGATCAGATCTTTAGCTTACGGCAAATAATGGAGAAGTGTTATGAGTGGAACCGGGAATTGTATCTATGCTTTATAGATCTAGAAAAGGCATATGACCGGGTTCCTAGGAGGAAGTTATTGTCTGTTCTACGAGATTATGGAATAGGAGGCAAACTTTTGCAAGCAATGAAAGGTCTTTACATGGATAGTCAGGCAGCAGTTAGAGTTGACGGTAAATTGAGTTCATGGTTCAGAGTAGTTTCAGGGGTAAGACAAGGCTGCAACCTATCTCCACTGTTGTTCATATTATTTATGGATCATATGTTGAAAACAATAGACTGGCTGGGTGAGATCAAGATATGTGAACACAAAATAAGCAGTCTTGCATATGCGGATGACTTAGTTGTGATGGCAGATTCGATTGAAAGTTTGCAAAGTAATATTTCAGAGCTAGATCAGAAATGTAAGGACTATGGTATGAAGATTAGCATCTCCAAAACGAAAGTAATGTCAGTGGGAAAGAAATATAAACGGATTGAGTGCCAAATAGGAGGAACAAAGATAGAACAGATGGACGGTTTCAAGTACCTAGGATGCATATTCTCACAGGACGGCAACATAGTGAAAGAACTGGAAGCGAGGTGTAGCAAAGCTAATGCAGTGAGCGCTCAGCTACGATCTACTCTCTTCTGCAAGAAGGAAGTCAGTACCAAGATTAAGTTATCTGCGCACCGTTCAATCTTTCGACCAACTTTGTTGTATGGGAGCGAAAGCTGGGTGGATTCAGGTTACCTTATCAACAAGGTTGAGGTTACGGATATGAAAGTAGCTAGGATGATTGCAGGTACTAGTAGATGGGAACAATGGCAGGAGGGTGTCCACAATGAGGAAATCAAAGAAAAACTGAGAATGAACTCTATAGATGTAGCAGTCAGGACGAGCAGGCTTAGATGGTGGGGTCATGTAACACGCATGGGAGAAGCAAGGTTACCCAAGAGACTCATGGGTTCAGCAGTAGAGGGTAGGAGGAGTCGGGGCAGACCGAGGAGAAGGTATCTGGATTCGGCTAAGAATGATTTTGAAGTAATAGGTTTAACATCAGAAGAGGCACCAATGTTAGCACTGAATTGGGGATCATGGAGGAATTTTATAAGGGGGCTATGCTCCAGACTGAACGCTTTTTATTTTTTATTTATTTATTTATTGTTCCGTGGGACCAAATTAAGGAGAAATCTCCATGGTCATGGAACGAGTCAATACATGAAATTATAACACGATATTAGAAACAGATAAAATGAAATATAGAAAAAAAAACATATTCAGGTGACAAGTCATAAGTTTAAATGAAGACAATCAACAATGTAACACTGGAATTTGCTTAATTTTTTAGCTCTTCCAGGAGCTCCTCGACAGAATAGAAGGAGTGAGCCATGAGGAAACTCTTCAGTTTAGACTTAAAAGAGTTTGGGCTACTGCTAAGATTTTTGAGTTCTTGTGGTAGCTTATTGAAAATGGATGCAGCAGAATACTGCACTCCTTTCTGCACAAGAGTCAAGGAACTGCATTCTACATGCAGATTTGATTTCTGCCTAGTATTAACTGAGTGAAAGCTGCTAACTCTTGGGAATAGGCTAATATTGCTAACAACAAACGACATTAAAGAAAATATATACTGTGAGGGCAATGTCAGAATTCCCAGATTTTTGAATAGGGGTCGACAAGAGGTTCTCGAACTTACACCACATATAGCTCGAACAGCCCGTTTTTGAGCCAAAAATACCTTTTTTGAATCAGAAGAATTACCCCAAAAAATAATACCATACGACATAAGCGTATGAAAATATGCGAAGTAGACTACTTTTCGTGTTGAAGTGTCACTTATTTCAGATACTGTTCTAATGGTAAATAAAGCAGCATTTAGTTTCTGAACAAGATCCTGAACATGGGCTTTCCACAACAGCTTACTATCTATCCGTACGCCTAGGAACTTGAACTGTTCCGTCTCGCTTATAACATGCCCATTCTGTCTGATTAAAATGTCAGTTCTTGTTGAATTGTGAGTTAGAAACTGTAAAAACTGAGTCTTACTGTGATTTAGCATCAAATTATTTTCCACAAGCCACGAACTTATTTCATGAACTAAATTATTTGTTACTGTTTCAATATTACACACAAGATCCTTCACTATCAAGCTGGTGTCATCAGCAAACAGAAATATTTTTGAATCACCTGTAATACTAGAAGACATATCATTTATATAAATAAGAAACAGCAGTGGCCCCAGCACCGACCCTTGGGGAACGCCCCACTTAACAGTGCCCCATTGGGACTGAACATCACTACCACTCTCAATATTGCGGAGAATTACCCTCTGCTTTCTGTTCTTAAAGTAAGAGGCGAACCAATTGTAAGCTACTCCCCTTACTCCATAATGGTCCAACTTCTGCAGTAATATTTTGTGGTCAACACAGTCAAAAGCCTTCGTTAAATCAAAGAAAACACCTAGCGTTCGCAACCTTTTATTTAATCCGTCGAAAACCTCACAGAGAAAAGAGAATATAGCATTTTCAGTTGTTAAACCATTTCTAAAACCAAAGTGAACATTTGACAGCAAATTATGTGAATTTAAATGCTCCAGTAACCTTGTATATACAACCTTCTCGATAACTTTAGCAAACACCGATGGCATAGAAATAGGTCTAAAATTGTCAACATTATCAATGTCTCCCTTTTTATAAAGTGGCTTCACTACCGAGTATTTTAATCGATCAGGAAACCGACCACTCCTAAAGGAAATGTTACAGATATGGCTAAGTACTGGGCTAACATACATAGAACAATACTTCAGTATTCTGCTAGATACCCCGTCATATCCATGAGAGTTCTTGGTCTTTAGTGATTTAATTATTAACTCAATCTCCCTCTTGTCAGTATCATGTAGGAGCATTTCAGGTAACAGTCTCGGAACACTTTTTTCTAAGAGCGCTATATGATTCCCTGTTGGAATTAGGTTTCTATTTAGTTCACCTGCTATATTCAGAAAGTGATTATTAAATACTGTACATATATGCGACTTATCAGTAACACGGACATTCCCACTACGCACTGATTCTATATCCTCGACCTGTCTCTGCAGACCAGCAACTTCCTTTACGACTGACCATATGGTTTTAATTTTATCCTGAGACTTAGCTATTCTATCTGCATACCACATACTTTTTGCCTTCCTAATAACATTTTTAAGCACCTTACAATACTGTTTGTAATGGGCTGCTGCATTTAGATTTTGACTGTTTCTAACGTTTTGATATAATTGCCACTTTGTTCTACAAGATATTCTTATCCCTCTAGTCAGCCACCCAGGCTGCCTGTTTGTGCTAGTACCCTGTTTTAAACGTTGTAACGGAAAGCAACTTTCAAAGAGCATGAGAAAGGTCTTTAGAAAAGCATTATATTTATCGTTTACTGTCTCAGCGCTATAAACATCTTGCCACTCTTGTTCCTTTATAAGGTTTACAAAGGTCTCTACAGCAACCGGATCAGCTTTCCTGAACAGCTGATGACTATATTTAACACGAGTTGCAGCATAAAAATCTTTTAAAGTTAAAATTTGCGCATCATGATCTGAAAGGCCATTCACCTTTTTTCTAACAGAATGCCCTTCTAGTAATGAGGAATGAACAAAAATGTTGTCTATGGTTGTTCTACTGTTCCCTTGCACTCTCGTTGGAAAGAATACGGTTTGCATAAGATTATATGAATTAAAGAGGTCTACCAGCATCCTCTTCCTTGCACAATCACTTATACAATTAATATTGAAGTCACCACATATAACTAACTTTTTGTATTTCCTATAAAGTGAACCAAGAACCTCCTCTAGCTTTAGCAAAATTGCTGTGAAATCGGAGTCTGGGGATCTATAAATAACAACAGTTACAAGTTTAACTCCGTTAAATTTAACCACACCTGCACAACATTCAAACACCTTTTCAGTGCAGTACTTTGAAACATCAATTGACTCAAATGCGATGCCGTTTTTCACATACATGGCTACTCCCCCACACCGCAAAGAGCTCCTCGAAAAGCAGCCAGCCAACCTGTATCCTGGTAAAGGAAGCCTCTGAATTATCTCCTTATTTAAGAAGTGTTCAGATATACCAATAATTTCAGAATCAACATCTATAAGCAGTTCACTAACTTTATCCCTAATACCTTGTATATTTTGATGAAATATACTAATTCCCTCATTACTCGGATACCTAAGCTTTGTCAAAAGTGATTCCCTTGTTAGAGAGACTTCCCTTAAGCAGGAATACCTATCAGCTGACTTCAATCTAAAAAAGGTGCAGCTCTAACACACACTACTGCAGGAATTTTCCCATGAGTGATCCCACCAACCCCACCTATGCTGTCACCTATAAGCTTTGCCAACCTCCCCTTCCCATACCTGTTGAGGTGCACGCCGTGTCTAGTGAAACCCGTCCTGCTGATAGACTCCACCGACATCACTGAAATGTGACCCATGCTTTCTGTCATCAGCGCACCCCCAAGTCTCATGTTATTACGCCTGACGGCTGTATTAAGATGAGGCCGATCGTGACGCTGAAACAGTTCCACGAAATGCACATTCGTGTTGCCAGTCTGAGTGGCTATCTTTTCCAGGTCACCATCTATGTTATACTCCCCATCCCTACCAATACTATTACCAGCCCCACCCACAATCACTACCTGATCCTCTTTAGTAAAATCCCTACATAACCCCCCTATGTTAACAGTCACCTGAGCCAACCCTGCATTAGGCTTCACAATGCTGGTGACCTGGTACTCACTCCCTAGCACTTCCTGCAACTGCTGGCCTACACCTCTGCCATGAGAACTACCTAACAGCAGAACCTTCTTCTTCGACTCTGCAACTGTTCTAGCCACCGTAACTACTGAGGTCTGCTGCATACTTCCTACATCTACAGCTACTAGATATTCCTCTCCACTAGACTCTGACAGTTGGTCATATCTATTGTAAACACCAATAGTAAAACTATCTGAAAATCTTCTTCTCCTAGCAGATCTCTTGCCAACAGCCAGCTCCCATTCCCCAACCCCCTTCTCCCTCCTCATCCTATCTAGCTCCTCCTGTGCGTTTTTCAACTGCACCTGAAGGGCACAGATCTTACGCTCCTGCTCCTCTATCAGTTTACTCTTGCTACATAACCTGCAGTTCCAGGAGAGGATCTCACCAGAATGCCCACTGGCTTCCCCACTGCATTCCCCCCAGTGAAAATACTTCGAACAAGTGTCACACCGCAATCCACTACTCACGAACCTACGGCAAAGCCCACACTTCTCACTCATGGTAAAATTTTACTTTTTCTAAGTTCCGCTACTACAATAAGAAGATGCTAAAAACCTGACTACAATAATCACAAACTTACTCTACAAGGGAAGTAACTACTATTATTAACAGTATTAATAAACAACAAATGTGAATATAACAAAAGACTAATACAGAAAGAGAATCAAACGTCTAATCACACAGTAACGAGCTGTAAACAGTTCCCAAAAGGTTCTTCTGAAATTATTTCACCAGAAAACACCACGAACACCGGTTGAAGACTACTAAAGTTCCTAAATAAATCACTATGCACAAACAATTAATTAGTACTTAGCTTTCGATGCGCCGCTACAGCTGCAACTGGTCAGCGCGGAATGTAAACACAGGCAAGAGGTTAAGTTGCTCGATACGAAACACTCACAAATATCACGTCACAACAGAAGAAAGGCAGAGCTGAATGAAGAAACCACTAATACGTCACTTATATAGTAAATATTATCACAAAAACCGTTAAAATATGTATCTGGAACCTAAAAATATATGAAAACTTAGAGAGCGATGTCACACGCAGTCACTCGCTTATGACGTCACACCAAAGGCATAATCAGTCTTAGATGATGATGATGATGATGATGATGATGATGATGATGATGATGATGATGTTACAACCGTTGCTCAGTGTGACTACTATATGAGTTGCCGTACGGATACCATTTCACAAACTGTAATAAAATGGAACACCTACAGCAGTCCTTACGATTTCTTTAAATGGCTACCAGTTTCGGTGCTTCAGTGCACAATCTTCAGGCCTTAACTGCCGCTCAGAGGGATAACTCCATCCGTATATACGATTCATCAGTTGGTGGCTGATGGTTGGGGACTCAACTTCGTTGTAACAGGTAGGCTGTGGAAACGAGTTCACAGATGGCCATTGATGAATGGTGTATGCGGATGGAGTTAACCCCCTCAACTTCAGTTAAGGCCTGAAGATTGTGCACTGAAGCACTTAAACTGGTAGCTGTATAATAAATAACATCAGTAAAGACGGCTGTACGTGTTCTATTTCATTAAATAAATGAAGACCCTCAAACCTCCTATCAGAAAGATGGACGTACAAAAAATTTCACAGATTGTTTGCAGTACTTTTTGAACGGTGAACAACAGGATGTTCGACTGTCATGGCGCAGCTCGTGTACTGCTTGAACATCGCACAGTGCGTCCAGTTTTCTTAGTCGTAGCAACGGTAACTTCCTCAACAATTTGTGGTGCAGTTGGCTGTCCACCTCTCCCAGGAGCAATTCACAAATCTCCAGTTAATTCGATCATCTGAATGATGTTGTTCAGCCCCGGTGCGGAAAGAGGACCTCTCCATATTGCTTTAATGTGTTGATACTCGAGATCAGCAGCAGCAGTAACGCTGTTGTTTTCATAAAAGAGCTTTACGAGTAAAGCCCCGCTCACATTGTCTAGACCTGTGGTGATTGTGTGCAACTGTAATGCAGACTTATGCTTATGTTTCAATCCTACGTCGCCGTACCAATACCGGCGCCTAACTGCGAGTCATGACTCTAACACTAGTAACAACGCAAATCCTGCGTCGCAAAGTCTAAAAATTGGAAATTTGTGATAAGTTCCTATGGGACCAAACTGCTGAGGTCATCGATCCCTAGGGTTACACATTACTTGATGTAACTTAAACTAACTGACGCTGAGGACAACACACACACCCATGCCCGAGGGAGGACTCCAACCTATAGCGGGGCAAGCCGGGCGGCCCGTGGCAAGGCGCTTCAAATCGCGCGGCTACCCGCTCGGCGCACAGACTGAACAATATTCTTGTAAAGTTGGGTACCCGTACGGTAAATAGTTTTCTGTACATACTAGCTCAAGTAGTGAAACTTTAATTATAATCAGCCTGAATGCAACAGTCCCGCCAATGAAAGAAACTGGTAGAAACCAACCTCGGGGAATATCAGTTTGGATTCCGTAGAAATGTTGGAACACACGAGCCAATACTGACCCTACGAGTTATCTTAGAGGGCAATGACCTTGCCGCAGTGGATACACCGGTTCCCGTGAGATCACCGAAGTTAAGCGCTGTCGGGCGTGGTCGGCAGTTGGATGCGTTACCATCCAGGCCGCCATGCACTGTTGCCATATTTCGGGGTGCACTCAACCTCGTGATGGCAATTGAGGAGCTACTTGACCGAATAGTAGCGGCTTCGGTCAAGAATACCATCTTACGACCGGGAGAGTGGTGTGCTGACCCCACGCCCCTCCTATCTGGATCCTCCATGAGGATGACACGGCGGTCGGATGGTCCCGGTACGCCACTCGTGGCCTGAAGACGTATTTTTTTTTTTTTGAGTACGAGTTATCTTAGAAGATAGATTAAGGAAAGGCAAATCTAAATTTATAACATTTGTAGACGTAGAAAAAGCTTTTGACAATGTTGACTGGAATACTCTCTTTCAAATTCTGCAGAAGTCAAACACAGGGAGCGAAACGCTATTTACAATTTGTACAGAAACCAGATGGCAGTTTTAAGACTCGAGGGGCATGAAAAGAAAGCAGTGGCTGGGAAGTGAGTGAGAAAGAGTTGTGACCTGTTCCCATAGTTATTCAATCTGTATATTGAGCAAGCAATAAAGGAAAATGCCCCTCTCATTTAATAGCCAGACTGTGATTCGTGCATTCAAACAAACGTCAGTGGCATGTATTGTGAACGTCGATGACAAATGAGGAGTGTGCCGATTATAAAATCTCCATGATGTGAAACCGGAAGTGGGCCTCTGCAGTACACGGCTACCTGTGATAGGGACGTGCACAATTTGTGCCACTGGCGAAGCCTAAGTATTGGGCTGGCAACTGAATGTTTTATGCGCAGCTCATGGTGTACATCAATACGTCTTTTACAGATGGGTTGTGGTAGTCACGTGCACCAGTAAGCAATTATAACTGCAAGATGTAGAAATAAAATGCAAAGTATAAAGAAAAAAATAGCTCTGAGCACTATGGGACTCAACTTCTGAGGTCATTAGTCCCCTAGAACTTAGAACTAGTTAAACCTAACTAACCTAAGGACATCACACACAGTCATGCCCGAGGCAGGATTCGAACCTGCGACCGTAGCGGTCTTGCGGTTCCAGACTGCAGCGCCTAGAACAGCACGGCCACTTCGGCCGGCGAGTATAAAGAAAGAACATGCCAAAGCTGAACTGCATACTGAAATTACAATGTGAGCTGACTGACCAGCAATGTTTTAAAATGTTCAAATGTGTGTGAAATCTTATGGGACTTAACTGCTAAGGTCATCAGTTCCTAAGCTTACACACTACTTAACCAAAATTATCCTAAGGACAAACACACACACCCATGCCCGAGGGATGACTCGAACCTCCGCCGGGACCAGCCGCGCAGCCGATGACTGCAGCGCCCAAGACCGCTCAGCTAATCCCGCGCGGCCCCAGCAATGTATTAAATAGACTTAATAAGAGAAACTTATAGACAACATTGAATTTGAAATTAGTAGGAGTCAAATAAATAACATGGCATTGGTGATGGGTCAGGCAATACGATAACTGAAGGAAAAGTGTGGATAACTGGTTGAAAGAAACATGTGGAGCTTCAGAATAAATACGGCGAGACTCTCAGTCGTTGCATTCCCTATGCAGTTTCAACACACTGTGGCCAATATAGTCACATACTTGGTGATTACAATCAAAGCGTTGCTACTCACGAAGGTCCAGTGTGTGCTGTAATTATAGTATGGCAGCGGAACTTGGTAGTTATTCTAATGCGTTAATGCAGAACCGATTGACGTCGGAAGGAATTAGTTCCAATTTTGGTCACTAGGTGTAAATCTCGCGCTTTGAACTCGAGAAATACGTATAGAAATATTTCCATATGTAATGGATAAGGAATGGGACATGTGAAGAAAAGATCAAACGACTGAAAAAGGCATAATGTTTATTTTGTTATTAACTGCCGCTCATACAATTTGTTCAACATGAGCACCAGCGACGACGAGATCCTGTACGATTCGAGTTGCACCTGGTGGTCAAAATTTGAACTAATTTTTTTCCAGCGTAAATCGGTTCCGCACTAAAGCATTAGCATATCTACCAAGTTTCCTACCATACGATAACTACAGCCCACTCTGGACCTCCGTGTGTAGTTGTACGTCAGTCGTGGTGCCTTACTGAACTGCTCAAACCGTCAATCTATGGTGAACATACCGATTACTTCTTTAAAGTCAGTACCGCCATTAGACTGTTGTTTATTTACAGTGTTACATTGACACTTACACAATCATGATTTCGGCTTCAATGTGCCATTATCAAGTTTTTTAAGTGATATAAACTGCCAAAGATGGCATACTGCCGTATTATGTCGTATTACAATACACTGTTAGACACATTGTCTAAGAGTCGATGTTTCTGGCAGAGCCTATCGACTCTTAGACAATGTGTCTAACAGTGTATTGTAATACGAAAGTATGTCATCTTAGACAATTTATAACACTTAAAACACTTGATAATGGCACATTGAAGCCGAAACCATGATTGTGTAAGTGTAAATGTAACACTGTAGATAAACAATAGTCTAATGCCGGTACTGACTTTAAAGAAATATATTATGACTGTGGTCAAGCATTATGAAAAAATCATTATAAACTTATTACTGGTTGCTGAAATCCATAATAGTGGAATCGGGCAGTAAATATGAAAGAAAACTAATATATAACATTGTTTTATGCACTGAACTGTGAACGTTGTACAAGTTCACAGCCCATTTCAGTAATCTGGTAAGTGGATTCTACAATACTCAACGAGATAAATAACAACAAATCTGCTGAGCTAGAATATTTTTTTTCCGCACTCGCTCTTTTCCTCTTGCTCTTTTAGTCAGCTAGATAAACTTGCTCTCGCAGTGGACGCGAGAGAACAGGGAAGCGTTCATCTCGCTAATGATGTGTCTGGTGTCTGTTTGGTTTGCTCGTTACACTTCTGCTGTCACATATTTTTTTAGCAGCTATGTAACGATCGGGAGTTTGTGAACTGTTGCGACAGCCGGGTGATGATATGACACGGGCCACTCTCGAATTTTTAGTTTTTTGTTTTATAATTTTTTTCTACTCTCTTTTGGGTGACGTGATGATGATTTACTCCTGCTCCACAATTTTAACTTAAAGTTCCTGGGCTGTGGCATGTGTGATGCAACGGAATTTGAAACTGGAATATAAAACAGTTATAAGCATCTCCCCGTATTCACGGCATTATTGCGATGCTCGCAATTCATACGCAACAGATGAAAATTACAGCTGAAAAATGCGGCAAAAATGCAAGCTTTCGACGCATTTGATTATGCACATTTGAATCATAAATTATAAGGGGCTGTATTCGCAGCTTGAATTGCTAAATATAAATGATAAACAGAAAGTGGTATTCACTGTTCGCTGTCGCAGTAAACAAACTGACGAAAAATGCCGGAGGAGCGCCATGAATGCAAACTAAATGATACCTCATTTTTCGAAAAGAATTGTGAGGTGGATATGTATCGATCTTCTCGACATTGAAAATGACTGCATGCATGAAATATAAGTAACTGGAAAAAATTTTTAAACACTTTGGTAGCCGCTCTGTATGGTCCAGCTTCCAACGTACCACTGTGTCCCGTGCATGGGTTATCTATATTTCACTCAGAAATAGTGTGCCAATGGAGACGTTAGAGGTACACAAGTAAATAAAACGAGTACTTTTAATTCGAGGTCTGTATCAAATTGTTCTCGTTATAAATACGTAGTTAACTGTGTTGCGAGTCTCTTGTACACTACTGGCCATTAAAATTGCTACACCAAGAAGAAATGCAGATGATAAACGGGTATTCATTGGACAAAGATACTATACTACAACTGACATGTGATTACATTTTCACGCAATTTGGGTGCATAGATCCTGAGAAATCAGTACCCACAACAACCACTTCTAGCCGTAATATTGGCCTTGATACGCCTGGGCATTGAGTCAAACAGAGCTTGGTTGACGTGTACAGGTACAGCTGCGCATGCAGCTTCAACACGATACCACAGTTCATCAAGAATAGTGACTGGCGTACTGTGACGAGCCAGTTGCTCGGCCACCATTGACCAGACGTTTTCAGTTGGTGAGAGATCTGGAGAATGTGCTGGCCAGGGCAGCAGTCGAACATTTTCTGTATCCAGAAAGGCCCGTACAGGACCTGCAACATGCGGTCGTACATTATCCTGCTGAAATGTAGGGTTTCGCAGGGATCGAATGAAGGGTAGAGACACGGGTCGTAACACACCTGAAATGTAACGTCCACTGTTCAAAGTGCCGTCAGTGCGAACAAGAGGTGACCGAGACGTGTAGCCAATGGCACCCCATACCATAAAGCCGGCTCATACGCCAGTATGGCGATGACGAATACACGCTTCCCATGTGCGTTCACCTCGATGTCGCCAAACACGGATGAGACCATCATGATGCTGTAAACAGAACCTGGATTCATCCGAAAAAATGACGTTTTGCCATTCTTGCACCCAGGTTCGTCGTTGAGTACACCATCGCAGGCGCTCCTGTCTGTGATGCAGCGTCAAGGGTAACCGCAGCCATGGTCTCCGAGCTGATAGTCCATGCTGCTGCAAATGTCGTCGAACTGTTCGTACAGATGGTTGTTGTCTTGCAAACGTCCCCATCTATTGACACAGGGATCGAGACGTGGCTGCACGATCCGTTACAGCCATGCGGTTGAGATGCCTGTCATCTCGACTGCTAGTGATACGACGGCGTTGGGATCCAGCACGGCGTTCCGTATTTCCCCTCCTGAACCCACCGATTCCATATTCTGCTAATAGTCATTGGATCTCGACCAACGCGAGAAGAAATGTCGCGATATGATAAACCGTAATCGCGATAGGCTACAATCCGACCTTTATCAAAGTCAGAAATGTGATGGTACGCATTTCTCCTCCTTACTCGAGGCATAACAACAAAGTTTCACCAGGCAACGCCGCTCAACTACTGTTTGTGTATGAGAAATCGGTTGGAAACTTTCCTCATGTCAGCATGTTGTAGGTGTCGCCACCGGTGCCAACCTTGTGTGAATGCTCTGAAAAGCTGATCATTTGCATATCACAGCATCTTCTTCCTGTCGGTTAAATTTCGTGTCTGTAGCACGTCATCTTCGTGGTGTAGCAATTTAAATTACCAGTAGTGTATTACAATTGCTAAATTGGTATGCGTTATTACTTCTATAACCATCCTTGTTCATTGTACGTAATAAAAATGAGACAATCTGTTATTCTATAACAGTGTAAAGAAATCTAAGGCTCTGAAAAATAATAATTTGTCTGAAATGATCGATCATTTTATCACTCTTCTAAATATATGCATAGTCTTTTTCTTTTTCTTTTCTTCTGTCTTTATCTCCAATCCGCTCAGGGTGGTCAGTGTCATTAAAATATTTGGCATGGTTAATTTAAGGGGTGGTCGGGTGCCCTGCCTGCCGCACCCCGGTATCCCCCGGGATAGAATACACTGACATGTCAAAAGTCATGGGTTAGCGATATGTACGTATGCAGATGAGTGTAGTATCACATTGAAAGGGTACAGTACCGCCCGACATTGAAAATAGGTAAACATTCTTCGTTATTCTTGTCAGAACAACATATTTTTTTGTAATAATAATTCAATTTCACTTAATACACCTAAGCCGGATACCAGTGTAGGAAAGAATGACAATTTATTTATTTAATTGATCACACGTGCACTCCCACAAAATAAATCCATACATCCAATTTGATGAGATCTGCGAAACGAATAAATGTATGGTCGTCTGCTAACCGCAGATAGTGAATGTTCAATATATGATCATCTTTGAGACGGTCCTTTTGTCACCTTTGGTGGAACCAAAGAGATGAAATTTACCTGAGCTTTGAGCGCCTGAAATGTGGCTGACCAATACGGTAGCAACGTGCTCCCCCACTTCGATAGAGGTGGGAGATGACCTGAAAAACGTCCATGTTTCAGCATTCTGGCGCTGGATCTTGTGTTGGTAAGACCTGTCTTAGGTGTGCTCCGTAAAGACAAAAGAGTGGATGGGATGGTATGCATGTGGAATACTTAAGAGTAGTTTGGAATAATAATTTCTCTATTTCAGGAACTTTTGTGGGGAGAATTAAATGTAAGGCAGGTAATATTAAGGGGATCGTAGTAATCTTCGGAAGTGACCAACGGTCACAATGAAACCACGTGAAGCAGTAAGCTGAAATACCTCCGAGTGCATAAGTTAAGCTGAATTACTGGCGTGTGTACTATAAGTTGGAAATATTTAAGAATTGGCGTGTGCAGAACTTGAAATTAGAGACGAGTACTTCCACGTGGTGAGTACTGTGTGAGTCTCAATCTGTGTAGGAGACAAAGGATAAGGAGAAGTACTCGTCCATGGTATCAGTTGAGGACTCGCGTGTGTGATGAATATGTTCTTAATATTACTTTGCGTGTTATGTTTCCGTGTGACGCTAGATTCAAACTATAATACTGTGAGAGTGAAGCAAGGTGAGTCAGGCGTCTATCCAGCAACGCCACCTGGTTTCCATTGCAAAGGAAGACGTGCATATATCCTCCAGAGTTCATAGTAGGAAAGAAAAGTTACGAAGTGGGGCAGTGTCGTGTGAAACTGGGATGAATACTAATGGAAGTGGGAAAGCTGAAAGTGATGTAATTATAACGTCGTGACTATTCCTTCTGTTGTATTCCATGTTGCCAGTGGTGTATTTCATGTAATTTAAGTATGTGTGGTTTGCATGGGAGAGTAGCAAGATAGGTTCAGAGGCAGTGGGTTATGCATGTTCCTTTTTGTACCGCTCGGTCTGGAGGAAATTTTCGTAATAATGGTGTGAGAGTCGAAGTGTGAGATATAGCAAAAGATCCACCATCCTATCCAGAAAGTGCACTGTAGTGTTAGATAATTAGGAGACCATAAGATAGAGAATCACCAATCTAAAGCCATGCCCACTGGGCGGAGTTTCTCATGTGCAATTGTTGTAGAAAATGTAATGGTGTGTTTAGGTTATAGAATTTATCGGAATAAATAAGATAGTGAAAAGAAAAAGATTGGTGGCCTTTTCCTTCGAATATTATGTTGTCATGATATCCAGAATTTATGTGTGCGCCATTCATATTCAGTGCGATGGCCACGTCTTGATCAAAGCCGTTGGGTAAGAAAGAAAATGTGGTATTGCCAGTGCGTAGTGAATAGTCAGAGTTGTATAAATTACTAATAGTCAGATGTGCTTTATCCGTTTCCGTTGCGTAATATTCGAACAGGAGAATAATTTGTAACTTAATTGTGAGTACTAGAGCTCATGTTACTCGATAAATAAGAATGAATCCACTCGCTTGGCAGACCATTCATCTTGCAGGCCTGACTGCTTGATGCCATAGTATGAGCAAGGCATGTGGGTACCTCTCAACATACACGAGGTATAAAACGGCAGTGCATTGGCAGAGCTGTCATTTGTAATCAGGTTATTCATGTGAAATCTTCCCAACGTGATTATGGCCGCACAACGGGAGTTAACAAACTTTAAACGCGGAATGGTATTTGGAGTTAGATACAGGAGAGCAAGGCGTTTCGGAAGTCGTTAGGGAATTCAGCGTTCTGTGATCCACAGTGTCAAGGGAGTGCCGAGAATACCAAACTTCAGGCATTACCTCTGACCACGCAGTGGTCGAATGACTCCACTTAAAGACCGGGAGCAGCTGCATTTAATAGAGTTGTGAGTGTTAACATACAAGCACCACTGCGCGAAATAACCGCAGAAATCAGTGCGACACCTATGACGAACGTATCCGTCAGGCCAGTGTGGAGAAATTTGGCGTATATGGATTATGGTAGGAGACAAACGACGGGAGTGCTTTTGGTAACAGCATGTCATCACCTGCAGCGCCTCTGCTGCTCTAGTGACCATATAATTTGGACCATAGACGACTGAAAAACTATAGCTTGGTCGGATGAGTCTCGATTTCAGTTGGTGAGAGCTGATGGTATGGTTCGATTGCGGCGCAGATCCAACGAAGCAGTGGACCCAAGTTGTCAACAAGGCACTGTGAAAGCTGGTGGTGGCTTCATAATGCTGTTGGGTGTGTTTACATGAATATACTGGGTTCTCTGGTCCAACTGAACCGATCATGGACTGGAAATGGTTATGTTGCCTACTTGGAAACCATTCACATCCATTCATGGACATTTTGTGTCCAAAAAACAACGGAATTTTTATGGATGACAATGCGACATGTCACCGGGACAAAATTTTTTTGCAGTTGGTTTGAAGAGCTTCGCGGGATTAGCCGAGCGGTCTCGGGCGCTGCAGTCATGGACTGTGCGGCTGGTCCCGGCCGAGGTTCGAGTCCTCCCTCGGGCATGGGTGTATGTGTTTGTTCTTAGGATAATTTAGGTTAAGTAGTGTGTAAGCTTAGGGACTGATGACCTTAGCAGTTAAGTCCCATAAGATTTCACACACATTTGAACATTTGAATTTGTTTGAAGAACATTCTGAATGATTAGAGCGAACGATCTGGCGACCGATCGAATATTTATGGGACATAATGGAGAGTCAGATCGTGCATAAAATCCTGAACCGGCACTACTTGCGCAATTATGGGCGCTGTAGAAGCAGCATGGCTCGGTATTTCTGCAGTGGACTTCTGACGCTTTGTTGAGTCCATGCCACGTCGAGTTTCTGCAGCACGCCTGGCTAGGCCTGGCAAAATGAGGTCGGACCCTATATTAGGACGTATCCTATGACCTTTGTCACCTCAGCGTATGGGTACTCCATCTGTATCTCTAAAAGTGAGCGAAACTTTTTTAAATATTTCAGAATCGTTCATATGAGGCAGGACTTAGGTACCAGCCCAGTATTCACCTAGAGGGATGTGCCAAACCACCTGAAAACCACACTCACGCTGACCGGCATACCGACCCTCATCGTTAATCCGGCGAGCGGATACGATTCCGGACCGGCGCACCTAACCGTCCTGGAAGCGGCACCTTAACATGCACTCCTATCCATTGAAGCGCCAAAGAAATTGGTATAGGCACGCGTACTGAAATATAGAGATATGCGAACACGCAGAATACGGCGCTGCGGTCGGCAGCGCCTATATAAGACAGCAAGTGTCTGGCGCAGATGTTAGATCGGGTACTGCTGCTACAATGGCAGGTTATCAAGATTTAAGTCAGTCTGAACGTGGTGTTCTAGTCGGCGCACGAGGGATGAGACACAGTATCTCCGACGTAACGATGATGTGGGGATTTTCTCATCGACTATTTCACGAATGTACCGTGAATATCAGGAATCCGGTAAAACATCAAATCTCCGACATCGCTGCGACCGGAGAAGGATCCTGCACACATGGGACCAACGACGACTGAAGAGACTCGTTCGGCGTGACAGAAGTGTAGCCCTTAGGCAAACTGCTGCAGATTTCAATGCCGAGCCATCAACAAATGTCAGCGTGCGTACCATTCAACGAAAAATCATAGTTATGGGCTTTCGGACGAATCTCGTTTCCAATTTATCGAGCGAATGGACGTGTACAGGTACGGAGACAACCTCATGAATCCATGGATATTGCGTGTCAGCAGGGGACTGTTCGAGCTGGTGGAGGGTGTGTAATGGTGTAGGGCGTGTGCAGTTGGGGTGATGTAGAACCCCTGATATGTGTAGATACGACTCTGACAGGATACACGTATGTTACCATCCTGTCTGATCACCTGCATCCATTCATATCCATTGTGCATTCCGACGGACTTGGGCAATTCCAGCAGAACAATGCGACAACCCACAAGTCCAGAATTGCTACAGAGTGGCTCCAGGAACACTCTGTTGAGTTTAAACTCTTCCACTGGCCACCAAACTCCCCACACATGAACATTATTGAGCATATGTGGCATGCCTTGCGACGTGCTGTTCAGAAGAGATCTCCACCTCCTCGTACTCTTACGGATTTATGGACAACCCTGCCGGATTCTTGGGTCATTTTCCTCCAGGTCTACTTCACACATTAGTCGAGTCCATGCCATATAGTTTTGTGGCACTTCTGCGTTAAGCTTCTGAATATTACCGCGCAGAGTTATAAAGTGTAATTCACTCTGTCAAATCTTTCTATTCATTCTTCCTTTTATTTCTTCGTCATAGAATAACAACTGCCCATATACACTGAAGACTGAAAGAAACTGGCACATGAGAAGGAAAAATAGGAGGTGAATATGTACTAGAGGAAAGGAATGAACGAGGAAGGTGTCTGGTAGAATTTTGCACAGACCAGAATTTAATCATCGCTAACACTTTGTTTAAAAATCATGAAAGAAGGCTATACACGTGGAAGAGACCTGGAGACCCTGGAAGGTTCAGATTGATTATATAACCATACGACAGAGATTTGAGACCAGATGTTAAATTGTAAGACATTTCCAGGGCCAGATGTGGACTCTGACCACAGTTTATTGGTTGTGAAATGTAGATTAAAACTTAAGAAATTGCAAAACGCGGAAAACTAAGGAGACGGGACCTGGATAAGTTGAAAGGACCAGAGGTTGTTGAGAGTTTCTGAGGGAGCATTAGGCAACAATTCACTAGAACAGGGGCAAGAAGTACAGTGGAAGACGAATGGGTAGTTTTGAAGGATGGAATATTGAAGGGAGCAGCAGATGAAGTAGGCACAAAGACAAGGCCTAGTAGAAATGCTTGGATTACACAGGAGATATTGAATATGACTGATGAAAGGAGAAAATTTAAAACTGCAACAAATTAAGCAGGAGAAAGGGAATACAAACTTTTAAAAAGTAAGGTTGACAGGAAGTGCAAAATGGTAAGCAGAAAAAGTTAGAGGACAAATGTAAGGATTTTTAACAGTGGTTGTCAAACGTTTTCGCTCAAGAGCCCATATTGACACTGTGGTTTGACACATCGGTTCTCATGGGAGGGAGGGGGGCTAAAGTGGCCGAAACACCATGGTTATTGATAGAAGCTTGCCAGTTACACATCTGGATCTACATGTTATAAAGTATCACATGTTTTCAAGTGAAACGTAAATAACATATAGGAACTGAATACATTTTGCTGAAGACTTACATAGCGACCAATTTTTCGTACCTAAACGGGTAGACCGCAGCAGGTTTCTTGGTTTGTTTTCTCATTCCCGGGCGTATTTACTTGGCGTCTTGGCGCCCTGGTATCTGAAAGAATAACAAGCGGCTGCAGCAGAGCACTTTCAATCGGGTTTTTATTGGGCCAAATATAACAAAACAGAAAAGGTTGTAAATAATAAGATTTTATTCATTCAACTCTGCCCCAAAGGGATAGAATGACTGATGATAGCCTTGTATATAAAGCAGTTTAGTAAGAATTCAGTTTCATGTTGAATTTTGCGTGGTTTCTTTTTTTCCCTCCCGACCGGTCGCTATTAGTGATCCACAGAAGAATTTACGAAACTGAAAGCAATAACACGTAGGTCAAAAGATGTTATTTAAATGTTTATATACAAGTAAGGTATATACAAGCGAGGTAACACGAATAATATAAATGACCTGCCTTACATCAGACGCCGGCCGCTGTGGCCGAGCGGTTCTAGGCGCTTCAGTCAGGAACCGCGCTGCCGCTACGGTCGCAGGTTCGAATCCTACCTCGGGCTTGGATGTGTGTGATGACTTTAGGTTAGTTAGGTTTAATTAGTTCGAAGACTAGGGGACTGATGACCTCAGATGTTGAGTCCCATAGTGCTTAGAGCCATTTGAACCTTACATGAGACGACTCAAAAATCAAAAAGGTTTTACTAAAAAATAAAGGGACAAAGTTCCCCTGTCAACCTCTCTGACATCAATGGCGGTACAAGAACTAGTCTGACCACTTCTGGACAGGCAGTAGGGCTGTTCGGGGCAAAAAACAGGCAAAGGCCAGTTTTCCCGATCTGGACATTTTACCTCTCTTGTTGCTAACCTTCATAAATTAGTATGTTACATTAATTAATAACAGTAGCTGCGATCTGAAACACGATCGTAAACATTTACTAAATGTTTTGAATGTCACTTTTTATCTACTCATTGCGTTGCGCTACAACAGCCTTAATGTTATTCCATATTACTTGCTACAGACATGTACTATATTTGAAAATGCACTTCTCCATAACTCGCAATCACGAATCTATGTTAATGTCGTTTGAATTTTACTCAATAGCTGCTGATGGATGCAAGTTGCGGACGCTAGTCAGTTGTCAGCACTGGAAGACAAACAATAAAATATTCCTCCTCTCAGCCCTATAATCACTCCGCCTCTGAGGTGAGAGGCAAACTTTCCTTATTTACACCCCTAATCAGCAATGTCAATTATAATCGAGCACATCTTAAAATACGACAGTCTCTGTAAGCGTTTTCGTTTGTTACTAATGAGGAAAAATGCACTCTTTAAAAAGCTGTTAACGATAGTTGACATTTTTCGATTCTTATGTTACTTCCTACAAGTATGTTACTCGTAATATAAAATATGGATGAGAACGGCGGGCCGCAACAATGGATTCGGGCCACGTGCGGCCCGCGGGCCGCCGTTTGGCGACCTGTGATTTATAATCGTATATCGCTAGAGGAAAGACAGGTAACGTTCACAGGTAAATTAAAGATGTCTTTGAAGAAAAGAGAAGCTGCTGAATGACCATAAAGAGCTAAGAAAGAAGGGAAAGCAGAAGGTGAAAGGAGTGTATACAGGGTGAAGAAAAAATGCTGCACTTGGCGGTTTGCATGTTATTCCTCGTCTCAGTTCAACAAGAAAGTGTATCTAGCAAAACCGAGTCCACCCCCCCCCCCCCAATAGATTTAAGGCTCTTGCAACATTGTAACTGCGTGCATCGTGGCCAAGAGCAGGTAGCATGAATTCTGCGCTGTGCCGGTGCTGTTCCATTAGCCCAGTAAGACGAGGGAAATGCCGTGGGAAACGATATGTAGACTCGCTGTTGAGTAGCGTTCAGAACAAACATTTGTTTTCCAGTTAAAGCATCAAATTGTATCCAATTTACACCTCCACAATACGGTATCTTGTATATTTCCTTCTGTTGCTGTTGGCTTTATTTAAACATTAAGACACAGAACCAACTCCTTACAGACGCAAATGACCACTTAGTTTCGTCCGTGACACAAATAAAGAAAATGGGAAATAATAGTGGATACAGTAAAATCGTCTGTATCGAATGAGGTACAAAAAACACAGTAGGTAGGCTACATTAGAGTGCACATTATGCTGTGCGCAATAGTTCCATTCTGTATGTTTTACGTCCAGTCTTATCTTCACAAAGCTGGTACGTACTTGTGCGAGCAACGTTCACTTTAGAAAAGGTGTTCAAAGCGACCACCTTGCATTTGAAAACGCCTCGCCACTCACTGGATCATACTTTGCTGGACCTACACACCACCACCTATTTCTAACGTTGTCGAAACGACGTGCAGGCGAGTTATCAGGTCGTGTATATCTATGCATGGAGTGCTATGAACTTGTTCTTTAAGTGTTTCTACATATAAAAATTTAGTGGATTAAGGTACGGGAAAGTGGAGGCCAGAACCCTGGATTACCACGAACAATCCATTTCCCTGGAAACGCTTCATTTACACAGTTAAGCATATTCATTCCAAGTGTGACGGTGCACCATCAACCTGAAACTATAGCTTTCACCGTACACCAAGTGGAACGTTTTCCAATGCATCAGACAAAGTACTTCAAAGAAACATATGATAGAGGGGCGCATTCGATTCGTCCGACAATAGGTAAGGACCCAAAAGCACTCCTCCCACGATTCCAGCCCACAGGTTTATAACAAAGCGTGTCTGAAAGCCACATTTACGGATGTGGATTGTGTTCCGACCAATGATGTCTGTTGTAGGGGTTGAAAATGCCTTCATGTGTGAAGCTAGCTTCGTCAGTCCTCATCGTGTTCTTTATAATATATTCGTTATCTTCCACTTGGTGCAAAAGCCATTCACAAAACTGTACTAGTTCTGGCAACTAGTGTTGAGTTAACGAGTAATGATATGGACGCAATTCTTCATCGTGCAACACTTCAACAACAAGACTTTGAGATGTCTGTAAGTGCCTAGTAATATCATCACAAGTACGTCGCCAAAGTGTCTGTTGAACGATTTCAAGAATCGCCTCCTCTGTTTCTGGAGTGTGTTTAGTCCTTGGACGATCTCTGTCCATTACTTGTTGATTAAGATTACTGGTTTCCCGAAAGAGTTGCTCCAGGCCACGAAAACATACTTATCGGGGTGGCACCGTTGAGGATTCCATGCAGCGTATAAACGAGCGTCAGCAGCTTGGATATCGGGAGCACGCAGCGCAAAAAGCACAATGACGTATTCATCGTTTGTGTACTCCATTGGAAAGCCGCCCTACATGAACTTGACGGGACCAGTTATAGTCGTACACTGCGTGGTTAGTAGACACACGCAAGCAGTTTCATGGATCCCACTGTCATGCGATACGTCATTGTCATGTGGCAAAATGTTGTTCTGCTTATAAACAACGAGAACTAGGAAACGGACGACTCGGGGAAAAAAAAGGAGCTACGACGGCTGGTACGGTCCTGACCCTACAACTTATCTTAAAAGATAGATTAAGGAAACGCAAACCTACGTTTGTAGCATTTTTAGACTTAGAGAAAGCTTTTGAGAATTTTATTCGACTGGAATATTCTATTTGAAATTCTGAATGTGGTAGAGGACAAATAAAGGGAGCGAAAGGTTATTTACAATTTGTACAGAAACCAGATGGCAGTTATGAGAGTCGAAGGGCACGAAAGGGAAGCAGTAGTTGAGAAGGGAGTGAGACAGGGTTGTATGACACCCCCACTGTTAGTCAATCCGTATATTGAGCAAGCAAGAAGGGAAACAAAACAAAACTTTGAAGTAGGAATTAAAGTCGAGGGAGAAAAAATAAAAACTTTGAGGTTTGCTGATGACATTGTAATTCTGTGAGACATAGCAAAGGATTTGGAAGAACAGTTGAACGGAATGGGCAGTGTCTTGAAATGAGAATATAAGATGAACATCAACAAAAGGAAAGCGAGTATAATAGAATGTAGTTGAATTAAATCAGGTGATGCTGAAGGAATTAGATTAGGAAATGAGACACTTAAAGTAGTAGATGAGTTTTGTTATTTGGGGGGAAAAGTATATGATGATGGTCGAAGTAGCGAGGATGAAAAATTTAGACATGCTATGGCAAGGAAAGCGTTTCTGAAGAAAAGAAATTTGTTAACATAGAGTATAGATTTAAGTGTCAGGAAGTCGTTTGTGAAAGTATTTGTGTGGAGTGTAGCCATGTATGAAAGTGAAACATGGACGATAAACATTTTAAACATGAAGAGAATAGAAGCGTTTGAATTGTGGTGTTAAGGAAGAGTGCTGATGATTAGATGGGTAGTTCACGTAACTAACGAGGAGATGCTGAATAGAACTGGGGACAAAAGAAATTTCTAGCACAACCTGATCAGAAGAAGAGACAGGTTGATAGGACACATTTTGAGACATAAAGGGATCACAAATTTAGTATTCGAGGCAAATTTAGGGGGTAAATATTGGAGACCAAGAGATGAATACAGTAAGCAAATTCAAAAAGATGTAGGTTCCAATACACATCTGGAGATGAAGGGACACAGGACAGAGTAGCATGGGAAGCTGCGTCAAACCAGTCTTCGGAATGAAGACTACCACAGAACAACACAGAAAATTTACACAATAAAACTAATGTATTAACGTGTAATTGTGTATTGAACGTTAGCTTGCAGACAACACTCATACTAGACGATATAATCGTACTTTCCACCTGAATGCTGAGAATGCTAAGCATCCAGAATAAGTAGTTTCCATTCCTAAAAAAATAAGGAAAACATGGTTGCAGTGACTGTTATGACATTGTTGTTGCTCAAAACTGCATACACCAGCAAATTCCAACTCGATGACCTACTTGGTAGCTGTAGTAATTCACTATGAAAGACAGAAGGGTAATGCGTGGCGAAGTAAAGGAAGTACATTGCTTAGTGCTACGAAAAAAGGGGGTGCATGCATACAAAGCTACGTTGTTGTCAGGGCAGACAAACGAAACCATTTAATACAACAAGAAGGAGAAAGCCAAATCATGTAAGGAAGATATTCTAATCAGGTTACCTTCCATGTGGAAAGCGGTTGCACTCAGCGACTGTTATATTCACTTGTAAATTATAGATATCAGCAATCAGTCCTACTTTTTAATTCTTTTAATTTTTCGTAATTTTTAAAATAATTTTTAATTTAAATTTTTTAAAATAGGACGACTGATTGCTGCAATCTATAATTAACAAGATATTCTAATGTTTATCAGTTCTGTACACAGCAGATAACCCCATGAGGATGTTTTTAGGTGGGTCTCAAGAGCGACACAAAAATCTTCAAAATAGCTGCATACCGCATGACCAAAATATTACAGTAAAGCCATTCCTCAGGTCTCTAGTCGAGATAGTGAGAAAGTGAGTTTATTTACCACCTGTGTCCATGGATGCGATCATGATAAACGGATATCACCACCTACTGGGTCACATAGCGCTGATCTAATCACAAAGAAAAATAAGTTTTTTTTCATAATCTGAACAAACACGCATGACAATAATTTATCCAGTAACATGATTCAGAAGTAGCACGATCTGAACGATGCGAAAGTGATACACATAAAGCGCACTGTTTGAGCCAATGGCATGCAGTGACCTTACCAAAGTAGATGAAAATGCATGTAGAAACCGCAGATCGGCATCATACGACAACAAAGTAGCAAAGCCGGCCCCTGAGTGCCTTTCCCTCCAAGCCACTTTATCTCAATTAGAATTCTAGCTTCATGGTCTCTGAACGGGACAAAGGTTCTTTGAGTATCGCGAGACACCCCACGCGAGACTGCTCAGCGATAAAGCGCAGCCCGCTACGGTCGCAGGTTCGAATCCTGCCTCGGCCATGGATATGTGTGATGTCCTTCGGTTAGTTAGGTTTAATTAGTTCTAAGTTTTAGGCGACTGATGACCTCAGAAGGTATGTCGCATAGTGCTCAGAGCCATTTGAACCATTTGATAAAGCGCAAGGTGGCCACAGCAATGCCACCTGACGGACTGCGCTACTTTAGTGCGAGACTAGGAGACAAGCGCCCGGCACAAATGCGCGTTCTATTGGAAGGAATCATCGCGAGCAGCCGACGCCTCGCAACTTTAAAAATTGTTTTTAAAATCTGCCTTCTAGGCAGGTGCCAACTGATATCTATTATTGATCAGAGATCTTGGTCGAGAAAGGGCTAGAACCATTATCCTCAGTCGAACCTAGTGCTAGAAACCGTTCTCACGATTTCAGAATGGTCCTCTACCAGTTTAAGATGACTCTAGAACAGGGAGGACTTCAGCCTCAACTGGCGGCAGAGACGCTAACAAAATAGAAGCTCTGGTGCGTCTTGACTGTCGTCTGCCCACCTCGATAGCTGCGGGCTGAGCGCGGCTGATTGCTAACGGAAAGGGCTTGGGTTCGATTCCCGGCCGGATCGGAGATTTTCTCCATTCGGGGATTAAGTATTGTGTTGTCCTTACGTCAGTATTGTCATCATTGAAATTGCAGCATTCAGATAGCTGTATGGGCACGTCCAGAAAACAAATAAAAAAGCTGTTGCCTGATCGGCAGAGAACTTGCAGAATAGATTGGAATCTCAGTAAGTTCGTGTCGTGAGTCATGCAATGCCAAGTTGCAGTAAAATTTGTTCATTGTATGTTGACCGCCGCGCGGAGCGGCCGCACGGTTTGAGGCGCCATGTCACGGATTGCGCGGCCACTCCCGCCGGAGGTTCAGGTCCTCCCTCGGGGATGTGTGTGTGTGTGTTGTTCTTAGCTTAAGTTAAAGTGAGGTGGAGCGTACAACATTAAGTTAAGTAGTGGTTTTGACTTTGTACATATGTACTGTTTGTGTTTTCCTTTTCTTTTTCGTTTATAAATGTATAGCTATGGTGTTCTTGTAATCATTGACTAAGGTCTTCTTAGGCACTTTTGGGTTTTATTGTTGTTCTGAAGAAGATGTAGTTATCTACGCCGAAACCTGGGTTAACACTTAGCACTAGGCGCTTTTTTTGCAATCGAGGCGGGTTTTCAGTTTTTTAATGTATTAACCAACGATTGCTGACGCACTGCGATGTTGAAGGTTCTTAACAATCAATTAGGCAGTTATTGTCTACTGACTTTACTGCAGTATGCAGCGTATCCCACGAGGAATGTTAAATATTCAGGGATATGAGGGATAAGACGGAAACGATCATTCGAAGAAAAAAAGGCGCAACAAACGTGGGCTTTTAAAATGTGTGCCTTAAGAGCTATGAGGACTTCCTCATGTGCGATACTATGAAACAAATCTCTTCTGCTGCAAGTTGAAAGCTCTTTGCTTTTCAAATTTTCGGAGGAGAAGTATACAAAAAAATTGTGAAGTAAACATGGATTCTACAGTACATACCTTAAGAGATAAGAACACTTGTTCAGTAGAAGAGATGTGTTTCACAGTAGCGGAGACGAAGAACTGCTTATAGTACTTTAGAACCCATGTTTACTAGAATTTTTTGCGTCGAATAATCATCGGAGTCATACCCCTAAATACTACTGAGACACTGTGTTTATGGATTATCAATTAAGTACTGTGTATGATCATCCCAGAATTGTTGTTTGTAAAGTTAATAAATTGTCTCCTATTACAAGGAAAAGGTTTGATCACTTCCAGGACGGTGATACATCACGAAGCACTCTGCATTCTAACGCGCTACAAAGGAACACCACCGACCAACGCTACTGTGCTTTCACGAAGCGAGAAACTTGGTCCCATTCGCTTCGTCCCTTTAAATGACAGTCACAAGTTACGCCAAAGCTAACGCGCCATTGAACTCGCGCGACGATAGAAAGAACTTCCGGAGAAACGAAAGGGCATTTTCAGTATTTTACGGAAAGACAGCTTTATGAACAGGAAAACAGCCGTGTACGGAGCCAGCCGGTCTCAACGGAAATAACGAGGACTGGAACTAATTTAGAGACGTACGAAGCCGACCCGATACACACAAAGTCGGCCCCTTGCCTGTTCTCTCTCTCTCTCTCTCTCTCTCTCTCTCTCTGTGTGTGTGTGTGTGTGTGTGTGTGTGTGTGGCGGGGGGGGGGGGGTTCTATAGGAACACACACCCACACCAAGCAACACATATACACACTTACACACTGGCGTGCCGCGCTGCCTGTTCCTTCCCCGCTGTATGTGCTAAACAGGCCGCGCTCACGAGAGACTGTTTATGGGTAATGGAACAGCCGAGGAAGAAAGGCAAAAGCTGCGAGACGAGACAGACTTGAGGCGTGCTGGCGCGCCATGACGTAGTGCACAGTGCCCGCCGCTGCCAACGTGGGGAAGCTGGCGGCGCTCGCCGGATATTCAAGCTTCGGCACAAAAAATGGCCGGCGCATGCGGCGCTTTTATAAGCTCCTGATTTTCCCTGAAGAAACGGCGACAGAAACGCGCTATTTCCGAGTGAAACATCCAAGAAATAAGAAGCTTATTTGGACTGCCTTGGAAGGGTTTTTTGCGTGAGCCTATCTACTTTATCACTGCCTTATTTTTAGATTTCGTCGGCGCGGGGGCTGCAGCTTGAATAAAGAAGGGAGAATTCTTTTCGTCTGACACGCAACTCGTTTGTGTTCGCTGCTGGAGAAATTCTCCACAGTGGAGTTTTTTTCTGTCGAAAAAATGCACTAATTAAATTATCGGTACATGTTGCTGATAGAGCCTTACGTTATAGTAACTACGTGAGAGGAACGATTATATTTTTTCGCCTTATGTGAAGAGTCTGGGGCCCACAGGGAATACGAGCCGCCCCCCCCCTCCCCCTATCGAATTTGTGACGTCACCCTAGTTGCCTCGGGGCCAACGAGATATGGGCCCTGCCACGAAATCCTGGAGTGACACTAGTAGGCTTGTTCGCCACACTTTGGGACCGCTTGGATCGCGAAATTAATATTTGAAAAGGTATCGACTGAATGTCTTCATTTTGTCGTTTGCTATTGAAAACTTGAATGCCTTTAAATGTACACTCAGGAATTATTAAACTCGTCTGAAACAGATACTCGCATCCCGCCGGAGACAAAATGGTTCACATGGCTCTGAGCACTATGGGACTTAACATCTGAGCTCAGCAGTCCCCTAGAACTTAGAACTACTTAAAACTAACTAACCTAATGACATCACACACATTCATGCCCGAGGCAGGATTCGAACCTGCGACCGTAGCAGTCACGCAGTTCCGAACTGTGACGCCTAGAACTGCTCGGCCACCGCGGCCGGCCCCGCCGGAGACAGCTAATGGCACTCGTAAGACCTGCAGTGTCACGTGCTGTGACGAACGAGCCACGGCGTGTCTTTCTTGTGGGCCTGGAGTGGCCTTGCCCGACATACATCATTAACTCCTGGCTACATCTGGGGTCAGCAGGGGAATTAGTATGTGAATGAAAAGTACCCACTAAAGTAACTAACTTCGTCATATGTTATGGAGAGTTTGAGTGTATTAAAGGGCGCAGCTGCAAAATATTAAACTGGTCTGAAATACACTACTGGCCATTAAAATTGCTACACCAAGAAGAAATGCAGATGATAAACGGGTATTCATTGGACAAATATATTATACTAGAACTGACATGTGATTACATTTTCACGCAATTTGGGTGCATAGATCCTGAGAAATCAGTACCCAAACAACCACTTCTGACCGTAATAACGGCCTTGATACGCCTGGGCATTGAGTCAAACAGAACTTGGATGGCGTATACAGGTACAGCTGCCACGCAGCTTCAACACGATACCACAGTTCATCAAGAGTAGTGACTGGCGAATTGTGACGAGCCAGTTGCTCGGCCACCATTGACCAGACGTTTTCAGTTGGTGAGAGATCCGGAGAATGTGCTGGCCAGGGCAGCAGTCGAACATTTTCTGTATCCAGAAAGGCCCGTACAGGACCTGCAACATGCGGTCGTGCATTATCCTGCTGAAATGTAGGGTTTCGCAGGGATCGAATGAAGGGTAGAGCCACGGGTCGTAACACATCTGAAATGTAACGTCCACTGTTCAAAGTGCCGTCAATGCGAACAAGAGGCGACCGAGACGTGTGTAACCTCCCCCTCACTTATCGACCTTAATGACAGTGAAAAATTAAACCGCGTGTACCTAATGGAAATTTGGGAAAAGCAATTGTCACCGAAATTAATTTGTCAGTAAAGAGGGAGGAAATTGTTACATCTACATGAAAGGAAAATTGCAAATGAAACTGGTGGAAATTAATTTTGAAAAGGGGTGAAGTTAATAAAGAAAGTAAGTGTGCGGCCGTTACTTTAACAATTAACTAGCGGTAATTAGATATTTGAGATTTGGGGGAAATTACGGTCGCCAGTCCTAAGGACAATTACTATAGTAACTGAAAAAGAAAGGTTATTACACATATAATTACCACTAGAAGCGTGGCAACTGAAGGTTGACACGTGTTGTGTGAAAACTGAAAGTTTGTCAGAAGTAATAAATTTCGCTACACTCTGACTTAATTTAGCAAAAGAATTAATAAAACCGGAAAATTGAAAGTTAATTTAGTGACTGAAATTAATAGTGAGCTTTGTTTCTGAAGCACATCGAAATTCAGTAAAATACGGTTAGTCTTGGGCTACCTCAACAATCATTTAAAAAGCTACTTGAATCCACGCAATTTAGAAATAAGAGATTTAACTTTGAACTTGAACTAAATGATTCTGAACAATTAACAATAGTAAAATTTAGTACGTACTGTAACACTACCGCCCTTAAACGGACGTGCGTTAGCTGCATAAAGCCTGTACTGTAATAAGTTCACGGGCTTCACCTTATAAACAAGGATTTTAGTACATAAGTTGACCGCGTGTACCTAATAGAAGCTAGATCGGACTTGTATTCAGTCAATAACTACAGTGATGCATCAAGCAAATGTAAAGTATAATTGCTCGTTCGCATGGACAAGAAGTATACACAGTAGATGCTACCTATAATTAATGATTCGGTCGCCAGCCTACTTAGGCAATGATTGAGTTTTTCCTTGTACAAGTGGGTGCATGTACAAGCATAGTAACACGTAGTAATGATGCGTTATATGGCAAAGTTTGGAACCGGAAAAATCCACTGAACTAAAGCTTTCTCCTTTTGTACTAATTTGGACGAGCTAAATTCACACAACACCACACAGCAATGATTATTACGAACTGCATTTCGTATATTGATCAGACTGAAATCGGGCATAGATTTTGCTAGAGTGCACAGTTTTGAAAACACACATACAATGTCACTATTGAAATTGGTAAAACAACACTAATACACTTAGGTTCAATAAAGGACTTAAATTTACTGGTCAAATATGATCAGCACATTTCAAGGTTTGAAAGAATGGACAAGAGAAAGGGGGGGGGGCCTAAAACTGTTATGGTCGTTATACTGAAACTGTTAAGTACTAAAAGGCAAATTAACACTCAAATTTATCAATCAATGGATAACTACCCTTTTGTCTTACTTCTGAATAATTTAACTGTCATTAGTTTTGTCTCAAGTTAATTAAATAGCATCGCTAACTCAATTCAAAAAAACTCTCTTTCAGTTTAGTCATACTTTTGTCCTTTACCAACATCTGCAATAATTCACAGAACTTTTAAATTTCTTTATAGCAAAAGTTTGACTGCTGATAATTCTCATTTACACTAAATATAAACTTTCAGTTCAGGATACTCGGGTTGCACAATACGAGGTAAGGATCCTGTCTAGGTCAGTGATCAGGATAAGTCATGGCTAATGCAATTCTGGTAAAAGTCACGTTATTATTGAACAGTTAGAAACATTTTCGACACTGGTCCACACAGATACACTTCTAAAGACGAAATAAATGTTTGACCTGTGCAAGTCGGTGCGGCGGTTGGCAGGCAGCGAGATAGCGGGCAGCACGGCACACATACAAGCACGGCAAAGGCTCTCATTACATAGGCACTTTCCTTCTTCTTAGCGTCGTAATCTTTCCAATTTCGTGCCTTAGAATATAGCCATGCCAAGTAGTCGTCGGAATCGGTTCATCCGAGGCTCAATGGAATCCACTTTTCCTGGGTAGCCGCCTCGGTACAGTACGTGTTCCTCTAACCGATTCACAACTCCGACTCTTACTGATGCTCGCCTCCGACTGACTACTGAGCCCGTTGTGCCGAACCGCGCCCAGTGTGCGTTTTCCCGCGCTCGCCTGCCTCCACCTTTTCCCGCTCCCCTACAGGTAGGGTATTCACCACAGGTTTTCTACTACACATATCCTAATGCATTACCTACGTATGGACCAAGTGTTTAAATTACAATTTCCACATTTTACAATAGTTTTAACATTAAGTACACTTTCTTTTGATTATCACATCATTTGAAATCTAACATAATTAATAATATTCATTTCAAAAGTTACTCACAGTTTCTTTAACATCACGAAAAGAGCACGAAATTAAATCAACCATTTTTCACACTAATTTAGAGAAATTCATAAAGAAAAAAATTATTATATGTACAGTTGTCGTTACACATGCCCCTGTTTCCAGAAAATTTTGCTTAAGTCCAAATTTTATGGGAACACTTAATCTTACAATTATACAGTGGTTCTGAATCTTTACTTAAATGTCCAACAGGTTTACACTACATATGTCCTTCTACTCCCTGTATATAAGTTTACACTCTTTTAACACTTCAAGAATAATTATTTATCATTTACTCAAGTGCCTTTTGCACAGTCCAACTTCTCATCATAACATTACTAAAATAGTAATTTAATTAATTCTTCTAATTTTCTCAAAGAAATAATTTAAATTTTGGAATACAAACATTTAACTACAAAAACAATTGCGTATTTTGTACACACTATAAGATAATTTGTCGCTGCTTGCTTTGAATAGCAGTCCATTTCCTTACTTACTAAACAAAATACACACACATATATTCAAAAAAATTAACTACACATATGTGCTGCCTATTGTGCGGATTTGGGCAGTCCTTTTCACTTCATATTATCACATCTCCTGGATCATATTTACAATTTTCCATCGACTATTTATCTGCCCTCATTGGTATTTGGCAGTCCTTCATATCATGGTTCATACACTGCCCATTTTCATTTTTGACAGTCCCATCTTTTATCTGGCTGATAGCATTTATCCTTTCATTTCAGTCCCTTTCTCCATATATTTTTACAGTTACAGTACAATTGGTAATCTGAAACTCACATAACTACATTAGCACACTTTCAAGGGTATACAGACATTTACAAAGATTAGTTATATTTAGAATAACTTGGGTTCAGCATAAGATACAGCACAATTACTCGTTTCTAGGAACATACAGTTTCAGGTCCACAATATTTCTTACACCTAAAGGTCTTTTGGATTTTGGGTAGATCAGGTAGTAAGCATTGTCGTGTGGAATATTCTGTATTATATATGGTCCATTATAAATATATTTAAATTTTGAAATTTCATGGTTTAGTTCACTAGACTTTTCGTGGGTTTTTAAAAGAACATAATCTCCAATTTTAAATTTCGAAACTTTTAAATTTTTATTGTGTCTTTTAGATCTAGATTCAGCTTTTTGCTTTGCCCTTTTTATCACCAATTCTTTCTTTTGATCCAATCCCAAACTTGTACAAGGTGGAAACTCTAGTTTTTCTTCAATTAAACTTTTACTACTTCTAACAAAATTTCTTCCGGTGGAAATCCTGTAGTTTCATGATGTAATGTGATCATGACATTCTCAAAATCCGATATAAATCTGCCCCAAACTCTAAATCAACAAAACAGTAATTCACTTTCATGTAACACTGAGATACAGTAATAATAAAGTCATGCCTAATACTAATATACAAATACAGTATCCTGCCCCCAGTCTCTTTATTAACAAGGCAGTCTTTTAGTGTTCATAAAACAGTCACTTAAGTCTGGTGGCTTTTTAGGCCTTCTGTTTTCTACATCTTTCACTAAGCCATTCAGATCTTGCCAACGTTTCGTTTCATCAGGTGGCTTTTTAGGTTTTGAAATTTCAAAGTCTTTACCAAGGTACAACATTTCCTGTTCTGCTATCATTTTATCAGGTGGTTCTTTTTGTTCCTGTAATTCACACTCCTTCAAAACATTTATTAAGGCGTGCCCCAGTATAGTATTATCTGGAGGTTCCTGTAAATTATGCCCCTGTTTTACATTACTGAATAATTCATTCGGTTTTTGCCCACTTTTATTTACTGTATCTTGCTCTGGAAAATTTTCACTAATTTTCTCATACCCTCTTTCAGTAAAAGTATATTCACTTTCGTTTACACCTGCAAATTCATTGTCACTAGAGTCATCATTACTCTCTTCCTCACCATCAGATTCACTTAAGTACGCTACTTTTGCACAATAGGGAGAGTTAGTACATTCATTTTCGTCTGTATTTGCGTATCTTTCATCATCTGAACTATCGTCGGAATCCGACCATTCTGAATCGCTATCAGGTTCTAACATAAAAGCTTTTCTGAGACAGGCACTAAGTTCTTCCTCTGTATTGTCGTCAGGCTTGGATTGCAATTCAATCTCCTCTTCTGGCAAAACGGCCTCATCCTCAGCTTTATTCACATCCACTGTGACTTCATATTCGGTGTAATTCTCGTGGACTTTGATTACTTTCAGGTAATAATCTGCCCCTTCTCCACGGTGCCTCTCGGTAGCAGCTTGTACCATTGGCGGACTGTTAGCAGAAGTTATTTCTTCGTCAATGCTGAGGATTTCATCCTCCAAATACTTCCTATCCTTAATCTGCATCCTATTGGCGGCACGCGTACTTTGCGCGGCGCTATTTATTCTCTCCTCTTCCAATTCGGGCCACGTCACCTTATCGACGTCCCTATCATTTCCTTTCCTATTAACTACCTTCTTTGCCTCATGCTCCTTAAAATCCTCCCACTCACATTGCTTTAGGCCCTTGTACAGATTATTGATCTGCACACGCCAATCAGTTACTTCTGCTAATTCATCCTCGCCTTTAATTTCATTGCAAACACTGCTAACCGCATCTCTCTGTGTATTCACAGTTTCCTTTATCGTTTCCTTTGCCACGGAATTATTACTCGTAAAGTTTTCATTAGCTCTGACGGCTATATTCGTATCTACTGCTGCCGTATTTCTAGCGGCTTCTTTCTTAACAGATGTTCTGCTAGGCTGGGCCGTTGCCCTCTGATGCTCCACTCGCCTGTTAACCTGTAGCGTTCTGTGCGGCAGAAATGACTCATTCTGGCTCGCAGCTGACACTTGTTTCGCCACCACACGCCGCGGCGTTCCATTCCTGTCCCTAGCCTGTCTAATTACATTACAGTCGGTCCAGTATCTTTTTTCAAATCGGGGCCGGTATGTATTGTCCGCTTCCGTTTGGCCCGCAACGTTCGCGGAAATTAGTTTCCCGCGTCGTTATTATTTTGCGCGGTATACTCTACCGCGACCTGAATAATTTCCTCTACCTCTTCCTCTGCCTCTTCCTCTCTGTATTATATTGACGCGAAATCCATCGCCGTCATTTCGTTCGTCATTATTACGATTATTACGATGACCAAAATTTTGATAATTGGCACGACTTTCGCGCCAATGGTCTTCGTCTTCGACCCTTTCTAGAAATGCTTGGAAGCTACGATGATTGCTTCCTATGTATCTCTTTGAATCTTCTGGAAGCTTTTTGTATAGCTCCCAGATAATTTCTGAATCTGATCTTCTACCTCTTAAGTGTGTCAATTTTCGGTACCAATGCTCGCAGAAATCTTTCAAAGAATTTCTGCCCCTGTTATCATGAAGCTTGGCCATGATAAATTCGCGCCATAAATGATCCTGCTTTTGTTCGGACCAATATTCTTCCGTAAATCTCTGCCTAAATTCTTCGAACGTCATTCGTTCGGTATTTAAATTTATTCCCCAGCGCTTAGCATCACCTGCTAAGGCGCTAATTACAACATTTATCTTTTCCTGATCAGACAAGTGCTCAGGAAATACTCTCTCGCAATTTTTGATAAAATCTAACGGATGCCACCCGTTATGTTTCTTGGCTGGATCGAAGCGTTCCTCGCCTTCTAACAGCTTTGTAATCGGTGTGCCATTACAGACAACACCAGGCCTACCTTTAATTTTATTCTCAAGGTCAAAAATTTTGCCTTGAATTTTCGAAGAATTTTGTTCACATTCGGTAACTCTCTCGCCTAAATCTTTTTCAGTGTCTGAAACTGCCCTTTTCAACTGTGAAATTCCTTGTTGACATTCGTTTACGATCTCAGTTTTGAGACCGAAAACTTTTTCGTCTACTTTTGTTTCTACCAGGGGCACTACTTTCTCTTGTATGTTGAGAATTTCAACATCGAACCTACTGTTAATGTTAACAATTTCCCCCTGCATAGTGTCCATATTTTTGTTAATGGTGTCAATTTCAAATTTCATAGTATTTACCACAGAACTTAAATTACCCACCTTTTGTTCTACCTGTTCTATTTGTTTACTAATTTTAATTCCCTGTCCTTCAACCTGTGCTTTAATCCGATCCACCTGTTTTTTGAGTTGCTCGTCAACGTGTGTTTTAATCTGTTCGTTCTGTGTTTTGAGCTGCTCGTCAACGTGCGTTTTAAGTTGCTCATTCTGTGTTTTAAGCTGTTCATTCTGTGTTTTGAGCTGACGTCCCTGTGTTTTAAGTTGCTCGTCAACGTGTGTTTTAAGTTGTTCATTCTGTCCCGCAATTTGTTTGGTTAATTGTTCAAATAAGTCGTTCATACTTAAAATTTTTATACTGTTTTGTTCTACAGGATCGATGTGTTCCGATTCTACTTCAGAAGTTTCTTTCGGTTCTTTCTTTATCTGTGGTGAATCAAACATGTCAGTGGATTCGTTCACGTACCCACTATCATCTACCAAGTCACCCTCTACTTCCTGTTTCATTCCTTGCTGCGTTCGAGGTGATCTCGCCATTTCAATCTATTCGTTAACGTGTTCGTGGTATTGTATGTACGCCAATTGTCTTCTGCTAATGCCATCTATTATCTGGCCGCGTAAACTCCGGCTACTGCCAGCCGCATTCTCCATTTCGCTCGGCGCATCTACCCTGCCTACATTCCCGTCCATATTGGATGCCAACTATACCACACTATTATACTTGACGCTCACTGTAATTTATTTTACTGAACTTTATTGTTATTCGTGCCACTGAACATCCACTGTTCGATCTTTACGTTAATTTGTAACCGACAACAACTGGAAGTCCTGTCACCGGGAAGCCACGTGTAACACTACCGCCCTTAAACGGACGTGCGTTAGCTGCATAAAGCCTGTACTGTAATAAGTTCACGGGCTTCACCTTATAAACAAGGATTTTAGTACATAAGTTGACCGCGTGTACCTAACAGAAGCTAGATCGGACTTGTATTCAGTCAATAACTACAGTGATGCATCAAGCAAATGTAAAGTATAATTGCTCGTTCGCATGGACAAGAAGTATACACAGTAGATGCTACCTATAATTAATGATTCGGTCGCCAGCCTACTTAGGCAATGATTGAGTTTTTCCTTGTACAAGTGGGTGCATGTACAAGCATAGTAACACGTAGTAATGATGCGTTATATGGCAAAGTTTGGAACCGGAAAAATCCACTGAACTAAAGCTTTCTCCTTTTGTACTAATTTGGACGAGCTAAATTCACACAACACCACACAGCAATGATTATTACGAACTGCATTTCGTATATTGATCAGACTGAAATCGGGCATAGATTTTGCTAGAGTGCACAGTTTTGAAAACACACATACAATGTCACTATTGAAATTGGTAAAACAACACTAATACACTTAGGTTCAATAAAGGACTTAAATTTACTGGTCAAATATGATCAGCACATTTCAAGGTTTGAAAGAATGGACAAGAGAAAGGGGGGGGGGCCTAAAACTGTTATGGTCGTTATACTGAAACTGTTAAGTACTAAAAGGCAAATTAACACTCAAATTTATCAATCAATGGATAACTACTCTTTTGTCTTACTTCTGAATAATTTAACTGTCATTAGTTCTGTCTCAAGTTAATTAAATAGCATCGCTAACTCAATTCAAAAAAACTCTCTTTCAGTTTAGTCATACTTTTGTCCTTTACCAACATTTGCAATAATTCACAGAACTTTTAAATTTCTTTATAGCAAAAGTTTGACTGCTGATAATTCTCATTTACACTAATTATAAACTTTCAGTTCAGGATACTAGGGTTGCACAATACGAGGTAAGGATCCTGTCTAGGTCAGTGATCAGGATAAGTCATGGCTAATGCAATTCTGGTAAAAGTCACGTTATTATTGAACAGTTAGAAACATTTTCGACACTGGTCCACACAGATACACTTCTAAAGATGAAATAAATGTTTGACCTGTGCAAGTCGGTGCGGCGGTTGGCGGGCAGCGAGATAGCGGGCAGCACGGCACACATACAAGCACGGCAAAGGCTCTCATTACATAGGCACTTTCCTTCTTCTTAGCGTCGTAATCTTTCCAATTTCGTGCCTTAGAATATAGCCATGCCAAGTAGTCGTCGGAATCGGTTCATCCGAGGCTCAATGGAATCCACTTTTCCTGGGTAGCCGCCTCGGTACAGTACGTGTTCCTCTAACCGATTCACAACTCCGACTCTTACTGATGCTCGCCTCCGACTGACTACTGAGCCCGTTGTGCCGAACCGCGCCCAGTGTGCGTTTTCCCGCGCTCGCCTGCCTCCACCTTTTCCCGCTCCCCTACAGGTAGGGTATTCACCACAGGTTTTCTACTACACATATCCTAATGCATTACCTACGTATGGACCAAGTGTTTAAATTACAATTTCCACATTTTACAATAGTTTTAACATTAAGTACACTTTCTTTTGATTATCACATCATTTGAAATCTAACATAATTAATAATATTCATTTCAAAAGTTACTCACTGTTTCTTTAACATCACGAAAAGAGCACGAAATTAAATCAACCATTTTTCACACTAATTTAGAGAAATTCATAAAGAAAAAAATAATTATATGTACAGTTGTCGTTACAGTACCAAGCTGAGCTGCAGTCACAGGTAAGCTAAAATATGCTAACAAAACTCGCACTCTTAATTTGTGCTTGTGTAATCTAAATATTGTAGCCAGCTATGAATACCCCCATGAACCATGGACCTTGCCGTTGGTGGGGAGGCTTGCGTGCCTCAGCGATACAGATAGCCGTACCGTAGGTGCAACCACAACGGAGGGGTATCTGTTGAGAGGCCAGACAAACGTGTGGTTCCTGAAGAGGGGCAGCAGCCTTTTCAGTAGTTGCAAGGGCAACAGTCTGGATGATTGACTGATCTGGCCTTGTAACAATAACCAAAACGGCCTTGCTGTGCTGGTACTGCGAACGGCTGAAAGCAAGGGGAAACTACGGCCGTAATTTTTCCCGAGGGCATGCAGCTTTACTGTATGATTAAATGATGATGGCGTCCTCTTGGGTAAAATATTCCGGAGGTAAAATAGTCCCCCATTCGGATCTCCGGGCGGGGACTACTCAAGAGGATGTCGTTATCAGGAGAAAGAAAACTGGCGTTCTACGGATCGGAGCGTGGAATGTCAGGTCCCTTAATCGGGCAGGTAGGTTAGAAAATTTGAAAAGGGAAATGGATAGGTTAAAGTTACATATAGTGGGAATTAGTGAAGTTCGGTGGCAGGAGGAACAAGACTTCTGGTCAGGTGACTACAGGGTTATAAACACAAAATCAAATAGGGGTAATGCAGGAGTAGGTTTAATAATGAATACGAAAATAGGAACACGGGTAAGCTACTACAAACAGCTTAGTGAACGCATTATTGTGGCCAAGATAGATACGAAGCCCACACCTACTACAGTAGTACAAGTTTATATGCCAACTAGCTCTGCAGATGACGAAGAAATTGAAGAAATGTATGATGAAATAAAAGAAATTATTCAGATAGTGAAGGGAGACGAAAATTTAATAGTCATGGGTGACTGGAATTCGAGTGTAGGAAAAGGGAGAGAAGGAAACGTAGTAGGTGAATATGGATTGGGGCTAAGAAATGAAAGAGTAAGCCGCCTGGTAGAATTTTGCACAGAGCACAACTTAATCATAGCTAACACTTGGTTTAAGAAATATGATAGAAGGTTGTATACATGGAAGAACCCTAGAGATACTAAAAGGTATCAGATAGATTATATAATGGTAAGACAGAGATTTAGGAACCAGGTTTTAAATTGTAAGACATTTCCAGGGGCAGATGTGGACTCTGACCACAATCTATTGGTTATGACCTGTAGATTAAAACTGAAGAAACTGCAAAAAGGTGGGAATTTAAGGAGATGGGACCTGGATAAACTGAAAGAACCAGAGGTTGTAGAGAGTTTCAGGGAGAGCATAAGGGAACAATTGACAGGAATGGGGGAAAGAAATACAGTAGAAGAAGAATGGGTAGCTTTGAGGGATGAAGTAGTGAAGGCAGCAGAGGATCAAGTAGGTAAAAAGACGAGGGTTAGTAGAAATCCTTGGGTAACAGAAGAAATATTGAATTTAATTGATGAAAGAAGAAAATATAAAAATGCAGTAAATGAAGCAGGCAAAAAGGAATACAAACGTCTCAAAAATTAGATCGACAGGACGTGCAAAATGGCTAAGCAGGGATGGCTAGAGGACAAATGTAAGGATGTAGAGGCTTTTCTCACTAGGGGTAAGATAGATACTGCCTACAGGGAAATTAAAGAGACCTTTGGAGAAAAGAGAACCACTTGTATGAACCTCAAGAGCTCAGATGGAAACCCAGTTCTAAGCAAAGAAGGGAAAGCAGAAAGGTGGAAGGAGTATATAGAGGGTTTATACAAGGGCGATGTACTTGAGGACAATATTATGGAAATGGAAGAGGATGTAGATGAAGATGAAATGGGAGATACGATACTGCGTGAAGAGTTTGACAGAGCACTGAAAGACCTGAGTCGAAACAAGGCCCCCGGAGTAGACAACATTCCATTGGAACTACTGACGGCCTTGGGAGAGCCAGTCACCACAAAACTCTACCATCTGGTGAGCAAGATGTATGAAACAGGCGAAATACCCTCAGACTTCAAGAAGAATATAATAATTCCAATCCCAAAGAAAGCAGGTGTTGACAGATGTGAGAATTACCGAACAATCAGTTTAATAAGCCACAGCTGCAAAATACTAACACGAATTCTTTACAGACGAATGGAAAAACTAGTAGAAGCCGACCTTATGGAAGATCAGTTTGGATTCCGTAGAAATACTGGAACACGTGAGGCAATACTGACCTTACGACTTATCTTAGAAGAAAGATTAAGGAAAGGCAAACCTACGTTTCTAGCATTTGTAGACTTAGAGAAAGCTTTTGACAATGTTGACTGGAATACTCTCTTTCAAATTCTAAAGGTGGCAGGGGTAAAATACATGGAGCGAAAGGCTATTTACAATTTGTACAGAAACCAGATGGCAGTTATAAGAGTCGAGGGACATGAAAGGGAAGCAGTGGTTGGGAAGGGAGTAAGACAGGGCTGTAGCCTCTCCCTCATGTTATTCAATATGTATATTGAGCAAGCAGTAAAGGAAACAAAAGAAAAGTTCGGAGTAGGTATTAAAATCCATGGAGAAGAAATAAAAACTTTGATGTTCGCCGATGACATTGTAATTCTGTCAGAGACAGCAAAGGACTTGGAAGAGCAGTTGAACGGTATGGATACTGTCTTGAAAGGAGGATATAAGATGAACATCAACAAAAGCAAAACGAGGATAATGGAATGTTGTCGAATTAAGTCGGGTGATGTTGAGGGTATTAGATTAGGAAATGAGACACTTAAAGTAGTAAAGGAGTTTTGCTATTTAGGGAGCAAAATAACTGATGATGGTCGAAGTAGAGAGGATATAAAATGTAGACTGGCAATGGCAAGGAAAACGTTTCTGAAGAAGAGAAATTTGTTAACATCGAGTATAGATTTAAGTGTCAGGAAGTCTTTTCTGAAAGTATTTGTGTGGAGTGTAGCCATGTATGGAAGTGAAACATGGACAATAAATAGTTTGGACAAGAAGAGAATAGAAGCTTTCGAAATGTGGTGCTACAGAAGAATGCTGAAGATTAGATGGGTAGATCACATAACTAATGAGGAGGTACTGAATTGGATTGGGGAGAAGAGGAGTTTGTGGCACAACTTGACCAGAAGAAGGGATCGGTTGGTAGGACATGTTCTGAGACATCAAGGGATCACCAATTTAGTATTGGAGGGCAGCGTGGAAGGTAAAAATCGTAGGGGGGAGACCAAGAGATGCATACACTAAGCAGATTCAGAAGGATGTAGGTTGCAGTAGGTACTGGGAGCTGAAGAAACTTGCACAGTATAGAGTAGCATGGAGAGCTGCATCAAACCAGTCTCAGGACTGAAGACCACAACAACAACAACATGAATACCTTACCTGAACTTTGAAATTAAAGCAGTGTAATCGAATGCTATTACTTTAATGCTGGCGTTTGAATTTCAACGACACTCGGGTTCATTCCGGAAAAGGAGGGGACCCTGCTTGGTAATGCAATTGGGACAATGAGCAACAAAGGTTCATGCTAAGTTGCTGTAATTTTGTGATGCAACAATTTTAAAAGCAGAGCTCTGCCATACAGTTCTAAAACTTTACGTGCTTCCAGTCTTCCTTGTTGGTTGATTGGAGGTTTGAAGTCGTCGGTCAGGGAGTTGGCGATAGTCACACATTGTCGGCCGTCGCTGTTGCAGAAGCTGGATGTTGGCGCGCCTCCTTCTCGACACTTTCACCAGGCGAAACGGGCTCTTGATGTGCGCCAGCTAATGCTTCCCGTCCGCGACACCGTGTCAGAAACTAACATAGCAAGTCGAGCGCAATTACATGCTGCCAAACCCCGAACGCGCGGCAACTCGCGGGAGCGTCACACAACACACCTGCTCCACTGCACTACCCAGCCAGACTCCCCTCTGCCCGCGCTCCACGCGGCAGAGTTAACACTACCAAAGATCCTAAACACTTTCGTTCTTCACACGACCTATCGATGTATTCGTTCGATAGTATAGTTTGCCCTAGTCCAGACCCAGCGTATACATACAAATAATATTCAAAAAACAAACCAATTATACATCGACATAAATGCATATATATATATACAAATAGTAAAACAATTACAATATACAAAGACAGAGAAATGTTATATCTTCAGGTAACAAAATAAGGAAAGAAATTTGCAGTGCAATACATGGAAATAGGAGGATATGCATTTGCGGCGTTACACGTGTAACCAATGGCACCCCATACCATCACGCCGGGTGATACTCCAGTATGGCGATGACGAATACACGCTTCCAATGTGCGTGCACCTCGATGTCGCCAAACAGGGATGACACCATCATGATACTGTAAACAGAACCTGGATTCATCCGAAAAAATGACGTTTTACCATTCGTGTACCCAGGTTCGTCGTTGAGTACACCATCGCAGGCACTCCTGTCTGTGATGCAGCGTCAAGGGTAACCGCAGCCATGGTCTCCGAGTTGATAGTCCATGCTGCTGCAAATTTCGTCGAACTGTTCGTGCAGATGGTTGTCGTCTTGCAAACGTCCCCATCTGTTGCTCAGGGATCGAGACGTGGCTGCACGATCCGTTATAGCCATGCGGATAAGATGCCTGTCATCTCGACTGCTAGTGATACGACGGCGTTGGGATCCAGCACGGCGTTCCGTTTTACCCTCCTGCACCCACCGATTCCATATTCTGCTAACAATCATTGGATCTCGACCAACGCGAGCAGCAATGTCGCGATATGATAAAACGCAATCGCGATAGGCTACAATCAGACCATTATCAAAGTCGGAAACGTGATGGTACGCATTTCTCTGCCTTACACGAGGCATCACAACAACGTTTCACCAGGCAACGCCGGTCAACTACTGGTTGTGTATGAGAAATCGGTTGTAAACTTTCCTCCTCTCATCACGTTGTAGGTATCGACACCGGCGCCAACCTTGTGTGAATGCTCTGAAAAGCTAATAATTTGCATATCACAGCATCTTCTTCGTGTCGGTTAAATTTCGCGCCTGTAACACCTCATCTTCGTGGTGTAGCAATTTTAATGGCCAGTAGTGTAGTAACTTGCTTTCCGGCGGAGACAGCCACTGCAGATCGTAATTGACCTGTAGTGCGTCGTACTGTGACGTGCGGCAAGGGGACCATATGTCTCGTCAGCCTCAGACAAGTGATTCGAGTACAGCCGTGTTATGTGACACAGCCTATGAGTCGCGAGCACCGAGTCGCCTGTTTTACTTCGTCATGTCAGTTTGTGGGATGAAGCTCGTGCCTGTTGCAGAGGCTCCCCTCTCCGTAGTGCCACGTGGCAGAACGGGGTCCGGTCTTCTTGCGACTGTTATTCTCGTGACCGCCGTTGCCAGGAATCGTGTACGGTGGCTACAATCCCGCCAATTCTTTCTGCAATATCTCAGATGGAATATCCAGCTTCTTCTCGCCCAAATACACCACCCAGTTCAAACTTAGTGAGTTGTCTTCCTCAGCGTGAAGGTATTTTTAACTAACATCAACTTACCACCTCCAGTCTCAAAGATAACTAACGCTGACGGCCGTTACAGCGTGTATTTAAAGCAAACCTAATTTGCATCCTCATAGTGGCACTACTAGCTCCACTCTTATGCCACTGGCGTTAAATTTGAAAATACGTTGTCTTTCAGATGTAGAAGCACGCCTACCAACTTTTGTTTATGTCGCACTCCTTGATGTTGCGATTTTTGTTTTTCGTCAGTGTATTTACTACTCACCTGAAAAATAATACCTCAGTATTTGAGGTGGCATGATAACTCTAAACAGTGATTCTATAACATGGCTGTTGGCTGCTCACTACAGGATTATTCACATAGCGTAATGGTGTAAACACAGTAGCTCTATATCAAAGCTCCGGTAGTGAAAATACTATTATTAAAAAACAGTTACGTTTCATTGGTCTACAGGGCGGTATCGCAATAGGGACTAATGCAGGAAAAGATCCCTAACAGAAGAAGGAGCAAGAAAGGTAATATGGACGTAAGGCCGAAAATGCATTCCTAGGGACAAGCTCGACCCTTTTCAAGGTAGTGTTAAAGGACCTTTGAACTTGATTTCAGTACCAGCAACAGGCTGGTGGCTGAGGAGCTTGAGATAAGGCAGACGACAGTGCGGAACATTCTCGACAACTGCCACTATATGTTTCACTTACTAGCTACGGGTTTGCCTCTGTTGAAACTGTTTTGTGGCTGATTCGTCGAGCAGGCAACCACAGCGCTCGGATGTCAGTCACCCATTCTATTCATAGATGAAGCTATCTTTATGTATCTTTACGAGGGGTGGTATCGTCAACCTTCGCAACACTCACCTGTGGGCTACAGAGACTCCTCTTGGTATCGCGTTCGACGAAGCTGAACGTACACTCATAAGGCGAAAGTTGGGAACTAGTAATACACCCAGGATCATTACTGAACACAGTTGTTTTGAGGTGGTCCAGGTACCATGGTGCTGGAAGGCATACTGTTGCATGGGTTCACTGACTTCCAAATCTCTGAACATGGCACGGTCACCGGTCACTGTTACAGTGACACTGTAATTCTTCCCCACGTGTGCGTTTTCAAGACTGCATTGGGCACTGACTACATTTTTGTGGATGATAACGAACGACCTCATCGAACAGCGCAGCTGGAGAACGTGTTGGAACAATATTCGGTGAATGGACTGGCTTTCCCATTCCTCCGACTTCAATCTCATCGATCATGTGTTGTGGGATGTGATGTGGAGACGTACGGCAGCACGCCCACGCGCACCAACGACCATCCCGCAGTTGTCAACCGCAATACTGGAGGAATGGAAGGCCCTACCACAAGGACACCCTACCAAGCTTGCTACCAGCTGGGAGCACTTTGCAGAGTAAGCATGACAGTCCGTGCCGATCACAAATTCTACTGAGAACCATGTCCCGCCATTTGTAATGTACAGGGATCATCAGGAATCGCCGCGATTCTATGTAATTATTGCCTTTGCATATAAGTATAATGTCTGTTCGCCTCATTGCGTATTTCCTTCAGCTAACTTCCGTACAATACTGTAGCAGTTCCTTCTGCGAATGGTCCAAGTTTCATCGAACTATGTTACTTGGCAGTGACACATCATGCGAAAGTTACGTTCGTTCTCAAGTTTTGCAGACCAGTCATAACACTAGCCTGTCGTGACACAATCTTATGTTACCCTCTGAGAGGATTTATAATTTTGACCGTGCTTGTATTTTTAACGGATAAAGGTCTCGCACAGTAATTTAGAATGTGGTGAATTTAACAGAAAAAGTAAACAGGCTTTAAACTTTGGGATTTAATGAAAGTAGTAAAATTCATATACAAATGAAAATTCGGACGGTCACCAGCCCAATTAGGCACATTAATTTGTACATTGTAAGACGTATGCTTTGCCGGCGATGGGCGAGGCATGGCAGAGTCTCTGACCAGAGAGTAGTAGGTAGTTAGTTGTTGCTTGTCGCTAGTCTGCGCTTGTCTGGGCGAATCGACAGTAGTCTTGAGTAGTCTGCGCGAGTCGGCGGTAGTCGGCGCGTGTCGGCTGTGTGCTCTGCTCGGGACTCTGGTCAGGACTCTGCAGGATGGGTATTATTGTACACTCCTGGAAATTGAAATAAGAACACCGTGAATTCATTGTCCCAGGAAGGGGAAACTTTATTGACACATTCCTTGGGTCAGATACATCACATGATCACACTGACAGAACCACAGGCACATAGACACAGGCAACAGAGCATGCACAATGTCGGCACTAGTACAGTGTATATCCACCTTTCGCAGCAATGCAGGCTGCTATTCTCCCATGGAGACGATCGTAGAGATGCTGGGTGTAGTCCTGTGGAACGGCTTGCCATGCCATTTCCACCTGGCGCCTCAGTTGGACCAGCGTTCGTGCTGGACGTGCAGACCGCGTGAGACGACGCTTCATCCAGTCCCAAACATGCTCAATGGGGGACAGATCCGGAGATCTTGCTGGCCAGGGTAGTAGACTTACACCTTCTAGAGCACGTTGGGTGGCACGGGAAACATGCGGACGTGCATTGTCCTGTTGGAACAGCAAGTTCCCTTGCCGGTCTAGGAATGGTAGAACGATGGGTTCGATGACGGTTTGGATGTACCGTGCACTATTCAGTGTCCCCTCGACGATCACCAGTGGTGTACGGCCAGTGTAGGAGATCGCTCCCCACACCATGATGCCGGGTGTTGGCCCTGTGTGCCTCGGTCGTATGCAGTCCTGATTTTGGCGCTCACCTGCACGGCGCCAAACACGCATACGACCATCATTGGCACCAAGGCAGAAGCGACTCTCATCGCTGAGGACGACACGTCTCCATTCGTCCCTCCATTCACGCCTGTCGCGACACCACTGGAGGCGGGCTGCACGATGTTGGGGCGTGAGCGGAAGACGGCCTAACGGTGTGCGGGACCGTAGCCCAGCTTCATGGAGACGGTTGCGAATGGTCCTCACCGATACCCCAGGAGCAACAGTGTCCCTAATTTGCTGGGAAGTGGCGGTGCGGTCCCCTACGGCACTGCGTAGGATCCTACGGTCTTGGCGTGCATCCGTGCGTCGCTGCGGTCCGGTCCCAGGTCGACGGGCACGTGCACCTTCCGCCGACCACTGGCGACAACATCGATGTACTGTGGAGACCTCACGCCCCACGTGTTGAGCAATTCGGCGGTACGTCCACCCGGCCTCCCGCATGCCCACTATACGCCCTCGCTCCAAGTCCGTCAACTGCACATACGGTTCACGTCCACGCTGTCGCGGCATGCTACCAGTGTTAAAGACTGCGATGGAGCTCCGTATGCCACGGCAAACTGGCTGACACTGACGGCGGCGGTGCACAAATGCTGCGCAGCTAGCGCCATTCGACGGCCAACACCGCGGTTCCTGGTGTGTCCGCTGTGCCGTGCGTGTGATCATTCCTTGTACAGCCCTCTCGCAGTGTCCGGAGCAAGTATGGTGGGTCTGACACACCGGTGTCAATGTGTTCTTTTTTCCATTTCCAGGAGTGTAGAAGGTAAAGAAGCAGCCTTGCGCATATCTAGTAATGTATATTAATTGTCATTTAATTTCTTTAAAAAAAATGCCCCAATAATAATTGTTGTAATATAAAGTAACTTTTTTAAAAGAAAAGCATTCATTTCAATTTAAAGAATATTTCCAATGCATGATCATTGCTTCCAAGAATAAAAAAAAATACATGCCAGCATTGCACGAAGCTGTGTCGAAAAATTTCTACTTAAGAGCAGATATATTTGCAGTTTTTATTGAGGTAAGAATTTTTGCTTTTTTATTCAGAATACAGGGCCGAAGGGCAGCGCTGCTGTCCTCATAAAATTTTCCAGGTTACTATTTTTTTTAATTATTATTTCCGGATTTACGAATTGAATTTTGAGATTACATTAAATGTGAATGCATTTCAGCATAGAGATCATAAATGGGAAGTAATTTTGTTCACAGGTTACAGTATTTAAAATTCGTTTGATTATTAATTTTGTGGGGAGTTTACGCTTGGTTCATGGTTCGTGGTTACGTAATTAAATATTTTTGTGGGGAGTTTACCCATGGTCCATTTTCATTATTATTTTTCTGTGTGAAGGTAACACTTGGCGACATCCGGCCAGGATCGTATTTCTTTGTGAATCTTCTGAGAAGTAGTCATATATCTGCTCTTATTTACTTAAACGTAGTTTGCATCTGGCGCAACTCATTTACTAATTTGTCACTCTTTCTTTCACAAATCATCGGCAATTTGTTGCTATTTGTTGTAATTGTGTTTGTTGCATTTTGCATTGTCCTTGTTTCATTTGTGCTTAATTCTGATTTGTGTAAAAATGCCGCGAAAAACTGTTAACAGTACATCGCGATGTGTAGTGAGTGAAATAGCCGACTCAAATAATTTGACCGATAGTATTTGCGACACTCAGTGTAATGATGACAGTCCTCCATTTACAGACAATCAGTGCGTACTGACCACTAGTAATGATTTTTATCCTACTGACGAGCAAACAAATTCGATTGTGTCGTTTGTTAATTTAACGACAATTGATGACGCGGGACGTTCTGTTACAATGAACGTTACCCAGCTTAACACACCCGGTTTTCAAAATTTGCATAGTGAACAGATGAATTTTTCTAACAAAAATGAATAGTGTACTCAAAGTACGGCAGATTTATTTGATTCCGAGGTAGTGACTAACAGTGCACATCCGATTGGAAAACATTTTCAAGAATCACAAAATGACCGAATGGTTACACAAAACGTGACAATTGCAGGTACGCCATTAAACAGCACAGAGAATAGAGTAGGTAATATTGGCTTGGATCAAATTATGGCACTATTGCTACAACATTGTGCAAATTTCAAACAACTTAATGAAAATTCTATACAACAGAGTGTAAGACAAGGCTACAATCACAAACAACTTAGTGAACAAAACCAACAGCTTAATGAAAATTTCAAACAACTTAATGAAAAACAAGACAAGCTTAATGAAAATTTCAAACAACTTAATGAAAAACATGACAACCTTAATGGAAATTTCAAACAACTTAATGAAAAACATGACAACCTTAATGGAAATTTCAAACAACTTAATGAAAAACATGACAACCTTAATGAAAAACTAGACAACAATTCCAGACAGCTTAGTGAACAGATTACAGCCGTTGCCGTGCAGTGTCATGATACTAAGGAACAATTACGTGAGGAAATTGAGGCTTGTGCTAGGAAAAGTAGTTAAGAAATTAGATCTGTTGCTCAAGAATTAACGAATACGCAAGCAGCTGCAACAGAATCACGTAGACACGAAATTAGTGCAGTCGCTAAACAATGCTCTGAAAACACAACACAGTTACGCGAGGAGTTTAAATTAATGTCAGCAGAACTTTCGCGCACACTGGATGCAAAAGTAGACGCGAAATTCGACCAACAGAACAGTCAAATTGACGAACGTTTTAATCACCACCTACAAAACAGTGAAACGCGTCACCGTAAATTCATAAAGGAACAAAATAAAGTAAAACGACAAGTCATGGAAACAATTACTGCTCAGAGACAGGAAGATAAACGTAAATTGTTTACGAAAGCAAAAACATACGTAGACAACAATATTGCTACAGTATCAGATGAAATTAATACTATCAAACAGTTGAACACCGAATTGCGTGATGAAATTTCCGATCTTAAATCAAAAACAGATACACACACAGTAGACTTTCAGAAAGTGACCGACAGACTTGAACAATTAGAACTAATACAGGATTCCGATATCATCAAAGCAGACGTTAAAAAATTGAACGAAACCACACGTAAAATACAAAAACAAATTAATGTTTGTGACACTAAAAACGATGATCAGGTAAAAATACTGATGAATTGGCCAGTCGTATTGACGTTATTGAAAGTAATAATGACACCAAATCAGACGATACTTCACCGATTTCGTTTAATCAAACACCTGAATTCCCAAATTTACAGCAGACGATCAGTGAGATAGATTCGTCCAATAATACATTACGTAGAAAATTGTCAACTTTACAGCAAGAAGTGACAGAGATGAAAAATGTTTCAGTCAATAACACGGCACAGCATACGCCACATTCCGAACATTTCTCACACTCGTACAGCCAGTATAACTTAAGTAATTTACAGAGACTATGGGACTTAAAATCCGAAAAGACACAGAAAAACAGATTCTTATGCAATCCTGAACCTGTTCATACATTCAGTGACGATAACGTTGATTATAAGCAATTTGTATGTGTAAAAAAATCTAAGGTATTTAAAAATGACAGAGCACAGGTATACACTTTGAACTGGATTTATTTTTGTACTTTCACCGCCATTGCGTGTAATGCAGAAACTAGCATTGGCTTGGATACAACAATTTGCTTTCGAATTTTCACCGGTATTGCTGTAACACAAAAGCTAAAATTTATTTGTAGCGCGTAATTCACCTCAGGGGATTCATTACGCTTTAATGAATATGTGCCGTAGCGTGCACAGGGCCCCGAGCCGTAGTAGTGCTATTTCATCTTTAGTTTTCTGCGCTGTTGCCTTCTCTTCTACTATCCTTTATATCTATTAAAACAGCTCCTCAACTATCGCTCTACCTAGAATTAAGAAAAGTGTAAAGAAAACCTGAAACGACAAGTTCTACCGAAAGTGAAATTTATCATTAGACGCTCTAGAAATGACAACCATGAGAACTTTAATACCAGATAAAAATTTAATCATCAGTATGTACAAAATTTTCAGCAGTCGCAAACACATTTTGGTAACAATAGACGTTTTTCCCCGCAACAGCATGAAAGCCAACCGGTTTGCATACCTAACCAACAATGTAATGTACAAGGTCAACCAAGTTTTAATGTTTCGCCGCCTGCACGTATAGCGTCAGCTCCAACAAATAGTAACGCACAGCAACAAGGAAATAACTACGTACAGAAAACACATCCTTTTAAGTCCTAGCGCAATGCACCGTATGGAAATGACTATCATGACAGACGTAAAAATAATGAGCACAATTTTCAGTGTACACTTAATAACAGTCGGTCTTATCAGCAGCAAGAACATCAGCAACAACATATTATCATGAATGAACCAGACAGTAGGTATCATCCAGAACGTAATACGTCAGGAAGAAATAATAGAACAGTACAAATAGTGGATATGCCACAGCATCCTCCTGAAAATAATAACACGTCAGATAGAATTTGACTAGATACAGTACAGGTTGCATCTTCCAGCAACGTAAGCAATACTTCAGATACACAGAACCTTATTCACGAAAATGTTATTACTTTTGACGACATCCGAGACACTCTTTTGCAGGAAATACCAGTTATTCAAAAAACCATTTCACACCCTGTCAACGAAGTTAAAATTGGATCATCGAAATTTTCTGCAGTAATCGATTCTGGATCACCTATGTCAGTTATAAATGAAGAAACTTTCAACGAGTGTAACAAAGAGAATACCTATCCTACGTTACCACTAGGCAAAACGAAAGTAAAAGGAGCAGTATCTAGTAAAGGACTAGATGTAAAATTACAGACACATTTATCATTTTGTATTGCAGGTCATACATTTCACTGAAATTTTTGGATTGTTCCCTTATTGACAACAGACGTTATTTTAGGTACGAATTTTCTGGTACAACATGACGCAATTATTGACTTTCAAAACTCCTATTTAATTGTGAAGGATGAAAATGTACAACTGGCTTTAGAATTTCAGCACTCTTTATCTGCAGAAGAACAAACAATTAATCGTACAGAGGTCATTTCCGCATCACGTAACATAGACTGTAATTCCACATTGTTCACAGATACGTACGTACACAACTATAATACTCCAGACGAAGCCGACTATGACGTCATACACATAATTTCTGATAAAGTTAAACAGAGCAGTGCAAATACAGACGACGAACGCACGCAACTACGCAAAATTCTTTTACAGCAAGCTCCAGTTTTTGACAATGTTCCTGGTACTATGTCCGGTTTTATGTATGAATTTCAAATTAAACAGCACGACACGTTTAAAGCGAAACATTATCCCATTCCGTATATTCACAGAGAACAAGTTAAGAAAGAATTGCAAGCTATGTTTGACCAAGGAATTATTGAACCGGCAGTTAGTCCGTACATAAACCCGCTCCATATTGTTAAGAAAAAGGATGATTCACTTCGCCTCGTACTTGATTCGCGTCACACCAATGACATTATTATTAATGAAACAGATCGCCCACAGACACTAGAATAACTTTTACAGAAATTTCATGGTACTGCTATTTATTCCACATTAGATTTGAAATCGGGATTTTGGCAAATTCAACTCCATCCGAACTGCAGAAAGTACACGGCTTTTCTCTGTTTTGGTGACTTATCAATTTAGTAAATTACCGTTCGGTTTAACTATTTCTTCAGCAGCATTTATTCGCGGTTTGAATACAATACTTCCGACAGAACTTAAAGACAGAATCACAACGTACGTAGACGACATTCTTATTGCAGAAACTAACTGGTCTAGACACAATCTGATTCTTGAACAACTGTTGCAAACTTTTCGTGCACAAGGACTCACAGTTAATCTCAGTAAATCGCACTTTGTCAAAACTTCTATAAAATTTCTTGGACATGTAATTTCAGCAGAGGGCATTACGCCTGACCCGGAAAAACTTAAAGCTTTACGTGACATTACTGTTCCTACGACGAAGAAACAACTACGCAGTTTTTTGGGTTTAATTAACTTTTTTCCTAAATTTATTCATTACTCTGCTGTAGACACCCCTAGATTATGTCAATTGACAGGTAGAAACACTATTTGGTCCTGAGATAGGCAAGCACATTCTGAATTTGTGAACCTGAAAGAAGCCTTGTTGAATGCACCACTTTTATCGCACCCAGATCTTACCAGAAATTTTTCCATTGCCACCGACAGTTCTAACACCGCTTTAGGCGTACATATTTTTCAGGAAATTGAAGAAGATGGTTGTACCGTAATTAAAAACATAGCCTTTGCGAGTCGAATTCTGTCACCTGGTGATGACTGGGTGTTGTGTGATGTCCTTAGTTAGGTTTAAGTAGTTCTAGGTTCTAGGGGACTGATGACCAGAGCTGTTAAGTCCTATAGTGCTCAGAGCCATTTGAACCATTTCTGTCACCTGCTGAACGCAATTATTCTGTTACAGAACTTGAAACATCATGTGTTGTATGGGCTTTTACCAGATTTAGGCATTTTCTTTATGGAAGACATACTACCGTTTACACAGACCACAGAGCGATACAGTTTTTACTTTCGGCTAAATTTACACACGACAGATTAAGTAGATGGAAACTTTATTTGCAGGAATTTAATTTTACAATTGTTCACATTCCCGGTACACAAAATATTGTAGCAGACGCACTATCCCGTTCTCTCAGCAACAATCAGCAAGACATCGCAACCAACTCCTGCAAAGCAAATTTCAGCGTCATGTACATTCAAGAAGTTGCATTTGAAAATTTCATTTCGACGTTATTACAAGACATAGCACAAGAGCAGAGTAAAGACAACGTGTGCAAAGAAATTAAACACCTTTGGCAAGATAGGAATAATGTTACCATTAGAAACCATTACACTGTATGCAATAATATTCTGTTTCGCCGCTCTCATCCTGACAGCAACAATTAGTTATTCTGCATTCCTGACGAACTTGTTAACAAATTAATCTGGTATATTCATTTAAGTCCCTCCATGAACCATGGACCTTGCCGTTGGTGGGGAGGCTTGCGTGCCTCAAGGATACAGATGGCCGTACCGTAGGTGCAACCACAACGGAGGGGTATCTGTTGAGAGGCCAGACAAACATGTGGTTCCTGAAGAGGGGCAGCAGCCTTTTCAGTAGTTGCAGGGGCAACAGTCTGGATGATTGACTGATCTGGCCTTGTAACATTAACCAAAACGGCCTTGCTGTGCTGGTACTGCGAACGGCTGGAAGCAAGGGGAAACTACAGCCGTAATTTTTCCCGAGGACATGCAGCTTTACTGTATGATTAAATGATGATGGCGTCCTCTTGGGTAAAATATTCCGGAGGTAAAATAGTCCCCCATTCGGATCTCCGGGCGGGGACTACTCAAGAGGATGTCGTTATCAGGAGAAAGAATACTGGCGTTCTACGGATCGGAGCGTGGAATGTCAGATCCCGTAATCGGGCAGGTAGGTTAGAAAATTTGAAAAGGAAAATGGATAGGTTAAAGTTAGATATAGTGGGAATTAGTGAAGTTCGGTGGCAGGAGGAACAAGACTTTTGGTCAGGTGATTACAGGGTTATAAATACAAAATCAAATAGGGGTAATGCAGGAGTAGGTTTAATAATGAATAAAAAAATAGTGCGGGTTAGCTACTACAAACAGCATAGTGAACGCATTATTGTGGCCAAGATAGACACAAAGCCCATGCCTACTACAGTAGTACAAGTTTATATGCCAACTAGCTCTGCAGATGATGAAGAAATTGATGAAATGTATGACGAGATAAAAGAAATTATTCTGGTAATGAAGGGAGACGAAAATTTAATAGTCATGGGTGACTGGAATTCAAGAGTAGGAAAAGGGAGAGAAGGAAACATAGTAGGTGAATATGGATTGGGGGGAAGAAATGAAAGAGTAAGCCGCCTGGTAGAATTTTGCACAGAGCATAACTTAATCATAGCTAACACTTGGTTCAAGAATCATAAAAGAAGGTTGTATACCTGGAAGAATCCTGGAGATACTAAAAGGTATCACATAGATTATATAATGGTAAGACAGAGATTTAGGAACCAGGTTTTAAATTGTAAGACATTTCCAGTGGCAGATGTGGATTCTGACCACAATCTATTGGTTATGAACTGCAGATTAAAACTGAAGAAACTGCAAAAAGGTGGGAATTTAAGGAGATGGGACCTGCATAAACTGAAAGAACCAGAGGTTGTAGAGAGTTTCAGGGAGAGCATAAGGGAACAATTGACAGGAATGGGGGAAAGAAATACAGTAGAAGAAGAATGGGTAGCTCTGAGGGACGAAGTAGTGAAGGCAGCAGACGATCAAATAGGTAAAAAGACGAGGGCTAATAGAAATCCTTGGGTAACAGAAGAAATATTGAATTTAATTGATGAAAGGAGAAAATATAAAAATGCAGTAAATGAAGCAGGCAAAAAGGAATACAAACTTCTCAAAAATGATATCGACAGGAAGTGCAAAATGGCTTAGCAGGGATGGCTAGAGGACAAATGTAAGGATGTAGAGGCTTGTCTCACTAGGGGTAAGATAGATACTGCCTACAGGAAAATTAAAGAGACCTTTGGAGAGAAGGGAACCACTTGTATGAATATCAAGAGCTCAGATGGAAACCCAGTTCTAAGCAAAGAAGGGAAGGCAGAAAGGTGGAAGGAGTATATAGAGGGTTTATACAAGGGCGATGTACTTGAGGACAATATTATGGAAATGGAAGAGGATGTAGATGAAGACGAAATGGGAGATATTATACTGCGTGAAGAGTGTGACAGAGCACTGAAAGACCTGAGTCGAAACAAGGCCCCGGGAGTAGACAACATTCCATTAGAACTGCTGATGGCCTTGGGAGAGCCAGTCACCACAAAACTGTACCATCTGGTGAGCAAGATGTATGAGACACGCGAAATACCCTCAGACTTCAAGAAGAATATAATAATTCCAATCCCAAAGAAAGCAGGTGTTGACAGATGTGAAATGTACCGAACTATCAGTTTAATAAGTCACAGCTGCAAAATACTAACGCGAATTCTTTACAGACGAATGGAAAAACTGGTAGAAGCGGACCTCGGGGAAGATCAGTTTGGATTCCGTAGAAATGTTGGAACACGTGAGGCAATACTGACCCTACGACTTTTCTTAGAAGAAAGATTAAGAAAAGGCAAACCTACGTTTCTAGCATTTGTAGACTTGGAGAAAGCTTTTGACAGTGTTAACTATAATACTCTCTTTGAAATTCTAAAGGTGGCAGGGGTAAAATACAATGAGCGAAAGGCTATTTACAATTTGTAGAGAAACCAGATGGCAGTTATAAGAGTCGAGGGGCATGAAAGGGAAGCAGTGGTTGGGAAGGGAGTGAGACAGGGTTGTAGCCTCTCCCCGATGTTTTTCAATCTGTATATTGAGCAAGCAGTGAAGGAAACAAAAGAGAAATTCGGAGTAGGTATTAAAATTCATGGAGAAGAAGTAAAAACTTCGAGGTTCGCCGATGACATTGTAATTCTGTCAGAGACAGCAAAGGACTTGGAAGAGCAGTTGAACGGAATGGACAGTGTCTTGAAAGGAGGATATAAGATGAACATCAACAAAAGCAAAACGAGGATAATGGAATGTAGTCAAATTAAGTCGGGTGATGCTGAGGGAATTAGATTAGGAAATGAGAAACTTAAAGTAGTAAAGGAGTTTTGCTATTTAGGGAGTAAAATAACTGATGATGGTCGAAGTAGAGAGGATATAAAATGTAGACTGGCAATGGCAAGGAAAGCGTTTCTGAAGAAGAGAAATTTGTTAACATCGAGTATAGACTTAAGTGTCAGGAAGTCATTTCTGAAAGTATTTGTATGGAGTGTGGCCATGTATGGAAGTGAAACATGGACGACAACTAGTCTGGACAAGAAGAGAATAGAAGCTTTCGAAATGTGGTGCTACAGAACAGTGCTGAAGGTAAGGTGGGTAGATCACGTAACTAATGAGGAGGTATTGAATAGGATCGGGGAGAAGAGAAGTTTGTGGCACAACTTGACTAGAAGAAGGGATCGGTTGGTAGGACATGTTTTGAGGCATCAAGGGATCACAAATTTAGCATTGGAGGGCACCGTGGAGGGTAAAAATCGTAGAGGGAGACCAAGAGATGAATACACTAAGCAGATTCAGAAGGATGTAGGTTGCAGTAGGTACTGGGAGATGAAGAAGCTTGCACAGGATAGAGTAGCATGGAGAGCTGCATCAAACCAGTCTCAGGACTGAGGACCATAACAACAACAACTCATTTAAGTTACACACATTACGGAGCCAGAAAATGTTTTCTTATACTGAGACAGAACTGTTATTTTACGAACAAGGAGAAACGTATTCGACGAGTTTTAGCGTCATGTAAAATCTGCCAGAAAGCTAAGTCAGACACGACTTCACATATTCCTCAATTACATCCCATTGTACTTGTTAAATTGAGACACATGTCCGCTGTAGACATTTTTGGTCCGATTTCCAGAACCAATAGAGGTTTTTGCTACATCTTTGTCGCTGTTGAACTCACATCAAAATTTGTTACCTTCACTCCGTTACGCAAAGCTTCTGCTAAAACTGTTTCGAAAGCATTTGTAAAACATTTTTTTATTTCATGTAGGGCATGTGTTGCAAGTAATTTCCGACAATGGATCACAGTTTCGATCTGCTATATGGACACGTATGTTGCGAGCTAGAAACATTTCTCCGATCTATATATTCAGGTACCATGCTTCATCGAACCCTTGTGAACGATTAATGAAAGAAATTGGTAAACTGTGTAGAATATACTGCCATAAAAAACATATTGATTGGGACACATACATACTCTCATTCCAGGATGTAATTAATTCCATACCAAAATAATCTACTATGCTATCTCCGTCTTTTATACTGAAAAATGTTGAACCACCTAACAAAATTAAGGAATTAGTAACCTTTCCTACATCTCGTCGACTACGACACCATGAAATAATTGACATTGCGCTGAACAACATCAAACATGCCGCAGAGCGCCGGAGAAGACAGCAAAAACAGGTTTGTACACGCCGTGACTTTCACATTGGACAGAAGATATTAGTACGTACACACTATTTATCCAACACAGGAAAGAGTAGATGCAGTAAATTTGAGCTTCTATACGCAGGTCCATATCGAATTCGCAGCATTCCTCACCCCAATGTAGTACACGTCGAAACTTTGAGAACCAGAAAAACCAAAGGGAACCACCACGTCTCCAACATCAAACCTTTTATTGAATGAACATACTTTATGATTTATCACACTGTAATGCCATTTCCTAATTTTTTATGACCACTTATGCAATTATATTCACATGAACACTTACTGATGATTGTGGTATTTCTTCTTGGCAAGTGCCCGGCAAGGTAAGGTTAGCAGGTCGCTCTTCTTGTCGTTAGACATCAGACCGTGCACATTTTTCCAGATAAACTTACGTATCTTATGAATAATTATGCAATTCTATCTAATGACATATTAATTTTATTAAATTCTCTCTCCATTAAGGTCTACAATTCTCGCCTCTATTAACTACACAACATACAAGCTGAACACAAAGAAGGTCACATTTCTTGTCGTTATATATCAGACCGTGCATATTTTCCATTTTTCATGTATGTATGATTGATTTCCAGTTTTGTTTGTATGCACTATGAAATATTTAAGATATAACAAACACCAGTTGACTTTGACATTTTTGCCTTCTGATAGCTCAACATCGTGACTATTTTACATTTTTTTTTTTTGCTGCTTCATTGTGATACTCTGTGTACATTTTTTTTGCACCTGCACACTGTCTATGTTTTTGACATATTACGTTTTCTGTCATGCTATGCTATGCTGTATGCTCAATTATGTTACTATAAACAAGTTTTTATTTAGTGGGTATATGATTTAAATGCAAGACATTAATCTTTGTTCATCATTTTCAGAAAGAAATAACGTGTAAAAGAAATAAATTAAATAGAAATGGGAATTTCACCTTCGGAATGAACGAAAGAAGATGCAATACCTCGTCACGAAGAGTAAATGGATCAGAATTAACAAGCATTAACAAGAATATACTATACACATCGTAGAATAGCAGTCTTAACTAATTTTTTCTTTCAGAATACGAGGCGATTGATGCAGGCTGTCAGACAGAACTACATATCTTAGTTTTAGTGATGAAATATGCTAGAAATAAGGAATAGTTGTATAATGAATAATGAAGTGACTTTTTTGCAGATGATAATGAATGGTGATGAATAATGATGAAGAATATGCTAATACGGATAATGAAGTTTTTCTTTACAGGTGATGATAATAATGGAGTTATGATGATATGGATAGTGAAGTTTTTTTCTTTGCAGATGAGGATAATGTTGAAGTTTATGTATTTATGCTATGTAGTTATTTAAGTATTTGTTGCAGTTCCTTTTGACAGTATGTCTTATGTCGCATGGTATGATGACTGAAGGTTTTGGAAAGGACAGCTAGAGAACATATATATTTTATACACATTTCACTACCTGTTAATTCGAAGTTCACTACTTTTCAGCATAATATGCGTTTCTTCTTTCAGATTAATAATCCATTTTGTATTTTTTGCAGGAGAAATTATTCATGAAATTAATGTGCTATAAGCAGTTGGTCATTAAACCTGTGTCATTTATGAATGTGATCACATATACTCTACTTGTTTCATAACCTTGCTACAGCTGACTCATGACGAATGACATTACACATCTTCATTTGCAGCAATAACTCAAAAGCAAATATTGTTATGCCCCAGTAATTAATCATCGATCTCAACGCAATGCATTGCTGGCACAAAAAAAGGGAGTTCTGAGTAATTCTGAGTAATGTTTGTAGTCACAGACATTGAATAATAGTTACCGTATGTTTCATTTTCAATATGTCCTATGTCACTGGAATGATCAGTTTTGAGTAATATGTCATTTGAATGATGCATTCTGAGTAATACTGAATAATGTTTTCTAGTCACAGCCGTTGAATAATAGTTACAGTATGTTACATTTCCAATATGTTCTATGTCACTGGAATGATCAGTTCTGAGTAATACTGAATAATATTTTGTAATAATGCATAAATACTGTGCCAATAATTTCTATAAATAATATTTTGTTATACTCTATAAATGCTATGCCAATAATTGACTCTCATTTTGAATGGTAACTTCTGAATAATACTGAATAATGTTATGTAAAACTGTATGAATACCTTGTAACTGGCCAATGAGTGCCAATAATTATTTTAAATATGTCGTATGTCACTTGAATGATGAAAAATGTTTTGTACTATTCAATACTTGCTACATGTTTTGTAACTGGCCAATATTCTCTGTAAACAGTTAATTTCTGAACATTATTCTGTAATACTTCATACATGGTACAGAAATGTTCAGTAACTGGGCGATGAGTGCCACCAATTACTCAAATCAGTTGTTAGACTAGTGTAATTCTCAATGAAGACTAGTATGTGACTTAATGTCCTTCACCTTCTGACCCAATTACCAGAAATTACTGCAATATCCGTTTGTCCTGTCTATCCTCATCATCATGGAGCACTATATTTGGTTTTTGCACTAATTGTACGTTGGTGTACTTTACAAGAACATGGTGTTGACACGACATGCTGTCCACCACCTTGAGTGATGGAGATGCTATTATGGTCCCACTGTTTGGTGTACCTAATGTACTACCAAAATGATAACATGGAATATTACTACGACATTTCAGTGTCTTGGCTACACTGATTAATACTTCAAGGAAAAGAACTTTAGATTGTCTCACTTGGTGTTGTGCTTCTGTAGAAAGATATGGACTTTCAGTGCAGCTGCGTGCAACCTAAAGTGCTACAACCATGACGCAATCCTTCCCATTCCTTTCCTAGTTCTTGTAAAATGGTAAACACTTATACAATGCGTTTAAATTCTTGTAAAATGATAAAGACATATATAGTGCGTGTGCACTTCATTTCATTTGTTAACAAGATCAGTTGTCCTAAATATGCTAAAGACTTATACAATGCGTGTGCACTTTATTTCACTCCATGATATGTTATGTAAAAATGCTAAAGACTTCTACAGTGCGTGTGCACTTTATTTCACTCCTTGATATGTTTATTTGTTGTAAAAATGCTAAAGAGTTTTACAGTGCGTGTGCACTTTATGCCATTTGTTAATATTATTTGTACTCATTGCCTATACATTTTGTGATTTGCTGATATGTTGTGAACTACAGTGCATGTGCACTTTTGTCATTTGTTAATATGATTTGTACTCATTACGTATACATTTTGTGATTTCCTGATATGTTCTGTACTACAGTGCGTGTGCACTTTTGTCATTTTGTTAACATGATTTGTATTCATTGCATATACATATTGTGATTTGCTGATATGTTGTGAACTACAGTGCGTGTGCATTTTTGTCATTTGTCAATATGATTTGTACTCATTGCCTATACATTTGTGATTTCTTGATATGTTCAGTACTCAGTGCATGTGCACTATATTTTATTTCATGTTCTGCACATATATATATTTATATATTCCGTGATTGTAAACTTAGTTAATTAGGAAAAATTTGTTGCTCATGGCAAGTCCAATTGACTCACCATCGCTGCCAAATTTTTTTTTTGCCCCCCCCCCCCCCCCGCCCAGTGGTGGGTTATGTAAGACGTATGCTTTGCCGGCGATGGGCGAGGCATGGCAGAGTCTCTGACCAGAGAGTAGTAGGTAGTTAGTTGTTGCTTGTCGCTAGTCTGCGCTTGTCTGCGCGAATCGACAGTAGTCTTGAGTAGTCTGCGCGAGTCGGCGGTAGTCGGCGCGTGTCGGCTGTGTGCTCTGCTCGGGACTCTGGTCAGGACTCTGCAGGATGGGTATTATTGTAGAAGGTAAAGAAGCAGCCTTGCGCATATCTAGTAATGTATATTAATTGTCATTTAATTTCTTTAAAAAAAATGCCCCAATAATAATTGTTGTAATATAAAGTAACTTTTTTAAAAGAAAAGCATTCATTTCAATTTAAAGAATATTTCCAATGCATGATCATTGCTTCCAAGAATAAAAAAAAATACATGCCAGCATTGCACGAAGCTGTGTCGAAAAATTTCTACTTAAGAGCAGATATATTTGCAGTTTTTATTGAGGTAAGAATTTTTGCTTTTTTATTCAGAATACAGGGCCGAAGGGCAGCGCTGCTGTCCTCATAAAATTTACCAGGTTACTATTTTTTTTAATTATTATTTCCGGATTTACGAATTGAATTTTGAGATTACATTAAATGTGAATGCATTTCAGCATAGAGATCATAAATGGGAAGTAATTTTGTTCACAGGTTACAATATTTAAAATTCGTTTAATTATTAATTTTGTGGGGAGTTTACGCTTGGTTCATGATTCGTGGTTACGTAATTAAATATTTTTGTGGGGAGTTTACGCATGGTCCATTTTCTTAATTATTTTTCTGTGGGGAGGTTACAACATATATGTTTAAGAAAATTGAATTTTAGTTGTTGAAGTGACTTTCTTTAAGATTCCCTTTGAATAGCACAGTGTATACAACGGATACATGGCAGTCTAAGCTGTGGGTAGCAGTAGTTACCAATAATGCACAAACCAGTAATCACAGAAAGCAAAATTGTACCCAACTCATAATAATAACAGTTGCAATCACGATCATTACGTGACTCAGTACTGAGATGTTACTGCAGGAAGCACCGAACTAAAGTTGGACATTGACGGGTTTCTGACTTAACTGACATATAAATACCACAAATAAAAATAAATAATACCACAATTACACTGTTTCTACTGCCATTTACAGAAATGTATCTGATTTCCTTAGTAGCAATAATATTCCAGTAATATTTATAATAGGAGAAGAATATGGTGGGGACCCATAAACTGATATTGTATCACTAGCCAAACTCTATGATTATTTCAGTAGCAAAATTCAATTCAACTAAATTTAATTCTTAACTTCACTTGGAATAGTTTATGGTTTTACTCTTTTCACGGCAAATTATTCAACACTGATGCTCAATTAACTTCAAAAATTCGTTCATGATAGCAACCAAAGCTAAATTAAGTTTCAAATGAGTATAGCTTATTTGCCTTTTTTCATCACCTGTGAAGCAGGTGTTTTAGACAGTAACATTTACACAGTCTGGTACTGAATTTTTGCAAAACGATTCTTTGCAATAAACATAGATCACTTTAGCAACATTCTAACTAACTTCAAGTGTCGCTAATCCATTCACATTTAACAAACATAAATAAATCACTAGCTCATTTGAAACAGGATACTCGGTATTCTGAAAACTTAGGGGCGGATCCTGCATAGGTTCATGATCAGGATAAAAGTTAGGGTTCTAAACACAGGTTTATAACACTTGGATTATTATTAAAATCATTCACACAAATTAACTGGTCCATGCTCTGATACATATGGGTATGCATGAAGTTGGTGGAGCAGTGGTGAAGCAGTGGTGCCAAGCGAGTTCTCTACGTCTTTTACGTATTACAATCACAAATGCTCTAAGCATAAACCAGTTCCAATATACAAAATTTATCTACTATATATAGATAAAATTTCATTATTTTAAAAACATTTAGCTTTTTCTATGTATACATTGCAGCTCTAAATTTCCTGTCACAAGTCAATGAACTTAACTAACAAAGAACACACACTTCATAATTACAGTTACACAGTTACCTAATATAAACCTGCCACTAATCGATATAAGTGTTACACATTGTATATGTATGTCAGTTTGGTTTCATTTTCTTCGAAATATCAAAATTGGTTTGGTGTTTGCCTGTCGCGAAACAAACGTACTTGTACATTCGTAAGATAAATTTTGTCTATTATTCTAAACCTCACAAAGAAGACAAAAAAGAAAGCTATAAAAATTTCAGATACAGAAAAGTTATAACCTCACATTCCAAATTACATAATCTTTAACATTTGCAGGTATACCTTACAGTACTCCTCTTAGGTCCACATAATGTTCTGCTTCACGTATTTTCATACATCAGCCATCACCAGACGTTTCTCAGTCCGAAGTTAAAACAGAAGTCACATTATAATTGCAACGGTACACTCATCTAGCTAATGCTGACTGATTGCGCTTCGTTTGACTGGTAGTACGTGCCAGCGGCTCTCGATCATATATTTTCACAAGAAACAAAGAAAAAAGAGAATGCTCTTCATTTTCTTAAAAATTCTTTTATTCCAATTCTAAATAAATCTATTCTATGTACAATGTTTTGGCACGTACATAAGTAACATATTCCCTAAATCCACTCCAACATTAATATCACTAAAATGAAGTCTGTAGGATATCAGGACAAAGAGATCGCTGTTACCTTTTCTGTTGACTTCAGCAGTTTAGGAGTAGCACGGGAAGGCTAAACGCGGATGACTGGATGCTCGTTTGAAGTGCCATCCTCCCAAATACGAGGGCAGCACGTTGCCACTGCCAAGCCTCACTCGCTGTTTCATTTCGAGAGAGAAGAGGGAAACTATTATCGAAGGTCTTTCACGTTTTCGGGGTTGGATTACTCACTTTCTGGTTAATGTTGTTGTGAGAAAAGTCGATTCATGACAACGGTTAAAAGTGTGCTAGTTGTTCTTTGCTCTAGTTTCTCTTAGTTTTTTTTGAAAGTTCGTTGTTTACTTATCTTTCACGAAGTGTATCTACAAATCCTGAAAATAAAATAAGTTTATTCGGTTGTAGGAGATTTCTGAATAATAACTGTGTGTATCGCGGAAGAATCCTATAAACCGATGACTTCTGGAATACGAAGGAACTTACACTGGTGAGCGAAAACATAATGGCCACCTGCTTAATTAGTTTGTTTGTCCGCATTTGGAACAAAATGCATCACCGATTCTGCGGATCAGGGTTCCGACAATTTGTTGGTAGATTTGTGGAGGTAGGTGGCATCAGATGTATAAGCAAAAGTCATGTAATTCACGTAAGTAACGGGCCGCTAATTTGTGTACACACTGATGGCGCCCAGTAGCGACTGAGATGGGTTCCACAGGATTTGCATAAGGCGAAATCGGTCGCTGAGACATCGACGTGAATTCACTAAAAGCGCCTCAGACCACTGTAGGGCTTATAAACATGAATCCGAAACCACCTATTTTGAGAAGCCAGTTTAAGGTTCACAAAATTTCCCATCCTATCCGTCCGATCGTTGGCAGTACCAAAAGTGCATACCACAAACTAGCTAGGTTCCTACACCGTAAATTGAAAGAGAATTTTGTGTTTGAAAAAAACTTCTCCGTCAAAAATTCGGTAGACGTGGCCTGTTCTGACATCACAAAACTCGTATCATTTGATATTAAAAATTTATATACTAATGTACCTGTTGAGCAGACGACGGGCATTATAGAAACCAATTTACGATACCATAAAAAAATTATCTGCCCCTGAGATCGATGAACTAATGGTTCTGTTACGCACCACCCTCAATTATTTCTCTTTCAATAATAAAATATATTCGCAAGCCTGTGGTCTAGCTATGGGCAGCCCGTTAGCTGGTATTTCAGATATTTTTATAAACTCAATGGAGCAGATGTTTTTTCGGAATTATCCAGATTTGGCAAATAATATAATATTCTATGCGAGATATGTAGATGACTTGCTGTTTGTGTTTGAAGGTTCCCATGAAAAGCTAGAACTTTTATTTACCACTTTCTATAACCTCCATGAGAAAATCAGTTTCACGCAAGAAAATCAGACAGCTGATAGGACCTTAGACTATCTCGATCTGACTCTATCCATTATTGGCAACAAAATAGATTTCAAAATTTTTCGGAAAGCAACCTATTCCGACATCATCATCCCAGCTGATTCCACCCATCCTCAGGCCCATAAAATGGCCTTTTTTCACTCGAGTATCCATCGAGACCTTTCCATTCCGCTTTCGCCAGTCAACTTACAGAACGAATTAAAAGTCCTCGAAAACATCGCTCAGAATAATGGACATAATCCCAGTATAGTGAGACAGGTGTTCAACAAAAAAACACGAAAGAAGACTACCACCCTTTCTAGTTCAGGTACCCACAATCAACACCAGGCAACGAAATACATATCAGTTCCCTTTATAGGTAACATATCCTATAAGGTAGGTCGTTTATTAAAAAACCTAGGGTGTAAAGTTTCATACTCTACCACCAACAACCTCAAAAAGAATTTAGTACATTCTCTGGATAAAGGTACTGATAAATCATCGCTGTCAGGTGTGTATAAGATCACGTGTGCTGAATGTCCTTTTTATTACATTGGCCAGACAGGAAGGGCCATGTCTGTTAGGTTTAAAGAGCATCTGCCGACAAAAAGCGGTGATGGAACACGAGGATCTACATTTGCTGAACATCTGGTCCAAAAGGCGCATGCTCCCAAGCCTCTAAAAGACGCAGAACTTTTGCATAATGAAGTCAAGGGATGCAGGCTAGACACCCTCGAAGAATTGCAAATTTTTAAACATCTTATTATTGATAGAGACAACTTACTTAATGATCAGTTGCAACTAAAAAATAGAAGTTATTTCGAAGGATTTCAACCTTTACTCCAGTGGAGTTGGCCCACAGTCCGCTTCGAATGGCCGATGATGTTTCCCTATCTGCTTTGTCCCTGCGATTGTACGTGTGTGTCTTTGTATTTCGTAATATGCTTGGTTCAAATCAAATGGCTCTGAGCACTATGGGACTCAACTGCTGAGGTCATTAGTCCCCTAGAACTTAGAACTAGTTAAACCTAACTAACCTAAGGACATCACAAACATCCATGCCCGAGGCAGGATTCGAACCTGCGACCGTAGCGGTCTTGCGGTTCCAGACTGCAGCGCCTTTAACCGCACGGCCACTTCGGCCGGCTAATATGCTTGGTAATTACACATATTTGCTAAGGCGTTTTTATGTTAAAGACATTTTATGCTTAGCACGCATGGTTTCGACACTAATTTTTTAGTTACTGTAGCGGGGCTTCGCCCTCTTACTATAATATTTAAATGTAAAAATTTTTTTATACCTTGGCTTTGTAGTTTGTTCTCAGGTAAATTGTTTTATGTTGCCATACCAATAGATAGGTTTGTCCATTTGTAAGACGGCTTTCAGTCACATTTTGTTTATATGTGTATTTGCTCTAAATAATTTTGAGACAGTTTGTCTCTCGCGCCTGCGCTTGCGCTCCCGCATGCGCTTGGCCGCGGCCGAGCCTCGCCGCGGAACTGCTCGCGACGCCTAGTTTCCGTGCCGCTCACATGTAGTCCTTATTTCTGGCCGGTGTAGCTTCGTCTACGTTCGCCTTAATGGTTTTAATTTTGACAGACATAATCTTATGATTATGCGTCTTTATTGTTTTAATTTTTAATCTGTGACAAGGCCAGTGTTTGGCTCTCAAAATAATTTAATTTTTTGTAAATATCACGATTTCTTTATTATTCAATCATTAGACTGATGATGCATTTCATATGTCCGTATGTGGTTTAATTTATAGGTTCTGCAGAAGATTCCATTACTGGAATCGAAACCTAGGTAAACGAGTAAAAATTACCTTGCAACTGAAGGCTGAAAAAGTTGTTTATTTTCCACTGTAGGGCTGTTCTTACTCCGAGACATGGACAATAATACTTCTGAAAGATGACATCGACTTCGGGGAAGACATCAAGCATGAGGGGATGCACGTGGTTCACAGCTGTCTGCAGGTTCCTAAAATTGTAGGAGAATGTCTCCCATACCATATTATTGGTCCCACCAGCCTACATCCATGGCGCAGTGCACGCTTCGAGCTGCCGTTCACATCGATGACGGCGTTTGTGGAGACGACCATCGACCTAGTGTAGCAAAACTGTGATTCACCCAAAGATCCGACACGTTGAAAGGCGTGCACTTCATTCACCATTCAGTGCTCGCATTTCATATTTCTAATCCACGCATTCTGGTATTCGGTAAAATAATAATTCAGGTAATATTAATAATTTCTATGGGTTGCCTGATTTATTTGACGATTTTTACAGCTTGTCTCACACTGATCTGTGAGAGGAGCTTGGCGCCAGGAATTTTCTTTATTTATGTGCGAGGGCAGCAGTCTTCCTAGCAGCCAAGATGGCTCCCCGTTTCCTGTCCTTTTTCCGATCGCCAGGGTAGCACGTGGTGGCGTTTGAAAGTTCAGTAGTGGCCAAAGTTTCTCCTGCTCTCGGTTCCCCAACCTGCCTTACCAACCTTGTAACTGATATTTCTTCTCAACTTTAACGTCGCGAGGTAGCCTCCCTGTGAAATTGCGGACCTATGATTGGCCAGTTCAGGTGCGCGCCCGTTTTTCGCGGGCGGGCGCCAACCGGCCCTCCGCGGATGGATAGTGGACAAAGGGGCAGTGGTCAGTTCTAGTGTGACCGCGCCTGAGGCCGGAGGTGCTGCTTCCAGGAGATGAAGTTCGGTAAGCATGAGCGCCGACGTGCACTGTAGATTCACGCCCTGCGGCCAAAGGGAACCTTATAGGTCATTGTACTGATGTGCGCTCCTTGAATTACGGTTTATGCAATGTTTTCCGTGTTATAAGACTGTAGGGGTTTCCTTATACAGTCGGGCATAATGTGCGAGACATGTTGGTTAGTCACATAAGCTTGCAGTACAGCACTAAAGTGCATACATTCATGCTCACTTTTCCACTTCGTCCGACAGTAGCTCTTTCAGTTCTCCTGTGTAAAATTCGACTCAGAATGTATGTCTTCCTAGCTTGAAAACTTGTGCCCTTTGTCCTACGCCACGTGGTGAGTGTCTGGCGCTCCTTCATGTTTCGTTAACGTAGTCGGACCGCGAGCCAAAGTTATATGAATAGTTTCGCGTCTTGTTGGTTGCATTCCTTTAGTACAGGATGCTACCTAGCGATTCACCCACAGTAGCATCTTAGTCTTTGGCTGATTCATGGTGGTGGTCGTTGCATGCCTGCAACCCCTTCCTTTAGTAAATTGGGCCCCATTTGATAATAGCCGGCCGGTGTGGCCGTGCGGTTAAAGGCGCTTTAGTCTGGAACCGCGTGACCGCTCCGGTCGCAGGTTCGAATCCTGCCTCGGGCATGGATGTGTGTGATGTCCTTAGGTTAGTTAGGTTTAATTAGTTCTAAGTTCTAGGCGACTAATGACCTCAGAAGTTAAGTCGCATAGTGCTCAGAGCCATTTGAGCCAAGCCATTTGATAATAGGACGATCGTCCCTAAAATTCATTGTCTCCTGCTATCGTGGCTTATTATGAACGAGCGTTGGGGCAAGCTGCTGAACTCAATTCTTTCTTCCCCCACCCCCATTAGATTGTATAATTGTTCAGTATTCAACTGTCAAATAAATGAGTCCTTTAATCTGTACATTCTCCCTTTCATTGCGTGAATCCATCCTTAGTGTCACAGTAGAATAATGAAGAACTATAACGGTAACTACAAGGTCGTGCAGGTCTCGCGCCATTAATGATAGGATCAAGATTCAATATCGCGCGCCTGGCACGACCATTGCACGCATGGCACCGATAATAGTAATAATAATTTTCAATTATCCCCCATTGATAAACTGGGAAGTGTTCACGGCTCAGTGTGAGTACGTGAGCAGTAAATCCACTTGATGTGGTGGATGTAGTGGCCTCTGGTTTACCTTGCTGGTTTAAAAAAAGAATATCAAAAATTACAGACCCTACACAGAGGGATAGTAACCTGTAAAATAAAACGAGCCACCGCTTTTAACGTTTCCACTAATCGAAATTCGATTCCCGGTGTTTCCGTGCCCATTGTGATCGTAAATGAGGATGGCGTTGGGCCAACATGTGAAAACGTAGGAGTGGTCTGCTGCGGAGCTCCGTGTTCAACAATATACAATGAACAGTGTGCTCCGAAACACTTGTGCCTGCACCGGTATTGTGCCCTTTCGGCAGAGACGCCACAGATCACCATCTACCCTACTCTACAGGGCGGACAAGCCTCTGAACCCCATGGTCTGTAAAGAGTCGTGGACGTATAACCATTTAGCGCCTAGTGGTAGTTTAGAAAAAGTGCTATTAATACCATCATCTCACCCTACAATTCTTGTGTACCACAATCGATAGAGCCATTTAGATAAGGCACAGCACGGCATGGTGCGTCATGTTAAGACAACACCTGGCCAACCTGTCTCTCAGTGGCCACAAACATTGGTACCAGGCCGTTTTTCTGTGACAAAAGCAGAATTTGAGGAAATGTTTCACAGACCCGACAATCCATGGGTAACATCATTGTATCTGGTGAAGGAGAAATTTGGCACCCATAGGCTTGGAGGTGGGTACTGTGATTTGGATGCACGTACTACCACTGAGTACTACCATTTTAGCGTGACTGACTTTAACCAGATTCTCATGGCAGAAGAAGATCCCAAAAACCACAACGATAACATGTTTTGTTCCTTTTTGAGCATCTATGCATGCCATTCGGTGTAAAAATTGACAAGTCATGGCAGTATTTTGTAGAGGAATTGCTACAGGGATTGTTTCATCTATCTGGAATCAACGTTACATGAGAAACATTTCAGTGCAGTGTTCAACGGAATACAATACAGCCTAACAGTGAAAGAAACGAAATGCTCTCTGTGCCAAAGGTAAGTAATATTCCTCAGCCACAAGATTTCTGCGGCCAGTATTTGTCCACTCAAAGAGATCCTTGAAAACATCCCAGCCCAATGAATTTTCTTGCAGATAAGATGATTTTTGGGAATCTCTAATTCCTGCCGCTGACTCCTACCGGAAACAGCAGAGATGCAGGCACCTTTGACAGGTAATACATTGCCATGGATGCCAACAATGCAACGAGCCTTTGAAAAGGTGAAAGCCGGTTTACAAAAGACAGTTCTCTTGTCTCACCAGATTTGTACTGCGTTGTTAGCAAAAGTGATAGATGCTAGCCAGCATATTATCGGCATAGATCTCAATCACTTCTCGGCAGTGAGCGTGCGGCTCACTCATGGCGAGTAATGGTGGGGGGAAGTGGTGGGAAGCGGAGGGGGACAGGAAAAGGAATCAGATGAGGCAGCTCGGCAGGACAAGCTATTGATACCGAATCTATTCTACGACCCTTAATGTCCGTTCTGTGGAGATATATTGCTTTGCTGTGGCTAATTAATGCCTTTTATGGAAAACTGATTTCCTAAGACTGTCTCATTGACGGGAAATGACAATGGAATGAAACATACATTCCTTTTATTGATGAGGTGAAGAACATGGGGCAGCTAAATACGAAACACGATGTTTTTTATTGTGCATGCAGCCTTACTATGGATGTCGCTTTTAGAGGAAGATTAAACTGACATCAGCTTGTATTTCGTGACTATTTTGTTCGCAGCTAAAAGATAAAAACATTGGATGTCAATGATTTTTACTTATTTTGTTTTTCACTTTTTGAAAAATATCAATTCGAACATAAACTCTTAATTTTCAGCCTGTGAGGGAGGTTCTGTGTATAGATTTCGTTGTCTTCAGTGCGAAAAGAAGTTGCCAGCACCAATAGTCGACCTGTTAATAGGTGTGGAATTTGTGTAGTTATTGGATATACAGGGTGATTATAATTAAACTTTCAAACCACTGTAGAAATAACACCACTGGCCAGAACGACGTCAAATTGCAACGGTGTATTATCGGAGAAGGGGGAAAACGTATGGCAGAAGAAAAATAAATAGTTACAAAATGTAGCTATAGAGGGCGATGTAAACATCATAATTTAATAGTGGTCGACTAAAAATGACAAATGAGTCATACAACAATATCTAAGGTGTACGATTGACATGAAACAAACTGTACTAAAATGGTTCAAATGGCTCTGAGCACTATGGGACTCAACTGCTGAGGTCATTAGTCCCCTAGAACTTAGAACTACTTAAACCTAACTAACCTAAGGACAGCACACAACACCCAGTCATCACGAGGCAAAGAAAATCACTGACCACGCCGGGAATCGAACCCGGGAACCCGCGCGTGGGAAGCAAGAACGCTACCGCACGACCACGAGCTGCGGACGTACAGGAGTGATACCGTTAGTTATGTAAGCCCATCCCCACGTCAACGTCATATCACATCGGATGGGAAAAATCGGTTTTTAATTGTCCTGAGGCCAAAAACCGCATAAAAAGCACCAATCAAAATTAAATCGGATTATTAATTTCCGTGTGACTGGATCAAAACATGTTCAATATGCTGTCCACCGTTTTCTGCAACAAGTTGAAATGGAGAAGCAGCATGTTCCACAACTGATCGAGGTGTTTCCGGGTTCACGTTCAGAATGTGTTACGTGATGCGTGCCTTAATGCAGCTAAGTTCGCAATCGGAACACTGAATACAACGTCTTTCAGATAGCCCCACAGCCAGAAGCCTCACGGATTAAGATCAGGTGATCGAGACGACCCAGGCTGTAGGGAAATGGCGGCTGATAATTCTAGCATTTCCGAAAGGGCGCTTCAGCAGTTGCTTAACTGGATTTGCACTGTGAGGAGGTGAGCCGTCTTGCATAAAAATGATCCCATCCATACATCCACGCTGTTGGAGAGCTGGAATGACGTGGTTGCGCAAAAGACACTCATAGCGCTTATCAGTGACGGTACAGGTAACAGGACCGGGAGCACCTGTCTCTTCGAAAAAATATGGCCCAGTGATAAACGATGCCCTAAACCCGCACCAGACAGTCACCTTATCAGGATGAAGTGCTACTGGTTGATTACCGTGTGGATTTTCCGTTGTTGACATTCGACAATTCTGTGTATTGACATATCCTATCAGATGGAAGTGGGCTTCATCTGTCCACAAAATTTTCCACGGCCAGTCATTGTCCATTTCCACGTGAGCAAGAAATTCTAAAGCAAATGTCTCTCTTGCTGGCAGGTCAACAGGAAGCAACACGTGCACATCGGTAATTTTCAATGAATATCAAAGAAGGATGTTTCGTAGGATTTTACGCACCGTGCTCACGGGTATGTCCAACGTTCGGGCAATTCTCCGTGCAGTACGCGTTTGCACACCACCACTCGTCTCCTCCTGCATTGCTGTGGCCACTGCTTCCACTGAGGCGAATCAATTCGTTTCCTCCCTCTACCAGGTTGCACACCAAAAGAATCCATCTTTTCGAGTTTCCGGATCATTTTCTCCAGACCCACGGCAGTCATCGGACGAATACCTGTTATCAAACCCTTCAGTGGTCGGAACTTTTGCAGAGCGGCGTGTGCACAGCCATCATTCTTGTAATACAACTTTATAAACAGACCGCGATCCTGCATTGTGACAGTCATGGCGAACGTTGCAGACGCTAAGGAGGAAAATCCGTGTACCCGGCGTGTTTATACCAACTTCGGTGGGTCGTGCACATGACAGGTGTTTTCATTTACGTATTCTGACAGAATACGCCTTCCCCACAGCGCAATCTAGTGGTCAATTTTTACACATTTTTTTTCTTCTGCCATACGTTTTTCCCGTTCTCCGATAATATTCCGTTGCAATTTGACGTCATTCTGACCAGTGGTGTTATTTCTGCAGTTTAATTTTAATTGTAATCACCATGTATATAATGAGAAAAATTTTTGCACTGTTCTACATGACTGATTTTATTATGAAATTTAATATTCAAGTTCCTGTCAAACTCTACAAGTTATAAATGTAGCTAGCTACCCTTCAGTGAAGTTTTGTAAACTGTTGTTGGTGTATCTGATCACTGTTTTCAAGGTTTTATTTCGGCTGTGATGACGTTTTTCATCGATTTACAAAGAGTGAGAGTTCATCGGAGGTGAGGGTATCATCTGGAGTGCCCCAGAGAAGTGTGGTAGCTCCGCTGTTGTTTTCTATCTACATAAATGATATTTTGGATAGGGTGGATAGCAATGTGCGGCTGTTTGCTGATGATGCTGTGGTGTACGGGAAGGTGTCGTCGTTGAGTGACTGTAAGAGACACAAGATGACTTGGACAGGATTTGTGATTGGTGTAAAGAATGGCAACTAACTCTAAATATAGATAAATGTAAATTAACGCAGATGAATAGGAAAAAGAATCCCGTAATGTTTGAATACTCCATCAGTAGTGTAGCGCTTGACACAGTCACGTCGAATAAATATTTGGGAGTAACATTGCAGAGCGATATGAAGTGGAACAAGCATGTAATGGCAGTTGTGGGGAAGGCGGATAGTCGTCTTCGGTTCATTGGTAGAATTTTGCGAACACGTGTTTCATCTGTAAAGGAGAGCGCTTATAAAACACTAATACGACCTATTCTTGAGTACTGCTCGAGCGTTTGGGATCGCTATCAGGTCGGATTGAGGGAGGACATATAGACAATTCAGAGGCGGGATGCTAGACTTGTTACAGGTAGGTTTGATCATCACGCGAGTGTTAGGGAAATGCTTCAGGAATCGGGTGGGAGTCTCTGAAGGAAAGGAGGCGTTCTTTTAGTGAATCGCTACTGAGGAAATTTAGAGAACCAGCATTTGAGGCTGACTGCAGTACATTTTTACTGCCGCCAACTTACATTTCGCGGAAAGACCACAAAGATAAGATAAGAGGGATTACGGCTCGTACAGAGGCATATAGGCAGTCATTTTTCCCTAGTTCTGTTGGGAGTGGAACAGAGAGAGAAGATGCTAGTTGTGGTACGAGGTACCCTCTGCCACGCACCGTATGGTGGACTGCGGAGTATGTATGAAGGTGTAGATCTGCTCACCATATGAAGCACTGCGCCATTATGAATGAGCATATATGCCTGTGTCTGAAGCTTTGGCGAACGTAACAGCGAACGTAACATACGGCCATTCCTCTGAAGACATCGTACATAATGACTACTGATCGGCGAATTATCCTCGAGCACTCACTGCCCACGAGGCAAGCGAATATGAACGCTGTCGCTCGCCCAGCTGCCACCTGAACAAGCCTGGTCTGTACGACCATAGGTCAGTTACGTTCACTTAAACTCAAGAAAGGTTGTTCTATCCGACAATTTCGTCGACTATAGATGGCTGGTCAATTTATGAGGTACATAAGACACATGAGAGGAGCAGAATGAAATTGCTAATTTTTCCTAGAGGACTGTTGTCATCTCTTGTACAGTAAATTACGATCAGATCAGTGTAGCGCAAACGACATAGAAATATCTACAGAAGTATTTATGAAGTAATTCAATTGACCCCCAGGTGAAGCTAATACTGTTAATAGGTCCCAAAAACGATATTTGGTGTGGTGTATCTCGACCCTCACTCAGACTATTGACAGCATTCTCTAGCTTCACCCATCCCAGATCAAAAACAACCTTTAAGTTAATGACAGAAATGTACACTACGTGATCAAATGTATCCGGACACACCCAAAAACATACGTTTTTCATATTCGGTGCATTGTGATGCCACCTACTGCCAGCATTCCGTATCAGTAACCTCAGTAGTCATTAGACATCGTGAGAGACCAGAATGGGGCGCTCCGCGGAACTCACGGACTTCGCCGAACGTGGTCAATTGATTCTGTGTCACTTGTGTCATATGCCTGTAGGAGAGATTTCCACACTCCTAAACATCCAAATATCCCTAGGTTCACTGTTTCCGGTGTGACAGTGAAGCGGAAACGTGAAGGGACACGTACAGCACAAAAGCGTACAGGGCGACCTCTGCTGTTCACCGACAGAGACCGCCGACAGTTGAAGAGGGTCGTCATGTGTAATAGGCAGTCATCTACCGAAAACACACACAGGAATTCGAAAATGCATCAGGATCCACTGCAAGTACTATGGCAATTAGTCGCGAGTTGAGAAAACTTGGATTTTATGATCGAGGGGCTGCTCATAAGCTACACATCACGCCGGTAAATGCTAAACGACGCCTCGCTTGGTGTAAGGAGCGTAAACGTTGGGCGTGCCCGCCCGGTTAGCCGTGCGCTCTAACGCACACCTTTCCGGATTGGGAAGGAGCGCCTGCTCCCCGGCACGAATCCGCCCGGCGGACTTGTGTCGAGGTCCGGTGAGACGGCCAGTCTGTGGATGGGTTTTAGGCGATTTGCCATCCGCCTAGGCAAATGCGGGCTGGTTCCCCTTATTCCGCCTCAGCTACACTATGTCGGCGATTGCTGCGCAAACAAGTTCTCCACGTACGCGTACACCATCATTACTCTCCCATGCAAACATAGGGGTTACACCCGTCTGGAGTGAGACGTTCCCTGAGGAGTGGGGAGCGGGGGGAGGGGGGGGGGGCAACCGGGGTCCGATCCGCACAATAACCCTGAAAGAGTGGTTCGGTGTGGGGCTGCGGAGTGGTGAAGTGGACTACGGTAATCATCGTGGGATTGAGGACCACTGCGGCTGCGGCGGGGACGGAGCCTCTCCGTCGTTTCTAGGACCGCGGTTAACATACAATACAATACTAACATTGGGCGATTGAACAATGGAAAAACGTTGTGTGGAGTGACGGATAACGGTACCCAATGTAGCGATCCGATAACGGTACACAATTGTGGCGATCCGATAACGGTACACAATGTGGCGATCCGATGGCAGCTTGTGGGTGTGGCGAATGGCCGAAGAACATCATCTGTCAGCGTGTGTAGCGCCAACACTAAAATTCGGAGGCGGTTGTGTTACGATGTGGTCGTGTTTTTCATGGAGAGGCTTGCACCCCTCGGTTTGCGTGACACTATCAGAGCACAGGCCTACAATAGTGTTTCAAGCACCGTCTTACTTCCCACTGTTGAAGAGCAATTCGGGGATGGCGATCGGGCACCCGTTCATGATGCACAGCCTGTGGCGGAGTGGTTACACTCCAGTAACATCCCTGTAATGGACTGGTCCGCACAGTCCTGACCAGATTCCTATAGAACACCTTCGGGATGTTTTGGAACGCCGACTTCGTGCCAGGCCTCTCCGACCGACAACGATACCTCTCCTCAGTGCAGCACTCCGTGAAGAACGGGCTGCCATTCCCCAGGAAACCTTCCACCACCTGATTGAACGTATGCCTGCAAGAGTGGAAGCTGTCATCAAGGCTAAGGGTGGGCCAACACCATATTGAATTCCAGCGTTACCGATGGAGGGCGCCATGAACTTGTAAGTCATTTTCAGCCTGGTGTCCGGATACTTTTGATCACAAAGTGTATGTAGTTCACTGTCGGGTGTCAGTAATACAAAGTCGGCAGACCTATACACAAGCCAGCTGGGAAATTTCCAGGTTATTTCTTCACACATAAATCTTGTGGTTCCGTTTTCACCATCGGAGTGGTGGTGTTGTGTATTCGCTACTATTAATAGATATACTCGTTGAAAGATATATTGAGGCGACACCAGTCAGTGACATCTCAGCGGGAACAACAGTATGAACCTTTCTAATGACGTGGAATTCGCGCTTCGGCCGTCCAGTCTGTGTCATTACTAATCAAGTGTGTAAATTTGAGTCGACGTTGTTCCTTGAATTGTTCAAGTACTTTGGGTTCCAACAGCATCATATGACCAGCTACCATTCTGCAAGCTACTGGATGGTAGAGCGTGTGTGTGTGTGTGTGTGTGTGTGTGTGTTTTTGTGCTTACCGGCGCTCAACGTCGAGGTCGTCAGCGCCATGACACACATTAAAAGAAACGAATGTGGACAAATTTAGTAAAATTGAAGCATACATGGATGGTAGAGCGCTGGTATATGATGTTAAGGCAGAGTTCATGTGCCAAGAAAGGAGCTGCGCCGCCGCACTTATACTGCTCCTACAGGGCCTCCGAACGTCTTCTAACCAGACACTGGAGAACCGCCAGTGGAAATGTTTTATGGAGAGACATAAAACCCGCTGTCGGAAAATTTTCTCGGGACGACAACTATCTGTGGAACCAGAGCTGCCATTTTTATTCCAACAAGTGAAGAGTCAAACCTTTAATCTACGCCCTTCAACAGCATCCCGCCATGCACGCCAGTGAGTAATAATCCATAAGGAATTTAAAACGTGATCGCGTGTGACGCCAAGGTCAGATGCCGTGCGCCCACCATCACAAACGCCATACTCCAGACCTTCCCAAGTACTATAGTGTGATGAACATATGGCGGAAATAACAAGCAACGTCAGAGCACTAACGATATCATTGTAAAGGGTCAAATCCGCATATTTGTTGACACCAGAAGCCACCTCACAAACAACTAAAACCTGAAACTTCGTATCAGCCCTAGTGTCACTGCCGCCTCGGCAGACAAGCCTACAAGTATATCCAGAGTCACTAGCATATTATACTACAGCAGGTCGACGGGTAAGACACAAATAGCAGCACATTCCGGGAAATGCGTTCTAGCTCGCGGAGAGGGTTCGGGCTCTGTGTGGGAATCATCAGCTTGTGACAACTACTAAAAGTGCATATGTTGTTCTTTGGTCCACTGACATTGCTTTACTGATGTCTATGTTTTCTCTTAGTTTTTCGCGGTATCTTGTATTTTCTAATACTGAAAACAAAATCAGTTTATTCGGTTACGTATTACTCTTTTAGTACTGTATGTGTTGTGGAAGAATTCAATATTTTAATTTTCCTTTCACGAAATTTTGACGACTTCCAGGTCCGAAACTGTGAACGGGACGATTGTTTTTCCGGCGCCATCAAAGAATAAAACTGTCTCACATAAACTTATAACATACAAATGAGTCATGTAAACCATAAAACACTTAAGTATTTATAAATGAGGAAGTACCCTAAAGAAAACAAAAACGCCTTAATAGGCATCTATCAACGAATAAACAGGGAAACGATTTTTTTCCAGTTATCAGTATGATTTGTTGCGGTTCACCACGCCTTCCTGTCACGTGCCAGCCCCTTCATCTCAGAGTAGCACTTTGCCACGGCGCGGTTACCTGCACCTACCTGTGAACTCATTGCAGCAGATCGCCGGTAGGAAAGCCGAGCACATATCTACCGTACTGCAACCCGCACCAGGCTGCATACAACGTAACTATTCTAAGAATCGGGAATAGTCTTAATTTTGAATGAAAGGTGGAAATACTGGCAAAACGTCGGTATATTGTGAATCTTGAGATGTACACGTTCACTGCCAAGCCCATGCTAATCTTAACACAGTCATGCACAAACCCTTTTTTTCACTTTAGCAAGTTTTTGGTAACGTATTTCCCGAAATCTGAACACCTACTAAGCAAGGATTCTTCTTAAATGAAAATGCTCGCCATACTATTATTACTGTCCAGTGCACTCAAGCCTTTAGTCACCGGTCTTCTCAATATGCCATGCGGAATTACTGTCTTTTCTCAGACACAAAATTACTTAAAAACTGCGTACTTTCTAAAAAAAACACACCGGGATGAATATGCCTTCACTTTAGAACACTTTTGAAACATGTAGCACAACAAAACCGGAAAATTATAACTTCCTTCGGAGCTCATACTACACACGACCGTATCAGTGAAAAGCTGGGCTCCCACTACTTTAGACTACTGTAAGCATTCTATATTTCCAAGAGAAAAGACGCGCGAAGAATACTCTGTTCTGAGTGGTCAATTTTCTTTAAGGCCAATAGAAAAAAACATTATTCTGCCACGTTAGTCCGCGCTTTTCATGACTAACCAATCAACAAATACCACACTTTCGAACTGTACATTTTTCCGAAATGAATATTTAACATTCTGATATTTTGTTTATACTTTACGTTATTAACCATTTTCATCTGCACTCGAATGAGACTTCCTTTTGGCATAAACTTACTGAATATATTGTGATACAAAATTCCCCGTCGTCTGCATTCACATTGTCTTAAAACTTTCTCACACTAGTTCGCACAGCGTTCATCAGTCGAACAATGATCTACATATTTACTTTAGACCACATTCAAGCATCATTCACACCACTGAAAGCATATACAAAACTGTACAAACATAAATAAACAAAAAAAGCCTTCAAGAAATAAACAGAAAAATTCACAAAAACATTCTCTTGACCTGTTTCTTGAATGTCTCTGTGCACTACTGGATTCGGATATTCAAAATTCTTAACTACATTATAGTTCTTTCTTCTTTGTCCTGTCCGCTACTGTCCCCGAGCCTTTTCCTGCTGCTAGTTATTTTATTTATCCCATACGCGTTTCGCCTTATCCTGTTCTAAGGCATCATAAGTGGGTTCTATAATGATACAGTTTTGTTAGTTATAGATTATCAAACAGTTCACTTCGCGATTTTTTCTAATAATGGAATTACTTACGATTTTTCTGATCTGCGTTTCCTCACATCTGGTCTGGAGGTCGCACCATCACTTTTATCACTATTCTATATTCACATCTTTGTGTTTTCGCCATCCACACACTGTTCACCATGTTTCTCACTCTTTTTTGTGGTGGACTGTCGTTCTTCTGTCACTCTATACAACTATTTCGTCGTACACTTCTTTTCACAGCGTAAATATTGCGACTCCATTATGTGTTTCACTGTCTTTTGTATGTTTACCTATTTGTTGCTAACCTAACGAAGTATATGTTCGTTACAAACTTCTGTTTATGGCTATAATGGTGTCCAATGTAATAGTAATAGAACCCAACATCTTTACACTCACTCATCCATGACCCCTCCCCAGAATATTGAAACGAAAAGTCAAAACAGCTATCACCAAAGTTTTCAGCCACTCGCTAACAGCTAGAGCAGCTAGTACAACCGCCACGCCCCCCCCCCCCCCTGCCCCAAAAAAAAAGAAAAATTTGGCTCTATCCACTCCTCTCTGTCTCACTCATACGCACACACACGGTATAAACATCTCTAACAGAAGTTGATGTCGAACATATAGTTAGGTTGGCAACAAATATGTAAACATACCAAAGATGATGAAACACGTAATGGAGTCGCAATATTTACGCTGTGGAAAGAAGTGTACGACTAAATAGTTGTATAGAGTGACAGAACAACGACAGTCCACCACAAAAAAGAGTGAGAAACATGGTGAACAGTGTGTGGATGGCGAAAACACAAAGAGGTGAATATAGAACAGTGATAAAAGTGGCAGTGCTACCTTCAGACCAGATGTGAGGAAACGGAGATCAGCAAATCGTATGTAATTACATTTTTACAAAAAATCGCGAAGTGAACTGTTTGATAATCTATAACTAACAAAACTGTGTTATTATAGATCACACTGATGATGCCTTAGAACAGGATAAGGCGAAACGCGTGTGGGATAAATAAAATAACTAGCAGCAGGAAAAGGCAGTTTGATTTGCAAAAAAGGTATTTATATGCTTGCTGCGGAGGATGGCCACACAAACAAACTTGTTATTCTCAGGAATGTGTACCAGATGCGATTCAAGCACTCTCATCCCAGCCTATACTTAACTAAAGGCTCTGTTCATTTTAAATGATCCGTCACTCTATCATCGAGCCCCTCTTCCCCCTATTATATTACAATTCTGCAGCTTCTCCCAGCGTAAGTCATGAAGAAATAGTATAATAGTAACGGCCGGATGTTAGTGTCCAATGTGCTCAATATTTCGAGAAGTTAGCACATAGCCAATACCAGGTGCGCTGATGAACTGACTACTCAGGGGTCGGTACGGTCTCTGACCTGCCGCTCTGTCCGCCGTCTGTGTCCAGCATTTACTTCTCCCCCCTCCCACCGACACGTTGCTTCGTCTTTCGTTCGCCGCCAGGGACGAATAACGGTGCACCTCAGCTGTAGCCCCGCCTGCCCTGAAGACAGTTAGTTGCGGGATACCTCCTTCCTCTTCTTAATCAGACTCAGTGCAGGTTCACAGGTCTTACAAAGGATATAGCCACTATGACGACTGATCAGCGATTCCCTTACTAAAATCTTGATAGATTGTCCAATAACACATTCCCAAGGGTTTGACGTCTCTGTCAGAACCTTAGTAGGATCATAACACATTCCGTGTAACTCCTATAACTAATTACAACCGTACTAGGATTCTGATACAGACGACTAACTTCTAGGACTGTGTAACTGAAGAATCTATCGAGATTTTGGTAAGGGAACCACTGATAAATCATGACAGTGGTTACATCCTTAATAAGGCCTGGGAACTTGCATATTCTGACTAGGAAGAGGAAGGAGGTACCCCACACCTAACTGACTTCAGGGATGGGGACAGTAATAGCAGAGGTGCTGCCAGCTCCTGGCCCTGGGCGCGAACTGAGCACTGAACAATGTCCGGGGGTGGAGGGGAAAGGGGCGGGGAGGGGAGGGGAGAATAGATACTGAGAGCTGACGGCAGACACAGAGTGGGGTCGGAAGGACGGGGGAAAGAGACAAAAGCACCGCACCAAGCCCAAATAGTTAATCAGCGTATCTGATGTAAGTAGGCTGTCTACGTTTTTATATTGGTAACGCCACGTAGCGCTCTGTATGAAAATCACTGGCTGTGCTGTGTGCAGTCTGTGGCTGCGTGGCATTGTTGTAATATTCGTTATTGTAGTGTTGGGCTGTTGGCTGTTAACAGCGCGTAGCGTTGCGCAGTTGGAGGTGAGCCGCCAGCAGTGGTGGATGTGGGGAGAGAAATGGCGGAGTTTTGAAAGTTGTAAGACTGGATGTCATGAACTGCTTTGTATATTATGAGTTTTCAACACTATTAAGGTAAATACATTGTTTGTTCTCTATTAAAATCTTTCATTTGCTAACTATGCCTATCAGTAGTTAGTGCCTTCCGTAGTTTGAATCTTTTATTTAGCTGGCAGTAGTGGCGCTCGCTGTATTGCAGTAGTTCGGGTAACGAAGATGCTGACGTTTTCCTTGCTTGAACAGCGTGCAATCATTCGTTTTCTGAATTTGCGTGGTGTGAAACGAATTGAAATTCATCGACAGTTGAAGGAGACGTGTGGTGATGGAGTTATGGATGTGTCGAAAGTGCGTTCGTGGGTGCGACAGTTTAATGAAGGCAGAATATCGTGTCACAACAAACCGAAACAACCTTGGGCTCGCACAAGCCGGTCTGACGACATGATCGAGAAAGTGGAGAGAATTGTTTTGGGGGATCGCCGAATGACTGTTGAACAGATCGCCTCCAGAGTTGGCATTTCTGTGGGTTATGTGCACACAATCCTGCATGACGACCTGAAAATGCGAAAAGTGTCATCCAGGTGAGTGCCACGAATGCTGACGGACGACCACATCGCTGCCCGTGTGGCATGTTGCCGAGCAATGTTGACGCGCGACGACAGCATGAATGGGACTTTCTTTTCGTCGGTTCTGACAATGGATGAGACGTAGATGCCATTTTTCAATCCAGAAACAGAGCGCCAGTCAGCTCAATGGAAGCACACCGATTCACCGCCACCAAAAAATTTCGGGTAACCACCAGTGCCGAAAAAATGATGGTGTCCATGTTCTGGGACAGCGAGGGCGTAATCCTTACCCATTGCGTTCCAAAGGGCACTACGGTAACAGGTGCATCCTACGAAAATGTTTTGAAGAACAAATTCCTTCGTGCACTGCAACAAAAACGTCCGGGAAGGGCTGCTCGTGTGCTGTTTCACCAAGACAACGCACCCGCACATCGAGCTAATGTTACGCAACAGTTTCTTCGTGATAACAACTTTGAAGTGATTCCTCATGCTCCCTACTCACCTGACCTGGCTCCTAGTGACTTTTGGCTTTTTCCAACAATGAAAGACACTCTCCATGGCCGCACATTCACCAGCCGTGCTGCTATTGCCTCAGCGATTTTCCAGTGGTTAAAACAGACTCCTAAAGAAGCCTTCGCCGCTGCCATGGAATCATGGCGTCAGCGTTGTGAAAAATGTGTACGTCTGCAGGGCGATTACGTCGAGAAGTAATGCCAGTTTCATCGATTTCGGGTCAGTAGTTAATTAGAAAAAAAATCGGAGGCCTTAGAACTTGAATGCACCTCGTATTTGAAGTACAATGATACAAAGTTTTTCCGTGATACATTTCATTCCATTGCAATAATCTGTAACACCTGAGGGTATAATTACATTAATCCTCAGGGGGGTACATGCTTACTTTGTGTACCATGTGTTTGGCAAACACAAGGAGCCCTAGCTAATATGGTATTTGCTTATTCAACTTTACACATCGGTACCATATTTCTCTAACACAGAATTACACAGCTATCTGATCATTTAACTGAGAGACAAACATTTTACTACATCAGTGACACATGTTTACGCAATTACAGAGTTGGATAACTTCACACTTATGAAACTGTATTTTGTCTATACTTTGTGAACTGTTCATATCTTTTCAGAACCACTGTGATACTATGAAATCTTTGAATGATGTATTTGGTATGGGATCATGATTTTTAAAGTACGTTTGAGGTAGATGACGCTATTGAAATGAGCAGAGAATTTTTTAGGTTTTGAAATTATTGCAGAAAGCTACGACGTTTTTGAGATCTGACTGAGGTGTTATGATGTTATTATTATGACGACGATGTGTATTACGCTCTTGAGGAATGTTTATTATGATATGTATTTATTATGATTAAATACTGAAGAAGTGTTGACGAATCTGTATATGTGTAATAAGGTAAGGAATAATGAGTGGTGGTTAGCGACTCTGGTTTGTGAAAAAGGATGTTGGAAACCAAGAATCGTACTTTAAGAGTTATCAAATGTGTGTGTATGCGTAATGTATCACAAAGCCGACGAAAATTTTTTGGATGCTGATATATTTATAGGAGTTTGTTTCTACACATTTGTAACGCAAATTCTCAACTTGTGAAATTTTTTTATATGAGACTGCCACTGTAGCGGAAACTGCTGTCGTAAATATTTCGGTAAGAAAGGTAAGTGACTTTGGCGTAATGCGTTTTGGACGCCCAGCTGAGAGATAGTCGTCTGACAAAAGAAAGCCATTAGGTGGAGAAAAAAAAGGCCATCATCCTCGCTATTGACATTCCTTTGTAGAAAGTATCGCAAATACGACACGCTCATTACTTGGAAAGATACTTACATCTGCACACCTGATTATGACAAGCGTCTTTCTACGAGAGTTGAGAGAATTTCTACTAACTTATGAAATGTCACATGAGTATTGAATGATTATTTTATGCTTTACTTTGTACATAGTTGCTTATTTTATTTGATATCTGTTTTCCAGCTGTGTTGCAGCATTGGTTTTATAAAATAAACTTAAAAGCATTTGCTAATGTGAACACTTTCTGTTAAGAGATATATTAAATATTTATTTTATGATCCACATTCTTCGAAAAAGGAGCTCTTGGAATGGAAAGAACAATAAGAAGGGACTAATAACAGTAACTGCATATATAATTTTCTTTTCAAGTACTTGGTAATTTTTTGTAGAATTAGCTTTTGTGGTGCACCACTTTAATTACATAGACATTAAGATGTGATTATACATTTCTCTTATCTGCATTGTTGTCTTTAGTGTACTATTTTTTCTGCTTGTGGGTTTGTCATCTTTAGATATAAGTTATTACATTTACTGCTGCTGGCTTTGCCAATTTCCATTTTATTGTCATTGCTGTTTGTATTAATTGTTTTGTGCTGCTGCATTGCCTCGTCCCTTAGTTTAAGCATCTGAGCTCAGTAGATTTAAGTTAGCTTAAGAGGGGGTAGACTATATAAGAGAATGAGTTGCGATGAATTGGAAGAAATGCATTGAGAAGTTATACGAAAAAAGTACAGAAAGAAGGTATAGATAGGACTTTTTGGGAATAATGATGAATGAAGGGAGATCTCCAAGAAGTAAAGAAAGTTTTGTTTGCAAAATACTGCAGTAAAACAAACCCTGTCCTTTCCTTTTGTATTATTATGCTATGTGTTTGTGTACCCTTTGTATTTGTGTACTTCCTGCCTTTATGTGTTTATCTGATAAGACTTATGTTGTAGAATTTTTCAAATACTATGTTATTTTCTTTGTAAAGATGTTTAGACATTATTTATTCTGTTTTGTTAGTGTTGGGCAGCGGCAGCTGGATGTTAACAGCGCGTAGCGTTGCGCAGTTGGAGGTGAGCCGCCAGCAGTGGTGGATGTGGGGAGAGAAATGGCGGAGTTTTGAAAGTTGTAAGACTGGATGTCATGAACTGCTATGTATATTATGAGTTTTCAACACTATTAGGGTAAATACATTGTTTGTTCTCTATTAAAATCTTTCATTTGCTATGCCTATCAGTAGTTAGTGCCTTCCATAGTTTGAATCTTTTATTTAGCTGGCGGTAGTGGCGCCCGCTGTATTGCAGTAGTTCGAGTAACGAAGATTTTTGTGAGGTAAGTGATTTGTGAAAGGTATAGGTTAATGTTAGTCAAGGCCATTCTTTCGTAGGGATTTTTGAAAGTCAGAATGCGTTGCGCTAAAAATATTGTGTGTCAGTTTAAGCACAGTCATGTATAATTGTTGAAAGGGGACGTTTCACTGATGACGGCAATGAGGTTGCTTGATGAAATATTCTGCCCGTTGGACAATGACATCGGGCTGTTCACCTGTGAACTAAATCATCTGTATTTTAATGTTCAGCATTTCAGTGTGGGCACTATGCCGCTGGTATTTCTGGTTCACATATGGGACAGAGTTTGGCGACATTTGACTTAGTTAGCCGCTTAAGTCAGGTGTAAAGCTTCTGTTCTTTATACCTCTCTTGAACATTTCTTATACACTGTCCAATATAGCACATGACATATTTGTGCTCTATATAGTGTAAACTCGATTTTCGGAGCCTTACGTTATATTTCACACAACGCAGTATACCTTTGACTATGCAGTTCACAGTGTCTTATGAAGTTATAAATAGCACGTCGTCTGACTGCTTCAAAATGGCTCTGAGCACTATGGGACTTAACATTTGAAGTCATCAGTCCCCTAGAACTTAGAACTACTTAAACCTAACTAACCTAAGGACATCACACACATCCATGTCCGAGGCAGGATTCGAACCTGCGACCGTAGCAGCAGCGTGGTTCCGGACTGAAGCGCCTAGAACCACTCGACCACAACGACCGGCTCATGTGACTGCCTATGACTACGATCTCAGTTGTTCATTGATACAGGGTGGTTATAATTAAAGTGCATCTACTCACAGAGGTGCAGTGTCGACTCTAATTATCGCATCGCAGTAAATTTGGTAGATATTCTAATGTGATAATGCAGAACCGATTTACGCTGAAAAAAATTAGTTCCAATTTTGGTCATTTGACACAAATCTGACGCTATGAATTCAAGAAATACGTATAGAAATGTTTCCATATGTAACGGACTAGGAATTAGACGTGGGCAGAAACGGTCAATCAAGCGAGAAGAGCATAATGTCGATCTTATCATCAACCGCCACTTGCACAGTTTGTTTAGTAGGAGACATAGACGAGATGCTGTACAGCACCAGATATGCATATGAAGGGCGAAACTGGAACTTTTTTCCAGCGTAAGTCAGTCCCGCGTTAACACATTAGCACAGCTACTACGTTTTGCAGCAATACAAATAGTTACAGCCCACATTGGACTTCCTTGTGTAGCTGCCCTTAGCTATAATCGGACTGTGAGTGAATTGCTTAAATGTCTTTGACTTTACGACCTGGATGCGACTGGTTCGTAAGTTGTATGGTAGGCTCTGCTCGATCACCACTACCTTACCGCACCTGCCGTCGATCATAGCTTAACTATAGCAGTGACTGTGTCCTGGCAGCTCAGTTACAAGAAATACTTTCTTTCAAAACATTTGCGTGAACCAGTATCACACAGATGTTGAACCGTGGATTTAATTACAAAGAATATTCTTAAAAATTTATTTTATTTACTAGCGACTCATCAAGAACATTAACACATTTAATCACACTATGTAAGTGTGGAAGTAGTTGCCAGGGAGTAACTGATGAAATCATAATCAAATTCCTTTTACAAATGGGAATTTTATTCCTAAAAGCATTTTTTAAAAGTAACAGATTTAAAATTATTATCAGAAAGCACTCAATTTATTCAGAGGCAGAAAGAAACAAATTGTTGAGTGTATGAGCTTTCGGGCTGAGAACCATGCCGCTCCCTTTTGACACGGCCGTAGTCACGACCGCTCACAACAACCTCTGAAAGACTACACTGGTGCAAATATGCAACTCTCCGGATTAGTTTAAACTAAAAGTTTTAACAATTCACACAAGCACACAAACTATGCACCCCGTAAGAGGGATGGAAATGGTACAAAACACTAAAATTAAAAGATTAACTTGCCACCGAAGGTTCAACTTTATTTTAACTTCTAAGAAAAGTCTTACGGTGGAAGGGTGGCAACTTTATATACTAAAATGACCATTTAAATAAAAGCCCATGAAATGCAATCTTATATAAAATTATACAAAGTTGGCCAAACGAGTTAACATGCTCTACAGTACACATATATCGCCTCTCGAGATGATAGGCAAGATAAAAACGTATTTCAGGAATTAGGCTTTTACACTCCAAGCAATGAATTCGTTAACACACCACATCCGACAAACATGACAGAGACAGCTCCGAACGACAGACGCTAACTGCCTAACAAATGCGGACGAGAAACAGACGAGCAAGCTGGGGACGAGAGACTGACCAAGAAAACTAGTAAAATTTAACAAGAGTAAATCACACAACATATCACCAATCATTTAACTTGTAATAAACTGCGATTTCTCGAGAAGACCTGGCGCAGCACCCCCAAATCGCTCTCCTGAAACGTCCGCGGCCAGCCGCTTCAACGGACGCAGGAAGGTGCACCGATCTCCCGTCTCTGCTGGTCCGCACCAACCTACCGACTGCCCGCTTCTAAGTCCGCGACTGCTGCTCCGTCGCGACTGCACTGCTGGTGCGTCTCCCACTCACTTCCAGACACACGACGGCGGAAATACTGGCTCGGGCCCAACCATGCAGAGGAAACATGCCCACTGGCAAAACGACATCCCTACACCCAGAATGGGCCGAGCCAAGATCCAAAAGATGGTAACTGAAGGGGCCCAGAAGCGCTCGGAGAACCAGTTACACCACGGTGTCGCAGCTCGCACCGGCCAGACTGGTGTCGTGGTTTGACTCCTCTTGCTCTCGTGTCGACCTCGAAGCCACTACCCTCGCTATATGGCGCAGCCCACTGCACTCACGTGGCGACCTCACATGCCCCGACGCTCAAGGCGGACAAGCCTTCTGGTGTCTCAGTGCGCGACTGACCAACAGATCAATCCAACCACCAATGACCATAGCCTGAGCAAACTCGAGCAGACTGGCGGCCTAACGCGCAGACTCAGATACAGGAACTAAGCTCCGACCGGGCGACCATTTGTTGGGTTCTCTTACTGGCGGAGTGGAAAGACTCTCATTTTGCCGGCCTTAAAGGTTGCCCCGAACGACGGGCATACTGGCACTCCGACCGACAGACAGACACTAACTGCCTCACAAATGTGGACGAGCAACAGACCCAGACTGACTAAACAAACCCCGGACTGCCCCCAGCCTCACAGACTGACTGACTGGCGAGCTCATAGCGCCCCTTAAATGCACGTGAACAGGCAACCTTTCCCACCAGAGGAAGACACCAAAGCTGCAATTGCCACAGCGGCGCCACTGCCAGAAACGGAGGGCGACTGCTTCACACTACGCGCTGCGGCGTGCTCTTCAAAACAGAAATTTTTACCAGGGCTCAGATGTATTCCAAATAGACTGATAGAATCAAAAATTCGTTTCCGTTGCCAGTAATTTCTTATTTATTGCAGTACAGGCTTCGAAGCCTAAAGCTTCATCTTCAGGTGTCACCAAGTAACTGCGGAGAAATTTGGTGCGACCTGAAAATGAAGCTCAAGGCTCCGAAACCGATTGTGAAACAAATAAGAAATTACTGGCAACTGAAGCAGATTTTTTATTACATAAGTATGTTCCCCCGACCAAATATTTTGTATGTCAAATAGGTCTTTATTATTATTATTACTATTACTATTCAGCACACGCAAGCAAGGGCAGACGTATGCTGACACGGTTGTCTGACCTACGGGCGAGTCACACGGAAAGGCTGAAAGACTAACTGTTAGACTTCTGAAGTTAGATGGTAAATACCTCGCAAAAGGCGACTTAGAAAGTTCCAAGAAGCATAGTCAAGTTTTTGCAGTTCCAATTCTTATGTAATAGTTACTAACCTCAAATTTCGTGCGCTACCGTTTAGCCTTGAAGTAAGTTTGTGTTCATAATGTGATGAGGGTGAAGCAGAGTTGAATATCCTCTAGGAGAACAATATCAATACTTTGCTCCGCAGAACGCTAAGCTGGGCATTGGCTCGGGCACTCCTTGCTAGTTTTAACACGCAGCATATTTTTACAAACATATTATTAACAACTTCCCGCCACTCAGCGGTCGTTTAAGATTCATAATTTTGCTCTTCGAACATAGTATGTTAATACTTCAGGCAGAATAAACAAAACTTAAGTAAGTTGATCTTTGCAAAAGTGAGGAGTTTAGAACTGTGCGAGGGTTATTGGGAAAGTAAGATTCGATTTGTCGAGAAATGAAAACCACAGTGAAAAATCAACTATTTATATTTGTTTGACATTTCGTCAGTTGTTGGGGGCGATCTTGGCAAACTTGATTCTTCAAGAATTGAATAATCAAAAATGTTTTATTTGCAACATTTAGATACACCTTCCAGCTACTTTTCTACATAGCTGCCGCTCAGTCGTAGCGTTGTACCAATTTTCCATTACCCTCGTCATAGGAGGCAGCCCCTGTGCTTTCCGAGTTATCTACGGTAGTCTGCTTAAACGTTGTCTTCATAGCCACCGGTTCATGTGAGTCGAGTGAGTGACCAAACACTGCCGCTCGAGAACCCTGCAGGAGCTTGTAAGAGGTTCGAGCATATGTAATTTCGATGTAATGCTCATGCACTGCCTGCGATATGCAAGGCCTCTGACCAGAGAGCAGTGTTGACTGTAGTAGGAACTGCGTAGCTGTAGCAGTACGTTGTTGCTAGTCTGGAGTCTGCTCTGGTCTGGTGTATCGTGTTGGCTGGCCCGGTCGTGGCGCAGCGATGCCGGAGCCTGAGTATTATTGTATAAGGTAAAAAGCAGCCTCGCGCATATGTAGTAATGTTATCTCAAGTCGCATGTAAATATTTTAAAAATCTTGTAATAATAATCTTCCTCATAAAAAGTAACTTTTAACAACCATTCATTTCAATTTAAAGAATTTACTAATTTCTCCCATCCATGATCATCCCGATAGTTGCAAAAGAAAAAAAAATCAGTTGCCTCCTTTCATAAATGACAGATCTATCGGCCAGCATTGCACAGGGCTGTGCCAAAAAAAAATATTGTAAGAGCAGATACAGGGTGTTTCAAAAATGACCGATATATTTGAAACGGCAATAAAAACTAAATGAGCAGCGATAGAAATACACCATTTGTTGCAATATGCTTGGGACAACAGTACATTTTCAGGCGGACAAACTTTCGAAATAATAGTAGTTACAATTTTCAACAACAGATGGCGCTGCAAGTGATGTGAAAGATATAGAAGACAACGCAGTCTGTGGGTGCGCCATTCTGTACGTTGTCTTTCTGCTGTAAGCGTGTGCTGTTCACAACGTGCAAGTGTGCTGTAGACAACATGGTTTATTCCTTAGAACAGAGGATTTTTCTGGTGTTGGAATTCCACCGCCTAGAACACAGTGTTGTTGCAACACGACGAAGTTTTCAACGGAGGTTTAATGTAACCAAAGGACCGAAAAGCGATACAATAAAGGATCTGTTTGAAAAATTTCAACGGACTGAGAACGTGACGGATGAACGTGCTGGAAAGGTAGGGCGACCGCGTACGGCAACCACAGAGGGCAACGCGCAGCTAGTGCAGCAGGTGATCCAACAGCGGCCTCGGGTTTCCGTTCGCCGTGTTGCAGCTGCGGTCCAAATGACGCCAACGTCCACGTATCGTCTCATGCGCCAGAGTTTACACCTCTATCCATACAAAATTCAAACGCGGCAACCCCTCAGCGCCGCTACCATTGCTGCACGAGAGACATTCGCTAACGATATAGTGCACAGGATTGTTGACGGCGATATGCATGTGGGCAGCATTTGGTTTACTGACGAAGCTTATTTTTACCTGGACGGCTTCGTCAATAAACAGAACTGGCGCATATGGGGAACCGAAAAGCCCCATGTTGCAGTCCCATCGTCCCTGCATCCTCAAAAAGTACTGGTCTGGGCCGCCATTTCTTCCAAAGGAATCATTGGCCCATTTTTCAGATCCGAAACGATTACTGCATCACGCTTTCTGGACATTCTTCGTCAATTTGTGGCGGTACAAACTGCCTTAGATGACACTGCGAACACCTCGTGGTTTATGCAAGATGGTGCCCGGCCACATCGCACGGCCGACGTCTTTAATTTCCTGAATGAATATTTCGATGATCGTGTGATTGCTTTGGGCTATCCGAAACATATAGGAGGCGGCGTGGATTGGCCTCCCTATTCGCCAGACATGAACCCCTGTGACTTCTTTCTGTGGGGACACTTGAAAGACCAGGTGTACCGCCAGAATCCAGAAACAATTGAACAGCTGAAGCAGTACATCTCATCTGCATGTGAAGCCATTCCGCCAGACACGTTGTCAAAGGTTTCGGGTAATTTCATTCAGAGACTACGCCATATTATTGCTACGCATGGTGGATACGTGGAAAATATCGTACTATAGAGTTTCCCAGACCGCAGTGCCATCTGTTGTTGAAAATTGTAACTACTGTAATTTCGAAAGTTTGTCTGCCTGAAAACGTACTGTTGTCCCAAGCATATTGCAACAAACGGCGTATTTCTATCGCTGCTCGTTTAGTTTTTATTGCCGTTTCAAATATACCGGTCATTTTTGAAACACCCTGTATATATATGCGTTATCTGGCGACTTCATTGAGGTAAGAATTTTTTCCTTTTTTTATTCAGAATGATCTTTCAGGGCCATGACGCAGCACTGCTGTCGTCCAAAATTTACCAGGTTAAATTCACAGTGAATTATTGAAAAGTCATAAGTGAGCGACAATTTAATTGAGAGGTTAGTTACATTGTATTATTACCAGGTTACTGAATTTATTTTTTTATTGGGACGTTACACTGAATGTGAACGACATAATTATATTTTTTACTGTTGAGAGGTTTAGGAATTTTTCTGTTTTGAGGTTACATTAAATAGAAAGATATTTTGTGGGGAGGTTACACTTGGCGACAACCGGCCAGGATCGTATTTTCTTTGTGAATTTCTGAGATGTAGTCATATATCTGCTCTTATTTACTTAAATGTAGTTTGCATCTGGCGCAACGCATTTACTAATTTGTCACTCTTTCTTTCACAGATCATCGGCAATTTATTGCTCTTTGTTGCAATTGTGTTTGTTCGATTTTTGCTTCATCTTTGTTTTATTTTGTGTTTAATTTTGATTTCTGAAAAATGCCGCGAAAAACTGTTAACAGTACATCGCGATGTGCAATGAGTGAAATAGCCGACTCGAATAATTTGACCGATAACACTTGCGACATTCAGTGTAATAGCGATAATCCTCTAATTACTGATAATCAGTGCGTACAGACAACTAGTAAGGATTTTAAATGTAATGATGAGCAAACAAATTCAATTATGTCCACAGTAAATGTATCAATTGATGACGCGGCCCAGTTTGACATACCCGGTTTGAAAAATTTGCATTGTGAACAGATAATTTTTTCCCACGAAGATGAACAATATAGTCAGAATACGTCAGATTTATTTGATTCTGATGTAATGACCAACAGTGCACGTCCGATTGGCAAACCTTTTCAAAAATCAGAGAATGACCTAATGGTTACACAAAACGTGACAAATGCACATACACCATCATACAGCACAGAAAATACAGCAGCTAATTTTGGCATGAATCGAGTTATGGCATTGTTGATACAACTTAATGAAAATCTCAAACAACAGCTTAATGAAAAACTAGACAACAATTTCAAACAACTTAGTGAATAGATTACAGCAGTTGCCGCGCAATGTCATGATACTAAAGAACAATTACGTGAGGAAATTGAGGCTTGTGCTAGGAACAGTAGTGAAGAAATTAGATCTGTGGCACAAGAATTAAGTAATACACATGCAGCCACAACTAAATTACATAGAGATGAAATTAGTGCGGTCGCTAAACAATGTTCTGAAAACGCAGCACAGTTACGCGACAAGTTTAAATTAATGTCATCAGAACTTTCACGCACACTGGATGCGAAAGTAGACACGACATTTGAACAACAAAACAGACAAATTGACGAACGTTTTAATCACCACCTACACAACAGTGAAACGCGTTACAGTAAATTTATACAGGAACAGAACAAAGTAAAGCAACAAGTCATGGAAACAATTACTGCACAAAGACAGGAAGATAAGCGTAAATTGTTTACGAAAGCAAAAACATACATACACAACAATATTGCTACAGTATCAGACGAAATCAAACAGTTGAACACCGAACTGCGTGATGAAATCTCCGATCTTAAAACAAAAACAGGCACACACACATTAGACTTTCAGACAATGACCAACAGACTCGAAAAGTTGGAACTAATACAAGATCCCGATGCCATCAAAGCAGACGTTAAAAAGTTGAACAAAACCACACGTAAAATACAAAAACAAATTAATGCTTGTGATACTAAAAACGATGATCAGGTAAAAGCACTGACTGAAAAATATGATGAATTGGCCAGTCGTATTGACGTTATCGAAAGTAATAACGACACCAAATCAAACGATACGTCACCAGTTTCGTTTAATCAAACACCCGAATTCCAAAATTTACAGCAGGCGATCAGTGAGATAGGTTCGTCCAATAATACATTACGTAGAAAATTGTCATCTTTACAGCAAGAAGTGACGGAGATGAAAAATATTTCAGCCTTTAACACATCACAGCATACGCCACTTTCCGAACATTTGTCAGACTCACACAGCCAGTTTAATTTAGATAATTTACAGAGACCACGCGACTTAGAATCCGAAAAGACACAGACAAGCAGATTCTCATGCAATCCTGAACCTGCTAAGACATACAGAGACGATAATTTTGATTACAAGCACTTTCTATCCGTTAGGAAATTTAAAGTATTTAAAAATGACAGAACACAGATTCACCCCTTGGATTGGATACAACAATTTAGCTTTTCTTTTCCACCAACTTGGCCCGTCACGCACAAACTTGAATTTATTTGCAGTTTTTTGGAAGGCGAACCGGCAACTCGTATGAGACCGATCGCGAGACAATGCTACTCGGTAGAAGAATTTCAGAATGCTTTTCTGTCAGCGTATTGGTCGAAGACGACACAGCGCGGAAACAAGGATCAACTAATTAGTTTACCGAATTATGAGAACTCAAATTTTCCCACTGTCACGCAATTTTTTGAACACATGGTCCAACAAAACCAGTACTTAAGTAAGCCATACAGTGAATCTGCACTTATCCAATTGTGTATTTCTAAATTACCACGATCGTTAAGAGTATAACTTGTAACAGGACAGCAGAAAGAAAATATTTCGGCATTCAGAGATCTGTTACAGCTTTCGGAAGTTCAGCAATCAGATTATTCCTTCATAAACAAAAATTTTTCACATCATAACCAAGACCAACCAATTTACAGTAATTACGATCAGCCACGCTATTTTAATAGCAAAGGTAATAGACGCTCCAGGAACGACAACCACCAGAACTTCAATAACAGACAAAATTTTAATTATCAATATTGTCAAAATTATCAGCAACAGGAACCACATTTTGGTAACAATAGAGGTTTTTCCCAACAACAGCATCAAAGCCAGCCGGCTAGCATACCTAACCAACAATGTAATGTACAAGGTCAACCAAGCTTTAATGTTTCGCCGCCTATACGTACAGCGTCGGCTCCGCCAAATAGTAACGTACAGCAACAAGGAAATCACTACGTACAGAAAACACATCATTTCAACTCGTATCGCAACGCGCCGTATAGTAATGACTATCATGACAGACGTAAAAGTAATGAGCACAATTTTCAGCGTACGTTTAATAACAGTCGGTCTTACCAGCAGCAGAATCATCCGCAACAACAGATTATCATGAATGAACCAGACAGTCGGTATCATCCCGAACGTAATACGTCAGGAAGAAATAACAGAACAGTACAAATGGTTGAAATGCCACAGCATCCTCCCGAGAATCACAGCACGTCAGAAAGAATTTTACTAGATACAGTGCAGAATGAATCTTCCAGCAACGCAAGCAATACTTTTGACACACAGAATCTTGTTCACGAAAATGTTATTACTTTTGACGACATTCAAAAAACCATTTCCCACCCTGTCATTGAAGTAAAGATTGGATCATCCAAATTTTCAGCAGTAATCGAATCTGGGTCCCCTATGTCAGTTATAAATGAGGAAACTTTCAACGAATGTAACAAAGAGAATACCTATCCTACATTACCATTATGCAAAACTTAAGTAAAAGGAGCAGTGTCTGGTAAAGGAGTAGATGTAAAGTTACAGACACACTTATTTTGTATTGCAGGTCATACACGTTCCACTCAAAATTTTGGATTGTTCCCTTATTGACAACAGACGTTATTTTAGGTACGAATTTTCTGGTACAACACGACGCAATTATTGACTTTCAAAACTCCTATTTAATGTTGAAGGATGAAAATGTACAACTGGCTTTAGAATTTCAGCACTCTTTATCTGCAGAAGAACAAACAATAAATCGGACAGAGGTCATTTCTGCATCACGTAACATAGACTGTCATTCCACATTGTTCACAGAAACGTACGTACACAACTATAATACTCCAGACGAAGCCGACTATGACGTTATGCAAATGATTTCTGATAAAGTTAAACAGAGCAGTGCAAATACAGACGACGAACGCACGCAACTACGCAAAATTCTTTTACAGCAAGCTCCAGTTTTTGACAACGTCCCTGGTACTATGTCCGGATTTATGTATGAATTTCAAGTTAAACAGCACGACACATTTAAAGCCAAACATTATCCCATTCCTTATATCCACAGAGAACAAGTTAAGAAAGAAATGCGAGCTATGCTTGACCAAGGAATTATTGAACCGGCAGTTAGTCCGCACATAAACCCGCTCCATATTGTTAAGAAAAAGTATGGTTCACTTCGCCTCGTACTTGATTCGCGTCACATCAATGACATTATTATTAATGAAACAGATCGCCCACAGACACTAGAAGAACTTCTACAGAAATTTCATGGTACTGCTGTTTATTCCACATTAGATTTGAAATCGGGATTTTGGCAAATTCAGCTCCATCCGAACTGCAGAAAGTACACAGCTTTTCTCTGTTTTGGTGACTGTTATTAATTTTGTAAATTATCGTTCCGTTTAACTATTTCTTCAGCAGCATTTATTCGCGGTTTGAATACAATACTTCCGACAGAATTAAAAGACAGAATCACAACGTATGTAGACGGCATTCTTATTGCAGAAGCTAACTGGTCTGAACACAATCTGATTCTTGAACAACTGTTGCAAACTTTTCGTGCACAAGGACTCACAGTTAATCTCAGTAAATCGCACTTTGTCAAAACTTCTATAAAATTTCTTGGACATGTAATTTCTGCAGAAGGTATTGCGCCTGACCCGGAAAAACTTCAAGCTTTACGTGACATTACTGTTCCAACGGCGAAGAAACAACTACGCAGCTTTTTGGGTTTAATTAACTTTTTTCGTAAATTTATTCATTACTCTGCTTTAGACACCCCTAGATTATGTCAATTGACGGGTGAAAACACTATTTGGTCCTGGGATAGCCAAGCGCAGTCTGAATTTGTCAATCTGAAACAAGCTTTGTTGAATGCGCCACTTTTATCACATCCAGATCTTACTAGAAATTTTTCCATTGCCACCGACAGTTTTAACACCGCTTTAGGCGTACACATTTTTCAGGAAATTGAAAAAGATGGGTCTACAGTAATTAAACACATCGCCTTTGCGAGTCGCATTCTGTCACCTGCTGAACGCAATTATTCTGTTACAGAACTTGAAACATTATGTGTTGTATGGGCATTTACGAGATTTCGGCATTTTCTTTGTGGAAGACATACGACCGTTTACACAGATCATAGAGCTATCCAGTTTTTACTTTCAGCAAAATGTACACATGACAGGTTAAGCAGATGGAAACTTTATTTACAGGAATTTAATTTTACAATTGTTCACATTCCCGGTACACAAAATATTGTAGCAGACGCCCTATCCCGTTCTCTCAGCAACAATCAGCAAGACATCGCAACCAACTTCTGCCAAGTAAACATTAGCGTCATGTATATTCGACAAGTTGCATTTGAAAATTTCATTTCGTCGTCATTACGAGATATAGCACAAGAGCAGAGTAAAGCCAACGTATGGAAAGAAATTAAACACCTTTGGCAAGATAGGAATAATGTTACCATCAGAAACCATTACACTGTACGCAATAACATTCTGTTTCGCCGCTCTCATTCTGACAGCAACAACTGGTTACTATGCATTCCTGACGAACTGGTTAACAAATTAATTTGGTATACTCATTTAAATTACGCACATTACGGAGCCAGAAAATGTTTTCTTATACTGAGACAGAACTGTTATTTTACCAACATGGAGAAACGTATTCGACGAGTTTTAGCGTCATGCAAAATCTGCCAGAAAGCTAAGTCAGACACGACTTCACATATTCCTGAATTACATCCCATTGTACCTGTTAAATTGAGACACATGTCCGCTGTAGACATTTTTGGTCCGATTCCCAGAACTAATAGAGGTTTTTGTTACATCTTTGTCGCTGTTGAACTCACTTCGAAATTTGTAACCTTCACACCGTTACGCAAAGCTACTGCTAAAACTATTTCGAATGCATTTATAAAACATTTTCTATTTCATGTAGGGCATGTATTGAAAGTAATTTCCGACAATGGGCCACAGTTTCGATCTGCTATATGGACACGTATGTTACGAACAAGAAACATTTTCCGATCTATATATCCATGTATCACGCTTCTTCGAACCCTTGTGAACGACTAATGAAAGAAATTGGTAGACTATGTAGAATATACTGCCATAAAAAACATTTGTTGGGATACACACATACTGTCATTCCAGGATGTAATTAATTCAGTACCAGATGAATCTACTATGCTATCTCCGACTGTTATATTGAAAAATGTTGAACCACCTAACAAAATTAAAGAATTAGTATCCTTTCCTACATCTCGTCGACTACGCTACCATGAATTAATTGACATTGCGCTCAACAACATCAAACGTGCCGCAGAGCGCCGGAGAAGACAGCAAAAACAGGTTTGTACAGCCCGTGACTTTCACGTTGGACAGATGATATTTGTACGCACACATTATTTATCCAACAGAGGAAAGAGTAGATGCAGTAAATTTGAGCTTTTATACGCAGGTCCATATCGAATTCGCAGCATTCCTCACCCCAATGTAGTACACGTCGAAACTTTGAGAACCAGAAAAAGCAGGGGCAATCACCATGTCTCCAATGTTAAACCCTCTATTGAATGAGCATACTTTATGATTTATCACACTGTAATTCGATTTCCTGATTTTTATATGACCACTTATGCAATTATATTTATATGACTACTTACTGATGATTATCATATTTTTTCTTGACAAGTGCTCGGCAAGGTAAGGTTAGCAGGTCGCTTTTCTTGTCGTTACACATCAGACCGTGCACATTTTCCATTTTTCGTGTATGTATGATTGTTTTCCTGTTTTGTTTGTATGCACTATGAAATCTTTAAGATATAACAAACACCAGTTGACTTTGACATTTTTCCTTATATCTCAATATCTTGACTATTCTTCACTTTTGGCTACTGCATTATGAGACTGTGTGTACATTTTTGCACCTGAACACTTTGTTTTGACATAATACGTTTTCTGTCACTCTATGCTCTATGCTTAATTATATCACTAGAAACAAGTTTTTATTTAATGGGTATATGATTTAAGGGGAGCCGGAGGTGCCTATGCTGCCCATGTTAAAATCACTAAGTTTGAGGAACATTCATGAATAAACTACCAAACAGAAACACTTGAATTTGTTTTTACATATAGAGTGGTTTAGTATTGCAGTTATGACAGAGGGATTTTGGAGTATCTTTTCTAGTTTCCTTCCAATTATTTTTTTTATTAATGACCCAATTTTTTTTACAAATAATTGCTTTATAATTAAACTGAAATGAAACTACTGAACATATTGCCAAATGGCTGTGTTACAATGTAAGTTTGACCACTAGGAGTGCTGTATGAAAATTTTATCTCTCTAGCTTGAGTGGATTTTGAGAAAATGTTCCTTATATTCAAAAAGTTCTAATTTACGGGAAATGGCTATCAAAGTTTCTCAATACATTCCTGCACTATAGGATGGATTATCAGGGTCTTCTTCTTAATCCTCCAAAACCTTCCTCTTCTGTCTTCTTTTCTGGTCTATTGTTCCATCGTACTTCATATGCCTTTCTCTTCTTTCTGCTCCTCTTATCCTTTCTCTGTCAATATTTCTTAGTGCTCGTACAGTGTTCACCCCAAGTGTAAATCCTAATGCCTTCAGAACTTCACACTTCACACTGTTCCCTTGGTTGTAGGTTGCTATTGCATCATAAATGCCAAAGTGCAGTGTTTTTATGCTTAAAAAACCCTTTTAGGAATCACTTTCCAAATCAAATTGTTTACACTCTCATTAGGATTCTGTGTCTTTCCGTGTAGACATTTGTGTAACAATTCTGGCTGTGCTAAGTCATGAAAAATTGGTTTTATTGCATTTATCACAGCTGCTGGCAAACCATTTTTGTGATCATAGTCCTTTTTTGCATTATATTTGCACCAGGAATCTTTTGGGCACAGGCTGTGTTGAGGGTATTCATTGGAAGAGGCAGTATGAAGGAACAATGCCCACACTGCTTTTCGCATGTCACTAACATTACTAGTATTTGCCTTATAGCATACCCATAGTATCTCTGTAGACGTTCAATCACCTCATCAGTAAGCCTGCCTCTCCCTCCTATTGTCTTTCCATCACTGAGCTTACTTGAACCCAAAGTTTGTCTGAGCCTTCGAAGCCGTGCACCCATACGTTTTTGCACATGCCCAATGCATTCCAACTTTTCAACTACAAATTCATTTCCATATGGTTTCAGTTCCTCTATAGTCTTGAAACCTTTGGAGTCACCATCCCCAAGGTAGTATTTGTACCTAACGTTGTATCTGGGAACTGAATGTTCAAAAATTTTTTTCACTCCATCCACTTCTATTGCTCCACTTCATCCACTAGAATTTGCCTCACAGGTTCCACTGTGCTCCCCTTTGATTTTATTTTTGCACCTACAATGTTTTGATAATATTGCAACATCTATCACTTTTGCACTATCACCACAAGTAGCAGTTACAACCCCATTCAGGGGTTTATGGCCCTCTTTTACCAGGGACCATCTAATGCCACTACCAAATCCCTAGAACCACCGTTCATTTCTACAGATTCCTCCACTGCTTCCTTCATGGTATTAAAAGCCACATCTTCAACAGAGGATCCTACCAGTTCACAGTAGTACCCAAATCTGCTTGGAGGTGATGGCAATTTCATAATACCACAAAACAGTTTACCAGCAGCAGACCCTTTTCCAATGGATCGAAGACCATACACAAGTCGAACATTCACATCAAACACTCTAGATCATCCATTTTCACCAAAGAGACTGACATGTGAATTGTAGAAAGTCACTTGATACTTGCAACATACACAGATTATCTTCATCTCACAAGCTAAACCAAAGTGCTTTGTTATCTCTAGTCCCACTCCTACACTTGAACACATTTAGCACAGAACGCTTTCTTTCAGCACAGAAGATAATAATCCAATATTCAGTACTTCGTTAATATCATCACTGTCAGTAACATATTCACGAAATCTGTCACTTCCACCAGTCAGCTTCTTGCTAGAAGATGTCACAGGGCTATGGCCGGCTATGTGTTGCTTAGCAGAAGAACGCACTGTTTCAGTAATTGTAGTATCGCAACTTGGTATTAGTGTTAATTTTCTTTTCCCTACGTTCTTCCTCTTCTTATATACAAGGTTACTAGAACGTGGCATCGTAACCAGAACAACGCTTTACACAACGCTTTACCAACAACAGGCGCAACACTGAACTAATTCGAAACGGTAAACAGCAGAGAGACGATGTTCCGCGCTCTTAGCGCTTCATTTGTCACAGAAAACAAAGTAACCAATTCTTGCACACTCGCTGTATGCGTAACATAAGGCACTGTATGCGTAACAGGCCGAGAAAATCCCAAGCAGTTCGCCAGGAAGCCACGAGAGGGTGTTAGATGCATTCAGCGGCCGCCCATTTCCTCTGCAGGCGTGGGGGGAAAATGGTAATAACTCCGCTTCTAGGGCGAGTAGAACAATAATTCAAAGTTTACATTAAAGAGGAATGTTCCAATTAATTTTCGGTAGCAAAAAAAATCGTTATTTTTTGGATTTGACCACCTCCGGCTCCCCTTAAATGCAAGATATTAATCCTTATTCTTCATTTTCAGACAGCAATAACGTGTAAAAGAAATAACTTAAACAAACCACAGTGGATTACTATGAAATGGGAATTTCACCTTCGGAATGAACGAAAGAAAATGCAATACCTCGTCATGAAGAGTAAATGGATCAGAATTAACAAGCATTAACAAGAATATACTATACACATCGTATGATAGCAGTCTTAACTAATTATTTTTCTTTCAGAATACGAGGCGATTGATGCAGGCTGTCAGACAGAACTACACATCTTAGTTTTAGTGATGAAATATGCTTGAAATAAGAAACTCTATACTATGAATAGTTGTATGAAGTAAATGGTAATATGAATAATGAAGTGTCTTTTTTGCAGATGATAATGAATGATGATGAATAGTTATATGAAGAATATGCTAATATGAATAATGAGGTTTTTCTTTGCAGCTGATGATAGTGATGAAGTTATGGTAATAAGAATAATGAAGTTTATCTTTGCAGATGAGGATAATGATGAAGTTAATATATTTACTGTTAGTTAAGAGATGCTATGTAGTTATTTAAGTATTTGTTGCAGTTCGTTTTGACAGTATGTCTTATATTGCATGGTATAATGACTGAATGTTTTGGAAAGGACAGCTAGAGTACATACATACTGAGTACATATTTCATTACCTGTTAATTCGAAGTTCACTACTTTTCAGCATAATATGCGTTTCTTCTTTCAGCTGAATAATCCATTTTGTATTTTTTCCAGGAGAAGCTATTCATGAAATTAATGTGCTATAAGCAGTTAGTCATTAAACCTGTTCTAGTACTTGCATTTTTTTTACCCATTTGTGTGTGTCATTCATGAATGTGATCACATATATTCTACTTGTTCATAACCTTGCTACAGCTGACTCGTGACGAATGACGTTATTAATCGTTATTTGCAGCAATAAGTCAAAAGCAAATATTTTCATGCCCCAGCAATCAATTATCGATCCCAACACAATGCATTGCTAGCACAAAAAAATGTATTACCAGTCCCAAATAATGCTACTAGTTTAAGAGATATTTCTAGTACTAAATATAATGCAGATTTCTCAGATGTATTGAATCCATTATATCTATGTATTATTGAACCACAGACCTTGAGTAATAGTTACAGTGTGTTACATTTTAAATATGTCCTATGTCACTTGAATGATGAGTTCTGAGTAATACTGAATGATGTTTTCTAACCACAGACCTTGAGTAATAGTTACAGTGTGATACATTTTAAATATGTCCTTTGTCACTTGAATGATGAGTTCTGAGTAATACTGAATGGTGTTTTGTAATAATGCATAAATGCTATGCCAATAATTTCTGTAAATAATATTTTTGTTATACTCTATAAATGCTATGCCAATAATTAACTCTCATTTTGAATGATGACTTCTGAATAATACTGAATAATGTTTTATAAAACTATATGAATACTTTGTAACTGGCCAACGAATGCCACTGTTTCTTATATTTTAAATTTGTCTTATGTCACTTACATGCTATTATATATGAATACCAGTAGCTTGATGCTACACTCATTAGCTCCTGTTTTGAATGATGACTTCTGAACAAAGCATATAAATGTTTAGTAACTGGCCAATGAATGCCAATGATTACTATAACTAGATGAATTATGTAAATTCTATGCCATTAACTCTTGCTTTGAATGATCACTTCTGAATAATGCATAAAAATGGTTTGTAACTGGCCAATGAGGGCCAATATTTACCGTATTTAGATGACTTATGAATAATGTTCTGTAATATTACATACACAGTACAGAAATGTTTAGTAACTAGGCAATGAGTGCCAACAATTACTCAAATTGGTTGATAGACTAGTGTAATTCTCAATGATGACTAGCATAAGACTTAATGTCCTTCACCTTCTGACCTAATTACCAGAAATTACTGCAATATCCGTTTGTCCTGTCCATCCTCATGATCATGGAGCACTATATTTGGATTTTGCACTAATTCTACGTTGTGAAAGAGTATGGATTCTGCAGGAGTGTGGTGTTGACACATCATGCTGTCCACCACCTTGAACGATGGAGATGTTATTGTGGTCCCACTGTTTGGTGTACCTAATATACTACCAAAATGATAACATTGAATATTAATACAACATTTCAGTGTCTTGGGTACACTGATTAATATTTCAGGGAAGAGAAGTTCAGATTGTCTCACTTGGTGTTGTGCTTCTGTAGAAGATATGGACTTTCAGTTCAGCTACGTGCAACCTACTGTGCTACAACCATGATGCAATCCTTCCCTTTCCTTTCCTAGTTCTTGTAAAATGGTAAAAAAATATATACAGTGCGTATGCACTTTATGTCATTTGTTAATATGTTTTGTACTCATTGCATATACATTTTGTCATTTTTTGATATGTTCTATACTCAGTATATGTGCACTCTATTTCATTTCATGTTCTGCACTTATATACATGTATGTACTCTGTGTCTGTAAACTTAATTAATTAAGTAGATTTTAGAAAAATTTGTTGCTCATGGCAAGTCCAATTGACTCATCACCGCTGCCAAATTTTTAAATTTTTGCCCCCTCCCCCCCCCCCCCCCAGTGGAGGGTTATGTAAGAGGTCCGAGCAGATGTAATTTTGATGTATTGCTCATGCGCTGCCTGCGATATGCAAGGTCTCTGACCAGAGAGCAGTGTTGACTGCAGTAGGAACTGTGTAGCTGTAGCACTAAGTTGTTGCTAGTCTGGAGTCTGCTCTGGTCTGGTCTGGTGTATCGTGTTGGCTGGCCCGGTCGTGGTGCAGCGATGCCGGAGCCTGAGTATTATTGTATAAGGTAAAAAGCAGCCTCGCGCATATGTAGTAATGTTATCTCAAGTCGCATGTAAATGTTTTAAAACTCTCGTAATAATAATCTTCCTCATAAAAAGTAACTTTTAACAACCATTCATTTCAATTTAAAGAATTTACTAATTTCTCCCATCCATGATCATCCCGATAGTTGCAAAAGAAAAAAAAATCTGTTGCCTCCTTTCATAAATGACAGATCTATCGGCCAGCATTGCACAGGGCTGTGCCAAAAAAAAAATTATTGTAAGAGCAGATATATATGCGTTATCCGGCGACTTCATTGAGGTAAGAATTTTTATCCTTTTTTTTATTCAGAATGATCTTTCAGGGCAATGACGCAGCACTGCTGTCGTCCAAAATTTATCAGGTTAAATTCACAGTGAATTATTGAAAAGTCATAAATGAGTGACAATTTAATTGAGAGGTTAGTTACATTGTAATGTTACCAGGTTACTGAATTTATTTTGTTATTGGGAAGTTACACTGAATGTGAACGACATAATTATATTTTTTACTGATGAGAGGTTTGGGAATTTTTCTGTTTTGAGGTTACATTAAATGAGAAAGAATTTTTGGGGAGGTTACACTAAATTAGAATATTATTCATATTATTTATTATAATTTTGTGGGGAGGTTACAAGCTTCTTCATTGTCCCTGCAGTGATACTAAAATGTAGACTTTCACGGTCGGAAATGTGATGTCCATTATAATTATCCGGGCTGTTATGCCGTGGTCTACTGACCAGTAGCGAGCCAGTGGGTGTGTTGGACCTTCCATCGAGCTAGAGACCCCCTTGAAGATGCCCTCCGCAGACGGGGACGAAACGTTGGGAACTGACACAGAATTCAACCGACCACGGCATAACAGACCGGATAATTATAATGCGCACGTCCCTGCTGTGTGCGACCGAGAATGTTAAGTGGGTTTGTTTGAAGTCAGGACAAACCTCCCGTTAGGCACACTTACTTGGGGAGGAGGGGAAGACATTATTTTCTAGTAATTTTATCGGCCTCACTGTGAGCTTAGAACTGAAAAGAACGAAGTCACGCGATGGATGGTCATATTGGAGAAATTGCCTAACACATCTGTGTACAGCTTGCGAGGTGCCGGGGCTAGCAGTGTATTTATCACTAAATCCTACTAGAATCCACATATGTAAATCATGGTGCCCGCATCTCGTGGTCGTGCGGTAGCATTCCCGCTTCCCACGCCCGGGTTCCCGGGTTCGATTCCCGGCGGGGTCAGGGATTTTCTCTGCCTCGTGATGGCTGGGTGTTGTGTGCTGTCCTTAGGTTAGTTAGGTTTAAGTAGTTCTAAGTTCTAGGGGACTTATGACCACAGCAGTTGAGTCCCATAGTGCTCAGAGCCATTTGAACCATTTTTTTGTAAATCATGGTCTAAGCCCCCCCCTATTCTAACTCCGACTTTTGCTGTTGCACAAGGATAAAAAAATACGCGAACTGACTCTAATCAACCCTGCCAGTGGAGTAGAAGAGAGTTTGGCACCTGCAATAATTTAATTTGATAAATAAGTTAAATAAACAAAGGTTTCATTAGCATAGTGAGGAGTGATAGGGTTGCTCTATCGATTAACAGAATGAAAGTTCTGTCCAAAATAACAATATGATTTATTAAGACTAAACACAAATTAATAAACAAAAACACATGAATTCTAATTTATGATACATTAAATTGGCTCGAATTGGAGACTCATACAAACACTGTAAAGGTGAAGTTGTCCCTAAACTAGATTGTGAGGTTTAAGACGAAGTGGTATGTGGAGCCAATTCCTTGCCACTCAAATCTCAAGAGAGACACACCGCTAACCCAACAGTAATTGCTGCTACTCAAGACAGAACAAAGTTAGAAAAAGACGAACAGGCGCGCTCTGCTGAGCTCTGATTATCACCTAGGAAAATCCCTATCTGCCGGTGCTGCGGACATACGTTACCAAAACTGTCTTCTTGACTGCCAGAACACGATCTGGCGTACCGGAGCCGTTGGCTGGTTGCTTCTACGTCCTCGACCGAAAGGCGACTGCCCGCTCCCTAGAGCACCCGTACAGGCCGAACACACAACATTCCCGCCCCCACGACAGTGGCCGTTGTTACGTTCCAATCAGCAACTCGAAAACCGGCGGAAATTTCACTCCATTGCCGGGGCACTACCATTCCACCAATGGAGATTCTTGGCGCCAATTTCTGTGCTGATTTTGCTCCGTCACGGAGCTATGCCCTGAGCAAGCCAATCACAGTTCCTATTTTGCAGAAAGCGCGGGAATTTTCCCGCCACAGCTGCCTGGGTACATAAGTCATTCCCACGCCTCGCTGGTAGCCCGCCAGAAAGTGTTTTCGCTAAGCTTCTGCGAAGCAACGGAACCTCCAGCCCAGTCGCCACTTCCGGCTCCAAACGGGCGCGTCTCCTGACAATGCCGGCGTCCGGAAAGCATTCACTCGACCCCCCACGCCTGTCGGCCTACCCTTTCAAAGTCAGAAGAGCCCGCCTGTCACTGGACCACCCGGGTGACGAGAGACGCTGCATGGGAAGTCCGCGTGTGAAGGAATAGCAGCTCTCCACCGCATGCAACTAGAGAGGAGAATCTTAAGATAGAAATATGAGAGGGGGCTCATGCCACCTCTCAAGCTTCATAGGATTTTCGCTGTGGTTTTCATTTTACGACCGATCAGACACTACTTTCCCAATAAGCCTCTTACTATTTTCCCCGTTTCGAGCTCACTATGTTAAAGAGGCAAGCATTTAACAATGCTCCCAGATAATTTTGGGGACGGACTGTGGTTGTATTCTCCTCAAGTAGATCACAATGTACGGGCTAGCTCCTAGCCGCGAGTTCTTTTTATGAAATACAGTAGTAAAAATGTCATCAGCCAAGCTCGCTAGTTATAATTTTATTTTTGATAACTGGCTTCGCAAATGAAAAGCTCTATGTTCGGATCTTATGCAAATACATCTCAACATGATCCCATGGTGGCAACTTAGATTTGCCGAAATCGATAATCAGAAATAAAATTGGTTGTTGATGTTTTTACTTCTAGACTTCACATTTATTTAGATCTCCTCCATAACTGAGTGAAGTCAACCACTTATAAGTTTCTTTCTCGTAGATCGGTTTTGTTTACTCTTCAGAAATGGTAGCATATTCGTCGCTACGGCGCCTGGAGACAGTTTTTATGATATCGAGAGATACTCCATTTACCTCTAATCTCTCCTTTGAAAAGCGTCCCTGCCCCATTCCAGGCACAAAGAAAGCGAATTATAAGAACGGAGGATCAAGTGCTCGATTAAAAGCCGTGTAAGGCAGGGATGCAGGGATGTTGTTCAGTCTTTACATACAAGAAGCAATGACGGAAATAAAAGAAAGGTTGAAGAGTGGGATTAAAATTCAGGGTGAAAATGTATAAGTGATAATATTCGCTAGTGATATTGCTATACTGTGGAGTGAAGAATTACTGGATCTGTTGAATGGAATGAACAGTCCATTGAGAACAGAATATGGATTGACAGTACATCGAAGAAATACAAAAGTAGCAGAAAAGAGAATAGCGAGAAATTTAACATCAAAGTAGGTGATAACGAAGTTAAGAAATTGTACTATCTATGAAGCAAAGTAACTCATAACGGACGAGGTAGGGAGAATGTAAGAAGCAGACTAGAATAGGCGAAGACTGCATTCCTGGCCAAGAGAAGTCTACGCCGCAGAGGGTAAAAACAGCAGAAGAAAACAGAGACTTAAATACACCCGGTAAATAATTGAGGAGGTAGGTTGCAATTGCTGCTCTGTGATGAAAAGTTCGGGCGCATGAGAGGGATTCGTGGCGGGCCACATCAAGCCATTCAGGTCAATAATGACTTAAAATAAAAATGAGGATTCCTTACAAAGTCGTATCCTTGTGATCTCCATCAGCTGTCTAACAGGTGTTGAGCTGTCCTGCTTTCTGGTCACCTCACGGCTGATTACGTGCTTGGAATATGTACATTTAGTTTTATTGCGAGCTGCAGTGCGGCTACTCATAGAGGTCTAGTGTCGGCTGTAATTACTGCATGGCACAAAATTATTGCCGACCGGAGTGGCCGAGCGGTTCTAGGCACTTCTGTCAGGAACCGCGCGACCACTATGGTCGCAGGTTCGAATCCTGCCTCGGGCATGGATGTGTGTGATGTTCTTAGGTTAGTTAGGTTTAAGTAGTTCTAAGTTCTAGGGGACTGATGACCTCAGAAGTTAAGTCCCATAGTGCTCAGAGCCATTTGAACCATTTGAACAAAATTATTTGTATCTGCAAATCAAACACCGCGTTTTTTTATATACCGTAGACGTAGCTAGGTGGCACCATCGAATAACTTGCAGTTCAAGACAGATTGTATGAGCACCGGAAGACGTCGGCGAGATGCTATACAGCGCCAGATTCGTACCAGGTGGCCAAAATTGGAACTCACTTTTTTCCTGCTTAAATCGGTTCCGTATTAGAAAATGTACCTTGTTTCCCTGCCATGGAGCTACCAAATTGCGGGGATGTTGATTGGTGTGTCTCACTCACTGTTTTAAATAGTCACAGACATTTTACATGAGTTTAAATCGCCGATGCAGTCGACGTGCCTAAAAATGTTGTGGATTTGTACTTTGAAGCAGAGTAAAGTGAATCTGAGTTGGGTGGGAGATGGTTTTTTGCTAACCTTATATTATGCAAACTTATTTGTTGTTTAAATGTGTCAAAGTACGTAAATAAGGGGATCGCAAAATTTGTTCAAACTATCGAGGAATTTGTGTTACAAACACATTAATGAGAATTTTTGGGAAAGTAATTAAAAACAAACGGGAAAAAAATTTTAGAACCCAAGAAGAACAATGTGGATTCACGGCTGGGAGATCATGTGTAGACCATATTTCGCATTACGACAGATTTTGGAGAAACATAGGGAAAAATAAAAAAATATAGGATTAAAGTTTCGAGAACATACCTTCACCGGTGAGTCAAGCAGTATATTGCTCCCTCCTACGTACATCTCGCGAAGAGACCATGAGGATAAAATTAGAGAGATTAGAGCCCACACAGAAGCATACCGACGATCCTTCTTTCCACGAACAATACGAGACTGGAATAGAAGGGAGAACCGATAGAGGTACTCAGGGTACCCTCCGCCACACACCGTCAGGTGGCTTGCGGAGTATCGATGTAGATGTAGATGTAGAGATGTAGACGAGTGGTGTGCTGACAACATGCCCCTCCGTATCCACCCCCAGTGACGCCTATCGCCTAAGGATGACACGGTGATCGGTCGGTACCGTGGGTATTCCGAGGCCTGTTCCGACGAAGCTGAGTTAGTGTTTTTTAGATCGTAATATGCCACGTAGAAATAAATAAGTTTGATTTCCATCGAGGCTCATTTACGACGATTGGCTGATGATTACGCCTTGAATTCGATTCCAGTCTGTGGATGCTTCAGTGACCGTCCACAGACTGACTGTCGTACTATTGGCACCCTAACTCCATCGCCTTACACTTTTTCCTTTGGTGCGTTTGCACCCTCCCCAAGCGAAGATGAACTTTCCTCCATTTTTTCTATTACAATTCTAAGATTCAGAATTGTTTCTTCACAAGGAAATATATCTCGTAACAGCATTAGATAAGCTAAGTACACAAGTATAATGACACACAGTTATCGTAATACATTAACATTTATATACCTGGAATGATACGTTAATGTAGTAACATCAGACATATTAAGTATTGATGCTACAATGTGTAAGAACACAGATTTCTAATGTCATCTCGAATCTCTTACGTTGCTTGAAACCCAAGCTGTGTCAGTTGAATAATTCTCCTTGTAGGAAGCTGGTATGAAACTGTGCGTTTTCTCATCGCATTCCAAACGTGCTCTAAGGTGAGCAATCAGGGGACACAACAGGCCATTCCATGATCCGTAGACTTCCCAAGGCGTTAGTGTTATGAGAAAGGGGGGGGGGGTCTCTCAGTGTCCTGTTCAAATATGTTATTTCGTGGTGTTACCAGCAAGACAAAGACAACAACGTTTACCATTCACGCCGGCCGCTGTGGCCGAGCCGTTCTAGGCGTTTCAGTCTGGAACCTCGCTGCTTCTACGGTCGCAGGTTCGAATCCTGCCTCCGGCATGGATGTGGGTGATGTCCTTAGGTTAGTTAGGTTTAAGTAGTTCTAAGTCTAGGGGACTGATGACCTCAGATGTTAAGCCCCATAGTGCTTAGAGCCATTTGAACCATTTTGAACCATTCACGCAAAATGAGAGCTGCTTCCCTCCCTTCAACAACTACCAACTAACGAGACATTTGAGCGCCCTGGCTGATAGTATGGGAAACACTGGACTACAAGAAACGGAATTTTAGGAAGCGTTGCACCACGCCTTGCGAGGGGTACTACGAGGACATCCAACTCTGCTACCGTTGAGACAGTTTCTGTGCAGGCGACACAAGCGACAGGTCGAGATACAAACCACACCGTAACCAATCGGCTCTCTAGAGGAAAACACACTGTCGCTGATGTACTATATCGTGACAGTGGAGGTGTAATGTTTCCTTTCCTTTCCGTATGGATTTCTTTGGTCGTAAATTTTTGTATGATAGAAACGTTATCAGAGAAAGCATGCATCACATTGCCGGCAAGAAAAGGAACATATAGTTGCAGAATCAGAAAGATCATTCACTCTTTTCTTGCTGCGTAATATGATGCTGTAATAGATTATTTCTTCACTGATAAGAGTTTTCTTTCTCTGTCGTGGAGTAGTTAGCTACAGGCCCAGATATTCTGGTTGGAGAGCAGCGAGGTTGGTGTTATCGTGCCTTGGCAATGGAATTGTATACTTTGCACAATAATAATCGGGTGCCCACCTGGCTAGCCCCGCCGTCTAACGCGCTGCTTCCCTTGCGGGAAGGCGTGCCGGTTCCGGGCAAGAAACCGCCCAGCGGATTAGTGTCTGAGACGGGTGTTACGATTAATCAAGGAAAACCCCCAGTTGGGAAACTGGGCCAAAATTAGTTGGTTACTGTCGAGTTGCAGTTTACAATTTCTTGATTACTTCAACCATTAAAAGCCATTTCTTTATCACTTGGCCAGGAACAGATCCAAAAAAAAGCTAGTAGGCATGAGTGCCTTTTCAAAACAATTTACTTTACAGTTAACGGTCGAGCCATTTTACTTAAAACCGACTTTGATAAAACATTTGATAACAAATCAAAATTTTTCAAGGAATGGAATTAAAAACTTTACTTTACCGTTAATAGCCAAGCCATTTTACTTAAAACAGACTTTGATAAAGCATTTAATAACAAAATTAAAACTTTCCAAGTAATGAAACTGAAAAACCATCAATTTGCATACAACTTCGCTACCGAACATGTAGGGAGCCAACTTCTTTTAAACTTTGGCACAAAAAGATATTAAATTACAAGGGTTCGCTAACTGGGAGGCAGAACTAGCATTTTCAAAGGATGCCAATTAGATTAAAACAATCAGAGTAAAGATACAGTCATTCAAAATGGTTCAAATGGCTCTGAGCACTACGCGACTTAACTTCTGAGGTCATCAGTCGCCTAGAACTTCGAACGAATTAAACCTAACTAACCTAAGGACATCACACACATATGCCCGAGGCAGGATTCGAACCTGCGACCGTAGCGGTCGCGCGGTTCCAGACTGTAGCGCCTAGAACCGCTCGGCCACTCCGGCCGGCAGGTATTCACCTTTTACAATAACAATTTTAAAGCCACGTAATTTTAAAAACCCACCAATGAAAGGCAAACTTAACCTTTTTAAACAGTGGCCAAAAACAGTCAGGGTAAAATACAACCATTTAACATTTTACAATAACTAACAACTTTAATACCATGTCCTGCCGCCAAAATGTCTTGGGATAGAAATAATTAACCGACCGGGTATAAGGGCGGCCACAATTGTCTCCCGAAGGATGCTCAGGCTAGAAGCGGACTAACAGACCCACAACGCCTCATATTCAGTAATCATATCGACCTCACGCGAGGCCGGGGGTGGAGGAGGACTCAAATCAGGAACCATAATCCCTGCCCACAAATACACTTCCTCCCAGGCAGTACTAATAAGAAGCCAAAAGATCACTGTCTATAACTATACCGGCGACAGGGGCAGGAAATCCGAACGCAGGAAGCCACAAGGTAGAAAAAATGTAATCAAAAACAATAATCACTGCCCAAAAATACACTTCCTACCGGGCAGTACTAAAAAGAAGCGGAAAAGATCACTGTCTATAAATACACCGGCGACAGGGACAGGAAACCCGAACGCTGGAGGCCACAAGGCAGAAAAGACGCTGGTTGCACAAACTAAAATCCTTCAATTAACATCTAAACCTTTAACCAACTTAACTTGCAGTTTATCAGAGAAACAGCAGGTGAACTCCGATGCAAAGGTTCCTCACATCCGACCGTGTCCACGTCGCCAGCGCACCCAACTGGACATTCACACAGCCACGCGCTCTGTCACCGGAGCCCTCGTCTTCTCAGCACCCACGGCGGCGAAATACCACTCCTCAGGTTAGGCGACTTACTAGCCCCTCATTCCCGCCTCCAGGCGGAAAATTTAAAGACATCCGTTGCCGCTCCCACCAAGTAGTGACTCGGAACCCAGCCGTGGCCCCCGGGTGTTCACAGCAAGAGCTTACAGCCTTGTCCCTTCAACTCGTCCCACTCGTCTCGGACCGCCAGGATAGACCACGCGGCTTCTCGGAACAACAGCAAACTCTCCACCGCCACGCCACGCCGCGGTCTCATCGTACGACGTTCTCTAATTCCCGATTTAAAAAACCGACCGACCGACTCTTCACCGCTAGGAAACCAACCGGCCATCCCCCCCCCCCCCCAAAGATCTTATTCCCTTACACAAGGCTAACAGGAAGTAAAGACTCAAAGATCGATGAGACCAGACTCGCCGCCAGAGGGGAATCTCAACAGAATCGTACGCAGCATAACGATAAATATGGCAGAATCAATTAACGATAGAATGGAAGGACTCAGAACAATCTTTACAGCACGATATATGTTGAGAGCCGACACACGGCTCAGTGTCGAGTCCGGTGTGCCAGTCAGCCTGTGGATGGTTCTTAAGGCGGCTTTCCTTCTGCCCCGGCGAATGCAGGCTGGTTCCCCTTATTCCGCCTCAGTTACACTATGTCGGCGATTGCTGCGCCAACACTGTCTCCACGTACGCGTACACCTCAATTACTCTACCATGCATACATTTGGGGTTACACTCATCTGATATGAGACACTCCCAGAGGGGGTCCACTGGGGCCGAACCGCACTATTGATCTGGGTTCTATTAATTTTAATTTCATAATTAACAGCCTTAGTTGCACTGTTAGCCAAGAATTTACCTAGGTTTCAGTCGGGATAACCCAATCTTCTTCAGAATAACAGTAACTACCGTTTTTCCATGGTGGAAAGGTTTCAGTCGGGATAACCCAACCTTCTTCAGAATAACAGCAACTACCGTCTTTCCAAAGTGGAACGGTAGTTACTGTTATTCTGAAGAAGGTTGGGTTATCCCGACTGAAACCTAGGTAAATTCTAGGCAAACAGTGCAACTGAGGCTGTTAATTATTAAAATTAAAATTAATATTTACACAGTTGCTGACGGGGCCGCGAAATGTTGAAGATATTTAAACCCTGGGTTCGGTGTGGGGCGGCGGCGGGGTAAGTGGACTGCTGTGGCCTGTTGTGGGGTTGTGAGCCACTGAGGGCTACGGCGGGACGAAGCCTCTCCGTCGTTTCTAGGTCCCCAGTTCAGTACACACACACATACACACATAATCGGATTCATTTAAAACATAGATTGCAGGTTCCAAATACAAATACTGAAATGGGAGAAGCGATTGATATTTGGCTGAAATTTAGTCCATATGTGGGCGTCTGAAACGAACAAAAAAGTCTGTTAATATTTAAAATGTTCGATGCTCTGATTTCAGTTGATGAGTGACACCACTCTCTTACAGGGTGCCCAGAAAAGGGCTCCCTGATTTCAAAATTAAATATCTCGAGAACAAAGATCGATAGAGGAATGCGGTAACGGTATGTTTATTGTGAAAGCTGTAAGAAGTTTATACAGCAGTTTGAAATAATAGTTACAAAAGCTGCTTACAGATGGTGCTGTACGCTGTACAGCTCATATCAGCATACATAACTGAAATAATCGTATGAAAATAATCTTTGAAAACAATCACATCACCATGTTTTCAAAATGTTCACCATTGGCACTACAGAGGGGGCGCAAACGAAGAATGAAAATTGCCATCACATTTCGTAGTGTCTCAACCGAAATGGATTCACATGCCACAGAGATCGCCGATTCAAGCTCGTCCAGCGTGGCGGGATGCTTCGGGGAGACCATGTCTTTCACTGTGCCCCACAAAAAAACTCCCAGGGAGTCAAATCCGGCGAATATGGAGGCCAATCCATGCCTGCACCAGTAAATTTGGGATATTCCAAAGCAATGACTCGATTCCCGAAGTATTCCTCAAGAAAGCGAAACACTTGTTCGGTCCGATGTGGTCGGGCTCCATCTTGCATAAACCATTCAGTACCTGGTCGATCCTCTAACGCTTGCTGTGTGGCGACAAATTGTTCCAAAATTGCAACGTAACGTGCACCAGTGACCGTTTCTCGAATGAAAAAAGGGCCAATAATGCCTCTGCTGCATACTGCAGCCCACACAGTGACTTCAGGAGAATACAGGGGTTTCGCTTCACACCAATATGGCTTTTCGGAACCCCAAAATCGCCAGTTCTGCTTATTCACGTATCCATTCAGGTGGAAGTGTGCTTCATCTGTAAACCAGATGCAGCCAACATCAAATCCTTCAGTATCAATCATTGTGAGCACCTGACTAGCAAAGGCCTCGTACGGGTATGGACTGGTGCATTTGAATTTTGAATGGAAACATGTGTAGGCTCTTTCTCAGTATTTTCTGCGTGCTGGAACGCTTAAAACCAGTCTCAGATGCAATTCTACGGACGGATGACATTGTATTTTGCTGAATAATTCCAGAAACTGTGGCGATATTTTCAGGCGTAACTGCGGTTTGCTTGCGGCCAACATGCCCCACTAGATCATCAGTTACGCTGCCTGTTCGTTGAAATTTTGCGAAGAGCGTACGAATGGTTTTCGCATCGGGTCCTTTTGGAACATGAAATCGTGCTTGAAAACTTCGCCTTGTTGCCGTAGGACTCTCTTCTAACCTGTGGTACTCCAGCACCAGAAAAACGCGTTGTTCAATGGAGTACATGGTTTTAATCTCTTCCTTCGGTACGCTAACCTCCTTTCACGTTTCAATAGTGGAACTGATCGCTCTGGGCTTCGGATCACTATTTATACTAGGTATTACGTATGGCGATTACAGCGCCATCTGTTAGCAGCTTTTGTAACTATTATTTCAAACTGCTGTAAAAACTTCTTACAGCTTTCACAATAAACATACAGTTCCTCTATCGATCTTTGTTTTCGAGATATTTAATTTTGAAATCAGGGAGTCCTTTTCTGGACACCCTGTATGTGCAGACGGCCCGGTCTCGAACCCTTGGCTCTAGCTGGCGGAGACCAGTCGTCTCGCAGTTCGGCGTCAATCTCCAGTTGTGGTGGCACTGCTGGCTTCCTCTGGTGATGAGTGATCTCCGCTTTGAAATCGAGATTTCCTTTTATGCCTCCGGTGCCCATTTGTTTCACTAAGACCTGTCACCTGGTCACATTGCCATAACAAGAGACGCCCTGATATGGTGAGACCGCCCTATTTGCTACCCGGTTAGCGCTGTGGGGCGCCATTTATCGCTGAACTCGGCTATCCTCTCTGCGCCATCAACTGGCATGTCTGTCGTAACCCACACATCGTCACGCTGGTGGCTACCGATCCACGGCTGCTAACGGGACGCTCTATGGCGCTTCCGTGCTACTTCGCCTCACTTTTATTAAATATTAATAATTTTCTGACCAATGACTGCCTCACGGCACTACACTAGCCTTTCCAACGGAAGAAAACCCTGTCCCTCGAGTCTTACCCTCGTCCTGAACTACAGTGTAATTACGATATTGCAGTGGCTATGTTATCCCGAATTAAGATTCAATTCGGGAACTGCAGCAACTACAACAGTCATGAGACACGTCAAATGTATCCGTAGTAGCGAATGTGGACAACCGTCAACTGTATAATGGAAAGATGACAGTGAAGATTTGTGCCGGACCAGGACTCGAATCCGTGTTCCCGTTCATCGCGAGCGGTCGCCTTACATTTGGCTATCCGAAAACAACCCACGTCCAAACACAAACTTACATACGTCATCAACTACGTGCGCACAACATGTTCTAGTACATTCATTATGTATATTTCGGTACAGTGGAAACATTTTACTCGAAAATCCCGTCCCCGGTGTCGGTGAATAAATATCATATTGCTGTGCCTGCGTTGCATGCATGTCCGAAGGAACACTGCATCTTAATTCGGAATAACGCAGGCACTGAAATATTGTAATTATCCACCCACACCGGCCAAGGGACTTTCGAGTAAAATGTCTCCCCTGTGCGGGAATATACATAATGCATGTACGAGTACAGGTTGTAGACACATGCTTAACGACATACGGAAGTTTGGTCTGGCTGTGGGTCATGTTCAGTTACCCGATGGTAAGACGACCGTTTGTAATAAGTGGGAAATCCGGCTTCAAGTCCCAGTCCGACACAATCATACAGCTGATGGTTATCCATATTCGAAACTTCCCATATTGTAATTACTTCTACCCTTAATCAATAAAACTAGAAACTAATACTAAAACAGCTATTCTTAACTACACTACTGTCCATTAAAATTGCTACACCAAGAAGAAATGCAGATGATAAACGGGTATTCATTGGACAAATATATTATACTAGAACTGACATGTGATTACATTTTGCCGCCCGGGATTAGCTGAGAGGCCTAAGGCGCTGCAGTCATGGACTGTGCTGCTGCTCCCGGCGGAGGTTCGAGTCCTCCCTCGAGCATGGGTGTTTGTGTTTGTCCTTAGGAAAATTTAGATTAAGTAGTGCGTAAGCTTAGGGACTGATGACCTTAGCAGTTAAGATTTCACACACATTTGAACATTTTTTTATTACATTTTCACGCAGTTTGGGGGCATAGATCCTGAGAAATCAGTACCCAGAACAACCACCTCTGGCCGTAATAACGGCCTTGATACGCCTGGGCATTGAGTCAAACAGAGCTTGAATGGCGTTTACGTGTACATCTGCTCTTTGCGGCTTCAATACGACACCACAGTTCATCAAGAGTAGTGACAGGCGTATTGTGAAGAACCAGTTGCTTGGCCACCATTGACCAGACGTTTTCAATTGGTGAGAGATCTGGAGAATGTGCTGGCCAGGGCAGCAGTCGAACATTTTCTGTAACCAGAAAGGCCCGTACAGGACCTGCAACATGCGGTCGTGGATTATCCTGCTAATATGTAGACTTTCGCAGGGATCGAATGAAGGGTAGAGACACGGGTCGTAACACATCTGAAATGTAACGTCCACTGTTCAAGTGCCGTCAATGCGAACAAGAAGCGACCGAGACGTGTAACCAATGACACCCTACACCATCACGCCGCGTGATACGCCAGTATGACGATGACGAATACATGCTTCCAATGCGCGTTCACAGAGATGTCGCGAAACACGGATTCGACCATCATGATGCTGTAAACCGAACCTGGGTTCATCCGAAAAAATGACGTTTTGCCATTCGTGCACCCAGGTTCGTCGTCGAGTACACCATCGCAGGCGCTCCTGTCTGTGATGCAGCGTCAAGGGTAACCGCAGCCATTGTCTCCAAGCTGATAGTTCAAGCTGCTGCAAACGTCGTCGAACTGTTCGTGCAGATGGTTGTTGTCTTGCAAGCGTCCCCATCTGTTGACTGAGGGATCGAGACGTGGCTGCACGATCCGTTACAGCCATGCGGATAATATGCCTGTCATCTCGACTGCTACTGATACGAGGCCGTTGGGATCCAGCATGCCGTTCCGTATTACCCTCCTGAACCCACCAATTCCATATTCTGCTAACAGTCATTGGATCTCGACCAACGCGAGCAGCAATGTTGCGATACGATAAACCGCAATCGCGATAGTCTACAATCCGACCTTCATCAAAGTCGGAAACGTGATGGTACGCGTTTCTCCTCCTTACACGAGGCATCACAACAACGTTTCACCAGGCAACGCCGGTCAACTGCTGTTTGTGTATGAGAAATCGGTTGGAAACTTTCCTCGTGTCAGCACGTTGTAGGTGTCGCCACTGGCGCCAACCTTGTGTGAATGCTCTGAAAAGCTAATCATTTGCATATCACAGCATCTTCTTGCTGACAGTTAAATTTCGCATCTGTAGCACGTCATCTTCGTGGCGTAGCAATTTTAATGGCCAGTAGTGTACTATGTAAAGTACTGTGTTCATCCCTGTAAATCTTTCTTTCACCTCTCGCTCGTGGTACACAGTCTGTGGGAACTTGAATGAACCCTGGGTCAGCCTTTCACACGGTTCTTCATTTCTAATACACGAGAGCTATACAGTGAAAAACAGTTACCACGGCGCTGACTTGCGATGCTCAAGGTCAAGGTTACCTGACGTCTAACATCCCGGTATTGTTCCACTTGCTTCAACAAGTGCACTGCAGTGATCGGTCTCTCCCTCTCCCCCCCCCCCCCCCCGCATCCCTCCCTCCCCCGCTCAACAGCTGCTATACTATTGTCAACCAATACAAGCATACAAAGAAACCTGCAAATTGCCAGTGCTTCTGTTCAATGGTAGTTTACATTAGTTCATTACACAATATATATATAAATAAAAAATGAAAAAGGAGCTACGACCATATTTACACTCTAATGATGTTTAAAATGCACGTAAGGGTGATTTTATTCTTCTCAGAACTGGTAGAGAAATAATAGAAAGGATTACGCAAAAAAGAAAAGATCACACGAGAGCACTGCTACATGAAATACAGTATACATACAACGATCAGCCAGAATAGATGGTAAGTCCACCTTTGGTACTCATAACAACGGCGACGTGTCGTGGCTTGGAAGCAATGAGGCCGTGGTAGGTCAGTGGAGGGAGTTGGCACCACATCTGCACACACACAAGCCACCTAATTCCCGCAAATACCGCGTACGGGGTCGATGAATCTGATGCCTACATCAATCACATCACAGATGTGTTCGATCGGGTTCAGACCTGGAGAGCGAGAGGCCAGCACATCAACTGGAACTCGCCACTGTTTTCCTCGAAACTCTCGATCACAAAAAAAATGGCTCTGAGCACTATGGGAATTAACTTCTGAGGTCATCAGTCCCCTAGAACTTAGAACTACTTAAATCTAACTAACCTAAGGACATCACACACATCCATGCCCGAGGCAGGATTCGAAACTGTGGCCGTAGCGGTCGCGCGGTTCCAGACTGTAGCGCCTAGAGCCGCTCGGCCACTTCGGCCGGCCCTCGATCACACTACTGTCCTTGTGACACAGCACCACTGCCACTGCCTTCGGGAAAAATGATCATCATGAAGGGGTGTACGTGGTGTGCAACCAGTGTACGGTACTCTTTGGCCATCGGGGAGCCTTGTGCGAGCTGCACTGCATCCATGGATGCCCATATGAATGTTCTGCATAGCATAACTTAACCGCCGCAAGCTTGTCTCCGTCCCGCAGTATAGGTGTCAAGGAAATGTTACCCTGGAAGACGACGGATTCGTGCCCTCCCATCGAGATGATGAAGAGAGTATCAGGATTTATCAGACCATGCAACTCTTTGCCACTGCGCCAAAGTCCAGTGTCAATGGTCATGTGCCCATTTCAGTCGGAGTTGCCGATGTTGTCCTGTTAATTTTGGGAGGTGCATGGCCCGTCGGCAGAGGAGGCCAATTGTTAGGAGTGTTCGATGCAGGAGGACCGTCATTTTGTATTTCTGATTGGAGGCATCGGTTCAGACACACTTATACTCTGTCCAGCATTAAGGTTCGCCGCCTGTTCTGTTTTACTAGTCTGCCCAGCCTACGACGTCCGACATCCGCCCAACTCTACGACGTCTGTACGTGGTTTCATCTTGGTTTCGCCACGTGTTGACGATACTCGCCACAGCACTCCCCAAATACCCGACAAGTCGTGAAGTTTCAGAAATGTTCGTTCCGAGCATCCGCGTCATCACAATCTGTCCTCGGTCAAACTCAGATAGATGGCGCGTCTTCCCCTTTCTATACACCGACATAACGCTCACTAATAGTACATGCACGGTGCGAGTGTCTGACAAGCAGTCACTCCTCGCTAGATGACTCTGCTATCTCATGGACTGGTTTATATCGATAACAGGTCAGAGATCATAATGTTATTGCTGATCAGTGTACTTGTATTACTCTTTTTTCTCAGTACTAACATCGAAGTCTGCAGCGTAACTTTGTACATTGATATGTTAGTCTACATCATACGGACTGTGTTAATCATTTCTACTGTTGATGAAACACAGCTAGTGAAATTGCGTTGACCATGTATCTATTGTACGCTTATCCACATTAATGGCACAATAATTACTTTCACTGGCACAAAATTCTTTTGCTTGAACTAGAAAACAGATACTAGTGTTTTTATGTCATCACGGAAGAAAGAAGTTTAATTTGGGCAACACTGATGATTGTCTCTATGTTTAAAAACGTAAAATTGTAGTATTCCATCTAACCACAAATTTTATAATGTTTTCTACAAGTTGTGTGGAGATAGAAAACCAACATCTCTATATAGAAGAGCTCTCAACAGTGGTGGCTGGCAATGGTACATGCACGCACGGTAACACACTGACGCCGCGCGGGATTAGCCGAGCGGTCTCAGGCGCTGCAGTCATGGAATGTGCGGCTGGTCCCGGCGGAGGTTCGAGATCTCCCTCGGGCATCGGTGTGTGTGTTTGTCCTTAGGATAATTTAGGTTAAGTAGTGTGTAAGCTTAAGGACTGATGACCTTAGCAGTTAAGTCCCATAAGATTTTACACACATTCGAACATTTTAACACACTGACTCGCAGCCATCTGTTCCGGTGAAAGAGTCTGTGAGCTCAGATACACTGTACCCATCGAAACTCCACCGCCTATCTTCCACTGCACGAATCCGGCCGACCTTGCGCCCTTTCCCGTGAAACATTGGAACATTTTGAATTAAATCAAACCATGGAGGAGGATGGCTGATCAGAAAATAAGTTCCATCTTGTCTGGTAAAAACAGATTACATTGTTGCGGCTTTGTTTCCTCCGATTGTGTCGGTATACATAAGTATCATGTTTAGTTCAAGTGATACGTGTGTATAGGAGGAATTTCACATACTTTCAAATGGAAAGTTGATCAATGTGCTGTCGGCAGCATCTAGACTGCCTCGGTTCTTAGCAGTAATGTTGACTGTTGATGTAGCATGAATAAGTGCATTGCCTGGGACAGTTTATGACTGAATATGTAATTTATAAACTGAAGCGCCAAAGAAACTGGTATAGGCAGGGGTATTCAAATACAGAGATATGGAAACAGGCAGATTACGGCGCTGCGCTCGGCAACGCCTGTGTAAGACAAGTGTCTGGCGCAGTTATTAGATCACTTACCGGATCTACAGTGCCAGGATATCAAGATTTAAGTGAGTCTGAACGTGGCACACGAGCGATGGGACACAGCATCTCCAAGGCAGCGATGAAGTAGGGAATTTCCCGTACTACCAATTCGCGAGTGTGCCGTGAATATCAGGAATCCGGCAAAACGTCAAATCTCCGACATCGCTGCGGTCGGACCAACGACGACTGAAGAGAATCGTTCAACGTGACAGAAATGCAACGCTTTCGCAAATTGCCTCAGATTTCAGTTTTGGGACATCAACAAGTGTCAGCGTGAAAATTCAACGAAACATCATCGACGTGGGCTTTCGGAGCCGAAGGCCCACTCGGGTACCCTTGATGACTACACGATACAAAACTTAACACCTCGCCTGAGTCTGTCAACACCGACATTGGACTGTTGATGACTGGAAACATGTTGCCTTGTCGGACGAGTCTCGTTTCAACTTGTATCAAGCGGATGTACTTGTACGAGCAGGGAGACAACTTCATGAATCCATGGACCTTGCACGTAAGCAGGGAACTTTTCAAGCTGGCGGAGGCTCTGTAATGGTGTAGGGCATGCGCAGTTGGAGTGATAGGGGACCCCTGATATGTCTAGATACGACTCTGACAAGTGACACGTACATAAACAGCCTGTTTGATCTGTAAGTAGACTGTTTAGGTTTTCTTATTGGTAACGCCACGTAGCGCTCTGTATGAAAATCACTGGCTGTGCTGTGTGCAGTCTGTGGCTGGTTGGCATTGTTGTAATATTCGCTATTGTAGTGTTGGGCAGTTGGGTGTGAACAGCGCGTAGCGTTGTGCAGTTGGAGGTGAGCCGCCAGCAGTGGTGGATGTGGGGAAGTGAGATGGCGGATTTTTGAGAATGGATAATCTGGAGGTGTGTCCATCAGAAACAGTACATTTGTAAGAATGGATGTCATGAACTGCTATATATATATTATGACTATTAAGGTAAATACATTGTTTGTTCTCTAGTAAAATCTTTCATTTGCTAACTATGCGTATCAGTAGTTAGTGCCTTCAGTAGTTTGAATATTTTATTTAGCTGTCAGTAGTGGCGCTCGCTGTATTGCAGTAGTTCGAGTAACGAAGATTATTGTGGGGTAAGTGATTTGTGAAAGGTATAGGTTAATGTTAGTCAGGGCCATTCTTTTGTAGGGATTATTGAAAGTCAGATTGCGTTGCGCTAAAAATATTGTGTGTCAGTTTAAGCACAGTCATGTACAACTGTTCAAAGGGGACGTTCCATATGTCGACCCTTAGCCGAGGATACCTCACTGGAATCTTCTGATTTTTTCTTGTAGTTTGTGTAATTAGTGTAGCTTTTGTTTATTGCTAGCGCGTATTTGTAGAGAGAATTTCCTTTGTGGTTGTAGTTTTTCATTGTTGTACAGTAAAACAGTTGTGGCATGCATGTAGATTTGCACCAAGTATTTCGCAGCTGCGCTTGTAATTAACGAGATATTATTTTCAGTGCTATGTTAATGTGTTTTCTTATTTTGCTCTTCAAATTGTGCTTTTCTGTGTTATCGTGTGAAATACGTGTAATTATGGCGTGTGAAAAACGTAACACTAGGCTACAAAGTAAACTGAGAAATAATAGTGACGACTAGTGTAGCTTATCAGCACCACTGTGTAATGAATTAACAGACATTCAAAGTGGTAATTTGGGAATTGTGCATAGGGAAATGGAGCGGGCGCCAAATAATGGCGCAGACAGTGAAACAAATGGTGAACAGGGAAGCGTTATTGATCGATCGACCGGCAACAGCTCGCCTCAGGAACCCGAAATGACAGGACACAATCTTGCAAATACTGTAGATTCAGGTTTTGCGTCCTCACCGTTTTCTCAAATAAGTCAAGACACATTTTCTGCTCGTCAAAATGTGAATGTTGCCGGTGCAAATGCACTGCCGAAAAGCACAGAGGAACAGATTCCAGACACTAATACATTATTGTTGCAATTAATGCAGCAAATGAAACAAAATCAGAGACAAACACAGCAACAGTTAGACGCAATGGAACAAAATCTTCACACCACGCTTGAACAAACACATGAATATTTAACTACTGAGTTACATAAAATCGAATCGAAATGTCTAAAAATCTGTAATGACGCAAAAACACAAATTTGTGAGCATTTCCAACCTATTTTTTCGCGGCATGAAAATACATTACAGAATCACGAAGCAGCCATAAAAGAGCTGCAAACTATTGTTCATGAAAATCATGACACTTTGCAAGCTAAAATTGACTCAGTTGCATCTACCGATTCGGTTACGCAACTTGCAAAAACTCAGGAAAACTTAAAGGACACAGTAGACACGATTTCAACACAAATGGACACTCTGAAACTTGGTTCAGAAAAACACACTGAGGAAATAAGTTCACTATCGGAGAAAGTAGCCGAACTTTCGGGTCAGTTCACTAACTTATCTACAAAGATGAATGATGATCTGAGTGACACAAGACCTGTAGCCTTCACTGACACAGAAGAGTATGAACAAATTAAGAAATTCAAACAAAATCAGAATCAAATTAATACGCAACACAAAAGAGGAATCCGGGAAGTACAAGATCAGTTGGCACAAGTAATACAAAAATTACATATTTCAGAGGACACTCGCGCTCCAATACGGGAAGAGGGACATAGAAATACGGAACAGCCACAAAATAATAACACAGGGCATTTCGGAAATTATGAAAGAAATTGGCAAGGTGCACTGAATTTTGAAATGGAACCGCCGAAACGACGTAACAATGACCGACATGCGACTCGCCGACACGATGATTTTGACTATAAGCTGTTTATTGCTACACGTAAATTCAAAACATTTAAGAATTCTCCCATTGTTTTCCTCCCAACTGGTCATTAGAGCACACATTAGAATTTATGTGTGGCTATTTAGAGAATGAACCAGCTGTAAGAATGGGATCGGTCATTCACGATTGCCACAGTGAAGGAGAATTTTATCATGCCTTCCTCTCAGCATATTGGTCTCAAGCTACACAGGACAGAGTAAAACATAGCATCATAATGATGAAACATTTCGAACAATCTGAATTATCCAGTCTTGTGAAATATTTTGAAGACATGTTGCACAAGAATCAGTACCTGTCAAACCCATACAGCCTCTCAGAACTCATCCGCATTTGATTAATCAAATTGCCTGAACATGTACGACACATTATTTTGGCAGGACGTTGCAAAGACGACATTGAAGCTTTTCAGGGACTATTACAAGAACTGGAAATTGACACTGACAATCGCGGAACGCGAGAACAGGAGCACAACAATTACAGGTCACATCTGTCACAATTCCGCGATGACAGAAATAATACACGACAAGGCTATTCTTACAACGTAAATCGTGACCAAAACAGACACCACCCGTATGACAACCGTTGGCAGAGTAGTAATAATTGTAGGAAAAGATCACCTCTCCACGGTAATGACTATCACAGAGACAATCAGAGAAACAGACAATATGGGTACCAAAATAATTATTATCAAGGGAGACAGAATAACTTCAGACGCAACGGTCCAGCGCGCAGTTACGATTCAGGGAGAAATTCTCTACCACGTGACCGACAAGAAAGAAACTATGGAATCTACCGACATGACGACAGACGATATGATCGTAACGACAGACCTGATTTGCATCAGAACTGGCGGGATTCAAACAGGGCATGGCCCTCTCGACAAGGTGAATTTGTAGAAGATAGGTCTCCAAATCCCAATAACGACGCGCGCCAACAAAGAGACAATAGGCAGTGACTCATACCGCTGGCAGCCACACTACGTACTTATGGAACTGACGACGCAGCTGCCGTAGCTAGTAATTACGTAAAAATGGAAGACATCAGGGACATCTTACTCCTGGAACATGACTTAAAACATAACAAAATTGCGTATCCTGTGATTCACGTTACAGTAAATGACGTAAAATTTAAGGTAGTACTTGACTCTGGCAGTCCCATTTCAGTAATTAGTGAAACAGCGTTTAGCAAATGCAACAAATCGAACGATTGCCCCACACTTCCGTTACGTAATATTAAATTACAAGGTGCAATCGTTGGAAAAAGTGAAGATGTACGCCAGCAAACCAACTTAGAATTCTTTTGTCAAAGCCACAGCTTCTCTATGAACTTTCTTATTGTTCCATTATTGTCGACGGAAATTATATTAGGAGTAGACTTTTTTAATGAATACAAAGCAATCTTAAACTTTCACGATGCTGAAATAAGTTTAGAGAAAGAAGGTAAGTCAATAGCTTTGAAATTTTGCGATTGGCTCTCAAACCATGACGAGGAAATTAATCGGCTTTACCTTCTGTTAGACAACAGTTCGGAATTTTCTACGGAACTAGACACTAACAATCACTCTGCAGGTACTGACAGGGATGATATCGACGACATATTTGAAACTAATGAGTTAATTCAGAATAAAATCCAAAAAATTAAAAGTTGTAATGACACTGATAGGCAGGACCTTTTTGAGATTTTACAAGCACATTCCACAGTTTTTACTCACAAAACAGGAACAATCAAGGGATTTGAATACTAATTTCGTGTTCGTGAGCATAGTAAATTTTGTGTTGGACCATACGTAATTCCAGCACATTATAGGGACCGTGTTAGAACAGAAATACAATCCATGCTTGACGATGGCATTATTGAGCCTGCAGTAAGCTCATACAACAATCCATTACATGTTGTTGAGAAGAAAAATGGATCGATCACTCTTGTCTTAGATTCGAGACAAATCAATACTATCATTATTCCTGAAACAGATAGGCCGCAAACGATGGAAGAACTTCTTCAAAATTTTAATGGTGTAAAAGTGTTGTCTTCTATTGATCTCAGATCCAGCTTTTATCAGATCGAACTTCATCCAGAATATAGAAAATACACAGCTTTTCTTTGTTTCGGCGTTTGTTATCAATTTTGGAAACTTCCTTTTGGTTTGAACATTTCTTCGGCCGCGTTCATTCGCGGACTAAATTCCATATCACCTTATATGTGGATGATATTATAATAGCAGAAGCCTCATGGGAACAACATAATCGTATCCTCAACAGTTTGTTACGTATTTTTGCAGAATCTGGAATTACAGTTAACTTGGAAAAGTCTGAATTCGGTAGGTCAAAGGTGAGGTTTTTAGGACATATTATTTCTTCTGAAGGCATTCAGTCGGATCCTGAAAAGTTAGAAGCAATCAGAGCCATTCCAGTTCCATCCACAAAAAAACAAGTCCGCAGTTTTCTAGGTCTCGTAAATTTTTACCGTCGATTTCTGAATATGCAAATTCTAATTACACCAAAACTTTGTTCTCTCACTTGAAAAAATACTATTTGGAACTGGGACGAACAATCACGGTTGGAATTCAATTCTTTGAAAGAATCGCTACTTAACGTGCCAATACTAGCTCATCCAGATCTGTCACAAGATTTCTGCCTTAGCACGGATTCTTCTAAAGTCGGTCTTGGTGCCCATTTATTTCAAGAAGCCATAGAAAATGACACTACTGTTCAGAAAACCATTGCTTTTGCTAGCCGAGTGCTAACAAAATCGGAAAAAAATTATGCCGTTACTGAATTAGAAGCTTTAGCTATCGTTTGGGCATTTAACAAATTCCGTTTCTTCTTTCTGGCAAGCACGTACAAGTATACAGTGATCATCGTGCATTACAATTTCTTATGTCTTCAAAATTAAATCATGACAGGTTAAAACGCTGGGCATTCTTTCTGCAAGAATTCCACTTCACAATAGTCTACATCCCGGAAAGGAGAACATTGTTGCGGGCGCATTGTCCCGCGCACCGGCTGGCCTTGAGAAAAGTAACACAGAAGGCAACCTCGAGAAAAACTTCAGTATTCTTTACATTCAGAAAGTCGCCTTTGAAAACTTCATCACCACATCTTTAAAGGACATTGCTCATTAACAAGATAAAGATCCGATTTGGAAACACATCAAAAGTAAATGGCATGAAAAGATGCACACTCAGATTCGGCATTATTATCTGGTCAGAAACAACATTCTCTTCAAACGCTGCACTGTTGATGACAAGCTATGGGTACTTTACATTCCAGACGATTTTGTTAATAAGCTCATTTGGTACATTCATTTCAGCTACGCACATTTTGGTCCACGAAAATGTTATCATATTCTTCGAATGACTTGTTATTTTAACAATATGGAAAAGAGAATTCGAAGAGCCTTGTCTATTTGTAAACTTTGTCAAAAGGCGAAACCATCTACTATCTCACATCGTGCTCCGTTGTTTCCTATCATTTCTTATAAATTAAAAGAATTTGCTGCTGTTGATCTCTTTGGACCCCTTGTCAGAACATCGAATGGATTTTCGTACGTTCTAGTCGCTGTTGAACTTACCTCAAAATTTGTTTCTTTCAGTCCGTTACGTAAAGCCACTGGACGGGCAGTATCCGACGCCTTTGTTAAAAATTTCTTACGTGAAGCTGGACACGTTACTAAAGTCATTTCAGATAACGGACCACAATTCAGATCTACTGTTTGGTCACGCATGCTTCGGAACCATAAAATCAAACCTGTTTTTATTTCATTGTACTCACCACATTGTAACCCATCTGAACGGATTATGAAAGAAATCAATAAGCTTTGCAGACTTTATTGTCACAGAAAGCTTCAGCATTGGGACAGATATTTACAGTTATTTCAAAACGTGCTGAATGAAATGCCTCATGACTCCACTGCTTTACCACCTATTCTTGTACTGAAGAATGAAGAACCACCGAAAAGAATCAGAGAGCTTGTACCTTTCCCGAATACACGTAAGCTTTGACACAAACACATAATTGAATTGGCTATTAAAAATATAAAATCTGCAGCAGACAAAAGGTGAAAACTACACGGTAAAGCAAATGCAAAGAAATTATATATTGGTCAGAAAGTTCTCATTAAAGCTCATTCATTGTCACATAAGAAGAAACACTTGACTCACAAATTCTTTCTGATTTACAATGGACCTTACAGAATCCGACGTATACCACATGATAATTGCGTTGAAGAGTAAATGATTGCATCACATTTCACATGTAAAACCGTTTATTGAAAGATAATCTGCTTTTTAACTTTGTCTTTGCCATAAAATTTTTCACTTCAGATTTCTAGTATGCTTTGTCAGACTTAGAAACTGTTAACATGCAACAATGTTTGAAGTTTAGTATCCAGTCAAGAACCAAGAGAACTTATTCAGACAGTATTTACGAGTGTATTGTTATAGTGAACAGACGACACAGTGTTATTGTGTGTGTACATTCTTGCTTGTTAGTTGCACGATTACGTAACGACTATAAGGCTTACATACTTAGAACATATACAGGTACTGCTAATGAGATTTTAATGTAACATTTTGGTTTACTTGAAAATGCATTCTAGATTTAAAGTACTGTCTGAGAGATATGAGATGACACAGTGGTTAGTTTATGTGACAGCTACACGATTATATCACGACGCTACTAATGAGTGACAATTTACATTGTTGCTTTTGCGGTGTACCTGTTTTATATCCGCACAGTTTGTCTGTATTATTCTGGAAAGTAAAACATGTTTTAGTAGTAACTTTTGTGGTATAGCTACAATGAGACAGCCTTTTCTATAGCACAACAATACGTTATAGCACAGCATTTTCTTCATCATGGCAATAAGCGTAATAACTAAGATATATATACGCAAAGCATTTCACTTTTGTTTGTGAGGAGGTGAGTACATTGACTTCAGCAGAACTTTGCTTACGGAGGACGATAACCACGACAGTTCCACAGAATTATCTTACAGCAAGACGCACATTTAGCGCTACATGACACGCATTTGAGTGATTAATTTTGTACTTAAACCAGTTATTTTTAAAGATTTTTGAATTACAATGATACAAATATTTTCCATGATACATAATTGCTGTAATTTGTAAAACCTGAGGGTATAATTACATTAATCCTCAGGGGGGTACACGCTTACTTTGTGTACCATGTGTTTGGCAATCACAAGGAGCCTTAGCTAATTAGGTATTTGCTTATACAATTTTACACATCGGTACCATATTTCTCTAACACAGAATTACACAGCTATCTGATCATTTAACTGAGAGAGACAAACATGTTTTTTTTTTTTTTACTACGTCAGTGACAGATGTTTACGTAATTATACAGTTGAATAACTTCACACTTATGAAATTGTATTTTGTATGTATTTTGTGAACTGTTCATATATTTTTCGGAACCATTGTGATACTATGAGAGCTCTGAATGATGTATTTGGTATGGGATCATGATTTTTAAAGTACGTTTGAGGTAGATGACACTACTGAAATGAGCAGAGAATTTTTTTTACGTTTTGAAATTATTGGAGAAAGCTACAACGATTTTGAGATTTGGCTGAGTTTTTATGATGTTATTATTACGATGACAAAGTGTATTATGCTGTTGAGGTATGTTTATGATCAATAAGCGGATGGTATATGAGGAATTTGATTATGCTACATATTTATTATGATGAAATATTGAAGAAGTGTCGACGAATATTTATATGTGTAATAAGGTAAGGAATAATGAGTAGTGGTTAGGGACTCTGACTTGTGCAAAAGGATGTTGGAAACCAAGAATCGTACTTTAAGAGTTATGAAATGTGTGTAAATGCGCGCATGTACCAAAATGCCGACGATAATTTTTTGGACTCTGTTATATTTACAGGATTTAGTTTCTACACATTTGTAACGCAAATTCTCGACCTGTGAAATTTTTATATGAGACTGTCACTGTAGCGGAAACTGATGTAAATATTTCGGTAAGGAAGGTATGTCACCTTGACGTAATGCGTTTTGGGCGCCCAGCTGAGAGATAGTCGTCTGACGAAAAAAAAGCCATTAGGTGGGGAAAAAAAAAGAGGCCATTATCCTCGCTATTGACATTTCTTTGTCGAAAGCATCGCAAATACGACACGCTCAAACTTGAAAACATATGATTACAATTTGGAGGTCTTAGTTTATGATATTTACTAAAATGCCTAATGAACTGATGAGAAACATTTTACATCTAGTTTTTTTTCTAGTTGAGAGATTGCTCATTTTGTTTAATATCTGGTCTCCAGCTGTGTTGCAGCATTGGTCTTATAAAATAAAATTAAGTGCATTTGCTAATGTGAACACTTTCTGCCAACAGATCTATTAAATAATGGAAAGAACAATGAGAAGGGATTAATAACAGTAACTGCATACATAATTTTCTTTTCAACTGCTTGGTAATTTTTTTGGTAGAGTAAGTTATCGTGGTGCATCACTCTAGTGTTAAGAGGTGACATAGGTATTAAACATGGCCATTTTTACTGTAATATTTTTTCTGCTTGAGCTTTCTCATGTTTAGATATAAGTTATTGCATTTGCTGCTGCTGTTTTCCAGGCATAGTGCTACTAAATTTCACTTTGTATTACTCTGTTAAGCCAGTGTTACTACTGATTTATTTTTCTTGTTGCTGCACATTGGCTCATATTAGTTGTAATGTTGCATTTGCTTGCTAATTTAGATTTACTGTAGCTTGCTTTGCCAATTTCCATTTTTTTGTCATTGCTGTTTGTGTTAATTGTTTTGTGCTGCTGCATTGCCTCGTCCCTTAGTTTAGCATCTGAGCTCAGTAGATTTAAGTTAGCTTAAGATGGGGTAGGCTATATGTGAGAACGAGTTGTGATGAATTGGAAGAAATGCATTGAGAAGCTATAAGAAAATGGTTTGGCCAAAAAAGAAAAAATTTTGAAAGAGGATGTGAACAGAATACAGGAAGCATGCTTGGATAGGATTTTTTTGGTGGAAACAAATGTTGAAATAAGAGGAAAGATCTACAGAAAGAAGTTTTGGGTTGGACTGCAGTACCAAATGTCACACTGAAAACAAACCCTGTCCTGTATTTTTGTGTTATTACACTATGTGAATTTGTGTTTTTCCTGCCTTTATGTGTTTAGCTAATAAGAGTTATGTAGTAGAATTTTTCTAATAATATGTTATTTACTTTGTAGAGATGTTTAGACATTATTTATTCTGTTCTGTTTAAATGCTCATATGTGAAATTAATGTTTCGAAAACTATTCTCATTATTTTATATATTTACTTATGTCATGATTCCTGTAACACTGATGTTTATGTTTATTTCTATTCTTTTGTAAAGCGTGTATTACTACAAATGTTATCTGTATTATTATGTTTTTAATGATGATGTTTTGTATATCTTTGTAATTGTATTCTCATGTTATAAAATTGTAATGGACACCAGTTCAGCAAATTAAGTAACTTGTAAGCATTCATTTCAGTGCACACGTTTCTGTTGGTCATAGTATATGCACAATATGTGAGAAGTTGGGACTGTTAGTGCTTGCACATGTGTTGATTATTCAGCAAGGCACTGGTTAACAGCATTGCTGGTTCTAAGGACAATTCCAAAAACTTTGTGAGTGCGCAAGTGTTGGTTTATGGACTTGCTATATTGTCCGCAAGACTCTTCGATGGTGATTGTGCACCTGCACAGTCGCAACAGATGGCTGCTCGCCGTCTTTACAAGGACTACAGTGGGTCTGCATCTTTGATGGTCCACCAATACCATTATTTCTACAAGGACTACAGTGGGTCTGCATCTTTGATGGCCCACCAATACCATCATCTCTACCAGGACTACAGTGGGTCTACTCTGTGATGACCTATGATGACCTACCTACCAATATTCTTCAAAACTTCGACTGACTCTGCTGTGGGTTTTCTCTGTTGTGGCCCATTACCAGTCTGCATGTCTTTCCGTTGGAAGGACAACACTACTTCTTCAAGACTGCATGGAAATCCACTACTTCTGTGTGTATTTTCTTTTACTGCTCAGACTTTGTGCATATAATTGTAATTAATACTGTGATGAATGATCAGGACTGTCTGTATGGACTGTGAGAAAATTTTAGCTTTCGACTAACATTGTATCGATAAGTGTGTGCATTTGATATATGGGGGCTATGTAAGTAGGCTGTGTAGGTTTTTATGTTGGTAACGCCACGTAGCGCTCTGTATGAAAATCACTGGCTGTGCTGTGTGCAGTCTGTGGCTGGTTGGCATTGTTGTAATATTCGCTATTGTAGTGTTGGGCAGTTGGATGTGAACAGCGCGTAGCGTTGTGCAGTTGGAGGTGAGCCGCCAGCAGTGGTGGATGTGGGGAAGTGAGATGGCGGATTTTTGAGAATGGATAATCTGGAGGTGTGTCCATCAGAAACAGTACATTTGTAAGAATGGATGTCATGAACTGCTATATATATGACTATTAAGGTAAATACATTGTTTGTTCTCTAGTAAAATCTTTCATTTGCTAACTATGCGTATCAGTAGTTAGTGCCTTCAGTAGTTTGAATATTTTATTTAGCTGTCAGTAGTGGCGCTCGCCGTATTGCAGTAGTTCGAGTAACGAAGATTTTTGTGAGGTAAGTGATTTATGAAAGGTATAGGTTAATGTTAGGCAGGGCCATTCTTTTGTAGGGATTATTGAAAGTCAGATTGCGTTGCGCTAAAAATATTGTGTATCAGTTTAAGCACAGTCATGTATAATTTTTCTAAGGGGACGTTTCAGATCAACTGCATCAGTGAGAGATTCTTTTAACGAATTTGGAAGCTGTATTTTATCTGCAGATTCTAAAAATAACCCCAAAAAAGTTTGGTCGTACGTAAAATCTATGAACGCTACAAATAATTCAACACCTTCTCTTGCTGCGTGTAACATTATAATAAATAGAAGGCCGAAATTCTAAACCTAGCTTTCAAAAACTCGTTTACGGTAGAGGACTGCAGCACGATTCCCCCTATCAATTATCGAACAAATGGCTCTGAGCACTATGGAACTTAACTCCTGTGGTCATCAGTCCCCTAGAACTTAGAACTACTTAAACCTAGCTAACCTAAGGACATCACACACATCCATGCCCGAGGCAGGATTCGAACCTGCGACCGTAGCGATCGCGCGGTTACAAACTGTAGCGCCTAGTACAGCTCGGCCACCCTGGCCGGCAATTATCGAACAAAGGATGGCTGACATTGTGTTTAGTGTGTATGGGATTGTAAAACGGTTAAGATCCTTAGACGTCAGGAAGGCATCTGGCCCAGACGGTATAGCCGTAAGATTTTGTGTGGACTATGCTACAAATATAGCACCATTCTTAACCATCTTCTATCGGAGATCATTGGAACAGCGGAAAATTCGACGGGACTGGAAGAAGACCCAGGTCATACCAATCTATAAAAAGGGTAGAAAATCGGATGCACATAATTACCTGCCAATTTCACTGACATCGATTTGTTGTAGAGCCTTGGAACATATTTTGTGTTCAGACATAATGACCTTTCTAGACTCTGAGAAGCTCATTTGCAGAAACCAGCACGGTTTTAGGAAACAGCGGTCATGCGAGACACAGCTGGCCCTCTTTGTGCATGATATGCAACAGGCTCTAGATACCGGCTCCCAGGTTGATGCCATATTCCTCGACTTTCGGAAGGCGCTCGACTCAGCTCCGCACTGTCGCTTGCTCCAAAAAGTGCGCGCTTACGGCCTATCCGATGACATATGCGGTTGGATAGATAGTTTTCTAACAGATAGGGAGCAGTATGTCGTCCTGAACGGGGTGACTTCAACTGAAACAAGTGTGACTTCAGGTGTGCCCCAGGGCAGTGTAATAGGTCCGCTGTTTTTACGATTTACATCTGGTTGATGGTATTGACAGCGGCATTAGACTGTTTGCCGATGATGCTGTAGTCTACAGGAAGGTAGTATCACACGAAAGTTGTGAACAAATCAATGAGGATTTGCAGAAAGTAAAGGCGTGGTGTAATGGTCCAAAAAACGGTTCAAATGGCCCTGAGCACTATGGGACTTAACTGCTATGGTCATCAGTCCCCTAGAAGTTAGAACTACTTAAACCTAACTAACCTAAGAACATCACACACATCCATGCCCGAGGCAGGATTCGAACCTGCGACCGTAGAAGCAGCGAGGTTCCAGACTGTAGCGACTAGAACCGCTCGGCCACTCCATCCGTCGTGGTGTAATGGCTGGCAATTATCTCTCAATATTAGTGAGTGTAACCTACTGCGTATAACAAGGCGAAAATCCCCATTAATGTACGAGTACAAAATAAATGCCCAGTCTTTGGAAGCGGTAAAATCCGTCAAGTATCTGGGTGTGACTATTCGAAATGATCTCAAATGGAATGATCAGTTTACACAAGTAACGGGCAAGACGAACTCTAGATTGCGGTTTATTGACAGAATCCTGAAGCGATGCACTCATTCAACAAAGGAAATAGATTACATACGTTAGTTCGTCAGTTTTATTGTTCGTCTGTATGGGACACTTACCAGTTGGGTCTGATTCAAGAGATCGAGAAGGTCCAAAGAAGAGCGGCAAGACTCGTGACTGGTACATTTAGCCATCGCGAGAGATTTACAAATCTCATAGAAAGTTTGAAGTGGACTTACAGATATACGGCGCGCTAAGCGGAAGGGGGTGCTCACTAAATTCCGAAATCCGATCTTCGCCGAGTATGTAGAGCATATATTATTATCACCAACTTTCAAATCACGCAATGATCACCATTCAAAGATAAGGGAAATTAGAGCTCTTACTGAGGCGTTCAGACAGTCGCGATCCGCGAGTGGAACAGACGGGGGAAGTATGACTTTGGCGCGAATTGTGCCCTCCGCCACACACCACTTGGTGGCTAGCGGAGTATATATGTAGATGTAGATTCATGTCCATTGCGCATTCCGACGGACTTGGGCAATTCCAGTAGGAAATGCGACACCCTACACGTCCAAAATCGCTACAGACAAGCTCCGGGAACACACTTCTGAGTTTAAACACTTCCACGGGCTACCAAACTACCCAGACATGAACATTATTGAGCATATCTGGAATGCCTTGCAACGTGCTGTTCAGATGACATCTCCACCCTCTCTTACTCTTACGGACAGCCCTGCAGGATTCATGGTGCCAGTTCCCTCCAGCAATACTTCAGACGTTAGTCGAAGCCATGCCGCGCCACGTGTTGCGGCACTTCTGCGTGCTCGCGGTGTCTCTAGACGATATTAGGCAGGTGTATCAGTTGTTTTTGGCTCTTCGATGTTTTGCTGTGTGACAACAGTGACGAATTCATGGATTTTAGTTTATTAAATGACGTCAGTCATTTATGAAGCTAATATGATACTATAAATGGTTTTATAAACCTAATGATTGTCGGTGGCTCGCAGCTGGTTGTTAATAAAGAAATTTTATCAGCAGCTCTTGCCGATAGTCATCTTCCTTTCACAGGAAGTCTGCCTACACGCCCAGTTTCCACAAGGTTCGGAGAGTCACGTTGGACCTCCACGTCACAGCCACTGCTGCTCGCCTTGGCGTGACCTCAAGAACAGTAGCAAATATGGTGTAGTTACTCGTCCCTGGATTATACTGCTTCACTATCTTCACAACTGCATAGAAGACAAATCTTACATTCCGGTTCTACGCGTATTGTATTAATGAACTGAAAAGTTTTCACTTCATAGTTTCAAGCCATTTAAACAGCAATTTATTCTTTAAGCGAATTTACATTACTACGTAATATTAGAGTCGGTAATGAGCGGTGGCAGGGAAATAGATAACACTGCCACGCCTCAAACTGCACCCATTTATTTACATTTACACCTACATGATTACTCTGCCATTCACACTTATGTGTCTTGCAGAGGGTTCATCGAACCCTTTCCCGTTATTTCTCTTCCGTTCCACTCTAGGACAGTGCGTAACAAAACTCTTAAATCTTTCCATACAAGCTTTGATTGTTTAATTACAAGGATGATATCTTCCTAAGTAAGTGAGTGTTAATAAAATATCTTCCCGTTCGGAGGAGAGCTTTTGTTTTAATTATTGTCACTCTAATAGCGAATCATATCAGTAACACTCCCTCCTTTACCTCGTGATAATACAAAACGAGATGCTCTTCTTTGAACTTTTTCCATGTTCTCCGTCAATTCTATCTTATGTGGGTCCCATAGTGCGCAGAAGTACTCCAGAAGAGGGCGGAAAACGTAGTGTAGGCAGTCTCTTTACTGGACCAGTTGGTTTTTCTAAGTGTTCTGCCAATAAAACGCAGTTTTTGGTTTGCCTTCCTGTGTGATGATTCAAACGTAAGTTCTTCGTAATTGTTACAGGTGTCCTGCATAAAACCGGTATGCCTCAGGCACGAGATTCAAGTAACAGTGAACTAACTAAGAAAGAGTAGATAACAGTGACGTTAAAAACATGTAGTTACCTGTTTAGAAGACATGCTACACTATTGGTCATTAAAATTGCTACACCACGAAGACGACGTGCTACAGACGCGAAATTTAACCGACAGCAAGAAGATGCTGTCATATGCAAATGATTAGCTTTTCAGAGCATTCGCACAAGGTTGGCGCCAGTGGCGACACCTACAACTTGCTGACATGAGGAAAGTTTCCAACCGATTTCTCATACACAAACAGCAGTTGACCGGCGTTGCCTGGTGAAACGTTGTTGCGATTCCTCGTGTAAGGAGGAGAAATGCGTACCATCACGTTTCCGACCTTGATAAAGGTCGGATTGTAGCCTATCGCCATTGCGGTTTACCGTGTCGCGACATTGCTGCTCGCGTTAGTCGAGATCCAATGACTGTTAGCAGAATATGGAATCGGTGGGTTCAGGAGGGGAATACGGAACGCCGTGCTGGATCCCAACGGCCTCGTATCACTAGCAACGGATCGTGCAGCCACGTCTCGATCCCTGAGTGAACAGATGGGGACGTCTGCAAGACAACAACCATCTGCACGAACAGTTCGACGACGTTTGCAGCAGCAAGGACTATCAGCTCGGAGACCATGGCTGCGGTTACCCTTGATGCTGCAACACAGACAGGAGCGCTTGCGATGGTGTACTCAACGACGAACCTGGATGCACGAATGGCAAAACGTCATTTTTTCGGATGACTCCAGGTTCCGTTTACAGCATCATGATGGTCGCATCCGTGTTAGGCGACATCTCGGTGAACGCACATTGGAAGCGTGTATTCGTCATCGCCATACTGCTGTATCACCTGGCGTGATAGTATGGGGTGCCATTGGTTACACGTCTCGGTCACCTCTTGTTCGCATTGATGTCACTTTGAACAGTGGACGTTACATTTCAGATGTGTTAAGATCCGATGCTCTACCCTTCATTCGATCCCTGTGAAACCCTACATTTCAGCAGGATAATGCACGGCCTTATGTTGCAGGTCCTGTACCGGCCTTTCTGGATACAGAAAATGTTCGACTGCTGCCCTGGCCAGCACATTCTCCAGATCTCTCACAAATTGAAGCGCGTGCTTGACAAAGCACACTAAATACCCATCTTCTCTGACTGGAGAGGTTCTTCATGTAGAATATGTGGGTTGTCCTGCGACCAGTATCTTCAATTTTGGGGGTTTACAGAACCTGGAAAATAAAACCAGGCCCCATCTGAGACGAAGTACAGCAAGCGGTGAAAGTAACTGTTAGTAATTGACGTTAACAGCCAGTTACAATAATGAAGTCTTTTACTGATCCTCAAAGTCAACTCTTGCACCACACTCAGACGATGGGCTTTTAATTTCAAATCTTCTTGTACATGATGACACGATGTACGAGATACACCAACCTGCTGCGCTCCTATCCTTGTCGACTTGCGGGGACTTCTAGTAATGTCCAAGCGTATTCTATCTATAGTTTCAGTGATCCTTTCTGTCGGTCGCCTGTTCCTCTGCACATTCTGTACAAATCCCACAGCCCTCCATTTGTTGTACAGATACTGCTGGCCGTGAGGAGTTTCCTACCAGGATACTTCGCTTGAATCATTGATTTGTATTCCTTGATGATACCTGTTTTTGTGTAACACTCCACAGTATCAATTCGTTGTTCTAATTCAATCTGCCCCATTTCTGTAACATCAGCTTCTCAAAACAACTGACGCACAAACACCGGCAGTGTAGGAACTTTAGAGACAGTGTTGCCACTTCACAAGCAATTGGACTAGAGAGGATTAACTGATACATGAGGCGTGCCGGTTTTATGTGGGACACCCTGTAATACCTAGGTATTCAGCTGAACTGACAGCCTTTAGATTTGCGCGATTTATCGTGAACTGAGTTTTAACCGATTCCTTTTAGTACTCCTGTGGTCATGTGGATGATGTCAATTGCCACTTTTCGTACCATATAGATATCTTGTGTTAATCATTTTTTTCAGTTTGTTTTTGTCTTCTGATAACTTTACTCGACGGTAAATGACAGCACCAGCCGGCCGGAGTGGCCGTGCCGTTCTGGGCGCTACAGTCTGGAGCCGAGCGACCGCTACGGTCGCAGGTTCGAATCCTGCCTCGGGCATGGATGTGTGTGGTGTCCTTAGGTTAGTTAGGTTTAATTAGTTCTAAGTCCTAGGCGACTGATGACCTCAGAAGTTAAGGCGCATAGTGCTCAGAGCCATTTGAACCATTTTGAAATGACAGCATCGTCCGCAAACAATCTAAGAGGGCTGCTCAGATTGTCTCCTAAATCGTTTATCTAGATTAGAAAGAGCAGAGGCCTATAACACTTTGGGACCGACAAAAATATCTTCAGTTTTATTCGATGAATTTCCGTCATTTACTACGACATCTGATCTTTCCGATAGGTCATCACGAATGAAGAATTCACCTTGTGAGAGCAATTTACAAAATATCTGGGGGTACGAGAACTTTGTAATGCCTCTAATAATTCCTGGCCTCTAACTTAATACATTTCTGCCCAGCGAGGTGAATCAGTGGACACTGCGATGGTTACTTTAAAATATTACGGCCGATTTCCTTCGCAATATTTCCCCTATCCGAGCTTAGTCCCCGTCTGTAATAATCTCGACGTCGATGGGACGTTAAAGCTTAACCTTCCTCCCCTTCCGTTCTTATCCTTATTACGCTGTCGTTTGCTACGTCTGGATTCCGCTGTACTCATATCTCAGGGTGTCCATAGTAAAACAAGCGTTCCAGATGGCGCTGGTAATTAGTCCACGTTATCTGATTGTCCACTTCAGACAATCTACAACGCGTTTCCTCTCGATTTTCAGCGTAAGAAAATTTGTAGTGTGAATACGGAACGGACGACCTGATGTTATTGACCGCAATACGAAACAAAACTGTTTCATTCCGTAGCAATACGGAAAAATGCTTCATTTGTCAATCACAGCAGTCCTTTTTGTACTACACTCATCTATTCTGCTGCACAACAGTTTATATGAACTTCATTGAATGCCGTCTGATAACATTGCGGGCATGCATTGAGATAAGGAAAGTATATAAGCAAAGACGGATGGTGACTTATTCTAGTGATAATACTGGCCACAAACGTGGAACTCCACTGATATAAGCGATTTTGACATAGAGAATATTGTTATGGTCTAGTACCTGGGAGTGAACGTCTCGGAAACGGGGAAGCCGCGCGGAGTGGGTGCGCGGTTTGAGGCGTCATGTCACGGACTGCGCGGCCACCCCCGCCGGAGGTTCTAATCCTCCCTCGGGCATGGGTGTGTGTGTGTGTTGTTCTTAGCCTAAGTTAGTTTAAATAGTGTGTAAGTCTAGGGATCAATGACCTAAGCAGTTCGACCCCTTAGGAATTCTCACACATGTTGAATATTTGAAACGGGGAAGCCGGTCGGCTGTTCATGTATTACTGTCGTGACTATCTATGAAAAGTGGCGACAGAACGGTGAAACCACAGGTAGGTGACAACGTGTTGTTCGTCCATGCCTCCCCACGGAAGATGAAGATCGAAACTTGCCCGCTCTGTAAAGTGTGATGGACGGCGATCTTCGCCGTATTTGACGACAGAGTATGATGCCGATGCAGTAACTAGTGTTTTGCAGACCACCGTTCAGGGAAAATCGTTGACTTTAGGGCTTGACAGGAGATGACTCCAACGTGTTCCCACGATGACCCAACGACATCGTCATTTATGATTGCACTGGGATCCGAATAGTTGAAACAGGACCATGAATCAATGGAAATGTGTCGCCTGGGCGGACGAATCACGTTTCTTGTTACACCGGATTGATAGTCGTGTCTAGAAAAGCCACCAGCCAGGCAAACGGGTGCTCTAAATCCACATTGCCCACGTACACAGGCTTAGGCAACATATGGTGGACATTTGCCTGGGCTTCCATAGGATACATGTTGGACATCGAGGCACTATGACAGCTGTGGTCTACGTGAACGTTATCGCGGACCGCCTGCGTCCCTGCATGCTTGACGTCTTCCTCAACGGCGATGGCATCCTCCAACGGGGTAACTGTTCGTATCACCAGGCCAGAGGCTACACTGATTTTAAGAACATGGTAGTAAACTTACATTGATGATTTGACCAGCAAAATCTCCTAAACTGTTCGTATAACCAGGCCAGAGGCTACACTGATTTTAAGAACATGGTAGTAAACTTACATTGATGATTTGACCAGCAAAATCTCCTAAACTGTTCGTATCACCAGGCCAGAGGCTACACTGATTTTAAGAACATGGTAGTAAACTTACATTGATGATTTGACCAGCAAAATCTCCTAAACTGAATATGATGGGAGCAATCTTGGACGCTGTTTGCAGACACCTCCGTTCCAACAAGCCACAGTCCCATGATTTAGTGGAATTCCATCATCTGTTCATAGACATCTGAAACCTACCAAGGACTTGTCGAATCCATGCCACTCAGAATCGCTGCTGTACTACATTCGAAAGGTGGATTAGTACGCCTTTTAGCAAATAATCATAATATTTTGTCTCATCAGTGTACAAGTGCTAAATCACACAGTGTTAGTCTCCTTGGTAAGCAGCCAACATCACAGTTTTATGCGAGGTCTCCTGTCAACATTTGCTAATGGTTTCTGGCTCTCGAAGCAATCGGCTACGTTGAAAGGTCACAGAACTTCCAATGGACGAAATTCTCACTGTTTTCCGCTGTCGTCTTATTTGCATGCTAGGCCCGAACCTATTTTGCTAGTCAGATCAGTTTCCGAGTGTCAGTAGTCTCACATGAAGGTCGACTGTAAATCAGCTGTTACAGTTTTGCCAGTACAATAAATTGACAATTTGTTAAAGAGAGAGTACGATTTCCTTATGGATTTCAGTGGACTCTTAAGGAAGAGGAAAAGCAGAAAAGAAGTTTAAAAAATAATATCTCCGTCGTTGATGCATGCGAGGCTTTTTATTATACCCGCTTATGTCATGCGGATTGTGCAAAAAGACATGTGATCACTGGCGGTCGATTATTTCACTCCATCAATGAGGAGACTCGGACTGGATGATAAACTCCCTGTTTCTGTGCACAGGATTAGCGAATGTTATTTCAGCAGCTATTGGTTGTGTAAGAGAGCTTTTGCAACTAAAAGGCAAAGCGGGTACACATTTATATTTCAGCCACAGCTATATACAATATAGGGTTGCAGCTAATCAGTTCGGTTTTACTGCTTCAGGAATTGTGACAATACTATCCCTTTCCATCTAATAAAAATACGCTTCTCTTCAGATAAATAATGGAAATGAATAATATTATCAGTTGAATCTTATTTTCCTCCACTCCACACAAAATCGGTCCGTCCGCATCAACCAACATTTTAAAGCGTAAATTGCAGACTGACAACCCATTAACGAATCAAATACTATAGAGTGTTTGACACGAATGCTGCCTTCAGAAACATACATCCTGTAACCAAAAGTGAATGTTCAGAATCTAAATTGGAGTGTTTATACGAGAAACAAGTGGAGGTGCTATAACGTCATTTTACGGAAAATGGGATTTGGGAGTCCACGTAAACATAATGATAAGTTCGTCCTTAAGAAAAAAAGTGAAAAACAGTTCAACACAATTTGTTATACAGTTAATATTGAATGCAAAATAATATTACTTTAGAGAAAATTCTAACAAGTCATTCTTATAACACGGAGAAGCAATAACATGAGGTACAAAGAGAGAAAATGATAATGTTTTGTACATTTTCTGATGCATATTACTTTTGTAATACATCATACAAAGAGGAATTAGAAGAAACAAAGAGTCACAAGCGCCACAAATTTTTGTATGAAAAATTGAAGGAAAAAAAATCATCAAAATATTTAATATTGAAAACCACACGGCAGAACGACAAATTTGGCTTGTTTGCAAGCTTATATTCCGGATGTCAAATATATAAAAATTTCACGATTAATCGTAATTGCAGCACACAGTAATGGTCAACGACCAGAAAAATGTTGACTTATTAATTACTGCACGCAGTACGGGACATGTTTGCATAAATCAGAAAGCAGATTCAAACTGCACCTAATTATATATAATTGTCCAGTATTACATTCCAATACTACGCTTATTTGGAATGACGTCATCCATTTGCATAGCAGCGCGCTAAAATTATTTGTACTGTAAACTCTGTGACGTGCTTTGTCGCAAACGCGGGGGGAACTCTGCGACTTCATTTACATGTTGCTGCAGGTTAACAGAGGTGTAACCACAAAAGCTATTTGAAAGCGAACACGCAAGCCATCCGCTGGAAGCGTGGGAAGTGGATAGGTTAACAGATACAGTACGATGCTGTTTGTCGCAGGATAATGGACGAGTCCACACAACAGAGGCCGATAATACAAATAGTACAGCAGCCCCCTGTCACTAGCTGTGTAACGCATTAGATTTGAAAGTAATTCACTATATAGGGGCATCGATTAGGAGTTACCAATTGTATAAATATGCAAGGCAACGCTTACAAAACAAGCCAGTTTTGACTGATGACGATACAAATAAATTAGTAAACTGGTATATCTTCATGTACATCTCTGCACTATAACAAGGAGTCATTAGATGAGCACTTAATTCTTACAGACTTTTTGTCTAGCTTGGTAGATGTGTTGCCTTTCGAGGAGATCTTTTTCCAAACATTTATAGAGTTAAACTTCAATATTTTAATTACATTGGGCCCTAGAATTTCCAAAAAGTTAATATGGCAGAAAAGAAACGTTTTGGATCACCTGCGGACATGTGTAGATCCAAGAAGAGAAGCGACTGAATTAAAAAGCCTTCTAAAATTAAAAAAGAAAGCTTTGTGGTAAAATATAAACAAAACAATAACCAAAATGAAGCTGTCTTTTCGAAAATGCACATCTTTGTACATTTGCTATAAGTCGATATCCACTCTTTGTTTTTACTGGACTGCACAGCTGGTTTTATATTGGGGCCGAAAACCAAGTATAAGTTAACTCCAACACCTTTGGATACTAAGGCTGTAGTTTAAAACTTAATACTTCACTTAACCACTATGTTGTGCAACGATTTTATTTTGTTATAATCTGACTGCGTAATGATACAATGTGACTGTTGTGATATTAATAAGAGAATCTGCAACATTCAGTATCATCCCGTTGTCTTGGTATTGAAGTGTGTCTTGAACTGTCCTCCATGCCCGAAGCAATGTTCTCAGAGCATGTCAATAATGTGCTACGTTTTAACTGTGGCATAGCGACCCTGATTCAGTGACTCACTCATGTCACAGCGAAGTGGAAAAATGATTATGTTAATTAAGCAGTCTACAGTTTCGATTAATTATTGTTCGTTTAGTTTGTTGACATCAACTCTTAATGAACCCAAAGAAACTGGTACACCTTCGTAATATCGTGAAGGGCTCCCGTGAGGAGGTAGATCTGCCGCAACACGACGTGGAATGGGCTCGACTAACGTCTGAAGTATTGCTGGAGGGAATTGATAAAATGAATCCTGCAGAGCTGTCCATAAATCCGTAAGAGTACAAGGGGATGGAGATCTCGTCTGAGCAGTACGTTGCAATGCATCCAAGATATTCTCAATAATATTCACGTCTGAGGAGCTTGGTGGCCAGGGAGTTTGGTGGCCAGTGTTTAAACTCAGAAGAATGTTCCTGGAGCCATTCTGTAGCAATTCTGGACGTGTGGGGTCTTGCATTGTCTGCTAGAATTGGCCAAGTCCATCGGAATGCACAATGGCCGTGAATGGATGCAGGTGACCAGACAGGATGCTTATGTGTGTGTCACCTGCCAGAGTCGCATCTGGACGTATGAGGGGTCCAATACCACGCCAACAGTGCACGCCCCACACCGTTACAGAATCTCCACCAGCTTGAACAGTGCCCTGCTGACGTGCAAGGTCCATGGATTAATGAGATTGTCTCCATACCCGTACACGTCCATCCACTCGATACAATTTGAAACGAGACTCGTCCGACCGGGCAACATGTTTCCAGTCATCAGCTGTCCAAAGTCAGTGTTGTCGGGTTCAGGCCAGGCATAAAGTTTTGTTTCCTGTAGTCACCAAGAGTACACGAGTGGGCATCCGTTTCCGAAAGTCCATGTCGATGATGTTTCGTTGAATGGTTCGCACGCTGACACTTGTCGATGGTCCAGCATTGAAATCTGCAGCAATTTGTGGAATGGTTGCCCTTCTATCACGTTGAAATATTCTCTTCAAGTCGTCGTTGGTCCTGTTGTTGCAGTATCTTTGTCCGGCCGCAGCGATATCGGGGATTTGTTGCTCCCGAATAGCAAAACTAATTTACTACTTTAAATGTCTCGTTTCCTAATTTGAAAACTTAATAAACCACGGAATAATGTAGATAGAGAGGTAAAAATTGACACACATGCTTGAAATGACATGGGGTTTTGTTAGAAAAAAGAAGTATTGCTAGACGCGTGAAAGATCTCTTGCGCGCGTCGTTTGGTGATGATCGTGTGCTCAGCCGCCACTTTCGTCATGCTTGGCCTCCCAGGTCCCCAGACCTCAGTCCGTGCGATTATTGGCTTTGGGGTTACCTGAAGTCTCAAGTGTGTCGTGATCGACCGACATCTCTAGGGATGCTGAAAGACAACATCCGACGCCAATGCCTCACCATAACTCCGGACATGCTTTATAGTGCTGTCCCCAACATTATTCCTCGACTACAGCTATTGTTGAGGAATGACGGTGGATATATTGAGCATTTCGTTTAAAGAACATAATCTTTGCTTTGTCTTACTTTGTAATGCTAATTATGGCTATTCTGATCAGATGAAGCGCCAAAATTCCAATCATGTGTGTCAATTTGTACCTCTCTGTCTACATTATTCCGTGATTTATTCAGTTTTCAAATTTATATTAATTTTTTGATCACCTGGTATATACCCTCATCGGAGTAGCGCTGCCTTGCAGATACCCTGCAGCAACGCTCACGAAAGTAAACTTTTAGATCGTCCTCGTATTATAGTCTATATCAACCGTGACAACTGAAATTAACACAAAATTTGCTCTTACGTTATGTCAAACGAAATCCAACAATTTCAGCTATCAAGACAACAAGATAATTCTACAATGAAACAAATTTTTACTAATTATGAACAATTAATTTGATTAAATGCAGACAGTACCGTAAGTAGGAAGTCCTTCACATGATCGCATTATGTAAAATGAGAAAGAGCATCCCAGTCCATGATCCATAAAATGCTATGCTTCGTTAACCACATTTGATGTTTGTAATTCATCTGAAGTTAGTAATTTGCCTATCAACACGTTAAAGCGCCAGATGTGACGAGCTGGTCATGGATGTGTTCACACATGGTAAAAGTAACGTTACAACATTTTACACTGAAGCGCCAAAGAAACTGGTATAGGCATGCGTATTCAAATACAGAGATATGCTACCAGGCAGAATACAATGCTGGGGTCGGCAACGCCTATATAAAACAAGCGTCTGGAGCAGTTGTTAGATCGGTCATTGCTACTACAATGGCAAGTTATCAAGATTTAAGTGAGTTTGAACGTGCTGTTATAGTCGCCGCACGAGCGATGGGACACAGGTAGCGATGAAGTGGGGACTTTCCCGTACGACCATTTCACGATTCTACCGTGAATATCAGGAATCCGGTAAAACATCAAACCTCAGACATCGCTGTGGCAGGAAAAAGATCCTGCAAGACCGGGACCAACGACGATTGAAGAAAATCGTTCAACGTGACACAAATGCAACCCTTCCGCAAACTGCTGCAGATTTCAATGCTAGGCCATTAACAAGTGTCAGCGTGAGAACCATTCAATGAAACATCATCGAAGGCCGACTCGTGTACCTTTGACGACTGCACGACAGAAAGCTTTACGCCTCGCCCGGACCCGTCAATACCGATATTGGACTATTGATGACTGGTCGGACGAATCTCGTTTCAAATTGTATCGAGTGGATGGACGTGCACGGGTATGGAGACAATCTCATGAATCCATAGATCTTGCACGTGAGCAGGGGACTGTTAAAGCTGTTGGAGCCTCTGTAATGGTGTGGGGTGTGTGCAGTTGGAGCGATACGGGACCCCTGGTACGTCTAGATACCACTCTGACAGGTGACGCGTACCTAAGCTTCCTGTCTGATCACCTGCATCAATTCATGTCCATTGTACATTTCGACGGACTTGGGCGATTCCAGCAGGACAATGCGATACCTCACACATGAACATTATTGGGTGTATCTGGGATGCCTTGCAACGTGCTGTTCAGACGAGATCTCCACTCTGTCGTACTCTTACGGATTTATGGACAGCCCTGCAAGATTCATGGTGTCAGTTCCCTCCAGCACTACTTCAGACATTAGTAGAGTCCATGCCACGTCGTACTGCGGCACTTCTGCGTGATGGCGTGGGCCCTACACGATATTAGGCAGATGTACCGGTTTCTTTGGCTCTTCAGAGTGTTATCAGGTTTCATACTGACTGCATGTATTTATTGTGTGTGTGTGTGTGTGTGTGTGTGTGTGTGTGGTCATTTTGTAAGTACTAGTCTTGAGTTCACTGAGTCTATAAAGGATAGAGGAGCTCGTGGTCTTTTGTCGAGTTTCCTTCAGTGGCATGAGGTCTTTTGTCAGTGAGCAGTCAAGGTAAGGAGTTGGCGAGTATACCTGGAGGGGCAGGGCGACGCCTGCCTAACTGGTTCAACATCTGGAAATACTTGGGGGTTGGATCTCTCTCAAATTGCTTTTAGTGATTCATTCTTTGTTACCGCTCGGATTAGCTGTTTATAAGAGGCTGTGAATTTGAATAATTTTGCCGCATTTAATGATTCCAAATTGTGTGACGAAATTGTTCTGTATCAGCCGCGGTGTTTTTGTGATTATGAACTTTAGATTTCGCTGTGAATATCTGTGAGATTTCGTACCAGTGAACTCTGAGATTTTGCTACTGGTATTCCGTGAACTGATATGCGGCTTCATGCACTTATTCAGCATATGCTGCTCCCAGCAAATGATATGCTTCCACTATGTAACTACATTTTACGCTACTATTTGAATATTGCTCTACATTTAAGAAGAGGGTGATCGTGCATCGTCACCTTTAAGCACCTAGCACAGTGATGCTGATGATGATGATGATGGCCGGTCGCGGTGGCCGTGCGGTTCTGGCGCTGCAGTCCGGAACCGCGGGGCTGCTACGGTCGCAGGTTCGAATCCTGCCTCGGGCATGGGTGTGTGTGATGTCCTTAGGTTAGTTAGGTTTAAGTAGTTCTAAGTTCTAGGGGACTTATGACCTAAGATGTTGAGTCCCATAGTGCTCAGAGCCATTTTGATGATGATGATGTTTGGTTTGTAGAGAACTGCGCGGTCATCTGCGCCCATACAAAGTCCCAATTTTTACACAGTCCTAATTTTTTACACAGCCCAATCTAGCCACCGTCACGAAGTATGACGATGAAGATGAAATGATGAGGACAAAACAAACACCCAGTCCCGAGGCAGAGAAAATCCCCAACCCGGCTGTGAATCGAACCCGAGAGCCCGTGATCCAGAAGCTGCAACGCTAGTCCCTAGAGCACGAGATACGGACTAAATACAGTGTAATATATGAAAAGAATACCGAAGTTAAGCACTGTCGGGCGTGGCCGGCACTTGGATGGGTGACCATCCGGGCCATCATGCGCTGTTGCCATTTTTCGGGGTGCACTCAGCCTCTTGATGCCAATTCAGGAGCTACTCGACCGAATAGTAGCGGCTCCGGTCAAAGAAAACCATCATAACGACCGGGAGAGCGGTGTGCTGACCACACGCACCTCCTATCCGCATCCTCATCTGAGGATGACACGGCGGTCGGATGGTCCCGGTGGGCCACTTGTGGCCTGAAGACGGAGTGCATACGAAAAGAATCCTGCAAGATAATGACGTAGCCTAAACTAGGTCATTTATAATTTGAACGAAAAGTTTTATTTAGTTAGATAAACTTTTGGTTCGAATTGTAAACAATCTAGTTTAGGCTACATCATTATCCTACGGGATCATTTTCATAATCTCGCTGTTGTGTTAAGATTTGCGCGTAAAAGCCACGGCGCACGTACATACCCTACTGATATCAGAGAGCCATGCTAAAGTCTTATGTCCTGCTTTGCCTATATTAGCTAGCACTCTCGTCTCTTCGTGAATCAGTTTTACTCGTGCACAAATACAGTTTGTGACTGGCAGCCACAGTTTGCCATTTACAGCTACATAATTTATTTGTTTAATCTGCTGAATATTTAATATGTATATGGAGCCAGATATGTTTTTAACTTTCCAGACTCGTATATTACGATACTGATTGTAATAATTGATAGCCTACCATTACGTATATCTTTCATACAAATGCAGATTTTTTAAAATTTTAGGTTAATCTGAGACTGTTTGGGCATTTATAAAAAAAAAGAAAGGAAAAGCTGGGCTGGTTGGAAATGAAATGGATATTCCACATAATCCAATATTTTGAATGGGTAGTAATTGCGAGATGTATGTAAACCGCTTATGTTTCATAGCAGAAACTGCTTGCCACACTGACGTTGGTGGCACTATCTTGAGAAACAATGTGTGCGCTGTAGAGTTTACTACTGTTGACAATGACTGGCTGTCGAAGTTGTCGCAATACTAGCTACACTGATCTTGCAGTGCGCAGAAAGACGAGCGCAGAAGCTATCGTCCTAATTGATAGAAATTTATCGCCGTGGATACAAACGTACGACACACCGTGTCTTTCACGTCACACAATTCTGGTGAAGGTTATCGGAAAGAATCAATCCCACTGTAGAGTTTAAGGAGACAGTGCTGAATATTGTGAGCAAAGATTTCTTAATAAATTGCTGATGAAATGCACCCTTCCAAGAGCGTAGTGGCAGACCAATAACCAACCTCCTAGTTCCTTTAGTTCACGGATGTGTCAATTTTCAATCATTTTGTTTTGAACTACTGAAGTAAGGAGTGATGAAAATAGTTACGTCACTCACGTCTCAGTTCGCCGACTCTATCAATTCATCGACTTATTGGCTGGAGTTTTACTAATAGCATTTCATGTGATAGCATCCCGTTAGCATGGGCGGGAGTTTGAGTGTGTGTGTGTGTGTGTGTGTGTGAGAGAGAGAGAGAGAGAGAGAGAGAGAGAGAGAGAGTTTAACAATCGTTTGCGCTGCTGTGTCGCACGCGTTGTTGGTCGTTACTTGATCGAGTGCTATGAGCTTAAGTTGTTGCTAATTTGTGTAACTTGCACACGTCTACAAAGAACTAAACACGCATTTGTAGCCAATATCTATCTACATAAAAGTACTCGTTTTAAGAGGTTCTGTCTTCGGTACAATTTTGACCCAGTAGGTTCGGTTCACCCAATAGTTTAACTGTTTCGTTAAATCATTGTATACTTTATACATTCCATTTATTTCGTACGATTGTTTCCTGTGTTTGCTATTTTTAGCCAACAGAAGTACCTTCTGCTGGGAGACGTGTAGATCAGAGTCCGCCTGTTGCAGGACGGAACGGTGGGGCGCCACGTGTTACCGCGGCGGCTCCTGACGTCACTCGGCGGCGATGACCGGGGCGCGTTGCCATGGCGACCAGCAGTTGGCGACTCGCTCACCTGCGCCCCGCCTCGCCGCTTCTGTCGCAGCTACGGCCGCAGCCAGGGAAAACACACACATCAGTACGGACTCTGTGTACGCATCTCGCTATCCTATCCAACTCGCAAATGGAGAGACGGAAAACGACTGTCTATACGCCTTCGTACGAGCCCCACTTTCTCTTATCTTATCTCTGCGATCCTTACGCGAAATGTACGTTGCGTCACTAGAATCGCCCTGCAGTCAGCGGCAAATGGCGGTTCTCTAAAATTTCTCAGTAGTGTTTCGCACAAAAAAAACTAAATTTCCATTCCCGCTAGGGAATCCCATTTGAGGACACGAATTTTCTCCGCAGTATTTATTAAAGAACATCTAAACACCACGAGCTGCACTTGAAATGTTCATTTGTCAAACCGTTAATTGGGTATATAACTCGTCATCACTTACATATTATGCATCTCTACAGCAATGACATGCACATCGATTATAAATTCTTTAGGATGTTCAGTTTGTTGTGCATCTCGAAAGCAAACAAGCACGAGGATACCTAGCACCCAATTACAGCCACGTCGATGTTAATACGATAGGATATGAAATCCTTCCTGTCATATAGTGCACAGGTTGTCACGTACGTTACCCCTGTCAGCCGTCAGACCTTAGGCACTGACAATTCTTCATCACCTCTGACAGTTTTGTCAGTCGGTGGATCAAATGCTTCCCTCCCTCTGCCAGATTGCACGTCGAAAGAACCTGTCTTTTCGAATTTCATGATCATTTTCTGCAGTCCCTTAGCAGGCATCGAAGCAATGTCTTTTTTTCGTACCTCTGAGTGTTCGGAAGTTCTGCAGTGTTACTGGCGCACAGTAATCTTTCTTGTAAAAGAACCTTACCACCGGCTCGCGATCCCTCGTGTAGACAATCATACTGGCCGTCTAGGACGCAAACTGAGGAACAGCCATGCACCGCGCACCTGTTGGTGTGCACATTCTGACGCTTACGGACCATCTGTTGGTCAAATTTTCGTTAATTTTCCTTTTCTAAACGATGATGTCCTGAAAGGAGTCAAGCCATGTGGGTCATCTGCGCCACCAGTTCATTTAGACGTATCTAGACGCACCCTAGCGCGCTCTCGGTCTAGTGTTTAGCCAGCTAGTTTAGAATGATTGAGTTCCAGAATAAATTAGTGTCCAAGTGACCCCCTTCGGTTTCCACTTTGAACCTCGATTCCCACACAGCAGACTGTGCTCGATTATTTTATCTTTCGCCCATCGTTATTTTACATCAGCTTTTATAAGCTCTTGCGTGTAACTGTATCCCGCAAAGGCTTCATTTTTTTATGTTAATGAATAAATTAATTTCGTGGTCAGTACAGTTCGAAATGGCTGATCATGCCCTGCATTTCATAGTCCCTTCGCTGACCAGTCACTCTGAAACTCATATCGACTATCAACCGAATAAGAAATTTGAGTATATTCGGCATTAAAAGGAAGTTGGGTCATCTGCAAGTTAAACTGATCATATCTGAGAGAACACTGCACTGTTTGCGACGCTATTTTCCCCATTTCCTGTACTCCCAACGAGTACTGTCGTTATCTGTTACGCATATGATATGTTATTTGCTGTTGTGGCCTTCATTCCGAAGATTGGTTAAACGCAGCTCTCCATGCTACTCTATCCTGTACAAACCTCTTCATCTCCAGATAACTACTGCAACCTACATCCATCAGAATCTGACTGTTGTATTCATCTCTTGAGCTCTTGTACGATTTTTACCCTCTTACCCCGTCACCTACATTTCCCTTCAGTCCTAAGCTGGTAATCCCTTGAAGACTCAGAGTGAGTCCTATCACCTGATTCCTTCTTATAGTCAGGTTGTGTCACAATGTTTTTTTTTCCCTCCCCAATTCTATTCAGGTCCTTCTCATTAGTTACATGATTTACCCACCTGATCTTCGAAATTCTTCTGCAGCACCTCATTTCCGAAGCTTCTGCTCCCTTCTTGCCTAAACTGTTTATCGTCTATGTTTCATTTCCATACATGGCTACATTCCAAACAAATACCTTCAGAAAAGACTTTCTAACACCTAAATCTATATTCTATGTTAACAAATTTCTCTTCTTCAGACATGTTTACTTGCCACTGCCAGTCTACATTTTATATCCTCTCTACCTCGTACATTATCAGTTATTTTGTGCCCCAACAACAAAACTCATCTACTACTTTAAGCAATCATCGCGTCCCACAACGCAAGCACAAGCAGCCTTCGCAGAAACGCCAACAAGATCGCACGGAGGAAGAAGGAGACGACCAGCAACGAGACAAAATGGAGAAAGTGCTACGAGTCGACACCACCCAAAAAGGTACCATCACCCACCAGTAAGGAAGCTCCACTGCTTATTTATACGCAACTACCAACAAGGGGCCTTTTATCGTATTTGTTGAAAGCAGTGACACCCTATGGCACTCGGAAAATTCATTAGACGCAAGTAGTTATTCAAGAACATAATCAAATTTACGACTGCAGGGAAAAGTCGTGTGAAAATTGAGACTGTGTCAGGAGTATCTGCCAATACTGTAGCTGAACATTCTTTCTTTGACAAAGTTGGAGACCTACATTCCGAATTTCTTCAGTGCTAGACAAGGCATCGTCAATAACGTTGAAACTTTTCTTACATGGGGCAAATTACTTACAGAAATCACGTGTTGCTGTGAAGTTATTACCATCGGTATATAATAAAATTGTAATTCTGTACGGGCAAAACGTAACAAAGCCGTCTCTGGTTTGTGTTGTGGCATTTAGATCAGAGCGGCTACCACAGTTTGTGGAGTTCGCTATCCAGTAGGCACGTATGTACCTCAGTCTCACAACGCTGTAATTGTTTACGATGTGGTCATGGCAGCAAACAGTGCAGAAGTAACAAAAGACATACCTACTGTGCAGGGCCGTACAAAATGGTTCAAATGGCTCTCAGCACTATGGGACTTAACTGCTGAGGTCATCAGTCCCCTAGAACTTAGAACTACTTAAACCTAACTAACCTAAGGACATCACACACATCCATGACCGAGGCAGAATTCGAACCTGCGACCGTAGCGGTCGCGCGTTTCCAGACTGTAGCGCCTATAACCACTCCGCAGGGCCGTACAGAGGCGATGCCTGTGGGGAGGGCCACATAACCACCCTGTTTCATTGTGCCGATGGTCACAATGGCCTGTCTCGAAATAGCCCCATGCATCTTAACCACAAGGAAATTCAAATGGCTCTGAGCACTATGGGACTCAACATCTGTGGTCATCAGTCCCCCAGAACTTAGAACTACTTAAACCTAACTAACCTAAAGACATCACACACAGCCATGCCCGAGGCAGGATTCGAACCTGCGACAGGAGCGGTCACGCGGCTCCAGACAAGCGCCTAGACCGGCCACTGCCAGTCTACATTTTATATCCTCTCTACCTCGTACATTATCAGTTATTTTGTGCCCCAACAACAAAACTCATCTACTACTTTAAGCAATCATCGCGTCCCACAACGCAAACACAAGCAGCCTCACATGGGCCAGGGGAAGCCTCACATCACAAAAACGACATACGCGGACCACTCATAGGCCATCACCCTGTTGGTGGGATTCAGAATATGACGCAGTCCTCAAGGGATGGAAAGGCCTTACGCGAATGCTGTTGCTTCTCTTCCAAACATGTAGAGACAGGGTACAGAATTCCCACACCTCCCGACTCAACAGCGGTTCAATGCTACTGTCAGCACCGACACCTACAATCCACAGCTACCAACCCATGTTATGACGACTGCGGCGCAAACGCCAGAAACGGTGTCTACTGTGGATTCACAGCCGATACCTCCGGCTCGTCCTATAATACAGAATGCCCAGCTATCTTACCAGCAACGCGTAAATTCTGTAGAACATAGAGGACCCCACCAAACAGTTGACCCGCGGGACCAATTGTACAATGTGCAGCCGATACTTTTATAATCAGGTACGTCGAAATTTTTTCCGATAGATCTATACTTTTTTCGATATAGCGAGGGCCAATAATGACATTTTTTTAAATATCGATATACCAGATTCCCAATAAATAGTGTCCGCAAATAATATTAGCTTCCGAGAAGCTGCAGCAGTGTTTGAAAACAGGCCTTACGCGAATGCTGTTGCTTCTCTTCCAAACATGTAGAGACAGGGTACAGAATTCCCACACCTCCCGACTCAACAGCGGTTCAATGCTACTGTCAGCACCGACACCTACAATCCACAGCTACCAACCCATGTTATGACGACTGCGGCGCAAACGCCAGAAACGGTGTCTACTGTGGATTCACAGCCGATACCTCCGGCTCGTCCTATAATACAGAATGCCCAGCTATCTTACCAGCAACGCGTAAATTCTGTAGAACATAGAGGACCCCACCAAACAGTTGACCCGCGGGACCAATTGTACAAACCAGAACTCTGCCTTCCTCTTGCTACAATGGGTCCCAGCCCCTACCCGCCACAGTTTCACAGACTCAACCAACAGAGTGATGTTGGGAATTACCTCATTAACAACGTTTTAAATATGATTATGGAAATGGTGAATGACGTATCATACGAGCTGGCTATTAATGTGCCAACTTCGCGTACTAGAAACAGGTTCGATCCGGATGTTAATGCAACATATTTTGACCCCATTCCTTCACCCCAAAATGAACTCTAAAATCATCCAATGGAACGCAAGATATCTCATGGTAAACAAAGGTAGTCTTCGAAATTTTCTACTCGGAAGTCGACATTTGTACCATAACCGAAACATGGCTGAAACCGAACGAACCGTTTGTACTCGCCGGCTTCTCTGTCATTAGAGAAGCTAGAGATGATGGCTGCGGGGGTGCAGCGTTGTTCGTAAAACAAGATATTCACTTCCCCGCTGTCAGAACTGTCTCTCAGCAAGGACCATTATAAATGGTGGGTACTCTGTGAACCAAGGACCTCGATCTGACTTTTATCTTAGCATACAAAGCACCTAATGATAGGCTTTCCAAACAACAGCTAACAACAATCATTGCCTCCCTCGGAAAACCGCTTCTGCTCTTATATGACTTTAACGGCCACCATGCACTGTGGAGCTGCAGAAATGCCACACAATGGGAAAGACGCTAGTGGATGTGCTAGATTCAATGATGGCTCAACCACAGGAGCAATCCGATCAAATGAAACCCCGACGGCAGTGGACTTGACCATAGCATTCCCTGCACTGTCTGCCGGTACAGCATGGGAAGTGAGACCGGATATTGTGGTCTCGGATCACTTGCCGATTCAATTTTTAATAAACCCCACAACCTAGGGAGATGTTAACCAAGCAATCACCAGGAAATGGAATCCAAACAAAACCACCTCGAATCTATTCGAAATAGTACTGGAAGGTAGACTGGAATCGGTCATCGAACATGGAAATCCAGAAAGATACTATGAGGTTTTGGTATCTCTTGTCAGTGAAGCAGGGGAAGCCTCACATCACAAAAACGACATACGCGGACCACTCATAGGCCATCACCTTATGGTGGGATTCAGAATATGACGCAGTCCTCAAGGGATGGAAAGAGGCATTAAGAAAATGTAAAAATCTCTCTGATGGTACAGACTTTCTTGCTAAAAAAAAAAAAAAAATCGTGACACAATTTCTGCACTATAATCTGCAAAGAAACTCCATTATCTACAATCTGGAACGTAATGCGGAATATTAAAACCGGTCTGACGATGGATATACACTATGGATATTGATAAAATATCGATAAACCAATCTATCTATGTTCTCCCAAATTATATCGACATATGTTGGCGACATACTCACGTGAAATATCGGTTTTATCGATAACAGAATGACAATATCGAGTTTTTTTAACAATTTACGGTAAATATTTGCAGATGTTCTTTTTAAACTGTAAAACATAATTTTACTTTCACTTTTTGGGCTTACAGTCTTTATTTCTGTGAGGAAATATCACACCAGAGGCGTTAAAAAACAATTTTTAACGCAATTAGTGTACAATTTCTTCACATCGACATTTTTCAAAAACAGTTGCTGAAAATGATGAACAAAAATCTAAATGACAAGACTGAGCTTTGCAGTGGGTGGAGACGTGCGTGAGGAAATGCTGACGTATTCGGCGCTCGGCCCTACAAACGGAAAATGCAACATTTAGCTTTACCATGCAACTTTGACACTACAACTGCTAGGTCACTGGCGTTAGCAGAAATGAAAAAATAGGGAAGTCGACATGAAGTGTTCCGGACAAATCCGATATGTGACGAAACTGAACAACAGACCCATCGGACACCTTTTATTGTACCACTTACCTGCAGTTACCATTGTTGGCAAAGTGGTTATCGCCAAGTGTGAACGTGAATCGTTTTCCTTTTAATTCTTGCTCTGAGGGGTAAGGCAGCCTACTAGCTTGTTGATGAACAGAACGTCTAATAATAAATCAGTACTTAAATATACAGCTCTGAAACTAGCAGTATTTTTACAATGTGCAGCCGATACTTTTATAATCAGGTACGACGAAATTTTTTCCGATAGATCTATACTTTTTTCGATATAGCGAGGGCCAATAATGACATTTTTTTAAATATCGATATATCAGATTCACAAATTTTTAAAAATATGAACAGCCCTAATATGCACACACTTCCACTATCCGCCGAATTTTTTGGTCAATAGTTCTTATGTATGATAGCTCCACCTAACGTAATGGACAAGGAAGATGAAGCGTAATATGTATCGTAACTGGCTTGATCAGGGCATAGCTCCGTGACGTAGCAAAATCGGCGCAGAAATTGGCGCCAAGAATCTCCATTGGTGGAATGGTAGTGCTTCGGCAATAGAGTGGAATTTTCCGCCGGTTTTCGAGTTGCTGATTGGAACGTTTAACCATGGCCACTGTCGTGGGGGTGGGAATGTTTTGTGTTCGGTTTGTACGGGTGCTCTGGTGGTAGTCGGCTCTCGCCTTTCGGTCGGAGTAGGTTACAAGACTGAGCTCTCGCTGCTCTGGACAGCCTGCCTTCCGTTGGCTGTCTAATATACTTTTATTTAATTGTAACTGTTTGACGAAGTTGCTGAAGTTTCGACTTCAACGTAACTTTCCGAGTACAGTTGGCAATTGAGCGTTCTGCGTACAAGCGGCCTATGTTGTCTGTCTTGAGCAGTTTTGGCTAAAGTTGACTGTATCGGAGTTACAGTGTGACTTCGCTTGTTAAAATCAATCACAGTACCGTCAGTGATAGTGTAGTGAGCCTTCTTCGTCTCGCTCAGAGGCGCATCTGTATTGCTAGGAAGTCTTTAGTCTGGAACAACCAAACCAGGATAATTTGTTTCGGGCTATACTCGCGACATTATCATCACCACGACGGGACGTCGAAGCAACCAGCCATCGCCTTCGGTACGCCAGATCGTGTTCTGGCAGTTAAGAAGACAGTTTGGTAATGTACGTCCGCAGCACCGGCAGATAGGGATTTTCCTAGGTGATAATCAGAGCTCAGCAGAGCGCGCCTGTTCGTCTTTTTCTAACTTTGTTCTGTCTTGGGTAGCAGCAATTAATGTTGGGTTGGCTGTGGGTTTTCTCTTAAGATTTGAGTTGCAAGGAATTGGCTCCACATACCACTTCGTCATAAATGTCACAATCTAGTTTAGGGACAACATCACCTTCACAGCATTTATTTGAGTATCCAATTTGAGCCAATTTGATGTATTGTAAATGTTTCATGTGTTTTGTTTATTATTTTGAGTTTAGTCATAATAAATCATATTGTTATTTTGAACAGAACTTTCATTCTGTTAATCGGTAGAGCAACCCTTTCATTTCTCACTACGTTACTGAAACTTTCCTTTATTTAATTAATGTCTATGAAACTAAATTATTGCAGGTGCCAAACTCCTTTCTACTCCACTTGCAGGGTCGATTACAGTCAGTTCGTGTTTCTTTTTAATCCATGTTAGAATAGTTAGAGTTAGAATAGGGGGGTGGAGGGAGGGTGAGGGGGGGGTGGGGGGCTTAGAGCATCATTTATCGGATCTTTCCTGTGAATCACTGATAAGCAAACAGTATTCTTAGTAGGAACATTCAAATTTTTTTCTCTACTTTTTCTTGTAGTTCCGTGATTAGTTAAGTAGCTGCGCATGCTTACTGCTTTTGTTTTCAGCGTATATATTTGTTTGTTTGTTCATTGTTTTATATGTTTCTTTGATGTGGTGTCCGTACCACTTCATACTTTGTTGGGTTTGTGTGCAGTTTCTGTGCATGTAATTACAGCGTTGGAATGGCGTTGTTGAAATTTTGCTCTATGTCGAAAAATATATGGAGTAGATTATTTTTATTGAGCATTTTAGATAAAATTGTTTTTCATGAATGATCACGAGAAGTAAGGCACGACTATTATCGAGCGAAGTTAAAACAAGAGAGGATTGCAAAATGGATAAGGGGCAGTTTACTGACGGGGATAGGTTCGGAGATGAGATGGGCACATTTTTAGCGGGACAGGACGACAGGGTCATTGATGAGGAAGGTGATTTGGACGCGATCTTAGAGCAACGTCGCCGCCGTGATTATGATAGTGAGGTAGAGGATGAAACAGAGACAGGCAGACAGGTCGAGACGGTAGCAGAAGTTTATAATGAAACGAACGAGAGCAGACAGGGGCCAGCTCGGTCACGTCAGAGCTCTAGCGCCCAGGTGTCCAGAGTTACATCACCCATGTGTGACGAGGATCAAAATGATGACATTAACCCAATACTGAGCTTCCTACGATCAATGAAAGAAGAAGCTGACGAACAACGTAAGAAGGAGAAGGAAGAAGATGAGAAACAACGTAAGAAGGAGAAGGAAGAAGCTGACGAACAGCGTAAGAAGGACACTCAGGCAATAATTTCGCGTATAGGGGAAATTCGTGGGGAATTACTAACAATAAAGAAAGAATGTGGAGAAGCAAAACAAATGTCAATGGTAGCACAAAAAGTAGCAGGCCTAGCCAAAACGGCAGCAACAGGGGCAATGAAAATCGCAAAAGCAACTTCTCAACTTGCAGGTCGCTTGTGACGTGCGACACAAGCCCACGCAAAATCCCTAGCGTTCTTAAAAACTCAAGGTAATACTGCGGTTACGAACATCACGAAACGAATGAAAGAAGTAGAGAGTCGGATAGCAAAACTAGAGCGAAACGGGCACACGAGCACTGCGCGTTCGGATACCAATGATGGAGTACACAGAATTGTGTCTCCGAGGAAAAGCCCGCCGTGGTCTAGCCCAGTGACAGAGTGCAGAACTAACAATGCACACGCAGAAACAGCGAGTAATAGCTCCAATAATTGTAGCCCAAATAGGAGAGTGAATTCGGAGTGCCACTTCCACTGTGATACAGATGTAGCACATCACAGTCATCAGCAAGATAGATCAGGACACTCACCAGACGTGCAAGTATCGGAAACGAGTGACAACACCAGTGCAAGGATCGGACAGGATTTTGATCAGAATCACTTCCTGTCGGTACTAAAATTCCAGAAGTTCAAAGATAATGGAGGGTCGATGCATCCGAAGAGCTGGGTGATGCAGTTTACAAATTCATTACCGTCGTCATGGCCAACCCAGGCAAAATTAGAATTCATGTGTGGACACATCGAAGGCCAAGCCGCGGAAAAGATGCGGGGTGTGGCAGCGACGTGTCGGACTTATGAGGAATTTGTTGGTGCATTCCTGCGGACCTATTGGTCAAAGGAAACGCAAGACAGGTTTAAAGAGGAAATAATATTTTGTCCTGAACTGGAAGTGTCCGGGCATAGGAGCGCAACTAAATTATTTGATGATTTACTCTAGAAGAATCAGTTTTTAGATAGTCCATATAGCAATGGAGAAATCAGATTTTGCTTTTCCAAATTGCCAGTTAGGTATCAACAGACACTTGTCGCGAAGTGTGGATCTGACATAGAAGCATTCAAGAGTCTATTGCGCGAACTCGAAGTAGTCTTTGATAAACAAGACGCAAAGGACAGGAAGAAGGCGCAAAATAACAAATACCACTGGCCAGCAAGGGAAGACGACAAGAGATCGCATAATCGCACTGGTCAGTTAGGAAACCAGGGTTACGGAAATCAAGGTTACGCTATTCAAGGTTATGGAAACCAGACACGGAAACCAGAACGTCAGGAAACAGGGTCAATCTAGACAAGGAATCTGGGACAGGAGGAATAACGAACGGCAAAGCGACCGTAATTGGAGAGAGGGAAACCAAGGACAACAGGAGAACCAGGAGATTCAAATTAGACCTGCAAATCCTAATGCACGTCAGAGGAGGGGGAGTCTGACAAGGGATTGGCGCTAGTCCATAGGACTCCACCACATCTCTCACACACAGATGTTCGTGGAATAATAGTAGTTTAAGTGGTGTACATAGTAGAATAGGCAAATATATGAACCTTTCCACGGGGAACAATAATCGTTGCATTAATAGATTAAGATTGTTAAAGTATTAACACGCTGCGTTTTCTCGCATAAGAATTTACTGCTGCTAACTTTCTTTTGTTTATGTTCGCGATCTCCACTGTCGATGCGATAAGAGGCACTACCTTTCCATGAGCAATGTTTTTGTCCTTTCCTGTCTGGTGTCCATATTGAGGGATAATGATGAGTGAGGAGATGTCGCACAAACGGGCGCATACAAGAACGTGCTTTTAGAAGCGTTCTGAGAAGTCGTGATACGCTCTATAGCGGCCACAACCAGTTCGTGAGACGTTCATACCAATGCTTGCAGGCACGCAACAGTGCACTGCAAGATTGTGGTATATTGCGTGATTTCGAGGATGAATATGAGCAGTAAAGTTTTTACAGTGATGCGCCAGCATCGTTGTCTTGCAAGTCGGGGTGAACCTGTGAGCGTTTGACTCCAATGGTGCCCTAGACGGTAGAAATGCGAGCATAAAGCCTACCATGCCAATGTGCTGGTTGGGGATTTAGCATGCTGCTTGCGACTGTCACAGATGAATAACCAGGGACTCATAGTTGGATATTCGTGACATACTGTGTAGCTGGCGTGTGGTGGGCGACTGAATCCTCAACAGGAACCAGTCTTGGCTTGGTCATATTACATTGCCTCTGGAAAGGTGCGCTTTCATTGCTAAAACTGCATCACATACAAAATTAAGTTCAACTATAACTTTATTGTCTTGTATAGCTATGGCTAACCCAATCTCTGGAGTTTCAGTGAGGCATAGTGAGAACTCGGAGGCCGTGTCGTACGGCGCGCACATCACTGTCGTCGTCAATAGCGGCGAGCAGCGAGACATCTCAGCGTAACAGGAATTATGTAAGAGTATTGTATAACGTAAAAAAAAGTACGATATACTAGGATAAGTTAAACCGTAGGATTTAACAATAACTAGATTAATATTATTGGGGTTTTCTACCACAAGTAGGAATGTTTGGCACGCGCCTGTTGGGATGTTATTTTTCATGTCATCAAATCACAGACCCGAGATGGAGGGACGACAGGCGAGCGAAAGTAGAATAGTTGTATGTTCTTTATAGCACAGTAAAACTTCGACCTGCATAACAACATAATTTAATCAAAAGACATAGAATTTAGGTCGTTGGCAAATGGTAGTTAATTCTTATATAATTAATAGTAATATTAGTGCGGGCCCGCAAATTTTGTTGTTCATCCAATACATAGCATCAGTTGTCACACATCATGTACAGTATGGAGATCGTGCTTTACACAAATATATAGATAAATTATTTCCATGTCTAGATTAGATACACCAAGATTTTGTTATAGTGATAGCCATAGATTAATAACTATAAAATTAAAATAAGAGTGTCTGAAATGACAGACCATCAATGTATCGTTATGTAAATTTATTATAACATAGAAGGTCATGGGAAAAAGTTAGGCATAAGATTTTTGTCAGAACTGTGCAGATGACGGGAATCGTGGCAATGCAGAGGCCAGGCGGAGCAAAAACAAGAGGTCATCGGCTACCTGCAAGAAGGGGAGCGTCAGTGCGCCACCTGACGAGAAGGGCGCGGGAGCATCCGGTCCTACAAGCTGTCAGTCACCGGGCGTATACCTGAGGGATTAGGCGGCAGATTAGGCGGCAGACAGCCCTCGCCGGGCCACAAGCGAAAGTGTGGCTGGCCGTTGACACTGACATGCGACCAGCACGCAACAGCCAGCTAGCTCTCTGGACGCGGCAGCCGTTTGGAGGGATTCCCTGCGGCAGACCACGTTCTCGTGAGTACACGAAGATCACATAAGGTGTCAGAACCTGCGCCTCATGTGCCTCAGGACAGAAAGGGACGCTATATAATCACCTATTTGACTGTTTACATTTCACTAGCATTGGCCGATCTGCATACACAAATCAGTATCGTGCCACAAACTCTAACAAATGAACTGTCTCATTTTTAACTTCTCCTCTCACTCTCAGAGAGCAGTCGTAGCAATCGTCGCTCCTAGTTCGATCCTGTCTGGATCACCACACACACTTGTGGAGTCACTGCACGTGCGCTCATCCCTCGTCGAACTGCAATATTGAGAAACGTAAAGTACTGTCCAGGGAGAGAAGAGACCTGGACTAGTGATGCATCCCAACTAGTAGACCTCAGAGACATTTAATCGACATGAGTAGAGCCTATGTCTTCCCACCGCACTGCCGTGATAGTATGCGTGGGTCTTGCTGCAATCTCAACAGCGTACTGCAGATGCACCAGCACACCCTATTGCTGTTGCAACAACGTAGCAACAACACCCGACGTTTAGCCCTGTGTAATGTCAGTACTGTGGCCCCATCCCAAAAGCCCCCTCTGATGCTCAAGACATGGAACCACGTGCATCAATGCATATGACTCAACTTACCAAACCCCTCAGAGAAACTAACGAATTTGTGAAGTGCTTCGAATATTTCCAGCAATGTGATTTAGTGCCTCATTCTCAGCACAGTCGTGAACATTGTGCAATGTGCATGCACAACTTGAAACCCCATGAACCTTGTTTTTTTTCTTAAATTTATTTCTCTAATGTTGTTTTTGTAATGTATGTTATACCTTGTATGTGTATGTGTTTTACACTGTAATTCTTATGTAAGTGATAGAGTAGGGCACACAAATTACAAATTACTGTATTGTTCTCCACACCATGTTTTTTGTTTGTATTTTGTATTTATTGTTGTGTGTATGCAAACAGTGTGCCTGAAGTCCCCATAAACTGAAGCAGATACCACCACTGTCATTGTGAATGGACCATCAGTTCAGGGAACATTTTGTAAAGGTTATTCTTGCTGCAGGGAGACAGAATGAATCGGAGGTTGTAATTAGATTCTGAAACCTCACAAAAAGAGATTGTTAACTTAAATAGTATCATGTGTGAGTGAGTTCAGGTTAGTTTAATGATTCAAATTGTTGTAACATCTTGGGCATTTAATTGTGGAGCACTCCAACTCTGATTGTAAAGAATAAACTGCTCCATATTTGGCTCACGTGCTCGGGCCATATTTAGAGCGTGAATGTCTCTGTGAATCGGCGTTTGGAAGGGGCTCCCTGGGTATGGATGTGTGATGTGAGTGTTATAGTTCCATATTAAGAAGGTGAAGTTGGCTACATCATAAATAATCCTCCCTCTATGAGCTGCATTTTTCAGTTGCAGTGATTTTTTTTATAGAGTGCGGCAAGTGGAGTCAGTTTGCAAGATTATTCTTGGGCGATTGACTTACTACCTTGCTCCTAAGTGAGCCAACCGCTCACCAATTACAATCTAAAATGGCGTAGGGGCTATGAGAGGTGGCATGAGCCCCCTCTCATATTTCTATCTTACGATTTTCCTCTCTAATTGCATGCGGTGAAAAGTTGCTATTCCTTCACACGCTGACTTCCCACGCAGCGTCTCTCGTCACCTGGGTGGTCCGGTGACAGGCGAGCTCTGCTGTTCTTGAAAGGGTAAGCCGACGGGTGTGAGGGAGTTGAGTGAATGCTTTCCAGACGCCGACATTGTAGAATAGCGGCGGAGACACGCTCGCAGGGGCCAGAAGTAGCGGCTGGGCTAGAGGTTCCATTACTTCGCAGAAACTTAGCGAAAACACTTTCTGGCGGGCTACCAGCGAGGCGTGGGAATGACTTGTGTTCCCAAGCAGCCTTGGCGCGCAAATTCCCGCGTTTTTTGCCGTATCGTAACTGTGATTGGCTTGATCAGGGCATAGCTCCGTGACGTAGCAAAATCGGCGCAGAAATTGGCGCCAAGAATCTCCATTGGTGGAATGGTAGTGCTTCGGCAATAGAGTGGAATTTTCCGCCGGTTTTCGAGTTGCTGATTGGAACGTTTAACCACGGCCACTGTCGTGGGGGCAGGAATGTTCTGTGTTTGGTTTGTACGGGTGCTCTGGTGGTAGTCGGCTCTCGCCTTTCGGTCGGAGTAGGTTACAAGACTGAGCTCTCGCTGCTCTGGACAGCCTGCCTTCCGTTGGCTGTCTAATATACTTTTATTTAATTTTAACTGTTTGACGAAGTTGCTGAAGTTTCGGCTTCAACGTAACTTTCTGAGTACAGTTGGCAATTGAGCGTTCTGCGTACAAGCGGCCTATGTTGTCTGTCTTGAGCAGTTTTGGCTAAAGTTGACTGTATCAGAGTTACAGTGTGACTTCGCTTGTTAAAATCAATCACTGTACCGTCAGTGATAGTGTGGTGAGCCTTCTTCGTCTCCCTCAGAGGCGCATTTGTATTGCTAGGAAGTCTTTAGTCCGGAACAACCAAACCAGGATAATTTGTTTCGGGCTATACTCGCGACATTATCATCACCACGACGGGACGTCGAAGCAACCAGCCATCGCCTCCGGTACGCCAGATCGTGTTCTGGCAGTTAAGAAGACAGTTTGGTAATGTATGTCCGCAGCACCGGCAGATAGGGATTTTCCTAGGTGATAATCAGAGCTCAGCAGAGCACGCCTGTTCGTCTTTTTCTAACTTTGTACTGTCTTGGGCAGCAGCAATTAATGTTGGGTTGGCTGTGGGTTTTCTCTTAAGATTTGAGTGGCAAGGAATTGGCTCCACATACCACTTCGTCATAAATGTCACAATCTAGTTTAGGGACAACTTCACCTTCACAGCATTTATTTGAGTATCCAATTTGAGCCAATTTGATGTATTGTAAATGTTTCATGTGTTTTGTTTATTATTTTGAGTTTAGTCATAATAAATCATATTGTTATTTTGAACAGAACTTTCATTTTGTTAATCGGTAGAGCAACCCTTTCATTTCTCACTACGTTACTGAAACTTTCCTTTATTTAATTAATGTCCATCAAACTAAATTATTGCAGGTGCCAAACTCTTTTTTACTCCACTTGCAGGGTCGATTACAGTCAGTTCGTGTTTCTTTTTAATCCATGTGCAACAGCAAAAGTCGGAGTTAGAATAGGGGGGGGGGGGCTTAGAGCATCATATATATATGAAGAATTTAGTGTTAAATACACTGCTAGCCCTGGCACCTAGCAATGGTACTGATGGTCCGATTCCTGTAAGAATACCTGTTGCATCCTTTCAATACATAATCATTCAAGCGAAGAATTACAGTTCGATTGCTTTACATTGGCATGTATGTTCAAAGACAGGCATTAACTTCTGTTGAAGGGGTAGCATGTCAGGGTGGAATTGCTTTTATAATGACTCCCTAGAGTTTTATAATTTAGGTTATCTACGTGACGGAACTATAATATGTACAAATCTAACAAAAATTATGTCTCAATTAAGTACAGAGAGTTTTAAAAAGAATACTACGAGGTCTTCCTGGTGTAATTTGCTCTCTCGCTCATTCATTGCTCAGTACTTGTCGTGATGACGATAACATATCCTCTGCTTCCAAAGGCGCAATTCAGTTACAGCTGTGCGGCGTGATTTAAGATACCCTACCTCCTACAGTTCAACGCATTCGAAGAAGACAACAGCAGTATCAGGACACTGGCTGTTTATGTACGGGGAAATCCACAGGCTGCTAACGCAACGCTGACTGAAGCGGATAGTCTAGCTCACCGAGTCAGCCGTGTGCTGGAGTGAGTTGTGACACTACCAGCGGTGATGGACCAGGCATGGAACGCTGCCACATTTATGTTGTGGCCGAGTGAGAAAGTTCTTCCTGGCACCTTTCTACTTCCGTTGCGTTTCCTGCAATCCAGGTCCGGCAGTTAACTTGGTGAAGCGCCTTGAGAAGGAAGTTAGTCCGAGTGGATTATCTACGGCACACGACAGCAACGGGTATGAATCCGTTACTACCGGACGATCATTAAGGAAAATTATTCGGCGAGAAGTTCATTTGAAACTTGTTACTTTCATCGTTTCGGATCTCACCTGGTAATTGGTACTGACCACTCATCTTTTCTGTTTTCCATGGTTACTTGTATGTTTATCAAAATCATTTCAATGTTAGTGTGAAAGCAGTTACCGATGTTTGCAGTATACGCCTTGTCTTACTTCGGGTCGCTTGCTAACTATTGAATACTGTGTTTACTGTTTTTCATTTATTGCCTTAGCTGGGAGCTTCTTATACTATTTTTTTCTGAAGTTATTGTAATAATTTGCGGAATGCCAAACCAGAACATAGTTTTAGCAGCACGTAAATATAACTGTCTGTTAGTTGTATTATCCTGTGTCCTTTTCAATGTTTCAGAAGATATCTGATATATTAAGCCTTTGGTGTTTAATCAGTTATTATTGGCATTATAAAAGAATTGATGAGCACGATATGTAATAGAACACGTAGCAAATGTCCTCGATAATGGCTCACGGCCGAAATTAGGAGTGGCATGATTTGAATAAAATACAATGTAACCTACAACGGACAATGCATTCTTTTATCAAACAGAGGCTGCGGATCCTCACGGAAGCAAAAAGACAGTGCTTTGTTTTATCCACCCCAACTCCTTCCACAAAACGAGTATGAGTTCTCTTTCCCTCTCGCTCATATCGTGAGTACACTTTTGCGTAGAGTCTTTCTGCGAAAACTACCCGCGATGAGAACAATAATGGCTGTTTATGTGTTACTCGAAAGTATCGCGGTAAGATTTTATAAATTTAGTAGAGTCAGACTAGTCGTATAAATGAGTTACGTGGAAGTAGATATCCTCGGTGTAACGGAACAGCTTGAAGCACTTAATAAAGGAAAGTCTTCCTGTCCAGATAGCATACCAATGATACAATAGCACCATACTCAGCAGTCACATACAACCGCTCGCTTGATGAAAGTTCCGTTCCAAAAGACTGGAAAGTTGCACAGGTCACACCAATAACCAAGAAAAGATATAGAAGTAATCCGCTGAATTACAGACACGTATACTAACGTCGATTTGCAATAGGGTATTTGAACACATACTGTGTTAGTAGTACTGAAATTACCTCGAAGGTAACGGTCCGTTGATACACAGTCAGTACGGATTTAGAAGATATCGTTCTGGTGAAACACAAGTAGCTCTTTATTCGCACGAAGTAATGAGCTCTGTCAACGGGGGTTCTCATACTAATTCTACGAGGGCCGTTCAGAAAGTAACCTCCGGTTGATTTAAAAAAATACACCAAGTTAAATAAAAATATTTTAATACATACATCTTACAACTACATCTTTGCACTATTTTTCTACATAGTCTCCATAGCGATTGAGGCACTTATCGTATCTCTTCACAAGCTTTGAAATTCCTTCTGCATAAAAATCACCCGCTTGTGCCTGGAGCCAGCCTGTGACCGCATCTTTGAACTCTTCGTCGTCATCAAACCGCTGTGACCCGAGCCATTTCTTCAAATGCATGAAGAGGTGATAATCACTTGGCGCCAGGTCTGGGCTGTAAGGTGGATGGTTGATAACGTCCCACTTGAAGGACTCAAGAAGGGCCGTTGTTCTGCGAGCAGAGTGAGGACGGGCGTTATCGTGCAAAAAAAAGATACCGGAAGTCAGCATACCACGGCGTTTGTTCTGTATAGCCCGTCGTAACTTTTTTATTGTTTCACAGTACACGTCTTGATTAATGGTCGTACCACGTTCCATGAATTCAACCAACAACACCCCTTTGGCATCCCAAAACACCGTTGCCATCAGTTTTCTGGCAGAAAAATCTTGCGAGGCTTTTCTTGGTTTGGTAGGCGAATTTGAATGTGCCCACATCTTTGATTGTTCTTTTGTCTCAGGGTTCACGTACTTAATCCAGGTTTCGTCACCGGTCACGATTCTGTTTAACAATGGTTCTCCTTCGTCCTCATAACGTGACAGAAAGTCTAATGCAGAGGCCATTCTTTGAGTTTTGTGGTGGTCGGTAAGAATTTTGGGCACCCATCGTGCACAGAACTTACGGTAACCCAATCTTGCTGTCACTATCTCGTACAAGAGAGTCTTAGAAATCTGTGGAAAACCAGTAGACAACTCCGTCATTGAGAAACGTCGATTTTCACGAACTTTTGCATCAACTGTCTGAACGAGTTCGTCAGTCACCAATGATGGTCTACCACTCCTCTCTTCATCATGAACGTTTTCTCGTCCACTTTTAAATAAACGTACCCATTCACGGGCAACTCCTTCACTCATAACTCTTGGTCCGTACACGGCACAAAGCTCACGATGAATAGCTGCTGCAGAATATCCTTTGGCTGTAAAAAACCTTATGACAGCACGCACTTCACATTTGGCGGGGTTTTCTATTGCAGCACACATTTCAAACTGCCACAAAAACTAAACTAGCGCAGGTACGACGTTCACTCGACCACGGCTTGATGCCGACTGTCCTGTTGAGTGCGTGAACGCACAGATGGCGTCGCTACTCCCCCCACAACCCGCACTGTGACCAATCGGAGGTTACTTTCTGAACCGCCCTCGTATATTTCTACATTTCCGAAAAGCTTTTGAAACCGTTCCTCACAAGACACTTAATCCAATTGCGTGCCTATTGAGTACCGTTTCAGTTATGCGACTGGGTTCGCGATTTCCTGTAGGAAAGCTCACAGTACGTGGCTATCAAAGGAAATCCTCCCATAAGACAGAAGTAATATTTGTCGTTGCACAAGGAAGCGTTACAGGCACTTGCTGTTCCTGTTCTATATAAACGATTTTGGGGAAAATCTGAGAACCCTTCTTAGATTATTTGCAGTTGATGCTGTCATTAACAGTCTACTTAACTCATCAGAAAATCAAAACCAACTGCAGAATGACTTAGACACGATATCTGTATGGTGCGAAAAGTGGCAGTGTCTGAATAAGGGAAGGTATATGGCCATCCACATGAGTTCTAAAGGAAATACGTAAAATTTCGGTTCCATGGTAATTCACATAAATTTAAATGTTGTCAATTCAACTAAATACCTAGGAATTTCAATTACGAACGACTTAAATTGAAAAATCACATATATGTAGATGTATGGAAGGCCAACCAAAGATTTCGTTTTATTGGCAGAACGATTAGAATATGCAACAGATCTAAAGATATTGTCTACATGATGCTTGTCTGTCCTGTGCTAGAGTACTACTACGCGATTAAGGCTCTTACCAGACAGTGGAGGACATCGAAAAAGATTTGTATTGCCGAGAAATAGGGGGGGGGGGGGGGGTATAACGGATAAGAGAAGCGAGTGAGAGTGGGAGTGGCAATCAATAAAATAAATACTTCTTTCGTTGTGGCGAGATCTATTCACGAAAATTCAATTTCCTCTTCTATATGTGACAATATTTTGCTTTCCCTAACTTGCATATGGAGAAATGATCATCGTAATACAGTAAGTGTAATCACAGCTCGGACACAGAGATTTAAGTGATCATTTTCTCACGGGCTGTTAGGCATTGGAACGGTAGGAAACAGTCTGAATGTGATTCAAAGAATCCTCTACCAGGCACTCAAGTGTGAATTGCGGAACGGTGATGAAGATAATGTAGATACAGATAAATGTGGCATTTGATGTTCCTTGTTATTACACTTCTGATGCTCGTGTGCTACAAGATTATTGTTGAATTCCTCCTAACATTAATGGGAGAGGACGATCGTACACAAGGACTAGTCGCATGCTGTGACCTCCTTATTCGATAGCAGCCAACTCGAGAGAATAGCTTGAAGTGGAAACATCAGCAGTACTGCAAACCATGGGACTCTGATATGTTAGAAATAGACAGACAATAATAGCAAATAAAGCGGTCTACTTTCGTTTTCGAGGTAAGTTACAAACGAGTCCTACAGTTAAACTAAATGGAAATACGAGTAGCATAAAAAGAAATATGGTTAGAAGATGCTTGGACATGTACTCGTAGCTGGCCCAAAAAATTATCTTTGATCAATATATTAAAATAGCAACCGAAAGGGCAAGCAAGTCATTACGGCACCAACACAATGAGCTACAGATTACAACCGATGACTATAATAAGAACATGGTCGAGCAGTCTCTTTTAGTCAACAACGTGTTTTCCTGCCAGCGTATGGGCACACCGACTCTAGACCGAGGTGACATCATGGTGGTAAAGCGCGGACGGAGGAGTGTGGCCATACTGCTATCGGAGATTTTGGGCGTAACGTCAGTGGAGGCATTATGCATGGCTCTCTGGATACACCTGATAGACGTAACTATCAAGTATTGCTCGGCAATATGAAGCTGAAACGGGCAGTCCAGACGCAGTGAGAGATCTCTTAAGGGAGGGCTCAGAACCTGGAGAGTGAGTTCATGGTAAACAAGAATGGACATTTCTTAACCGACCGTGGACAAAACCACGCATTTGCTGCGTGTAAACCTCGGTCAAGAGGCTGATTGTCCCAGCGACCCCTGAACATGTACTTCTCTACCGTGGCCGCTGGTAGCAGGAATGACGGCTAGCACACTCATATGACGACGTAATACCATCACCTGGCGGCCAGACTTTGTGGATCGATCTCAACGACTCTAGAGACAAACTGCATAAAGAGTTCTAGCAGACTCTAGAATATAGGCGGCAACCAGCAGGCGACGAATAAGCTCACAGACAATGCTTGCGAGGCAGGCGACAGCAGTAGCAGATCAGGCGAGAACGGCACATACGAAGATAAATAAGCACAGAATAAGTACTAAATGTATGACCACCAGAGTGTTACGAAAAAAAGTGTTCGTTAGAGATTGTAGAGTAACCTAAATTAGATATAGGATAGCTCCATCTGAGAGAAAAAGACTGGAAGTATTTCTGAGGTTCTAGCCATCGGATGGCGAGTAACAATAGGTCGGGAGATAGCTGCCTCGCAGCGAGAGCTTCAGTGTCTTTCTGTGGCACTCACTCCCTTCTGGGCAGCATCGGTGGTGGTATTCTATAAATGTAAACTATTTTCCATCTTCATGTTTACTATCTCATTAATAAATTAATTGCTAATTTCAAGTATTTTCATTTTTTCTTTAAATTGTGGTAAGGTCTTATGGGACCAAACTACAGAGGTGAGTACCTAAGCTTACACACTACTTAATCTAACTTAAACTAACTTACGCTAAGGATAACACACACACCCATGCCCGAGTGAGTACTTGAACATCCGAGAGGGCGAGCCGCGCGAACCGTGACAAGGCGCCTAGACCGCGCGGCTATCCCGCGCGGCCATTTTCATTGCCTAATTATATTTAAGTGTCCAGGTATTTAAAGCAGCATCGTTGTTGAAACATTATTAAAGTAATAAAATTCAAATAAGTTTCTTAAGCTAAACTCCGTCCGAACACGCCTTGGAAAGCCCAACGGCACCGACCGGCCGCCGCGTCATCCTTAGACCAAGGGCGTCACTGAATGCGGATATGGAGGGGCATGTGGTCAGCACACCCCTCTCCCGGCAGGATGTCAGTTTACGAGACCGGAGCTGCTACTTCTCAATCGAGTAGCTCCTCAGTTTGCCACACAAGGCTGAGTGCACTCCGCGTGCCAACTGCACTCGGCAGACCGGATGGTCACCCATCCAAGTGCTAGCCCAGCCCGACAGCACTTCGGTGATCTGACGGGAACCAGTGTTACCACAGCGGCGAGGCTGTTGGCCAAATAAGTTTCACATTATGTATGTGTAGAATTTAATATTATGAAAATGCGACCATTAATTACCATGTGGCAAGGGATTTGTAAATGACTGCGAATAAAATAAACAAGTATTTACAATTCCAACATACTGTCTGGTTCAATACATATAAAAAATAGTAACACTAGCATATTAGAAAATAATAGCGCTCGATAAGAATGGCTGAAATAAATCAAAATCGGAGAAGAAAGCGTCAGTGAACAAGTAATTAATATTTCAGCACACTATTTTCTGTGACTGGATGGATTAGTACTACGTCAGTCTCAGTTAATAGAGAACGGTCAGAAGAAGTGGAAACCTGAAAGTAGCTGCCAGTGCACTTCAGTGTCATTCAGCCTAGTGAGTCCGAACGGGGCGGAATGAATAATCTCCAAGAAAGTGATTATTCATGTCGATGAAATTTGGCCATGAATATGGATCGAACAAAAACCGTTTCATTTGAGACCCAGAGGCACTGCTTGCCATTGACATAATTCCACACAGCCTTTTTCAGCACAGTAACGTCCGGCCTCATGTGGTTGCGATATTGCAATTTTATACGAGAAGAACTTTTACCATAGTCTTTCTGATATACATGTTCAATTAACGTGCCATCCATCGCAGAAGTCCGGGGTACTGTTGCTCGGCAATTTACTCGTGACAGCCCTCCAAGAATTACTTTTTGTTGACTCTGATGCAAATTGAGTGTGCAGAATTCGCAGCCGAAACATTGCTGAGAAATTTATAAACTAGGAGATAGGTACTGTCATGGTTCCAGGTTCGGCTCCCACTCTCGCACACTGCTTTAGTGTGCCAGGGACCTCTTGATGCGCAACACGTTATCCATTGTGAGCTATAGAATTGAACTGCGTGCCGAAACTATAAGTGTTTAATTTTTTGAAACTGTGTTGTTCAGGAAACCACAACAGCGCCCAGCGCAGGTGAAGAGACAACAGCAGCCGAAAGATTTTCTTGTGTGTGGTTGGTGACAATCCTCTGTGTCTCTCAAACAGGCCTCTTGTTCAAATGCAACGACCATTGGTGATATGCTTCTAAGCAGGAGATTGAAACCACTGGATGACTGTTAACTATATGTCTATGAAAGCAGGTCGCAAGGAATGATAACTCGATTCTCCATTTGTCGATCGCCAGTATGAGATGGTAGTTACAATTTCGATAAATCATACATCTACATTTACAGTGTGAGGGGTGATACTACTGGTGATTATGAACAAAAATCTTCAAATTAGCATTTTCCCTTTTCTTAACTGCATCCGCCATACAGCTATTTGAAAATCGAGGGCATTAATCGGTACAATATCTTGTTACCAGAATACAGAACCACTGAAACCTATCCCTGGCGCTGGACCAGTCGCCGTGGAGCCATTTCGTGGCCACCGAGATCACTCGATCTTACCTCATCATATTACTGTTTGTGGGTTTGGCTTAAGAGCGAAGTTTACAAGTTCAGAATGGACACATAGGAGGAACTTCTCGCTCGTATTTTACATGTGTGTGCTCAAGTAAAGGATCGTACAAACGAACTCAGATCAGCAACACAGAAGTTGTATACAAGAAATGCAAAACGCACTGCACTTGATGGTGGATATTTTGAACATCTTTTGTGAGCAAATGCACACAATTAAAGAAAACATTTCATTTACTGTCACTTGCGCCTGCCCTCTACCCCACTGTTTTAATTACTTTCCTTGGAAACTATTAAAAACAAGGTACATGTTCATTTGAAGTTTTGTTCAGAATAACTAATACTATCTCTATTCAAAGCATGTACCTTTCTTCCTGATTCACCCTATGTACTCTACAAATTATTGTGTAATACATGGCAGAGTTTATTTCCTAGTGTAACAGTTATTAAGGCTTCTTCCTGATCTATTCATATATGGAGCGAAGAATAATTGCTTGATGGACTCCACGCGTGCCGTAATTAATCTAATATAGTTCTCATGATGACTATGGGTGCGATACGAAGAGGGTTGTATTAAATTTCTAGATTCATCAATTAATATTGGTCCTATAAATTTTTAGAGAGACCAAGAAATTAAAGGCGTTAGCTATCATTGGGCATTGATTTTTATGAAAGATACTAGTTGAAAATTTGTACCAGACCGGGATTCGAACCTGGGTCTCCTTCTTATTTCTTTTTTATTTTTATTTTTTTTTTAATTTTTTAAATCTCATTTTGTTCGCTTTCGTTCGTTGCATCTGCTCAGGGCGGACGTCTTAAGACACCCGTTTCAGTTCGTTGTCGATCGATTAACTCAGTTTGTTTTGTTACAGAGGGCAGCTAACCCTCTGACCGAACACGCTGAGCTACCGTGCCGGCATTTTTAGGTACTAGGCAGATGCGCTGACCACTACGCCATCCGGACACAGTGGTCACTCGAAAGACAACCCTAGCACGTCTCCTGTGAATGCATTTTTGTACATGTCCGAAAGAACAGACACTGCATATGTATACCGTAGTGGCCATCATCACCGTAGTTTTATATATATTGAGTCACTAACTACTGCTACCTAGAATAACTCCAAAAGTATGATAGTAGTTGAAAAGTTTATGGGACAAATGTTGCATGGGACACCGGGGGCCCTAATATGACTTTGGTTTTTAGTTGCTAGGCGGGGTCGCGTCAGAGATATGAAAGTCAACTTTGTTTATTTAAATGGGATACTATATTTTGCTACTTATTTTCTGATAGCGGGTATCGAGACGAATCCAATGATGTGTAACAGTAATGTCTTTGAAGGTCAACAAAGGTCACAAAGATGGCATGAACGTCCATTTACAGAAGGTGCTCGAAGTGATGCTCATTGGTATCAATGCAGTGCTGCAATCTTCTTATCATGCATTGAGTGATATTCCTTATCACATCGGCACTTATCGAAGCATATGCTCTGACAATTCTCTCTCGTATATCGTGCAAATTTTAAATATTCGCCGAATACGGCGTATCCATCTAACGTGCCATTGACATGTAAACACAATTAGACAGTTTCGCAATACAACACCAATAGGAACGGTAAGACTAGTATCGTCGAATCAAGCGGATGTGAATGATGTATTCCTTCGAAGAACAAGACGATATGCTACTCATTTATGGATAATGCCAACGAAGTGCAGTGAGAGCTAGAGACTTATACCCTGAAAGATATTCTCAACGTACTCACCCTACAAGTCGTACATACAAATATGTGTATGATAAATTGAGAACAACAGGATCTTCAAAGTATCGGAAACATATCCGGCAAAGGAAAGTTACTAACGAGGAAACGGAAATTGGTACTCTTGCCAGTGTGGTTCGAGATCCTTATATTAGTTCGCATCAAATCGCAAGTGAATCCGACATGAGCCAGAGTAGTTGGTTCGTGTTCTGAATCGCCTTAAAAATCATCCTTACCATATCAGTCTCTACCAATAATTAACTGGTAAAGATTGCATGCGTCGTATTGAATTCTACCGATGGGCTCAACTTCTGATTCAGAGAGATTACACATTTATTAACTTGTTTTTATTTACTGACGAGGCTACATTCACGATCGATGGAAATGTTGATTTCCATAACAGTCATTATTGGGCAACTGAAAATCTATGTTGGCTGCGGCAAGTTGCATACCAAAAACTCTGGTCGGTGAATGTATGGTATGGGATTCTGGAGGACAGAATTATAGGCCCCTACTTCACCGAAGGAAATCACAATGGTAGGAAGTACACCAAATTCCGGCAAGAAACATTAGGTCTGTTATTGGAGGAAATACCTTTACGAACAAGGAACAGAATGTGGTATCAACAGCGTGGGTGTCCGGCTGATGGCTAGAAATGTGTTGCAGAGACAATTCCCAAACCGTTGGATTGGACGCGGAGGAGATGTGTCGTAGCCGGCTCGTCCACCAGACTTGATGCCTCTGAATTTTTTCTTGTGGGGATTCTTAAAAGACATTGTTTATAAAGACGTTCCCACTAAACTGAAGATATGCGAGAGAGTATTGTCAGAGCGTGTGCTTCGATAAGTGCCGATGTGATAAGGAATACCACTTAATCCATGATAAGAAGATTGCAGCACTGCATTGATACCAATGGTCATTACTTCGTACACCTTCTGTAAATGGACGTTCATGCCATCTTTGCGCCCTTCGTTGACCTCGATAGCCGCTATCAGAAAATTAGTAGCAAACTATAGCATCCCATCTGAAAAAACAAAGTTGACCTTCATATCTCTGACGCGACCCCACCTAGCAACAAAAACCCGACGTTATATTATGGCCCCCTTTGTCCCAAGCAACTTTTGTCCCATAAACTTTTCAGCTCCTACCATACTTTCGGAGTTATTCTTGGTGGTAATAGTTAGTGACTCACCCTGTACATACAACTACGGTGATGATGGCCTATGATACGTACAGTGCAGATGCATACCACCCTTGAATACTTACAGGAATGGGCGAGATACCGCGAGCACTGAGGCTAATGATAAGGGGTACTACATCAATAGTGTGTGGTATAAGTTTGTGGGGCGGCGGGTTGAAGTAATTTTGTTTTATATTGGTTTGTATAAGCTCTACACACCGTCTTACTCACTCGAGCCTGGCAACTAATTTAGTGGTCAGCCAGAAACTGTAGTTTCCAGTCTACACGGCCACATTTTGGTCCAGCCCACTGAAAGAAAACTTTCTGTCCTCCTACTTCTTTGCGGGATCAGGGCTATGATTTAAATAGAAGTATGTAGTTTCAGTAAAAAATTATATTACGTAAAGTTTCTCACATACAACACTAGGAAATTCACTACGTTCAATTGAAAACAAGTCTTTTTATTCTAACAGCACATTTAGCAGTTCTGTGGAGACCACTACGTTACATTCCTACCAGATTACCTTTCGCCCTGACTAAAAATACTCCTGAAAGCTTGCAATAAATGTTCGAAGTTAATGATCGCCATAAAAGTGGAAATAAAGTCTCCACTTGCCACGCGGAATTGTAATTCACACGGGCCTCACACTAACAGTTACTCTGGCGAATTTTAAGCGATCCAGGACGGTGTACAGACCTCGCGAGTTCACTAACCGTTTTTACCGCAAATGCGCCCTTTGTCACAGTTCGGCTCTGACGACATCTGGGGAACAGCGCGATCCGACGTTTAACGGACGTGGATCTTGCAGTAGCTGAGTGCGAAGTGAAAATCTCTACCGCCGCGGTGCAGAATATATTGGGGTATCAAGGATTGCCCAGTCTGTGAATAGAAGTGCAAGCCATGCAGCTACGCCTTCAATAATAAAATTGACATTAAAACAATAGCTTTTTGGTTGTCATTTTTTTTCTGCTTTTAAATGAGTTGAAAATACATTAGCTATGTGGGAAATTATATATATATATATATATATATATATATATATATATATATATATATATATATTAATTTTTTTTCCATCCGCTCACACATTCACACAATATATGCATTGTACTCACACATACATATTCCAGTTAACACATTCTCACACTCATTCATTCGCCTTTGATAAAATAATAATAATAATAAACAAATAAATGATAAATACAATAAAATAAGATTAAAATATAATTAAAGTAAAATAAATTTTAAGATTAAAATAAATAAAAATTAAAATTAAAGGTAAAATTATTAAAATTAATAAAATTATTAAAATTATATAAGAATATATACACAAGATGTGTAGTCTTGTTATTCACGTAGGTCAGCGGGCCATCTGGTGGAGGCCAGGTAGTGCACCCAGTGTCCAAGTTGTCGTACAAGTTCATTGTCTGACTGTTGCATGTTTTCGTAGGTTTTTGCAGTGGTTCTGAATCGGTCTTTCAAATAGGGTACCCCTGCGAGTTGGTGAAGTTCATTCGTTGGGAACCGGTATGGCAGATGGAGTGCTCTTTTCTCTACTGCCTCTCGGGCTTTATTTATATAGGTGCGGGAGCGGACGGCCGAGGGAACATCTGTTGTCTACGGCTATATGCTTACTGCAGCAGCCTCCGAACGACCGCTATCTCGGGCACGTAATCATTAATAACATATTTACAAATTACTTCGGAAACTACTTAAATTTTTACTTGTATTCAATTAAGTTGTTTGAAACCACAGAAAATGTTTCAGCTCGCTTGAATGCAAACTTTGCCTTCTAGAATTTTTATAGTGTAACTAACGGTAGATCGTTACCCCTGAACCATATCTTTACTAGAACATATGTCGGCAGTTATTAATATTACAACTCTCAATTCTGGTATAGCTCTATCATTTGGTATGTTTTATCATCCAATTTATCCAAAATTCTCTATCATTAAAATTACAGGTACTTAATCCACAACAATTGGGTACATTTTAGTTACAAAATTGGTTTTACTTAATTACTCAAAAACTATAATATGTAGCTTAATGCGGCTCTCAGTTATTATTTTTGGGGTGAACTGAAGCACAAAACAAATTTTCGTGTTTCTAAGTACATTGTTTAGCACCTCTGATTTTTCCTAAAAACGTGGATTCTGGCGTTAACTTTTGTTATATGATTTTGGAAACCTGAACCGCTTATTAATGAGCTCTAACTGCACATTCTGACCAAATTCTGACTTTCTAGCTTTATTATTTAGCGTCTCTGATTTTTCTCTTAAAACATTTTTACATAAACTATTAAGTCTAGAACATAAAGACTTGAAATTTGGAACATTATTACACTGAACTATATTTAAACAAAGTCTTAAGCATAGATTTTGATTTTTAATTTCATATTTAATTGTGGTGCAACACTTGCGCACTACGCGCAGGGACGCGTTAAGGTGACGTAGCGCTACTATAAGTGAAATGGTGTAAGTCCCGGCAAACACGCTCGCCTCTGTATCTCACACACGATACAGCGCTTGGTTTGATTCAAGTTGAGAATTTGAATCTAATTGGAGGGGTGGTAAGATGGTAAGTGTGGTTGTGGGGACCATTGTGTAAGCAGGAGACCCAGGTTCGAATGCCGGTCCACCACAAATTTTAAACTTGCTCCATTGTTATAAATCGATGCCCAACGGCAGCTTATGTCTAATTCGTTTGTGTCTTGGTTTATAGTGGCTGTAGGATCAAAATGGTATCTGTTCTTTCGAACATATCTAAAAGAACTAGTAGCGAAAATAAAATACAATGAGTTCTCAATTTGCAAGGCTGTTTGGCGAATTTCTTTGTTAGACAGATCAGATCTAGCCACCAAAATCCCCCCCCCCCCCCCCCCCGGCGGAGGTTCGAGTCCTCCATCGGGCATGGGTGTGTGTGTTGTCCATAGCGTAAGTTAGTGTAAGTTAGGACCTTACCACAAATTTCCAATTTTCCATTAAACTCAAAGGAGATGCACAAACATACTTGGCTAAAACTTTAAAAAATTTAAAATTACAGCAGAATATAAAGAAAGGCAGTTATGGTTATGTCCTGTGAACTATATTCTATCCTGGCACTCCCAAAATCGACGTACAAAGAAAAGAAATAAAATAAAATATAAAAAATGATAGTTATATTAAAATAGCACTCCACAGCTGAGATAATAATAAAAAGGAAAAGCAATTTTAACACGAAACAGAGAGGAATATTAGTACGTGTTATCACTCAGAATAAATGACACTGGTAAAAACAAACAGAAAATGTTACCGATGGCAAACAGTAATAAGTTAAGTTCAGTGCCAGTCTTCTATTATGTCAGAAAGGGCAATGTTTATTACAAGATTCTCGCCAAGGTAATTGCTCTCTGTGACCGTCCTAGAATAAGGGTTTCATAGCTATCACTATCGTGTGCCACTGTCAATGCACTCGGACTCACTTCCTTCTTAAGGCGCTTTTCGAAGTTAACAGCCGAGCATGGACAGCAGGAGACGCACCAGAAACGAAGGCCGCAAGTAGAAGCCTCCAAAAATGACTCTGAGCACTATGGGACTTAACATCTATGGTCATCAGTCCCCTAGAACTTAGTACTTAAACCTAACTAACCTAAGGACATCACACAACACCCAGTCATCACGAGGCAGAGAAAATCCCTGACCCCGCCGGGAATCGAACCCGGGAAACCGGGCGTGGGAAGCGAGAACGCTACCGAACGACCACGAGCTGCGGACTAGAAGCCTCCACGTCAGCCACAAGTGGGTGCGATGTGGCCAAGTAACACGTCTGACCCATGAGTGGAGACACTGTCCGCACTTCATCCAGCGAACTTAGCGAATCCGACCGCCCCGCTTAGTTGGGCATACGCCTGTTGCCCGCTCTGGGCAAGGAAGGTAAACATGTACTCGTAAGTCTAGCAAAGGTGCAGTCGCACACACACACACACACACACACACACACACACACACACACACACACACACACACACACACACCACATTATCGATCTCGCACATTCGCACGGGTCAAAATCAGAAACAAGAGTGAAGTGGAAGCCAGTCCACGCCAAGTAATAAGGAAACAGTTGCGTCAGAATTTCAACCGCAACGTTATCACTGTATCTAAGGGATAGGAAATTTCTTACAGAATCTAAGTTCAACTTGGAAGTTACTGTTGAACGAGTTCAACGAGACCATCGTCGGAGGTGAGCAATGGCTTGGCTGCACGAGGAACGTACCGAAGAGATGAATATCCAGCACTAGAGTCTCGGCTGGAACTGCCAGCCTAGGTAGTACCTAGTACGCGCTAGAACTGGAGGTTACCCGGTCAGTTGACAAGCTGCCATGGAAGATGTCGGCGCCGGGGGGTGGCGCTGGGCATTCCATAAAACCAATGGTGAATATATTTGTACTTGTATAGAGAGGTGGACTGTCTTCCACCGTGTTTGTTTACCGACGGCAGCCTGGTTGCGAGGCGCTCTCCGTGTCTTAGTTGTGTTGCGGTACAGCCGAGATCGTAGGGTACATCGTGACGACACAGCGGAGGGCTTCCCATGAGCATGTGGGGAAAATAAGTGTCTACTGAAGAGACTGCCTACATTATCCTTGTTTGTCCTCTTCTGCAGTATTGCTGCACAGTGTGGGGTCCTTACCTTATAGGATTGAGGGAAGACATCGAAGAAATTCAAAGAAGGGCAGCTCATTTGTATTACCGTGAAGAAAGAAGAGCGATTGTCTCGTACGAGATACGAAAATTGGGTTGGTAGTCATTAAAACAAAGGCATTTCTCGTTGTGATGAGATATTTTCATGTAACTTTCTTCTGCGAAAACATTTTGTTGACTCTAGCCCACGTAGATAAAAATTATCATCGCAATAACATAAAAGAAACTGGATTTGACATGGAAAGATTTAAGTGTTCTTTTCTCCCAAGCGCCATTCGAGATCGGAACACCAGAGAAATAGTCTGAAAGTTGTTCGATGAACTCTCTGCCAAGCACTGAAGTGTGACTTACTGAATAGCTATGTGAATGTAGTGTGAAGCTCTGGGCTGGAAGCAGCATCTTTTAGCGATATGGTATTACTAAGAGCAGGAGAAGTCGAATACGAAAGCCTTAATTCTGTTTCTGAAGCTTATTGGCTGACGGGCTGTGTGCTAAAGGTTCCTCGAGTAGCGTTTTGGAGCTCGTGAAATCGAGTGGTGTTAAGACAAGTCTTTTTCCCTTTAGGACGGAGTGTTCACTTTCTGAAGCTGGCACTTAGTGGTCGGTTATGATCAAGAGAGTTACGTTTCACATATGGAAAGACTACAAAAATCAGAAATGCATTTCCACGTGTGGGTAGGGAAAGCTGTGTAATCTATTTCGTGTTTTTGTAGACGAGAAATGTGTTTTTGAGACGTGTACTTGATGAGTAGAAAGGGGCCTTGTAGCCTGCCATTTCATTAGAACTGTTCATGCTGTGTCCGTCTGTTAAAATCATGGCATGTTGAGCCAAGTATAACGTGATTGTTCTTGTGTGTTTCTGAATTTTTAAGTTTTAATTTTTTAGTGTTTGTTTGTACAATATATTTTTATATCCGTCCATGTGATGTAATCTGACAGAAATAAAACGTTTATGAGAGGATATGCGACATGCTGGAGTGTCTATCTTGAAATAGTGTTCTGATGTATTTTCCACTTTGCAGAAGTATTCTGATATATCTACGTCTAATCTGCTCTATGTTACCTTCAAGTTTAAGAAGAGTTCCACACGAGTGTGTAGAGATTTTCTTGACATTGATTCTTGGGTAAATAAATAAATGAAGTAATTGACGTACATTTATTCCTTTTAAGTTATAATTTAATTCCTATTCGTTTTTTGTCAAGAAATGTTGCCATATTTGATTACCACTGATTACACAACATTACTTCACTTTGTTCACCACATTGTGAAAACAGAACTTGTTTGATAATTTTCTTATTCCATGGTCACGTTGTTCTCACGTCTTCAGTGTACTGTCTGAAATTTGTTTAGCTATCATAATATTTCTAGAGCACTACCAGATATCTCGCCTTCGTTCAGTCTTGCGTCCACCACTCTCGAGGGGTCACACCATTCTCCTCCTGTGTCGTGTTTGACTCTACCTTCGCGTTCCCTTGCCACTGTTTAGCATAAAAAAATGGCTCTTAGCACTATGGGACGTAACATCTGTGGTCATCAGTCCCCTAGAACTTAGAACTACTTAAAACTAACTAACCGAATAACATCACATACATCAATGCCCGAGTCAGGATTCGAACCTGCGACCGTAGCGGTCACGTGGTTCCAGACTGAAGCGCCTAGAACCGCACGGCCACACCGGCCGGCTGTTTAGCATCCCTACGTCGCATACTGTGCTATTCACCGATTGTAGCATAGGACTTTCTCGTGATTTCCCGATCAGTACAATATTATTTCAAATAATTTCCTTCTCAGTGTTTTTATTGGTCATACCTCTACATGTAATTGGAGCTGTTCATTTACCTACACAAAAGTTTTAACTACTTTTCAGTTAATAAAGATGTAAAATGACAACAGGTTTCTGAAGCCTTATACAGGGCTATTACAAATGATTGAAGCGATTTCATAAATTCACTGTAGCTCCATTCATTGACATATGGTCACGACACACTACAGATACGTAGAAAAACTCATAAAGTTTTGTTCGGCTGAAGCCGCACTTCAGGTTTCTGCCACCAGAGCGCTCGAGAGCGCAGTGAGACAGAATGGCGACAGGAGCCGAGAAAGCGTATGTCGTGCTTGAAATGCACTCACATCAGTCAGTCATAACAGTGCAACGACACTTCAGGACGAAGTTCAACAAAGATCCACCAACTGCTAACTCCATTCAGCGATGGTATGCGCAGTTTAGAGCTTCTGGATGCCTCTGTAAGGGCCTGCAGTGAGCGAAGAAACGGTTGAACGCGTGCGGGCAAGTTTCACGCGTAGCCCGCGGAAGTCGACGAATAAAGCAAGCAGGGAGCTAAACGTACCACAGCCGACGGTTTGGAAAATCTTACGGAAAAGGCTAAAGCAGAAGCCTTACCGTTTACAATTGCTACAAGCCCTGACACCCGATGACAAAGTCAAACGCTTTGAATTTTCGGCGCGGTTGCAACAGCTCATGGAATAGGATGCGTTCAGTGCGAAACTTGTTTTCAGTGATGAAGCAACATTTTTTCATAATGGTGAAGTGAACAGACACAATGTACGAATCTGGGCGGTAGAGAATCCTCACGCATTTGTGCAGCAAATTCGCAATTCACCAAAAGTTAACGTGTTTTGTGCAATCTCACGGTTTAAAGTTTACGGCCCCTTTTTCTTCTGCGAAAAAAACTTTACAGGACACGTGTATCTGGACATGCTGGAAAATTGGCTCATGCCACAACTGGAGACCGACAGCGCCGACTTCATCTTTCAACAGGATGGTGCTCCACCGCACTTCCATCATGATGTTCGGCATTTCTTAAACAGGAGATTGGAAAACCGATGGATCGGTCGTGGTGGAAATCATGATCAGCAATTCATGTCATGGCCTCCACGCTCTCCCGACTTAACCCCATGCGATTTCTTTCTGTGGGGTTATGTGAAAGATTCAGTGTTTAAAACTCCTCTACCAAGAAACGTGCCAGAACTGCGAGCTCGCATCAACGATGCTTTCGAACTCATTGATGGGGACATGCTGCGCTGAGTGTGGGAGGAATTTGATTATCGGCTTGATGTCTGCCGAATCACTAAAGGGGCACATATCGAACATTTGTGAATGCCTAAAAAAACTTTTTGAGTTTTTGTATGTGTGTGCAAAGCATTGTGAAAATATCACAAATAATAAAGTTATTGTATGTGAAATCGCTTCATTCATTTGTAATAACCCTGTATAGGATTGCGAAATGAATAGCTAACTAAAAGTGGTATTTAATAAACGAAGTGGACCTGGCGGAGTCCAACTGTAGCCAGTTTCTATGGAAAATTAAGTTTGGTGTTTCTGTGTGACCTCCTGTTCTTCCTGTTCTGTCGTAAAATTCACCGGCGGAAGTCGCTAGGCGCCATCTGCAGTTGGTGTGCGCACTGTAAGCAGAGTACGGATTGTACTCAGAAGTCGTATATCGGAATCTTCCTGAATGTAATCAGATGGGTACAGTACTTTGCCTTACGAGTAGCGAGTTCCGTGAGCCAAAATGTGGCTGGTAACAGTTATTTGACTGGTCTAGCAGTGCAGGGGATTAATCTGAATTCGCAGGTAAGCGTCTCCTTGTAAATCTGCGGAACATTTGTAAGTGGGCTGCTTCTGTGTTGGCAGCGCTGTGTAGCTCTTTGCAAAGGATCTCTGACTGTGCTTTCTTTGTAAAAGACTCTGTGGCTGGTCGGACTCGTTGTTGGAAGTTAATCGCCAGTACTGTTGAGCAGTTAGAAGTTAGTCGCCAGCAGTGATGGAAGTACTGTGAGAAGTTAGGCATTGACGGAGGGTAGAGTTCTGAAGTGTTAGCGTAGGCTAACGATCTGTACATGTTCGACTTAGAGATTGAATATTGTTCATGATTATATACCTTTTTACTAGATGTCAGACAATTTATATGCGTGTTTGAACTTGATGTCACATTATTAAGGAAAAACTACATTATTTGGTTTGTAGCAAAATCTTTCCTTTGCTGACCACATGCCTATTAGTAGTTAGTGGCTTTAGCTGGTAGTTCGCGTAATGAAGCTTTTTGTGAGGTAAATGCTTAAGGAATGTATAGGTTACTGTTAAGATTTCTTTTTAGTCAGGGCCATTCATTTGAATTAACTATTTGAAGTCATGTTGTAATTTTTTTTTTTTTTTTTTTTTTTTGAGCAGTCAGATTGCGTTGCGCTAGAATATTGTGGATCAATGTTGACGAAGTAGGTTCAGTACGTTCAGTTTTACTGAGCAGTTTCTGAATCAAATAACATAGAAGTTTCATCTTCTCAGTCATTCTGCAATTTAAGTACAGACACACTCATTTAAATAAAGAAGTTTCACAGTACGCCGTACGTCGTACAGAAATGCGTGTTTTCTCTCCGCGGCCGCGGCTGAGATTTTGCTCCACGCCACATGAGCTTCGATGTCAGACGAAAGGAACGTTTCTACGCGGTCAGTGTTAGAATGTCTTCCAGATCGATGTGGAGTAGGTGAGTAGGTTACCTGGCAAAGAGGACCGCGATTGTTAGGCCACAGTACGTTTCAGTGGTGCAAATACTGCTACATCTTACTCAAAAGGAAACTCGTGGCTTGCTGACTGAAGCCATCGCCATCGCACAACGCCGCCCCTCCGCCTGAGAGTGACTCAGCCTGTTGCAGCTAACGAATGCTTCACACTCTTCCCACTCACCCGATGTCACAGATCCTCCACACGATGCCCACAAATTGCTGCTTCAGCTAAACTTCAAGCTCTTTGTAGAGAAACGGGATAAATGCGCGACTCTTGGTGCTGTCTCCAGTTGAGAAGGGCTAATAAAGGTACAGACTTCCCTTCTCCACAGGTAGGCAGCAAGGGGAAAGATTTAATGAACCCTTCTTTCAACTTTTCTGAAGTTCCTTCTATTGCAGAACATTACCGCCTTGCTTTTGGGCACGCTCTTGTACCTGGAGACGATTTTTTGAAGTAAAGGCACTTCTCACAAGAGAAAAATGTCGCTTGTAAAGCAAGACCATTCACCACACAATTTATTTCAGAGGTGAAGCTACAGCTACAAAAGTAAAGGAACAAGAAAGAAATTCAACCACATTCAGTAAATTAAATTACCGGTTCATTTCCAGTACAGCGACATTAATGTCCACCTCGACATAGAAGTTTTCTGGCTATGGTACCGCGTCATAATGTAAAAACTACTGCTGCTGGAGAAAAACCAACGTTTCGGCCACGGTTGCAGCGGCCTTCTTCTGGGTCTAATGGTTCACTATTACATCCAGAAGAACGTCGCTGCAACCGTGGCCGAAACATTGGTTTTTCTCCAACAGCAGTAGTTTTTACATTATGGCGCGGTACCATAGCCAGAAAACTTTTATGTCGACTGACTCTGGCCGCGGAAGCCTACCCAATTATAACGTCCACCTGTTTATTGTTCTTTATTTAATAAATAACTTTTTACAGTTACGTCTCGCTTTTAAATTTATGTATTTAATTTTCACAATGATGTTAGAATATGATCAATTTTCAAATGGCAGTTCAGTTACGTAGAGCCAGTAAAATATTTAGATCTAATTATTTTTAAGGTCTTACTGATTCTTGTACACAGTGCTGCGAATAGATATGGCAATTAGGTTCATTTTGGTATGTGGAGGTAAGTCAGAATTTAGAGAGACATGATTCGATGACATAGATGATATCAAACTTTCCGCTTGAGTAAGTTGCTATTTTTAGCCAGTTAAAGACAGTTTTGTTCTGTCTACATGAGTGTCATGATAGTCACAAGGTCACGCCACCGCCGGTCCAAAGCCAGTAACGAAGCAAGCCAGTGGGCTGCGTACCACATTCCACTGCTAGAGCAATGAAGGTAGTGAGACGGTATGACGAAAGCATTTGTTCCGACACAGAGGTGAGCACGGCTACCACATGCCAGGGTTTGTCTCCTGTTTCCTACGCCTCGCACGTGCCAGGGCCCGATGTCTTTTTCATAACAATTCTGAGAAAAGCCAGTACAAATGCTGGTTGTCTGAACCAGCAGTACCTGTTACCTTCCACTGCCTACACCGAAAAGAAGCCCACCCCAGCCATCGACCCGCCGTCTCAACTACAAACTACAGCTAGTCGCTGCCTCTGCTAGATCCTGTTCTGTGGGCCTTGCTTAGCCCTGCTGTTGCCACGAGCTGAACTGGCACCTTCCAGCTCAGAGCTACTGCTCACTGACATCAAGCGACCCAAGGGCTCCTTCCGAGATTCCTCTGTTTACGCTCAATGCTCAATTGCCACCTACACCTGACTTACCTATCTCCTACCTGCCATGTGTGCCCCCATTCTTCTGCCACAGACTCATCACAGGCCCCTAATCCTGGATCCTCCACCAGGGTTATGGGTTCACGCTGGAGCACTTCTCATCTCCACACTACTGCCAGGCACCGCAGACTATGACCACCATCACTTGAAACTGCAACCAGTGCTGGGCCAGCCGTCCTGCACCCGTATCTGATTTCATGGTATGGGGACATGGTTACCACAAAAGGCAACTGCACTGCCATACCATACTAAGCGAAGCTACTACAGCCGCCTCCACACACTGCTTAGTTTTGCTGCTGACAGCACTCTCAGAATCAGTACACACCACTGGGTCGCTGTCTACATTACATCTCCTGTTATTGATACCACTGCCTTTCGAGCAACAGCTCGGGCCTGCATTCATCACCACCACCACCGCAGAGGTATGAGTGAAAAGAATCTGCCATTTCTAGCTCTCCTTCCTTTAAGCACTGCATGTGGCAGACCGATTGGACTGGGACACTTACTTAAGAGTGCAATTTCTAAACTTTAATTAGGGCACTAACGTGAAAGAATTCAGAGGTGATACAAGACAGACGTATACTAGTATGCATCTTGTTAGAAGTACTTAGTGTATCGTGCTAGGTCTTAGTGCTCCCTGTACGTAGCATTAGCAGTACCATACTTCACTTGTACAAAATACTGACATAGTCCAGGCTGTGCAACGAGTGCTCAGGGATAGCATCTAGGAGGAAACGTTGTGTTATAGAAATGCTGAAATTAGGTGTCCATGTGTTTTGCCATTGGTTTTATCCTATTATTTGTCCTAGTGAGCTAGGTAAAGGCTGTACAATGAGTGAATTAAAACCGTAGATGGTTACCACTCAGCAAGCGTTTCAGTCTTAATCAGATCAGATCGTATAAGACAGTATTGCAAAAGCAGCTAGATGCTGTGAAAGAGAACAGCCTTGTCAGGTCTGTCTGTACCCACACCAGATGCAACTGCCGCTGAGTTGCTCCTTGTTTAGGCAAGAACAAAGAACATTTGTTAGTATTAGTTTAACCTGTTATCAGCTGCAAAGCTGAATTGTTGGACAATGATAGGAAATGGTCAAATTACACTTAAAGGAGGACTCGAGGACTCATGTAACATACCATGAGGGTCTGGGAAATGCTCAGTTATTTTATGTGCCGGTAACAGGTCTAGAGCAATGATATAGAAGACAAATAGTTGTAAGTACTATTGCAAGCAGTCAAATGGTGTGTCTCAGATGTAGAGTTTCGTGGGTGCAATACGAAAAATCGGTGTTCATGACTATGAGTTAACAGACAGTGACGACACAAATAGCGTTCTTCTGTCGTATGCGGAGCAGAGGGCGTTAGATGGATTTTCACGGGGACTACCACCAAATCTGTCATGCAAAGTACGTGCAGAATTCCCAAGAGGCTTAGCTGGAGTCAGAAGCATAGCAATGGTTTTAGAAGAAATAGACACAGTAACTTGAGTCTGTAATAGAAGTTTGTTTTTTTAATTGGCATCAAATGCTGCCATTGTAGACGACAGGACCCCATACGAAGAGATGTTGGTCAACCACAATGTAGGTAATGTGGGGAAGTTGGACATAGAGAACGGAAATTCAGGCAAAGTAAAGGGCATAATAGGAACCAGTGAAACAGGAGTAATCACCTGTGAAATGGCTGTGGGAGCCTGCCGATGCTCCCGTAAATTTTAACGCTATCGAAATATATGAAGCGGCGGAATAGTGCTTGAAAATCGTAGTGGGCTGCATGGAACTGAGTTTTTATTAGACACAGGTGTGCACATGTCTGTGGCAGGTTTGGACCTCAGGCGCAAGAAGCAGTTAAACACTCTACGGCATAGGTTATCTGGAGTACATGTAATGAAGTGTATTCACTGGATTGTGTGATGTGTTTTCTGGTGGAAGCAAAGTTGTTCCAGGAAAATATGGAAGTTATGTGTTGTGTAGAACTATGGTGTCTGAGCAATTCATGGTTAGATTACCTATATAAACATCACACTAAATTTGACTTTGGACAACACATGGTAAACGCAGGGAAACCTTGTTCCATCTAGGGAAAACTGTTCTGAATGACATACTGCTGCAAGGCCCCTCTTTAACCTGCTCACAAGATCACTAAGGATCTATTCATTCCATATAAGGCACTGCAGGGGAAGATGCTGTGAGTGAGTGCGGGAATGGATGTATCTGTAAATATAATGTGTGGTTAAGCCATTATGAGAAAACAGTGAGCGAGATAACGCACAGTGTTTTGTGTGTAAGACTATTGTATGTGTTCTGGCAACAGCCGACGAACATGATCTAGAAGGGACGAATTCAAACCCTGGCCATAAACAATCTGCAACCATAACTGCACCATGTGAGATAAAGTAATTAAAATCAATGAAAAGGGTAGCAGAGTAGCAGAATTTGAGGATCTGTTTAATCCTCATGGGTCTTTATCAGTCTCCATGGTAATGCAACACCGAATCCCTACGGAGAATGAATCACCTGTATTTTGTAAGCCATACAGCGGTGCCCCATCTCTTACAACCAGCGATGAAGAAATGTATTAACCAACAGTTACATGGTGGGATCGTTTCATCGTGGGATCATTGACAGTAATGAAGAAAAGTCAGATAGAATGAAGAAGTATCGATTTTACTACAAGTACAGATATCTCAACAGTTGTACGATTACCAATTCTGAATAAAAGAAAGACCAGAAAAACTTGGGAAAATGGAGATATTTTTCCGTGATAGAGCCATAGAGAGGGTATCAATAGCTGGAGATAGCACCAGAGAATCATCTAAAATGGCATTCATCCTTGGGGTCACGATCAGTATTGGCATATGAAAAATGCGCTTGCCAAGCTTCAGTATATGTTGGATTGAGCGCTGAAGGGATTAAAACCAAAACAATGTATAGTGTATCTAGATGGTAGTATTGTATTTTCAAAAGATGTGGAAGAGCATTTGCATCAGTTTTGACTTTGGACAACACATGGTAATCGCAGGGAAACCTTGTTCCATCTAGGGAAAACTGTGTCCCTTTGCACCACACATACATTCTTCATGCTCTTACTATAGAGAATAGTCGCTTTGCAGTACACAGACATTTCTCTTCAGACAGTCGTGTGAAAGACATATGTATAGCTCCAAGTTTTGTATTGAGGCACTTTCTTATATGGTGTGCAGCCAAGTTGCGATGGTCAAATATTGTGAGTGTTGTTGTTCCATATCTGCATAGATGTCTCCCAGATCGTTCCACAGTATTATGTGGTAATTACATGTTAGCCATAATGCTGTTTCCCATGTCTTACCACATTTCACATCTCTAAATGGTTTGGGTGATGCAATGTTTGTATCGAAAGTAGTAATTGTTTGTATCAACACTATACTCTTAAATATGAAGTGCTCTTTTTCATCATAGAATACTTGGGTATAGATAAAGATGTCCACAGTGTGAAATACGGCACTGGAGTGATTTACAACATCTACATGTACGTGATTACTCTGCTGTTCACAATAAAGTGCCTGGCAGAAGGTTCAGTGAACCACCTTCAAGCTGTCTCTCTACCGTTCCACTCTCGAACGGCGGGGGAGATACGAGCACTTAAATTTTTATGTGCAAGCCTTGATTTCTCTTATTTTACCGTGATGATCATTTATCCATATGTAGGTGGGTGCCAACAGAATGTTTTCGCAATCGGAGGAGAAAACTGGTGATCGCAATTTCATGAGAAGATCCCGTCACAACGAAAACAACGCCTTTATTTTAATGACTGCCACTCCAATACACGTATCACGTTTGTGGCACTATCTCCCCTGTTTCACGATAGTACAAAACAAGCTGTCCTCGTCTGAACTTTTTCGATGTCATCCGTGTGTCGCCGGCCGCTGGTGGCCGAGTGGTTCTAGGCACTACAGTCTGGAACCGCGCGACCGCTACGGTCGCAGGTTCGAATCCTGCCTCGGGCATGGATGTGTGTGTTGTCCTTAGGTTAGTTAGGTTTAAGTAGTTCTAAGTTCTAGGGGACTTATGACCTCAGCAGTTGAGTCCCATAGTGCTCAGAGCAATTTTGAGCCATCCGTGTGTCCCACTTGATGCAGATCCCACTCAGCACAGCAATACTCCACAATAGGGCGGGCAAACATGATGTAAGCAGTCTCTTTAGTAGACCTGTTGCACCTTCTAAGTGATCTGCCAATGAATCGCAGTCTTTGGTTTGCTCTACCCACAAGATTACCTATGTGATCGTTCCAATTTACGTTAACGCGATTGTAATCCCTAAGTATTTAGTTGAATTTACAACCTTCAGACTTGTGTGACTTAATCGCATAATCGAAATTTAGCGGATTTCTTTTAGTACTCATGTTAATAACCTCACACTTTTCTTTATTCAGAGTCAATTGCCACTTTTCACTCCATACAGATATCTTATCCAAATCATTTTGCAATTTGTTCTGGTCATCTGATGACTTTACAAGACGGTAAATGACAGCATCATCTGTAAACAATCTAAGACGGCTACTCAGATTGTCTCCTATGTCATTAATACAGATCAGGAACAATAGAGGGCCTATAACACTTCCTTGGGGAACACCGGATATTACTTCCTTTTTACCCGATGACTTTCCGTCTGTTACTTCGAACTGTGACCTTTATAACAGGAAATCACAAATCTAGTGACACAACTGAAGCGATATTCCATAGGCACGCAGTTTGGCTAGAAGACGCTTGTGAGGTACAGTGTCGAAAGCCTTCTGGAAATCTGGAAACATGGAATCAATTTGATATCCCCTGTCGATAGCACTCATTACTTCATGAGTATAAAGAGGTAATTATGTTTCACAGGAACGATATTTTCTGGATCCGTGCTGACTATGTGTCAATAAATCGTATTCTTCAAGGTAATTCATAACGTTCATAGCGTTCGAACACTGTATATGTTCCAACTACTGCAAATCGACGTTTGTGATATGGACATGTAATTCAGCGGATTACTCCTATTTCCGTTTTTGTGTGTTAGTATGACTTGAGCAATTTTCCAGTTATTAGGAACGGATCTTTCTATGAGCGAGCGGCTGTATATAATTGCAATGTCAGTATCTTTGAGCACGTTCAATACTTGAGTATAGACGGTGCTGTCCGTTGCACCACACCAAAATGAGTTCCTGTTTTACGTTGATGGGACCAGGCTTCATACCTTTAAAATAACCCACCAGCAATCTGAGTAGTACAGAAGTTAAAATGGTTGAATTATTTTGTTGATAATGAGTCTGCTTTTCGCATAAACTATATTACATTTTCTAAACCACTCAATTCCGATTTCTGTGCGGAAACATAATCCCTACATTTATAGTACGGCCAACTTCAAGTCCATTCAGTTCATCTCGTAGTTTCTGGAACAGAAATGCGGATTCATTATGTACTCGACGAGATATTATTGTAGTAGCTTCACCCAGCTTCACAACCTTCCCTTCAAGATACAGGAAACCGTTGTATGGCATTTTTAAAGCATTGCTTTACTGAACAAGAAGTCTAATCACATCGTTACTATTAAACGTAGTCAAACCAAAACATTTTTGCAGGGAATATTTCTCTCCTATAATCTGTTCAACTTTGTCCACTGATGCTGTTTTGTTAAGTGTTATCACTGTCTGGATTCAAGCGTAGTGATTTAAGGAAGTCTGAGTTCTTTGCTTTTAGCACTTAGTGATTCCACACCAGAATGCTACACTGCTTGCTTTGTGTTAATGTCCTACACCTTACTCACATTATGCGTCAAGTCCTTGTGTACTACGCTTTCCTGAATAGGAAAGTCGACGAGACGTCTGTGTTGGCGTATAAAATTAAAATTGACTTTGTTGAATGTCTGAGCAATCATCAGAAGGTAGAGTGTGTTGACTGGCGTTTTAATAATTTTGTATCTAGGACATACAGTGAGGAAGAATCTACAAATTTTGTGAATCAATCTGCTGTTGGGACATGAATTTGATGAAATATCGCACGTGAATTATATTAATCAATAGTATATCCACAGGTTGATTTGGTTCATAAAATTTATCAGGAATTTGGTCTAAAGTACTACGTCTTTTAAAAACATAACAGAGAACAAGAACCTTCTCCGCTGAAGTTTATAGTCTCTTCCGTTGTTCTTATTTCAATTTTAACTCTGTTGAAGTTTGTCCAAACTGATTTAATGACATGTTTCAGTTTCCTAAATTCTCTAACTAACAACGCCAGTCCACGTTTGTAGGCTTTTAAATACAGTCTTTTCTCGGAAGTGGTCTGCTCCAGAAAGGTAGTTGTGTCTTTTCAACTTATTAAATTATACTTCTGCATTTTTGTTTTTTTCATTGCTCCTTCAGATAATGACCGTAAGGCAGAGAACTCATCTAGCCCAGGAACTATAAATAGAAGAATTCCAGATGATAATGGATGTGGTACTGGAAATATCCTTGGAATTTTAACCGGTCTACTTCTCATTCTTTTCTGCTTCAAGACGCATTTGGCAGCTGACAGTGATGACTAAATGGAAGTTTTAAGTCCTTTTGGGTTTTCTTCTTCATCTTCTTCTCCAGTGGCCAATGGCGTATTTCATAACCTGTCAACAAAACTTCATCCCATCAGCTATTTTAAGTTGGTTATGCACTGTTTTATCGACGAGATACGCTGCAGTACACTGCCCTGTGCCAGTGGCTCTTCTTCCACGTATTCACTTGGGTTTATCAATTACATTTCGATATGCTTCATCGTCACTTGTGGTGTACGCCGTGGTTGTTGCGAGTTACACTCGACAGATTAATTCTATTACCATTACGTGCTAGATTTTGTCCAACCTTTTTTCCTGGCTATAAGCTGGAATGTACAATTCTGTGGGTATCCTGTCTGGAAGAGCACCACCATTATCTATGATGTGCTTCCTACCATACATGGTATAACACTGCAAGGTTTGATTGTTTGCAAGCATATATCAAATCCCCGCCACCAACCCAGCTATTGTGTTAGGTTGCAGATCCAGGTAACCAAAGAGATGCCTTGTTCTCTCGGCTTATGACGCGCTCTACAAGAAATATGTCTTGTACACTGCTCCTCTGTAATTCTTCAACGCAGAAAGTTCCAGCTATTTCATTACCTCTGCTATCTGTCAAAATTTACGTCCTCACATTCGCCTGCTGAAACTTGAATACTGTGTATCTATCAGTCAACCAATTTGGTAAGTATTATTTCTTGAGTGCAGTCCTGTATTTGAAAATGTGAATGAAAAGATCTATATTAAATCTCTGCTTGCACAACACCAACATTGTAATACGACTGTAGACCATACATGGAAGACTATTGTCACAAAACACCAGTTGCTGTCACGTTTATTGTTTGATGTAGGGTTCTCTTATATTTATCAGTTATTTGTGAGAATGTATCACTCCATTTATATGTAGCACAAAGACTGAAACACATCCACATTCGGGTTAAAATTGTTCTGTTCAAACGCTCTATGACGCTTGGTTTCATCTGTAAGAATAATGAATAGCAATATAGGCCACACTGCTCCGTCGCTGTCTTGAAATATCTAATATTATTATAAAGCTCACCATCAAGTCAGTTTCAAGGTCCACTGGACAATGACTCATTCCCGTTTGCAACAAATGATCCAACATTTGTGAACAGCCATCCCGAGCTCTATTTTTACAGGTAAGGTTCATATGAATTATGAACATTCATCTACTGCATTAAAATGTTTGAAACCATTTTCCCTCGTTCAGTACTGCTTCATACCTACAAGATCCGCCTATCATAAATCACCGAGTCCTAGTATTACACTCCTGGAAATTGAAATAAGAACACCGTGAATTCATTGTCCCAGGAAGGGGAAACTTATTGACACATTCCTGGGGTCAGATACATCACATGATCACACTGACAGAACCACAGGCACATAGACACAGGCAACAGAGCGTGCACAATGTCGGCACTAGTACAGTGTATATCCACCTTTCGCAGCAATGCAGGCTGCTATTCTCCCATGGAGACGATCGTAGAGATGCTGGATGTAGTCCTGTGGAACGGCTTGCCATGCCATTTCCACCTGGCGCCTCAGTTGGACCAGCGTTCGTGCTGGACGTGCAGACCGCGTGAGACGACGCTTCATCCAGTCCCAAACATGCTCAATGGGGGACAGATCCGGAGGTCTTGCTGGCCAGGGTAGTTGACTTACACCTTCTAGAGCACGTTGGGTGGCACGGGATACATGCGGACGTGCATTGTCCTGTTGGAACAGCAACTTCCCTTGCCGGTCTAGGAATGGTAGAACGATGGGTTCGATGACGGTTTGGATGTACCGTGCACTATTCAGTGTCCCCTCGACGATCACCAGTGGTGTACGGCCAGTGTAGGAGATCGCTCCCCACACCATGATGCCGGGTGTTGGCCCTGTGTGCCTCGGTCGTATGCAGTCCTGATTGTGGCGCTCACCTGCACGGCGCCAAACACGCATACGACCATCATTGGCACCAAGGCAGAAGCGAATCTCATCGCTGAAGGCGACACGTCTCCATTCGTCCCTCCATTCACGCCTGTCGCGACACCACTGGAGGCGGGCTGCACGATGTTGGGGCGTGAGCGGAAGACGGCCTAACGGTGTGCGGGACCGTAGCCCAGCTTCATGGAAACGGTTGCGAATAGTCCTCGCCGATACCCCAGGAGCAACAGTGTCCCTAATTTGCTGGGAAGTGACGGTGCGGTCCCCTACGGCACTGCGTAGGATCCTACGGTCTTGGCGTGCATCCGTGCGTCGCTGCGGTCCGGTCCCAGGTCGACGGGCACGTGCACCTTCCGCCGACCACTGGCGACAACATCGATGTACTGTGGAGACCTCACGCCCCACGTGTTGAGCAATTCGGCGGTACGTCCACCCGGCCTCCCGCATGCCCACTATACGCCCTCGCTCAAAGTCCGTCAACTGTACATACGGTTCACGTCCACGCTGTCGCGGCATGCTACCAGTGTTAAAGACTGCGATGGAGCTCCGTATGCCACGGCAAACTGGCTGACACTGACGGCGGCGGTGCACAAATGCTGCGCAGCTAGCGCCATTCGACGGCCAACACCGCGGTTCCTGGTGTGTCCGCTGTGCCGTGCGTGTGATCATTGCTTGTACAGCCCTCTCGCAGTGTCCGGAGCAAGTATGGTGGGTCTGACACACCGGTGTCAATGTGTTCTTTTTTCCATTTCCAGGAGTGTATAACATGTATACATGGAAACGTTTTCTATGCTGGAGTTATGCACATAGATCTTTGATCTCAATATGATACTGATGTAAAGCAATTTCACTGGAGGTAAAGGCCCTCAATAATGTAGTGACTTTTTACCAAAGATGTTAGTTACTTGCTTTCTGGCCCATCACCTCATTCAGTGTCAGTGCATGTACCACCGGCAGGATCGCAGAATCTGGCAGTTGAGGCGAGCCAGGTGAGTTCGCAGACTGCAGCAACCCTGATCTGAGCTGACTGGCAGCAATAAACAGGTGCGTTCATTTTAACATAACGTTTGTATGCGCCTGCAACTCAACCATCTGTCACTGTAACAAGCTATTGTGGATAGAGATCTTGCACGTGTTCCACTTGTTACTTAATTTGCAGACAGCAATGCAGTATTACGAGAATAGTGAATAGTTACAAGAATTTGAGGGAAGGTTATCTTCAAAAAGGAAATAACCCTTTTAAATGTGAGAAACATTGATAACCACGGTGTAATTTGGTGCAAGAAATGGCTGGCCTGTTTTATTGTAGTAGATCTGAGAAAAGTTTTAGACTTCGTGGCATGGCATTCAGATATACATTTTGTACACTTAGTTGAATTTCGCCGACGACGGAGAACGGCGATTGTAGCACAAATTTAAACTGACTTTGAACCGAGAGTATCAACTACATTCAAGGTGCTGTAATTAGATCCCTAGCAGATCGTAGCACTGTTGCCAGCTTTCAACTGAGAATCGATAATTGCTGCAAGTGGAACGGTAACCATCTACAGAACTATGACACACTGAGGAGTTACCACAGAGATGGTTACAAAATCGCGTTACGTTACTGGTTGAAGTAGGCCTGCGAAGCTGCTCGTCCAGCCCACTACCACTGTCAGTGATCAACTTATGCCAAATAAAGTATAGTTAGTTAGTTAATTAGTTACATGTTCCGTAGATCATCTGAACTATTTTTTTTATCGAAATGATATGAAGTGGATCAGTTTACAGACTGTATAAATATGATTGGTATTAACATTAATGAATACATCATCATTTTATTCCTACTCATGCAACTACACTTAAAAACATCTTTTTCCACTGGCTTCCTGTTTTTAAGTATAAATTCTTCAATACAATAGAAGAAGTTGTCCAAGAGAAACGGTTTTAAATCAAGTTTAAAATATGCTTCACCACTTGTCAAAAACTTTATGTTAGTGGGCAAATAATCAGAGATTTTTATTGTTTCATGTTGAACTCCTATCTGAGCCACTGATACCCTTAACAATGGATAAAAAGGTCACTTTCCCCTCTAACGCTGTAGGTATATACGTCATTATTGTTTTCAAATTCTGATGGGTTATCTACGACGAATTTAACTAGCGAAAATATATGTTGTCACGGAGCAGTTAAAATGCCTAGCTACTTGAACAGGTATGTGAATTATGTCTGTGGGTGAACACCATATACTATTCTTACTGCTAAGTTTTGTGCAATCAGTACTTTCGTTCTGAGTGATGAGATAGCCCAGAAAATTATTCCATATGACATTACTGAATTTAAATATTCAAAATTTGCCTGCAGCTTGATACGCTTTTTTCCAAGATTGTCAATTATACGAAGAGCAAAAGTAGCTGAACTTAATTCTTGGAGAAGCTCAGAAATATGCTTCTGCCATCAATCTGTACAACCAAAAAATTGAGATATTCTACCCTACTTACTGACTCCTGCTCATGTGCTACTTCAATTATTGGTCTGACTCTATTTGTTGTACAGAACTGATTTCAGTGTGTTTCTTCAGAATTTGGGGAGAGAGCCACTTAATAATTCTTTGAAAAATGTCATTTATTAACTCCTTTTTTGCTTTCCCTCTGATGAGATTTGATATAACAGTAGTACCCTCTGCAAAAGATACCAATTTTGCGTGTTGGTTGTTAAGTGGAAGGTCATTCACATACATGAGGAATAGGAATGTGCCCAGAATTGCATATATAAGGAATAGGACTGCGTCCAAAATTGAACCATGTGGGACTCCCTTTGTGGTTTTTACCCCAGTCCCTAAAATTTTCTGCTTTATGTCATTGTCTGAATATTCAGCACAGCGTATTGCATTATATTTCTCAAACTATGATTTAAACCAGCTGTGTGTAAAACTACCAGTTCCATAGAATTTGAATTTTTCTAAGTGAGTATCATTATTTATACAACCGAAGGCGTTGGAAAGATCATAAAAAGTACCAACTGGCGGCGTACTATTATTTATGGCTTGCACTATTTGATGAGTGAACGTGTAAATAGCATTTTCAATCGAGAAACCTTTCTGGAATCCGAACTGTGATATACAAAGGAAATTGTTTCCACTTAGGTGTGCAACTACTCTTGAGTACATTACTTTTTCAAAAATTTTGGAAAAAAGACGTCACTATAGAAACTGGATGATAAATATTGAAGTCTGTCTTGTCATCTATACTGTGAAGTGGTTTAATAATTATATATATTAACCTGTCTGGAAAAATACTCTGTGTTAGTGATGCATTACAAGGACATTACTTATTAAGTTGGAACGATCTTCCAGAACTGTCTGAAATTCTATCAGCCCACAAGATCTTTTTTTTTTTGGATTTTTTAATTATCCATGACTTACTTGTTTTTTAATGTACGTTGTCGATAATTTCATTAGGAAAGCACCTTCAAAATATTGACACAATTTTTTCTGTGGAATAAACTGAATATTCATTAGCCTTTCTTTCTACATATACCTCATCCCATACCACCCCTTTGAGCTTACTCTTGAAATGCTGTATCCTGTACTTATCTGCTCTGAATGAACCTGCCTCTGGGTTGCAAGGTCCCATTCTGTTTATTTCTGTTCATTGTGCTTCATGGTTAAAGATTCCATTAGCAATTGGGTAAAACTTTTTGTTTGTTTATTTATAGACACTGTCACATGTTTATGACACAGTCATAACAGGTTTAGACCATACAATGACCATCTTCAGATGCTAAAACAATACAAAAGAAAATTTATGTTAAAACCTAAAAATAATTGCTATATTTAACCACGCTTATTAGTGATCAAATTAAATTTATGCGAAATAGATATAGTTCATACCTAAAGGCGTCATACATTGAACACAGGTTCATGCGTTGTCAAACTAACTATAAAACGTAAAACACCGGTCTTATAGAGATATAAAAATTTGTTAGCTTTGTTCACCCTCTTTGCTCTAGATGCGCACGTGCTCTATAAGATAGTCTTAATTTTTCAAAAGCCTAAAATATACTAATTTACTATTAATAGTTAGGTCAAATGTACATAAAATTTAAGATTACAGAACAGATCGTTAAATAAGTAAAATAACAGTTCAGAACAAGGAGAAAACATTGTTATAGATGAAAATAGCAGTAGCGCTTGTAGAGTGTATTTCTGACGCCCGATGGCGCTGTATTTCCGGCTATTGCCAGTTTATGCCGTTGTCCATTTGTACGACAGGGACGACACAGGCAGGACGACGAGGTGGATGGCACGCTCCTTCGCCTTAGAGGTTGTTGACATCTGCTGCGGCCTGCACTAGACAGTGCAATACTCGACCGCCGCAAGTCTCCATCCTCAGCGAAGCACGTATGTAGTAAAAACGATTCGCTCAGACGAACAGATCGTCGTAAGTGTTGAAGTATGCGTCTGTTGCAAATTCATTCTGTTCATTGAGGAGTTTGTCAGGCTCTCTGCGTCTCGTAACATAAATCTCCAATTGTTCTAAAATGTCTAATCGTTTAGTTTTTGTAACTTCATGTAGAATTTGAAACTTTTCGTCGATGTTACCAATATTAAGACCCTCCTGTTGCATATGTAAGCCTAGCGCTGTCTTATTACTGAGATACGTGTGTTCTTTAAACCTTATATCAAAGGAACTACCTGTCTGTCCGATATAGCTTTCTTCGCATTCATGTCATGATATTTTGTAGACCCCCGATTTACTGTATTTATTACTTTTCCGTGGCAAGTTATGACGCACTAGTCTTTTTAAATCATAGGAACTCCTAAATGCAATTCTAACCCCGTTTCTTCGGAATAGATGTTCGATTTTATCTGATGTTTTGCCTATATATTTCATAGTGGCGCACTTATCCTTTTCGGATGTTGGTTTTACCTGCCGTTTCTCGCTACTTTTTATCTTCTTTTTAATTTTGCTATGTATGGAGTTAACTATATCTGGGTCATAATCATTTGCAAGGGTGACCTGTCTCAATATGTCAAGTTCTTTTTTCACTTCAGTTTGACATAATGGAAGTTTTACTGTTCTGTGTAACATTTAATAAAAATATGCATGTTTCTGACGTAGTGGATGATTGGAGTGGGCATTGATAATCACGTCCGTACACGATGGTTTCCTAAATATTTGGAACGCATATCTACCATTTTTGTTATGAATCGTTAGATCTAGGAAATTTATCTTTTTGGCTACTTCAATTTCTCTCGTGAATTTTATATTGGAATGTATACTGCTTAACTTCTGTGCCACATTTTCAATTTGCGTTTTACTACCTCTATAAAGAATAATTGAGTCATCGACATATCTTCTGTAATTTACCATATTCGTCAGAATCTCTGGGTTCGTCTCGAAGAAAGTCTTTTCTGGCTGGTTAAAAAATGTCTGCTATTATTCCTGCTAGGCAGTTTCACTTAGCGACTCCATCGCCTTCTCTGCAACATTTATTGTTAAATAGGAAGTAGCTATACGACAGAAAAAAAATGCAATATTTCAATCAGTTCTGCAGCTTCAGCTTGGCCTAGACGCCCGTTACGTAATAGATTAGTTTTTATTATCTCTAAGGCTTCATCGATGGGAATATTTGTATATAAGTTCTCGATATCCATTGATGCGAATTTGGCATCTTCCGGTATCTCGATATCTCTTTACTTCCTGCGCAAAGGCCGCACTGCTTTTAACATTGTTTGATTCTTCGTAAGCAAAATTAGCTATCAAAATTTTGTAGAGTTCCCTATTAATCTTATATGTAGGACAATCTATATTATTAATCACTGGCCTAACGGGTTTTTCTTGTTCATGCAGCTTTATTTGCGCTCTTAGGTTTGGTGTACGTGCGTTCATTACCTTTAGGTACCTTCTTTCTTTATCTAAAAACAAGAAATTCAAATTATCTATCCTTTTGTTTAGTTCTTTCTGGAAACGCTTTGTCAGGTCCTTTTTAACTTCTACTGTGTTATTTTTCTTAAAGAAATCTTCTGTCTTTTTTATGTAATCATTGTCATGGATCAAATTTTTACAAAAGAATCAATCACGCACTCCATAGACGTCGTTTTTTCCAAAAGCAATTGGGTATACATTAATTGGCACTGTCTATACAAAATCTTATCAATTGGTCTCTTACTAGTTTACAGCTCACGAGTTGGAAAACTACTTAAATTAGATTAAAACAACCAAGTGGTAATTCTATGGCTTTTTTCCTGTCCATCTCTTTTAAGAAATCTACATTGAACTCCCCACAGACTACTAACCTTTCCTCCTTGGGTGACAGGTAGCTCAATAATGCATCTAGATTTCTCACAAATATCTGACAGTTTCCAAGAGTGGTTCTGTAGACTGTCACAATTATGAGAGAAGCATTCTGCAGTTCCATCTCACAAGCATATGCTTCTAGGTTCTGATCTATACAAAAGCTGCTCGTTTCAAAATTTATGAATTCATGTCCAGATTTTACCTGTGTTGCAGCTCCTCTTTTTTTCATATTAACTCTACACGAAAATGATATATAAAGTCCGTGATACTTAACTTCTCTATCCCTATGCTTTCATAGTGGTCAGAGAGCCATAGAATTTTCACATCTTCTAGGCATACAACAAGCGCATCCACCTTCTTTTCCAGCTCTGTAATGTTCTAATGAAACAAATTAATATTATTTTTCTGGAGGTTTTGTTTCATAGCTTTTCCTGTAGAAATTGACCTACACCTCTCCTGTGACTGCTCCCTAGTAACAAAAGTCTTTTGTTTCTACCGATCTAGCGTTAGTGTCGTTCCTACGACTCTGCTGCACCCTGTTAAGCTCCAACACTGATTGGTAACCAGAATTTTAAATTTTATTTCTGAGATTTTCTCCCTTTGGCTGTTACTTGTCACCTTCTTCCAGCTTCCATTGTCTCTTTCCCCCTTCATCCTATCTAATTCAAAATATGCCATTTGTAATTCTGCCTGTAAGGCACGAATCTATTATCACTGTTTCACGATTTTCTTGTCTCAATTAGAGATGTACAACTCCATGGAAGAGCCTCATCTGACACATTTTTAGCTTCCTCGTTGTAGTCTCTCCAATGAAACACCAACCCACTGTCCACATTTGTCATACATGACGTTACTCTTACAGTGGACTAAAAAGCACTACAACACACTTCAGCTGTAATAAAGTAATATACATCATCTAGAACCATGAGATATATTTTGCCAGATGCTGCACATACTAGCAAGATTGTTACACTGCAGGCGGTTTCTTACTATTCAACCTGGCCTTTACGATGTATCGCGTAACTCAATTGGAAGGATGAGTGGCGTCAAGCTGTGTTTGATGACGAACGTCTTTCTGTGTTGGCTTCAACCATTGTTGACTGTGACTTTGACGCGGGCAAGTAGAGAGCCAACTACCACAGTTCAACAGGGAACGATATACTGGAGCAGTGTTGGGGCATCCTGATGTGTGCAAACACAGCCTAGAACACTGTAGTCGAACAGTAATGAATCCTTCTGCCTAATAATGTGCAATATGTTATATAATGACAGGAATGGGGGAAAGAAATACAGTAGAAGAAGAATGGGTAGCTTTGAGGGATGAAGTAGTGAAGGCAGCAGAGGATCAAGTAGGTAAAAAGACCAGGGCTAGTAGAAATCCTTGGGTAACAGAAGAAATATTGAATTTAATTGATGAAAGGAGAAAATATAAAAATGCAGTAAATGAAGCAGGCAAAAAGGAATACAAACGTCTCAAAAATGAGATCGACAGGAAGTGCAAAATGGCTAAGCAGGGATGGCTAGAGGACAAATGTAAGGATGTAGAGGCTTATCTCACTAGGGGTAAGATAGATACTGCCTACAGGAAAATTAAAGAGACCTTTGGAGAAAAGAGAGCCACTTGTATGAATATCAAGAGCTCAGATGGAAACCCAGTTCTAAGCAAACAAGGGAAAGCAGAAAGGTGGAAGGAGTATATAGAAGGTCTATACAAGGGCGATGTACTTGAGGACAATATTATGGAAATGGAACAGGATGTAGATGAAGATGAAATGGGAGATACGATACCGCGTGAAGAGTTTGACAGAGCACTAAAAGACCTGAGTCGAAACAAGGCCCCCGGAGTAGACAACATTCCATTGGAACTACTGACGGCCTTGGGAGAGCCAGTCCTGACAAAACTGTACCATCTGGTGAACAAGATGTATGAGACAGGCGAAATACCCTCAGATTCCAGAAAAATATAATAATTCCAATCCCAAAGAAAGCAGGTGTTGACAGATGTGAAAATTACCGAACTATCAGTTTAATAAGTCACAGCTGCAAAATACTAACGCGAATTTTTTTACAGAAGAATGGAAAAACTAGTAGAAGCCGACCTCCGGGAAGATCAGTTTGGACTCCGTAGAAATGTTGGAACACGTGAGGCAATACTGACCCTACGACTCATCTTAGAAGCTAGATTAAGGAATGGCAAACCTACGTTTCTAGCATTTGTAGACTTAGAGAAAGCTTTTGACAATGTTGACTGGAATACTCTCTTTCAAATTCTGAAGGTGGCAGGGGTAAAATGCAGGGAGCGAAAGGCTATTTACAATTTGTACAGAAACCAGATGGCAGTTATAAGAGTCGAGGGGCATGAAAGGGAAGCAGTGGTTGGGAAGGGAGTGAGACAGGGCTGTGGCCTATCCCCGATGTTATTCAATCAGTATATTGAGCAAGCAGTGAAGGAAACAAAAGAAAAATTCGGAGTAGGTATTAAAATCCATGGAGAAGAAAAAAAAAACTTTGAGGTTCGCCGATGACATTGTAATTGTATCAGAGACAGCAAAGGACTTCGAAGAGCAGTTGAACGGAATGGACAGTGTCTTGAAAGGAGGATATAAGATGAACATCCACAAAAGCAAAACGAGGATAATGGAATGTAGTCGAATTAAATCGGGTGATGCTGAGGGAATTAGATTAGGAAATGAGACACTGAAAGTAGTAAAGGAGTTTTGCTATTTAGGGAGTAAAATAACTGATGATGGTCGAAGTAGAGAGGATATAAAATGTAGACTGGCAATGGCAAGGAAATCGTTTCTGAAGAAGAGAAATTTGTTAACATCGAGTATAGATTTAAGTGTGAGGAAGTCATTTCTGAAAGTATTTGTATGGAGTGTAGCCATGTATGGAAGTGAAACATGGACGATAAGTAGTTTGGACAAGAAGAGAATCGAAGCTTTCGAAATGTGGTGCTACAGAAGAATGCTGAAGATTAGATGGGTAGATCACATAACTAATGAGGAGGTATTGAATAGGATTGGGGAGAAGAGAAGTTCGTGGCACAACTTGACTAGAAGAAGGGATCGGTTGGTAGGACATGTTCTGAGGCATCAAGGGATCACCAATTTAGTATTGGAGGGCAGTGTGGAGGGTAAAAATCGTAGAGGGAGACCAAGAGATGAATACACAAAGCAGATTCAGAAGGATGTAGGTTGCAGTAGGTACTGGGAGATGAAGAGGCTTGCACCGGATAGAGTAGCATGGAGAGCTGCATCAAACCAGTCTCAGGACTGAAGACCACAACAACAACATGTTATATAATGATGTTGGAAGGAATTCTGTCCACAAATTAGCACAGTATCGCCCGTGAGAAAATCAGCATTCCATTTTTTACATGATATCCTATTAACAACTTATAAAAGGAACCAGTCAAATTCCACAAAAGTGTCTGACATGATGACCCACGGCAGACTGTTAACGAAGGTACGAGCGTACGGAATAGGTTCCCAGATATGTCAGTGGCTCAAGTAATAGGACTCAGTACGTTGTCCTCGACGGTGAGTGTTCATCAGAGTCTAGGATGTTTTCAGAAATGTCCCAAGGAAGTGTGATAGGACCGCCATTATTATCTGTATACATAAACGATCACACGTACAGGATAAGCAGCAGTCTGCGGTTCATTGCTGATGATGCTGTGGTGAATGGGGTGGTGTCGCTGAGTGACTAGCAGGATACGAGATGACTGAGACTATGGCAGCTGGAGCTACATGTCGAAAAATGGAAATTAATGAGCGCAAGCAGAAAAAATAAACTCGTAATGTTCGAATACGGCATCAGTAGTGTGCTACTTGAACCAGACAGATCGCTTAGCTAACTGGGCACAACTATGCAAAGCGATATGAAATGGAACGAGCATGTAAAGGGAAAGAAGAATGGTAGACTTCAGATTATTGGGAAGGTTTTAGGAGAGTGCGCTTCGTTTGTAAAGGAGACGGTATGTATAGCACAAGTGCGACCCATTCTTGAGTACTGCAAGAGTGTTTGGGACCCCTGCAAGGTCGGATTAAAGAAAGACATCGGAACAATTCAGAGGCGAGCTGCTAGATTTGTTACCTATAGCTTCGACCACCACGCAAGTGTTACGAAGAAGCATCTCAAACGCAAATGGGAATATCTTGGAGGGAAGTGCCCGAGGAACTAATGAGAAAATGTAAAGAACCTGTTTTGGCGCTGACTGCAGTACGATTCTACTGCCGCCAACGTAAATTTCACAAGCTAAGACAAATTAGTGCTCGTGTGGACATATATAGACAGTCGTTTTTCCTTCATTCTCTTTGCTAGTCGAACAGGAAAGGAAATGATTAGTAGTTGTATAACGTATCCTCTGACACCGTACTTTGGCCTGGAAGAGAAGGGGAAATGATTAGTAGCTGTATAATGTATCCTCCGACACCATACATTGGCCTGGAACAGGAGGGGAAATGATTAGTAGTTGTATAATGTATCCTCGGATACCATACATTGGCCTGGAACAGGAGGGGAAATGATTAGTAGTTGTATAATGTATCCTCGGATACCATACATTGGCCTCAAACAGGAGGGAAATGATTAATAGTTGTATAATGTAACCTCCGACACTGTACGTTGGTCTGAAACAGGAGGGGAAATGATTAATAGTTGTATAATGTATCCTCTGACACTGTACGTTGGCCTGGAACAGGAGCGGAAATGATTAGTAGTTGTATAATGTATCCTCCGACACCATATGTTGGCCTGGTACAGGAGGGGAAATGATTGGTAGTTGTATAACGTATCCTCCAACACTGTACGTTGGCCTGGAACAGGAGGGGAAATGATTAGTAGTTGTATAATGTATCCTCGGATACCATACATTGGCCTCAAACAGGAGGGGAAATGATTAATAGTTGTATAATGTAACCTCCGACACTGTACGTTGGTCTGAAACAGGAGGGGAAATGATTGGTAGTTGTATAACGTATCCTCCGACACTGTACGTTGGCCTGGAACAGGAGGGGAAATGATTAGTAGTTGTATAATGTATCCTCCGACACCGTACGTTGGCCTGGAACAGGAGGGGAAATGATTGGTAGTTGTATAACGTATCCTCCGACACTGTACGTTGGCCTGGGACAGGAGGGGAAATGATTAGTAGTTGTATAATGTATCCTCCGACACCATATGTTGGCCTGGAACAGGAGGGGAAATGATTGGTAGTTGTATAACGTATCCTCCGACTCTGTACGTTGGCCTGGAACAGGAGGGAAAATGATTAGTAGTTGTATAATGTATCCTCCGACACCGTACGTTGGCCTGGAACAGGAGGGGAAATGATTAGTAGTTGTATAATGTATCCTCCGACACCGTACGTTGGCCTGGAACAGGAGGGGAAATGATTAGTAGCTGTATAATGTATTCTTCGGCACTGTACATTGGCCTGGAACAGGAGGGGAAATGATTAGTAGTTGTATATTGTATCCTCCGACACTGTACAATGGCCTGGAACAGGAGGGGAAATGATTGGTAGTTGTATAATGTATCCTCCGACACCGTACGTTGGCCTGGAACAGGAGGGGAAATGATTAGTAGTTGTATAATGTATCCTCCGACACCGTACGTTGGCCTGGAACAGGAGGGGAAATGATTAGTAGCTGTATAATGTATTCTTCGGCACTGTACATTGGCCTGGAACAGGAGGGGAAATGATTAGTAGTTGTATATTGTATCCTCCGACACTGTACAATGGCCTGGAACAGGAGGGGAAATGATTGGTAGTTGTATAATGTATCCTTCGACACTGTACATTGGCCTGGAACAGGAGGGGAAATGATTAGTATTTGTATAATGTATCCTCCGACACCGTACGTTGGCCTGGAACAGGAGGGGAAATGATTAGTAGTTGTGTAATGTATCCTCCGACACCGTACGTTGGCCTGGAACAGGAGGGGAAATGATTAGTAGCTGTATAATGTATTCTTCGGCACTGTACATTGGCCTGGAACAGGAGGGGAAATGATTAGTAGTTGTATATTGTATCCTCCGACACTGTACAATGGCCTGGAACAGGAGGGGAAATGATTGGTAGTTGTATAATGTATCCTTCGACACTGTACATTGGCCTGGAACAGGAGGGGAAATGATTAGTATTTGTATAATGTATCCTCCGACACCGTACGTTGGCCTGGAACAGGAGGGGAAATGATTAGTAGTTGTATATTGTATCCTCCGACACTGTACAATGGCCTGGAACAGGAGGGGAAATGATTGGTAGTTGTATAATGTATCCTTCGACACTGTACATTGGCCTGGAACAGGAGGGGAAATGATTAGTATTTGTATAATGTATCCTCCGACACCGTACGTTGGCCTGGAACAGGAGGGGAAATGATTAGTTGTTGTATAATGTATCCTCCGACACCATACAGTGGCCTGGAACAGGAGGGGAAATGATTAGTAGTTGTATATTGTATCCTCCGACACTGTACAATGGCCTGGAACAGGAGGGGAAATGATTGGTAGTTGTATAATGTATCCTTCGACACTGTACATTGGCCTGGAACAGGAGGGGAAATGATTAGTAGTTGTATAATGTATCCTCCGACACCGTACGTTGGCCTGGAACAGGAGGGGAAATGATTAGTAGTTGTATATTGTATCCTCCGACACTGTACAATGGCCTGGAACAGGAGGGGAAATGATTGGTAGTTGTATAATGTATCCTTCGACACTGTACATTGGCCTGGAACAGGAGGGGAAATGATTAGTATTTGTATAATGTATCCTCCGACACCATACGTTGGCCTGGAACAGGAGGGGAAATGATTAGTAGTTGTATAATGTATCCTCCGACACCGTACGTTGGCCTGGAACAGGAGGGGAAATGATTAGTAGCTGTATAATGTATTCTTCGGCACTGTACATTGGCCTGGAACAGGAGGGGAAATGATTAGTAGTTGTATATTGTATCCTCCGACACTGTACAATGGCCTGGAACAGGAGGGGAAATGATTGGTAGTTGTATAATGTATCCTCCGACACTGTACATTGGCCTGGAACAGGAGGGGAAATGATTAGTATTTGTATAATGTATCCTCCGACACCGTACGTTGGCCTGGAACAGGAGGGGAAATGATTAGTAGTTGTATAATGTATCCTCCGGGACGGTACGTTGATCTGCGGAGCATGTATGTGGATGTAGATGTAGACGTACTTACATTCAGAGCCACTTACATAACGGTTCCCTTATAACGGTGTAGTATTTGTGCTAACTGTCGATCCTCTGCAGATCTTGCATTTCGAAACAGTTTCTGGCGTTATACAACTGTGCTGTATATAGCAGGATCATTCGCGACCAGTGTCACGAAGCTTCTGATGTTATCGAAAGGGTCATTTATACACATCCGTAATAGTCGTGAGATTCCACAGATTTCTTTCACCTCTTACGAGCTTATCCCATTAAGAACGACACTTTCAGTTTTATCTGCAACCAAATCCTAAATCGATTCACACGGTAATCCTGATATTAAGTAATCTCATACTTCATTAAGTAAAAGTTGAATGGAAGACTATGCATTCTTTGACAAGGCAAAATGTGAACAAGCTACTTCATTTTCGATGTTTCCGCTCTGTAGTACTGCAGTCTCAAACGCCACAGTGATCACAATATCAGGTGATGTTACGTTCTGCTGTATTTCAGTTACTTCACTGAAACTTTACATCTGTACATTGGTGACGAATAAGCAAAGGATGTACGACGCAGGAACTTCTATTTGAGAAATGTGGTTATGTAAGCGCTGACTTTGCTAACTTAAACAGGGCGCAGAAAGACAACGTGATGATAAGAACAGCGCGGCATAGGGGACGTCGAATTGAGCAAAATTTTCCAATTAACCTTAGATCATAAATGCACCATTAACCTTCACCATAATGGTAGAAGAGTGGAAACAGGCAAACTATGATTTCCGACATTGGTAACAATACGCAACATTTGATTTCCACCACAAGTTCTGCCAAAACGATTCCACCAGCCGAATGAAGAAAGCGTGTGTCTCTCTGTGCAATAGACCCTGTGAAAGATATCATGCTAGAAAACGCAGGAAAATAGCAATGTCAGTAATAAAACTATGATTATAGTAATGAAACTCAGCTTTATATTTGCATTTGCACATGCATTTGTTTTCTGTTTATAGACAGTGAGCATTTTCATTAATAAAAATGTATGCACCATTGTAGAGCTATATAAAATGACTGCAAATCAGCACAGAATTTTGTCTGGTAAGAGGAAACATATTTGCGGCCGCGAAAATGACGACAGAAACTTTCGAGATTGTGTCCCAGGCATTTCTTCGAAGATGTCAAATTTGTAGCCATCTCAGTGGCAGCAATTCCAAGTTTTTGCAGTAAAAATGTGATATGAAAAAGAAGAATGTTCTCGCTTACTGAACATATACACTATTTGGTCAAAACTATTAGCCGGCGTCTGTGGCCGATCGGTTCTAGGCGCTTCAGTCTGGAACCACGCTGCTGCTACAGTCAAAGGTTCGAATGCTGCCTCGGGCATGGATGTGTGTAATGTCCTTATGTTAGTTAGGTTTAAGTAGTTCTAAGTCTGATGACCACAGATGTTAAGTCCCATTGTGCTTAGAGCATTTGAGCCATTAAAAGTATTCAGACATCTTTATGTGAAGCGGAATTGGATATTAGATGGTACGAGAAGTGGACCAGCAAGTAAAAATGGCGATGGGGCGTATTGTGTTGTCAGCACAGAATCATTAACGGTAGAAGGAGTTGGTCAGAAGACATCAGTGACTTAGGACGTGGACCAGTCATTGGATGTAAAATTTCAGCCCTTCTAAGTTGCCCAAAAGCGAAGGAGCAACCACATCTCTGGCTGTTGAACCTGAAGGTAAATAAATGTAACATATCGCGCATACATAGGAAAAGAATTAGACTACTGCGTAGCTACACTATTGATGACGAACCGCTGGAAACAGTATCTGCCGTAAAATACCTAGGGGTAATTATCCAGAGCGACCTTATATGGAATGTCCACATAAAACAAATAGTGGGGATAGCAGATTCCAGGCTCAGATTTATAGGAAAATCTTAAGGAAACGTAACTAATCCACGAAGGAAGTTGCTTATAAGGAACTTGTTTGACCGATTCTTTTGTTCACCTGTCTGGGGTCCCTACCAGATGGGACTGATAGAAGAGACAGAGAAGATCCAACGAAGAGCGGCGCGTTTCGTTACGGGATCGTTTAGTCGGCACGAGAGCGATACGTAGATACTTAACGAAGCCATTGGCAGACATTACAAGAGAGGCGTTGTGGGCCACGGAAAGATTTACCATTGAAATTTAGAGAAAGCACTTTTCGGGAAGTCAGACAGCATATTACTTCCACCCACAAACGTCTTGCGTAAAGTACATGAGAAGAAAATACGAGAAATTAGAGCCATTACAGAGGCTTATCGACAATCATTCCTCCAGTGCGCTATTCGCGAGAAGAAATGTGTTGAAGGGCTCAGTGGTATTAAAGTTACCCTCCACCATACCGTTAGGTGGCTTGCGGAGTATGATGTAGATGTAAACAATGACGCTGGGTGAAGGAGTCACTCGTGAGTTCCAAAATACTACCAGCAGTCCAGATAACGGAATTATTGTGCGTAGTGAGTTAAAATGAATGAGGGCCTTACGTTGCTGTAGTGAAATCTCAGCGATATTTAGGATGGTTGACAGTCCGTGGGTGGAAATGACTTTGTACCCTGTTTCCATCAGATGGAAAGGTTTCAGTTTGGCGAAAGTCTAGAGAACGTTACTTGCCATCACGTGTGATGCCAACAGTGATGTGTGGAGGAAGTAGCATTCCAGTGTCAGGGTGCTTTTCATGGTTAGGGTGTGGTCACCTTATTGCACCTAAGAAAACAGTAGATGTGAAAGCATATGAACACATTTTACAGTATTATGTACTGCGTATAGTAGAAAGTTCGGAGATGGTGCCTGTTTGTATTAGCATAACGCAATCTGTAATGAAGCAGCATCTGTGAGAGAATGGTTTGTGGACAGTAACATTGCTGAAATAGACTTGCACGTCCAGAGCATCAACCTCAACCAAATGGAACACCTTTGGGAAGAATGAGAAAGTCGACTTTGCTCCAGACTCCAGCGTCCAGCATCACTACATCACTACAGCTGTTGAGGAATAATGGGCTGCCATTCCAGTAGAGACTAACGAACACCTCACTGAAAGTGTCCCCAGCAAAGTTCAAGTGGTTCAAATGGCTCTAAGCACTATGGGACTTAAGATCTGAGGTCATTAGTGCCCTAGACTTAGAACTTCTTAAACTTAACTGAACCTAAGGACATCACACACATTCATGCCCGAGGCAGGATTCTAACCTGCGACCGTAGCAGCAGCAAGGTTTCGGACTGAAGCGCCTAGAAGCGCTCGGCCACAGCGGCCGGCAGGAAAGTTCAAGTCGTCATAAAAGTGAAGGGTGGACACACGCCATATTAATGTCTTCTAGTCTATTTTGATGGTACTTGTTACTTCTTAGAATAAAATTTCATTCATGTTCTGTCTACACTAGCAAAAATATGTCGCCTGTACATTTCATTATTTATAACACTGCAACTTACTCTACAATAATGATGGTTATCTTACTGCAGAAATTTTTGCGACGTACAGGTTATTAGGCCGTGGTGACCGAACGGTTCTAGGCCCTTAAGTCCGGAACTGCGCGACTGCTACGATCGCAGGTTCGAATCCTGCCTCGGGCATGGATGTGTGTGATGTCCTTAGGTTATTTAGGTTTAAGTGGTTCTAAGTTCTAGGGGACTGATGACCTCAGATGTTAAGTCCCATAGTGCTCAGAGCGATTTGAACCATGTGAACAGTTTATTATCTTAAAAACCTGACATTACCGTACTTTCATCGTAGTCGACTGAATAATGAAACTTTACTTTGCTATGACCTGATTGTTAGGTTGTTTTTATCCGTGCCGCATAATGCAGATGGGACTGCACAGCAGGCGCCTGGCCCACGCACCAACGCTGACTGCTATCAGTCGACGGCTGGAATTACCGCGCCAATACCGCAGCTGGACGTCCACTGAGTGGCGACTGGGGGCTTTTTCAGACGAATCACTTTTAATGCTCCATCGGGCAGATGGCTGTTGGCGTGTAAGGCATGAAACGTCTGAAAGCAAACACTCTGCAACAAGGAAGGGAGCTTTATCGTCTGGGGAGTATTTTCGGGCATTCTGTAGATGAACTCGTCATTATGGACCAACAGAAGTGTGCATCTATTTTTGGCGACCATTTGCACCCCTGCATGCAGTTTGGCTTTCCTCGGCACGCTAGCGTCTGCCATCAGGACAATGCAGCGTGTCACAGAGGTAGAGGCGTACGTGCATGGTTGGAAGAGCACGAGGATGAGTTCACCGTACTCTTCTGGCCACTAAACTCCCCGAATTTAAAACCAGTTTAGAATCTGTGGGACCGCCTCGATAGGGCTGTTCGCATCGTGGATCCTCAAACGAGAAACCTAGCGCAGCTGGCCACAGCACTGGAGTAGGTGTGGCTCCACATCCCTGCCGATACCTTCCAGAAGTACACTGACTGACGCAACAGTCTGTGCTGCAAAAATGTCGCTATTCAGGCTTTTGACAGGTGGTCGTATTAATGTGGCTGGTCTGTATATAATAGATCTCCGTATTTAAATATCGTTTTCATTCTTTTTTAGCCATAAGAGCCTCTAAGTGGCAGAGCAGAACTGTATCGGAAGGGACGAGCCATCAACATGGGGCCCGTTGTCTGCAGCACTATGGATGTGAGCGAGCTGCGTTTAGCAAGATATCTATTTGCATAACCCATGTTGAATTCTATAGACGAGTAAAAGATCATATTGGTAGTCGAATAGACACGGCTTGACGTACTCGATATTAGAAGTAGCGAAGTCCCAATTGTAAGCTACCACTCCTTCTGAAACTACATACGAGTGCTCTTGCAAAGTGATGAATATAATTTATGCCCCAGACAGTCAATATAACCGAATTATAACGCGGTCAGGTTCCTTACTGAAATACTGGGTAGACTGTGGAAAAACAGGAAAAGAAGATAATCGAAGTATTTGAGAGGTGACGCTACTGAAGAATGTTGAAAATTAGATGGATTGATAAGATAATGAATGACCAGGTTCTCAGTAGAATCGGCGAGGGAAGGAATATATCGAAAATACTGGCAAGAAGAAGGCATATGATGGTAAAAGATAAGACATCACAGAATAACTTCCATGATACTAGAGTGAGCTAAAGGGACAGGCCGCAACAAACCAGTCAGATGGCTGATGACCCAATCGTTTAGAAAACAAGAGATACCAGTGAGGAATACAAGTGCAATGTAATCCATGATCGAATGCTACACAAGTATAAGAAACACATAACCCCATCTAAATACGAAAGAACCACAACATAGAGACAATTACGTGTGGCGAAAAGGTGTGTGTTAATTAATTCACGAAGCCAAGCTGAACAAATAATCGGCATAATTTACAAGTATATCATGCATATAGTTCCGCCATTGTGGCTAGGAATAAACATCGATTAGGAATATCCAACATCCCTTCCAAACAACATCCCAGAATGAAAGAAACATAACATCGCAAAAAACTTGTAAACATCGTTCCAAGTGGAAAAAGCTGCATGTAATCATAAGAATTAACAGATGTCTTGCACAAAGACGCAGTGATATCACCACATGTTCTGAAGCAATGGAAAATGTGAACAGAGTATTCTGCACACGAAATCTACATGTAAAAGACGAAAGAGTGCCAAGAAAACAATTATTCACAGTGATATATTTGTTGTTCAGATATACAGAGTTGTGCTTCCCAAATGTTGGCAGCTCTTTGAGCGGGTGGTGTGCGGACCCCGTCAGCAGTAGCAGCCTTGCGCCCGCCTGGCAGTACTGCTGACGTAGGGAACGGCTAATGTGACAGCCGTTACGACGCGGCCGGTCGGTACCCCCCGACGTCGTAGCTGCCGCTGCTCGCGCTTGACGATGATGGACAGTAGATCTGCTAGCTGATCTCCAAAGCCCTCTCGCTGATGTCGAACACGTGCGTCCAGCAGATTCACCTCCCAGCCCAGCCTGAAGTACTCGTTGCCATACAAAGCTCGAAATACGACCTACGGTTAGGGGACAGAGGCTGGCAGTATTGGTGCTAGTTTCAGGAACTAGGTGAGCAGCAACAGTGGCTCCTCATCATGTTGGCAGATGGCGAGCAGTTTCCTGGCCCCACTGGTGAGGCAGTGTGAAAGTAGCTCGCTGCTTGCTGCAGTTTCACCATTACTTCGTCCATATTAACACAAGTGTCTGAAATACTGGTTGCCACAGCAAGTAGGCAGCTTGGGAGATAATTGCGAATACTTAGTTCCAACCCCTACTGACTTCGACGTGAAGTACTAGTCTATTTTATTTATTGGCCTTCATTTGTGCCCACCCACACAGCAAGACCAAACATATCAATAAAATGTCTTCCATCGTGGATAATACAGAAATCCAAAATGCAAGCTCATAGACAGTTAAAACAAAATACACTGACGGAAGAAAAATCCCAGTACCAAGAAGTTGTTGTGCGAGATAAAAGAGAGTTGGTAGGCGTGTTTCTACGAGGGCTATCCACAAAGTACATTACGTTTTCGTTTGTGTCCGTTAGGGGCGGGGCTAGCGCGGCCATCTTGGTGTCATTCCGCCGCTCAGTCGGCATCCTGCCGTGCTAGTGAGAGGTTACTGTGACAGTTTGAAATGTCAGCGTTAATTGAAAATGCCGCGAAGTGTGAAGTGCGTGCTGTAATAAGGTTTTTGACTGCAAAAAACTGTACACCGATAGAAATCTATCGGCAGCTTTGTCAAGTGTATAGGGACAACATAAGCACTGAAGGTGGAGTGCGTCAATGGGTCATAAAATTTAAAAATGGCTGAACTAACGTTCACGATGAAGAGCGAAGTGGAAGACCCAGCATAGTGACTGCCGAACTTGTCGAAAAAGTCGATGCCGCGGTCCGTGAAAACCGTAATTTCACAATAACGGAACTCTCTATGAGTTTTCCACAAATTTCACGAAGTTTGTTGCACGAAATCATCACCGAAAAGCTTGGTTACCACAAGTTTTGTGCAAGATGGATACCGAAAATCTTGACAGAGATTCACAAAAATCAGCGAATGGCTGCAGCGTTGACGTTTTTTGACGCTTATGAGAAAGATGGCGACTCATTACTCAATCGCATCGTTACTAGTGACGAAACATGGGTTAAGCATGTGAACTGCGAGACAAAATTGCAGTTAATGCAGTGGGGGCACACACATTCCCCCCAAAAACCCAAGAAATGCATGCAGTCAATGTCGGCAAGGAAGGTGATGGTGACTGTCTTTTGGGACAGAAAAGGTGTGATTTTTGTGGATTTCCTGGAAAGAGACACTACAATAAACTCTCAAAGGTATTGCCAAACTCTGCACAACCTCAGAAGAGCAATACAAAACAAGCGCAGGGGAAAGTTGGGCTCAAAGATCTTGCTGATTCACGACAACGCCCGGGCCCACACGGCAAATGCCACTCGTGAAGTTCTCGAATCTTTTAAGTGGGAGTTGTTTCCTCATCCGCCGTACAGTCCCGACCTGGCACCGAGCGACTTTCACTTATTCCCAGTAATGAAGAAGTGGTTGGCTATGCAGCGTTTTGATGCCGACGCTCAGCTTCAAGAAGAGGTAACCACGTGGTTGAAGGCGCAGGCGGGCGAATTTTACGACGAAGGATTTTCCAAGCTCGTCCATCGCTACCATAAGTGCCTTAATTTAAATGGCAACTATGTAGAAAAGTAGTATTTGAGTGTCGCTTTCAACTGTATATAATAAAAAAAATTTCCAATACTTTATTTATTTTTAATTCCAAAACGTAATGTACTTTGTGGATAGCCGTCGTACATCCGAAAGATGACGTCTATTCAAATTACGCGCCAGTCCCAGAAGAGTCGCATTAGGGACAAATCAGATTTGCTTTAAATACACGCTGTAACAGTCGTGAGCGTTTGTTCCCGTTGATTTTGGGCACAGTGGGTTGGTGTTAGTCAAGAATATCTTTAAGAGGCCGAAGACGCCGTTACCAACAGCTCAGTGAGTCGTGTAATATGGCTACGAGAAGCTGGGTGTTCCTTCTACGATATTGCACAAAGACTTGGCAGGAATGTACCCACTGGCAGCGGTGGTCTCGCTGTTCTCATTTTTGCTACTTCCCATTACTTTCGTCTTTCTACAGTTTACTCTCAACCTATATTTTGCACTCATTTGACCGTTCATTCCACTCAACACATGCTGTAATTCTGCTTCACGTTCACTGAGGATGACTATGTTGTCAGTGAATTTTGTCATTGATATCCTTTCACCCTGAATTTTAATCCCACTCTTTAACCTTTCTTTTATTTCCCTTGCTGTTTCTTCATTGCATAGACTGAACAGTAGGGCTGAAAGACTACACCCCTGCCTTACACCCTTTTTAATTCGTGCATTTAGTTCTTGGTCTTCCGTTCTTATTGTTGAAGCTTGGTTTTTCTCATAATTTCGAGCGTCTTGTAACATTAAGTATCGTCGAACGCTTTTTCCAGGTAGACAAATGCAATGAAGCTGTCCCGAGTCTTCTTCTGTTTTGCATCCATTATCTGTCGCACCGTCAGAGCTGCCTCTTTGATGCCTTTACCTTTCCCAAAAACAAACCGATGGTCATCTAACAGATCCTTAGTTTCATTTTCTAATCTTTTATATATTATTCTTGTTAGCAACTTGGACGCATGAGCTGTTTAACTGTTGTGCGGTAATTCTCTCAGTCGCCGTCCTTGTTATGTTCGGAATTGTGTGGACGATGTTTTTCTGAGAGACTGATGACTTGTCGCCAGCCTCATGCATTCTACGCATCAACATGAGTAGTTGTTCCTGGTTCCCTCAATGATTTTAGAAATTCTGATGGGATGTTATCTACCCTTTCTGCCTTATTTGACCTTAAGTCGTCCAAAGCTCTTTTAGATTCTAATTCTAATACTGGATCTCCTACCTCTTCCCCGTCATGTTTCCGCTTCTATCACGTCATTAGACAAGTCTTCCCCGCGTAGAAGCCTTCAAGGTACTCCTTCCATTTATCCGCTCTCTCCTCTGCATTCAACAGTAAATTCTTATTGCGCTCTTAATCTTACCGCCCTTGCTTGTATTTTCACCGAATGTTCTTGTGACTTTTCTATATGCTAAGCCCGTCTTCCCGACAATCCTTTTTCGATTTCTTCATATATTTGATGCAATCATTTCGTCTTAGCTTCCCTATTTATTTTATTCCGAAGTGACTTGTGTTTTTGCATTCGTGAATTTCTCAAAATGGTTTTGTAGTTCCTTCCTTCGTCGATCAACTATTCTTCTGTTGTCCATGGTTCGTTCGCTGTCACCTTCCTTGTACCTACGGGTTTCTTTCCAACTTCCGTTAGGGATGTCCACTCCTCCTCAACTGAGCTATTCATTATCGCAGTATCAACAGCGTCAGAGATCATCACACGTATTTCTTCATTCCTCGCTTCTTCCGCATCCAACTTCCTTGTGCATTGATTCTTCATGACTAGTCTCTTAAGCTTCATCCTGCTTTTCATCATTACTAAATGTGATCTAAGTCTCTATCTGCTCCTGTGTAGGCCTTCAAACCCAATATCTGATTTCGGAATCTCTGCCTGACCATGACCTAATCTAACTGAAATCTTTGCGCACCTTCCGGCCTTTTCCAAGTTTACTTCCTCCTCTTATCATTCATGAACAGAGTATCCGCTATTACACTACTGGCCATTAAAATTGCTACACCAAGAAGAAATGCAGATCATACACGAGTATTCATTGGACAAATATATTATACTAGAACTGACATGTGACTACGTTTTCACACAGATGGGTACATAGATCCTGAGAAATCAGTACCCAGGACAACCACCTCTGGCCGTAATAACGGCCTTGATACGCCTGGGCATTGAGTTAAACAGAGCTTGGATGGCGTGTACAGGTACAGCTGCCCATGCAGCTTCAACGCAAGACCACAGTTCATCAAGAGTAGTGACTGGCGTATTGTGACGAGCCAGTTGCTCGGCCACCATTGACCAGACGTTTTCAATTGGTGAGAGATCTGGAGAATGTGCTGACCAGAGCAGCAGTCAAACATTTTCTGTATCCAGAAAGTCCCGTACAGGACCTGCAACATGCGGTCGTGCATTATCCTGCTGAAATGTAGGGTTTCGCAGGGATCGAATGAAGGGTAGAGCCACGGGTCGTAACACATCTGAAACGTAACGTCCACTGTTCAAAGTGCCGTCAATGCGAACAAGAGGTGACCGAGACGTGTAACCAATGGCACCCCATACCATCACGCAGGATGATACGCCAGTACGGCGATGACGAATACATGCTTCCAATGTGCGTTCACCGCTATGTCACCAAACACGGATGCGACCATCACGATGCAGCAAACAGGACCTGGATTCATCCGAAAAAATGACGTTTTACCGTTCGTGCACCCAGGTTCGTCGTTGAGTACACAATCGCAGGCGTTCCTGTCTGTGATGCAGCGTCAAGGGTAACTGCAGCCATTGTCTCCGAACTGATAGTCCATGCTACTGAAAACGTCGTCGAACTGTTCGTGCAGATGGTTGTTGTCTTGCAAACGTCCCCATCTGTTGACTCAAAGATCGAGACGTGGCTGCACGATCCGTTACAGCCATGTGGATAAGATGCCTGTCATCTCGACTGCTAGTGATACAAGGCCGTTGGGATCCAGCACGGTGTTCCGTATTACCTTCCTTAACCCACCGATTCCATATTCTGGTAACAGCCATTGGATCTCGACCAACGCGAGCAGCAATGTGGCGATACGATAAACCGCAATCGCCATAGGCTACAATCCGACCTTTATCACAGTCGGAAACGTGATGGTAGGCATTTCTCCTCCTTACACGAGGCATCACATCCACGCTTCACCAGGCAACGCCGGTCAACTGCTATTAGTGTATGAGAAATCGGTTGGAGACTTTCCTCATGTCAGCACGTTGTAATTGTCGCCACCGGCGCCAACCTTGTGTGAATGCTCTGAAAAGCTAATCATTTGATCATTTGCGTAACACCGCATCATTTTCCTGTCGGTTAAATTTCGCGTCTGTAGCACATCATCTTCGTGGTGTAGCAATTTTAATGGCCAGTAGTGTAGTAACTGATACTTACTGCAGATCTCGATTAGTCTTTCTCTTCTCTCGCTCCTACTACCAAGCCCATAGTCTCCCGTAACCATTTCTTCTACTCCTCCGGTATAACCGCATTCCACTTCCCCATAACAATTAGATTTTCATCTCCCTATGGAGGTCAGTACGCCCATACAACATTATTCCACATATTCCACACCGTGACCCCTGGACCACAACAACGATCAAGTTCGGCAGCGTCCGTGGAAACATTGCGTGTTCCGCCTCTTACCGTATGAGGGTACGTCCAGAACTGTCGAACATGATCGTTTTGGTGGTCCAGATGTATGATGCGGGCAGGCAGACTGCTGAATGGGTGTACTGAACCCCAAATCTTTGAACGTGGCTCACTGACCAATAGAAGTTCCAGTGACACAGTACTACTTCCCTGCGTTTTTGTTTTCGGGGTACCTTCGGTCCCGACTTCATTTTCATGGATGACAGTGTGTGACAGCATCGAATAGTGCAGCTGCAGGAGCTCTTTGAAAAAGAGGATATCCAGCGAATGGACTGTTCGGCCCGGTCCACCGACTCAAATCCCATCGAGCACGTGTGGGATGCCTTGGGCAGAGGTATTGCATCACGTCCACAGACATCAACGGACATCCTATAGTCGTCAGTCGCGCTGGTGGCGGAATGTAACGCTTTACCACGAAAAACTCCTTACCAACCTAGTGCATAACATGCACTGCCGTCCGTGATGGCCGAGCGGAGTGGCCGCGCGGTTTGAGGCGCCATGTCACGGATTGCGTGGCCCCTCCCACCGGAGGTTCGAGTCCTCCCTCGGGCATGGGAGAGTGTGTTGCTTTTAGCATAAGTTAGTTTAAATAGTGTGTAAGTCTAGGAACCGATGACCTTAGCAGTTTGGTGCCTTAGGAATTCACACACATTTGAACATTCGTCCGTGATGTTCAAATTCCCTGCCGTTTCTAATGTCCAGATGGTCTTCATAAATCGCGGTGACTTCAACATAGTTATTGTCCTGGAATAAAAGTGTCATTTCTGTTGGTCTCATTGCGTATTTCTTTCAGTAATCCCAACATTCCAATTTCATCAGCTATGTTGCTTAGCGATTACTTTCGCCCTTAAGTTGTTCTTAACAGTTTACCCACTGCGGCTGGAGCTAGGGTCTTCCACTTGCATCGCTGATATCGATATTCTACTGTCTTGGTATCTTTGACTGCTCCTTCCGGTGGTTTTCCGGGTGAACGTGTGACGGGAGAGTCTCTGGTCGGCGTTCAACGAGCCGACTTGTGTTGAAAACAAGCTGGCATCCCCAACCGTGGTGCGTGAGCCTCGCCGTGCTCGCCGCTCTTGTCTTTTGGCGCGCCGGATGTACGGTGCGATCATTGGGCGCCTTGTGTGTTTAACTATGGAGATTGTTGAAACTTATTGTGGCATGGGTAGCTGCCGGAGATGGTTCTGAACTTGGTTCCACAGTGGCTATTTTAAGGAGGCTGATGTTTGCATGCAAGTTTTATCTTGTTTTAGGACATATTGACCGCTTGGGGACTGGTTTCCGTTGTGTACGCGCCCGGCAGCCGTAGAGTTAATGGTTTAATCATTTGTTCAAATGGTTCCAATGGCTCTGAGCACTATGGGACTTCACATCTGAGGTCATCAGTCCCCTAGAACTTAGAACTGCTTAAACCTAACTAACCTAAGGACATCACACACATCCATGCCTGAGGCAGGATTCGAACCTGCGACCGTAGCGGTTGCGCGGTTCCAGACTGAAGCGCCTAAAACTGCTTGGCCACACTGGCCGACTTAATCATTTGTCACGGCAGGATTTGGTATGTTTATTTAACATTGAATGTGCCTTAAGGCAGCTGGAAGTGATCTCTAAGTTTATCGCTAATTTACTGGGAGACAGGTAATGTTAGAGTATTGCTCCATAAGAATTTGGGGCATGCTTATCATATATTCCAGTGTGGCTGTGATTTGACTTTGTTTAAAAAAAAAATGTTCAAATGTGTGTGAAATCTTATGGGACTTAACTGCTAAGGTCATCAGTCCCTAAGCTTACACACTACTTAACCTAAATTATCCCAAGGACAAACACACACACCCACGCCCGAGGGAGGACTCGAACCTCCGCCGGGATCAGCCGCACAGTCCATTACTGCAGCGCCTTTGTTTTCATTGCAATCAATTTGTGCTGCAGGCCGTTTGTTAAGTCTGCTCGGTTACTGGTGTCGGTGCGGTTATGGATTCTTGTCAGGACCGCTCACTGTGAGGCCGGTCGGACTGTGTATAAATACAGGGTGTTTCAAAAATGACCGGTATATTTGAAACGGCAATAAAAACTAAACGAGCAGCGATAGAAATACAACGTTTGTTGCAATATGCTTGAGACAACAGTACATTTTCAGGCGGACAAACTTTCGAAATTACAGTAGTTACAATTTTCAACAACAGATGGCGCTGCAAGTGATGTGAAAGATATATAGAAGACAACGCAGTCTGTGGGTGCGCCATTCTGTACGTCGTCTTTCTGCTGTAAGCGTGTGCTGTTCACAACGTGCAAGTGTGCTGTAGACAATATGGTTTATTCCTTAGAACAGAGGATTTTTCTGGTGTTGGAATTCCACCGCCTAGAACACAGTGTTGTTGCAACAAGACGAAGTTTTCAACGGAGGTTTAATGTAACCAAAGGACCGAAAAGCGATACAATAAAGGATCTGTTTGAAAAATTTCAACGGACTGGGAACGTGACGGATGAACGTGCTGGAAAGGTAGGGCGACCGCGTACGGCAACCACAGAGGGCAACGCGCAGCTAGTGCAGCAGGTGATCCAACAGCGGCCTCGGGTTTCCGTTCGCCGTGTTGCAGCTGCGGTCCAAATGACGCCAACGTCCACGTATCGTCTCATGCGCCAGAGTTTACACCTCTATCCATACAAAATTCAAACGCGGCAACCCCTCAGCGCCGCTACCATTGCTGCATGAGAGACATTCGCTAACGATATAGTGCACAGGACTGATGATGGCGATATGCATGTGGGCAGCATTTGGTTTACTGACAAAGCTTATTTTTACCTGGACGGCTTCGTCAACAAACAGAACTGGCGCATATGGGGAACCGAAAAGCCCCATGTTGCAGTCCCATCGTCCCTGCATCCTCACAAAGTACTGGTCTGGGCCGCCATTTCTTCCAAAGGAATCATTGGCCCATTTTTCAGATCCGAAACGATTACTGCATCACGCTATCTGGACATTCTTCGTGAATTTGTGGCGGTACAAACTGCCTTAGACGACACTGCGAACACCTCGTGGTTTATGCAAGATGGTGCCCGGCCACATCGCACGGCCGACGTCTTTAATTTCCTGAATTAATATTTCGATGATCGTGTGATTGCTTTGAGCTATCCGAAACATACAGGAGGCGGCGTGGATTGGCCTCCCTATTCGCCAGACATGAACCCCTGTGACTTCTTTCTGTGGGGACACTTGAAAGACCAGGTGTACCGCCAGAATCCAGAAACAATTGAACAGCTGAAGCAGTACATCTCATCTGCATGTGAAGCCATTCCGCCAGACACGTTGTCAAAGGTTTCGGGTAATTTCATTCAGAGACTACGCCATATTATTGCTACGCCTGGTGGATATGTGGAAAATATCGTATTATAGAGTTTCGCAGACCGCAGCGCCATCTGTTGTTGAAAATTGTAACTACTGTAATTTCGAAAGTTTGTCTGCCTGAAAATGTACTGTTGTCCCAAGCATATTGCAACAAACGGTGTATTTCTATCGCTGCTCGTTTAGTTTTTATTGCCGTTTCAAATGTACCGGTCATTTTTGAAACACCCTGTATATACCGCATGCTAGTGAGCCTGTGTGCAAGCCGTGGGAAGTGAACGCTCGTGTTGCCTGCCGGCCATAGCGTTATTGCTTCCAAATACTGCTGTGTGCCTTAACGCTGTTCTCTAAAGTTAAGTGAGGCCACTTTGTTAATATTAGCGGTTCTGTAAGTTATTTTACTGGTTGAGTTATTACTAGCCATTCTTATTTAACACTTACGTTAATCATTTGTATATCTTCAATGAATGTACAACTTGTTATTTTTCCTGTGTGCCAGTTTTGCGACCGTGGTTGGCCCACATTGCATTTTAAGTGTAAGTATGTTTCACTGTGGACCTTTAGGTAGGCAGTTCAGTATTATTTAGCTTTACGATCTTTGTTTTTTTAATGAAGTTGTAGTATTATGTGGCTGTGTAACTTTAGGTTGGAAGTGTATAGTGTTACTAGTCTTTTGAGGTATGGTTAAACACGAACGATTTTTTTGTGATTGATTACTCACCGTGCCTGCTATGATTTTGGTTGCGAACACAAAATATGATTCTTATTCGTGTTTATGTAATTCAATTAAAGTGAAGATGTGTATATTGCATCAGTAAGAGGGCAAATGTCCAAATTGAAGTTTGTAATAGTCTGTGTTGAGTCAAATTAAAATTGTAAAACAATCACAAGCTTGTCCATCACCAGTGATCCCGGGCTTCCTATTTCCTGTAAATAACTGTGGTGAGATTGTAATTTTTGATTTTCTAAAGAATTGAGTAGTACCACGGTCCATGAGTGTAATACCACGAACTCAAAACTATTATATCTTTCTGAATTGGTTGTACCAGAACATCGCGCCCAGCAGCCACTCGTCTCTCCCTGTGAACGTGATGACGATCGCACACCGAGGGCGAGCAGCCGTCTGTGGCGGCGTGCGCCGTGCTGCAGAGTTTTGCCCCGTTTTGTGCGACAGTACGCTCGTCCAGAGGGCCTGCCATGAATATGCAAACGGCTGTCCACGCCGCCGCATACCCGCTTTTAATTTTCACCTGATTTACGGCGCCGGGCGCTTATTATTTGCGCTTGCTTCCCCAGGAGACACTAGCCGGAACGACTTCAACTTTTAATTGCGACGCTGAATATTCACGCGTCCTTTCGACAATTTATCGTACAGGCACTCTGTTCGGTCCGGGGAACTAGCAATAATCGTTTGTAGGCACGTACCTGTTAACAGATGGCATCGTTGATTCCTATTTTAATAATTCTGCAGTATTTGCCGCAGAAAGAAGGGAAGCATACTAAAGAAGAAGGAATGGAGTCCTTTGTTCCAGACATGAAGTATTTTACTTTGGGTACAATACACGCTTTGATAAATGTGTCATTCGCTAAGATTTATCACCTAATTCTACGTCTGCGTCTAGATCTGTACTCGGCATGCCACCTTACGGAGTGTGTGCGATGCGTACCTTTATAGTACTGTCACTTTGCACTTTTCGTGTTCCAGACACGGATGACTCGTGGTAAGAGCGATCGCTGGTAAGCATCTGTGTGGATTCGAATCTCTCTAAATTTATTTTCATGTTTTTTCGCTAGTACGCTCTCGGAACTTTAACATTAGAACACACCGCGATGCAATACGCTTCTATTGCGGTGTCTGCCACTGGAATTGGCTGATCATTTTCGTGACGCATTCGCCGCTGTTTAAGGAACATGTAAAGAAACGTGCTGTTCTTCTTTGGATTTTCCCTGTTTCCTCTATCAATCGACTATGATGACAATGAGACAAACCCACGTACCAGTAGGCTGAAAAATAAAGATATATTTCAAACGGCACTAGGCTTTGTTACACATCTCTCGAATCCGAACGAACGATGGTGGGTGGAAAATCACTTTCACCTGCAAATTACTAAAGATTCTTGCTATTTCGAAGGAAATACTTCCAATGAAGGGAAGAAAAAGTAGGGACTTTTCTGGCACGGAAAATCTATTGAACCGTGACAGCGACTACCAGCTGGATAATGCGGAGAATCGCATCATCTCCGAGATTTGCTCCAGATGAAGACACCAGAATACTCCTATGACTGTTTCGAGCGGCAACGCCGAAGACAACTTATCCTCGCAGTTTCACCAGCGAGGGCGCTGCCGCCGAGCTGTGTGGTCTATCTGTCACCATGACTGGCGTATGCGCGGCAATACCCTCTGCGCTATATAGGGCGGAGAGGAGAACGCTTTCATTAGTCTTCCATGGCTCACCTGAAGGTGACTGGCAGGTGTCCAGTCGAAATATAGTGAAATTTACGACGACCGGCTTCAAACCCGAAATCTCTTCGAACACTTAATTCGCAGGGAAAATTCTCAGTTTCACATGAGACGCCTTTATGGGGAGGAGATGGCCTTACCAGCTGCATGATACGAGAGCAAAACTTTTAAGGGGGGTAGGACGTCAAACGGGCCGTCTTGGAGCAGGAGAGACACCACAGGACATTTTAATTCCCACTGTCCATACTTTTACTAATAAATTCATAAAACTTTGTCAGCATGACCACGAAGGTTTGAGGATTCACACTCATAGCAGTGGAAGTTCAAAAATATAACACAATTAATTTTGTTTTACATGTGAAAGTTCATCATTTTTTCACTTACTATTGGCTGCGTTTGTTGCCGTAGGTACACGTTTCTTCATAAGTAAGAGAGATTCTTCGATGAATTTTGCACAGCATACAAACCATACTTACAGGTGTATGAAACTCTAGAAATTATTTAATTTATGAAAAAATGAAGGTGCTGTTACATTTTAAACTTCATGTTTAGAAAAAAACTCAAATTTTATAGTTAATTATCCCACTTTTTACAACAGTTTTCAATAGATTTGGAAAATTCTAGAGTTTCATACACCTGTAAGGGTGGTTTGTATGCTGTGCAAAATTTATCGAAGAATTACCCTTACTTATGAAGAAAAATGTACCTATAGGAATAAATGCAGCCAATGGTAAGTGAAAAAAGTCAAATTTCAAATGTAAAAAAAAAGTATTTTCTTATATTTTGTAACTTCCAGTGCCATGAGTGTAAATCCTGAACCATTTCTGTCCATTTTGACAAAGTTTTATTAAATTATTCGTAAAAGTATAAACAGTGAAAATTAAAATGTCCTCTGGTGCCTCTCCTGATCCAAGTCGTCCCGTTTGACGCCCTATCCCCCTTATGTTCTTTAAGTTTTTTAATGAAATGTCGGGACCGTGGAATGATGCCAAAATTTGCCGGAGTGACACATTCTATTAAGACTGCCACTGGCCGTAAGATAATGGAGAAGGCCAGTCATGCTATTGTTAAGGAGAGAATTTGTTATATGAGGCACTATTTCAGAAGAACTGTTCCACTTACATCTGAAGATTGTAGCACTTCTCTCTCCTGAATCATAGGATTACATTGATCGAGTGACTTCATCCAAATTTGATTGGATATATAAGGATGCAAATTCTCGGTAGAAGTCAAAATTTGATCGTTTTGTGCCATAACAGACGTTGGCTTAGGGAATAACTGCACGACATTAGGTTTTCAGCTTCACGGAGAAGGCTTAGACGATGCGACGCTGTCCGTTGCGCGAAGGACTCAATTTTGCACCTTCACCAACTGATACGTTCTGTGAGTGGTGTTGAAGAAGCTGTACGATGCCTTCCTGTGGATGCTGCTGAAGAAATAAGAAGGGAAGCTTGGCATGCTCATTTGAAAGTTCCTCCTCAGTCCAGTAATATAACTTCTGAAGAAAGCGCAGCACTACGAAATCTCCTAGAGGACCGGAACATAGTGGTACTGAAGGCTAATAAAGGTAACTCAACTGTTTTATTACCTCGTAGTTTGGAGAAGATGTATGCCGTACTTAGTGATATTGTGTACAGGAAGTCTGATCACGACCCTAGAGCACGTGTGCAAAGGAAGACGTGTACACTCCTGAATTCCTACTCACTGTCTTCAGAGACCATCAAGCGTTTAAAACCATATGGCAGCGTACCACCAAGATTCTTCCTAAGGTGCACAAAGATGATCTACCTTTACGGCCTATTTGCTTTCGCCAAACATTTTGCTTTCTTGCTGAGACCATTAATTGGAAAATGTCCGCATCATATACGGAACTAGCTTATTTCATAAACCGACTGGGGGCTCTCCACCTAACTGATTCGTATCTTTTAGTGAGTTTTGATGTAGTATGAGTTTTGGCCTAGTATCTCTTCTTACAAATGTACTCATGCTGATTCCTTGGTACAAACTAGTAAAGTTTCGTGCGGGCGTCACTCCATTGTTTCGTCATGCTCTTTCCTCAACCTCTTTTTATGTTCAACCAAGAATATTTTGAAAAGACTGACGGTGTCGCGATGGGCAGCCTCTTGCCTGCCCTGGTGGCTAACTTTTTTATGGAGCATTTTGAGGAAAGAGCGACGACCGGCTGCAGTCCCGAAATCTCTTCGAACACGATATGCTACTCGATTACTGAGAAGACAGACCGCGTGATCATCCGGACTGTAAGCCTCCCAATGGACAAACGTGAACTCTGCAACTTCTTGGGAACAGCATGCACACTGAGGAGAGCAGGCCTGAATTTAGAGAAAGTCTACAAGGACTTTGTAAGAGCTCACAGTCGCTTCTAGTTCGACCCAAGGAGACTATACCAAAGTGTTTCGCTTACACTAAATATTACACGGTTCTGTTCGGAGTAGATGGCCACAGCCGAAGTGATTGGACACACCTGCCAGTCATCTTCAGGTGACCCATCGAAGACTGACGAAGACATTCTCCGCTCTGTCCTATATAGCGCACTGAGTGACAGCTGGATAATGAGTGGAACTCCGTCATCTCCGAGATTTGCTCGAGGCGAAGACGCCAGAACACTCCGATGGCTGCGGCGAGCGGGAACATCGAGGACAGCTGATCTTCACCGTTCCACCCTCGAGGGCGCTGCCGCCGAACGGTGTGGTCCATCTGTCACCATGACTCTGGCGCATGTGCGCCAACCACGTATGGGAAGAACCGTTTAAGTTAAAACAGAACGAATTAAGACCCGACCAGGTCTGTCAAGAATGAGTGCATGGTACGATATCAGAGGGCTGGAGACGCTCGACAGAGTATTTGCTGAGAAAGCTCCTACCTGATGATGAACAAACACATGGCCAAAAACATCATAGGGACTTACGTGTCCAAATGAGCACGATTTACACAAATGGTGATGTTACCATCCCTTTCGCATACGAAAGAGGTAGTTCTGGTGACAGCTAGACTTAAATATAGAAAGGCGGTTAGCCCAAGTGGAATATACTCAAAAACTCTTAAAATACCGTCACACAGATCACAGGGTAGAGTGCCTACTCTTTGTAAAAGAAGCAACGCGGTCATTATTAAGACATCAGAGGACAGGGTCACAGGTGACGTCAAAACATACATCCCAATCTGCCTCCTAAACGCATCGGCTAAGGTACAGGAGTGGTTCCTTTCGGATCATTTACAATCAAACAGGCATCTCTTTGGCCTAAGTCCCCACCAATGCGGTTTTAGGACCAAAAAATCAGAAGATGACAGATTCAACCACACGTTATAAATAATACATACTGTTACATGGCAGTTTATGACGGAACTGTCACATAACCTATTTTATAATGGAATACGCACGTCCCATTAGTCAATATAGTCGATTCTTTAACACACCATTACAACTGCAGACAATATTCTCCATTTCCAATGATTATTCAGCTAACTATTTCTTTTCTTTCATTATGTAGAGTCGAACATGTTATTTTTCGCAGCTTTGGGAGCCTAATTTAGCTGGCTCGCAAGAGGGAAGTTAACTCAAAATGGACCAGAGGGTGATAAACTTGTTCGGCACTGAAAGCGGACTCCGAGCAGGTGTAGCAGGCATGTATCAGACACAAGAAGGAATCCTTTTCATGACATAAAGTGTGGAAAGCCAGGTTTGGCACTCAGAACTTGAGACAGTGGGAATGGCCACTGTCCATGGCCACACCATGAATGAATGTTCATTTTAATCTGAGTAACACTGCCTCACAATGATTATTTCAATAGGAGGTGCATTTTCCCGTGTGTATCTGCATGCGAACCCTTTAGCTTGCTGGTGTTGGAAACTTGTCGTGTAGTGGATGATATTTTCTGCGTTCCTTCCTGCACCAGACCATTATTGGTTAACCATGACAAAATCTGCAAGAACACAAATTTGTTAAACTTGTTTATAAAATTATTATTTGTTGTAACTCGTAAGGTTTGCTGCATTTGGTTCGTAAGCTTTCTACACAGGTAGAACCAGATAAGTTTGTGAGAGTAAAGTCAGAACGCACTTGCGGTAGAGAGGCTGAAGAGAACACTTGCTGCAGGGAGACTGGAGAGAGCACTTGCAGCAGGGATATCGGCGAGTCACAGTAGAGGGTAGCAAAAAGCAATGTCTCCGACTAAGAGCAAAGTACAGGGGTCGAACTGGACTCGGAAATTCCAGTTATGTCTGTAGCCATCTTCCACATCTGCATCGTTTAAGACTGGTAAGCATTATCCGGAGATGCAGCCATTGAGCCAAGGGGGACATGAGACCAGTTAATTTGCAGCAACGTATAATTGAGCCCTTCTAACGTTCACAGACAGCTAGTTGCTCCGTCACGCGTTTTGACCAATCTGTTGGTGTTGGTACTTGCTTTTCTGGGGTTCTATCTTATATCACTAACCACTTTTGCACTTATTAACTATATTCACGATGTAGTTTCACGTTATGCTCTCATGTGGCCACCGACCGATGCCAAAGCTATTGTTAATAATCACAACCCTTTGTCCACTTGTTAACGATTTACATGTTTGATTCAGTGGATAAATCGTTTGTTTGACGTATTACGGCAGTGAACCAAGGTGTTATAATGACAGCTAGTTTCCTTTTGCAGTTATATGAGCCCCTTCATTAATATATCTGTGTGAGGTTTGGTACCCACGCTTTCATGCCCGTGTTTTCAGTAGGTTGAGGCAGATGCAACTACCAATTGTCCTGAACAACAGCTTCTATATTATTGCAAATATAGAGTGGGAAACAGGGCACCAGAAATTAGTCAGGAAAATAACGAAAGGATGCCGCAAGGGTCAATCTGTCTACCAATATTTTGGGACATTGCTATCGAGCCTCTCCTAAACAACAATTCGGATGACAGAGTAAACGGGATAGTCGCTTATGTAGATGACTCATTAATTATCAGCAAACTCACGAGTACACCCAGAAAACAGTACCACTCAACATGTCACAAGTATCAGTAATATAGCATAGTGTAGCCGGCCGATGTGGCCGAACGGTTCTAAGCGCTTCAGTCTGGAACCGCGCGACCGCTACGGTTCGAATCCTGCCTCGGGCATGGATGTGTGCGATGTCCTTAGGTTATTTAGGTTTAAGTAGTTCTAAGTTCTAGTGGACTGATGACCTCAGATGTTAAGTCCCATAGTGCTCAGAGCCATTTGAGCCAATACAGTGTAGACAAAGTACACAAGATAGCAGCAAACATAACAGTACATCTACAAGGGAACTGTAACGAAACCTAATTATTGCACTGGATAACATTTACATAAAGAGGAAACAAGTAATACGATATTAATGAATACATTTACGAATGACTTAATATGCGCCGGCCGAAGTGGCCGTGCGGTTCTAGGCACTGCAGTATGGAACCGCGAGACCGCTACGGTCGCAGGTTCGAATCCTGCCTCGGGCATGGATGTGTGTGATGTCCTTAGGTTAGTCAGGTTTAAGTAGTTCTAAGTTCTAGGGGACTAATGACCTCAGAAGTTGAGTCACATAGTGCTCAGAGCCATTTGAACCATTTTGACTTAATATGCACACCGGGCTGACAATAGACAACGTGACTAAACTAAAGCAATACACACAATATCACACAATAGATGCGATATTCTGTGTAATGGAGGAGGCACAATACAGTCTAACTTCGAAAAGAGAGGCCGAAAATTACACATGCAAACATCACCGAACACATTCACGTAAACAAATGCGCAAATGCACTTGAAAATGAGAGCAAATTCACGAAAAGCGTTGTGATATGCAGCAAAAATATTAGTAACTGGTGCAGTTTTCATTACTGAAACCACAGTATTATATTAGAAACCACATAAATCTTAATTAAGTAGTGCTCATACATAAGTGAATCTTGGTCTCACATAAATTGCAGATACCTATCAAATAAAATAAACAGTTAAACGATAAATAAAGTGTGTAGTGTAAGCAGAGTATCGAATACAGAGGCAAGTGAGAGCAAAGTTCATTTAACTGCACGTTAATTCACGAAAATCAACACCAAACATTGCCTGTTATCAAAGGCAAAAAGTACATTCAACAAGTCCATCTCGCATGGATACAGTAATTAACTTTAGCAAACAATTACGGTTCGCAGTTGCCTCTAATCCCATTACCAAAGTCATAGTTTTACAAGTCGCGCAAAATCGATCACAGTAAACTCAGTGAAAAAACCCCAAGTCCAGTGAGTAGGTGAAATCTGCAAATCACACTCACAAAACTGTACAATGAAAAGTTGAAGTATTTAACTCACAAAATTGTCTCAAGTACAACAAAAAATTAAAGTATTTAACTCACCCATTCGTTTTCACCAAGTCCAGAATGTAGGGCCTATATCTGATTTTACGATTTTATGAAACTTACACAAAATATACATTATAAAATGGATGTACACTGGTAAGTCAGATCATTACGACCACAGCCCACAGCGACGTTGGATACCGCCTGGTGGCGTTGCGGCCACGTGACGCAGTAACAAAAGCATGTAAGGGAGCAGACACGGACGGGCAATAGCCCTTACGAAGATATGGGTTGCAAATGGGGAAATCCATAGAGATATGCGACTTTGACAAAGGGCAGATTATTATCATGCAGACCCTGTGAATGAGTATATCGAAAATGGCGAAGCTGGTCGTGAGCATCTACGGAAAGAGGCAGAAGTGCAGTGAAAATACCACCAGGCGCTAAATGGTTGGACGTCCACGACTCTTCACAGAATGTGGGGTTCGAGGGCTTATCTGCTCTGTAAAGTAGGATACGGGGTGATCTGTGGCACCTCTGCCGAAAGAGCCTAATTCTGGTGCACGCACAAGTGTTTCTACATCTCCTCTACCTCCATACTCCGCAAGCCACCTGACGGTGTGTGGTGGAGGGTACCTTGAATACCTCTATCATTTCTCCCTTCTATTCCAGTCTCGTATTGTTCGTGGAAAGAAGGATTGTCGGTATGCCTCTGTGTGGGTTCTAATCTCTCTGATTTTATCCTCTCTTCGCGAGGTATACGTAGGAGGGAGCAATATACTGCTTGACTCCTCGGTGAAGGTATGTCCTCGAAACTTCAACAAAAGCCCGTACGGAGCTACTGAGCGTCTCTCCTACAGAGTCTTCCACTGGAGTTTATCTATCATCTCCGTAACGCTTTCGTGATTACTAAATGATCCTGATAGACGTTAGAGACATAGGTCTATAGTTCTGCACATCTGTTCGACGTCCCTTCTTGAAAACGGGGATGACCTGTGCCCTTTTCCAATCCTTTGGAACGCTACGCTCTTCTAGAGACCTACGGTACACCGCTACAAGAAGGGGACCAAGTTCCTTCGCGTACTCTGTGTAAAATCGAACTGCTATCCCATCAGGTCCAGCGGCCTTTCCTCTTTTGAGCGATTTTTCGGAGCACTCCGTTCGTCGTAAATCGTCGAACATGGAGCTACGCAACAGACCACCCTACGTGTTCATGTATTGACCCAACGGTATCGTCAGTTACGGTTGCAGTGGCCCGGGATGGATTCAACTGTCGACCAATGGCAACGTGTCGACTCTTCGGTTGAATCACACTTTTGCTACACTAGGTCGATGGTCGTCTCCACAAACGCCATCGAGATGAACGGCGGCTCGGAACGTGCAGCGCGCCACGGACGCAGGTTGGTGAGAGCAGTATTATGCTATGCGAGACATTCTCCTGCTCTTGCATGGGGCCTGTGGTAGTAATCGAAGACATGCTGACAGCTGCGAACCACCTGCGTCCCTTTATGTCTGATGTCTTCCCCGACGGTGATGCCTCGGCAGTGTACCTGTCCGTGTCTCGGAGCCAGAACCGTGCTACAGTGCTTTGAGGAGCATTATAGTGAATTCACGTTGATTTCTAGGCGACGAAATTCGCCTGATGTAAATTCTATGGAAATCGTCCGGGTCGCTATCGAGCGCCATCACGGCGTACGAGAATCAGCAGTCCGCTATTTACGCGAATTATGTGACCCGTGAGTAGACATCAAATACCACTTACCTCCGTGAACCTACCAACAAACTGTTGCATCCTTGATGTGCAGAATCAGCGCTGTATTTCGTTCCAAATACGGACAAACAAACTATTATGCGGGTGGTCATACATGTTTTGGCTCATCATTGTATGTTTGCGTGTGTGTATGTGTGCATGTCCCACATCTCCTACTAAACCGCTGGGCCGATTTCTCCCGAACTTAGTACAGTATCCATACTGTCAGGCAACAATCGCTATTGGGGTGAGAACCACCTACCTATCATAGTTCAGGAGAAGCGTGAAACAATGCCGCATAATGTATTATGTTTTAATACATTAATTTTATGTTGGAACTCTTCCATTTGGTCCAAGTTTGCATAGAAAAACAACAATATCAGAAACTGAGTCCGTCTTCATGCAAAACACCCTGTTACTCGTTTATTGCTTTATTTTCCCAAACTAGTTTCGGCGACAAATATCACCATCATCAGTGGGTTTTTTTAAGTTTTGTTTTTATATAGAATCAGCTACATAGCATCCAACGAACTTAAAGATGACATAATGATCGCTGAGTAAACACAGCAACGAAAAAAAGCACACAGAAAATATGTCGCAAACAGCGACAATAATTCTCAAAAACATGCTGTAACATACAATAAATAAGATTAAAAAACCCACAGATGATGATAATATTTGTCGCCGAAAGTAGTTTGGGAAAATTAAGAAATAAACGAGTAACAACGTGTTTTGCATCAAGGCCGACTCAATTTCTGATATTGTTGTTTTAATACATGTATTCTTTTCTGTTAAGACACTCCTGCAGTCGAGTTACCTTAAGGAAATCCCCGACTCCGGGAAGAGCTTTTGACAGCTTACAATTGCGAAACGCAAATGGATGTACGCGAAAACAATAGCCGTCTATAAAGCTACGAAGAGGCGTTGCCATAAAGACGTTTACAAAATCTCACGTAGACACCTGAAGCAGCTGCAACCAGCGTACAGAAACTCTGACATACTGTACTTTCATACATCACGCATAATTCTTTGTACGACTGTTCCGTAATTTCGAAGTTGTTTTCATGAATACATGGAAATGAATGTTTTTTCCTATTACTCTATGACCACAGTTCGTTGTTGGTTTTCGTTTTTAATACAACCTTTGCAAAATGAAGTATATGTGAAATAGCAATCTGTAGTCACTCAGTCACTAGGAAACTCATGCAGCCTTCATTCTACGTTATCTGTGGTGGACTGAGGTTAGTGACACATTTGCATGTACACTTCTAATAAACTCTTTTGTTATTCTTAATACACACTCATGATGTGAAAATAGCTTGTTGTGGTGCCCACTGACACCGTCATTTTCTACTTCATAGGATCACACTGGTTCAGCTGTTATTAATTTTATAATTTATCATGATTAAAATCAGCTTTCTTAATGTTAATCCTACAATTACGCTTGAAGTTGGATGAGCTTGTCTCATTATTATGAATTTTCTAGTGTACTTGGCTTTTATGTACGAGGTGTGGCTAGAAAAAAACCGGACTAGTACTGGTGAAACAATAAAACGAATGCAATAAGGCTGAAAGTCGCGTGGCCTGTCACGTGACTCTCGCTCCGCCTACTGCTCGAGTTTCATCTGCCTCCTGCACTCAGTCTGCCCGTGGCGTCTGTTTTAAGTAGTTGACGTTTTGTCTGTGCGTCGGAAAATGTTGAGTGTACAGAAAGAACAGCGTGTTAACATCAAATTTTGTTTCAAACTAGGAAAATCTGCAAGTGAAACGTTTGTAATGTTACAACAAGTGTACGGCGAGGATTGTTTATCGCGAACACAAGTGTTTGAGTGGTTTAAACGATTTAAAGATGGCCGCGAAGACACCAGTGATGACACTCGCACTGGCAGACCATTGTCAGCAAAAACTGATGCAAACATTGAAAAAATCGGTAAACTTGTTCGACAAGATCGCCGTTTAACAATCAGAGCAGTGTCTGAGTTAACAGGAGTTGACAAGGAAAGTGTTAGGCAGATTCTTCATGAAAGTTTCAACATGAACAAAGTGTGTTCAAAAATGGTTCCAAAGTGTCTCACAATTGAACAGAAGAAACGCCGAAGAATGATTTGTTCTGACATCCTGGAAAACATTGAAAGTGATCCCACCTTCTTACAAAATGTTATTACTTGCGATGAATCGTGGTTTTTTACTTACGATCCCGAAACTAAACGCCAATCGATGCATTGGAAAACTCCTGGTTCTCCACGACAAAAAAAAGCACGAATGTCAAAATCGAAATTCAAGGCAATGATGATTGTTTTTTTTGACATCAAAGGGATTGTGCACATTGATTGGGTACCAGAGGGACAAACAGTGAATCAGCATTACTACATTAGCGTCCTGGCTACCCTACGTGAGCGAGTACGGAGAAAACGGAACGATTTGTGGAGAAAAAAGTCATGGATCCTTCACCAAGACAATGCCCCAGCTCACAGTGCGTTGTCAGTGAAGACGTTTTTGGCAAAACACAACATTCCCATCTTAGATCATCCACCCTACTCACCTGATTTGGCCCCCTGTGACTTTTTTCTTTTCCCTAAAGTCAAGTCAGCTTTGAAAGGAACTAGATTTGAGACTGTTGAAGCAGTAAAAGAAAAAGCGACGGAAGTAATGTATGGACTTACCGAAAATGATCTGCAGCATTGCTATGAACAGTGGAAAATTCGTATGGAGCGGTGTAGAGACCTAGGAGGAGAGTACATTGAAGTAGATAACATGAAATTGTAAATAATTGTAAATAAATGTTTTTTCCAGCATCAGTCCGGTTTTTTTCTAGCCGCACCTCGTATCGTGTTTGTAGGATGTGCAACGTATTTTCATTGAAGTAGGTAATATTCATCTTTCATTTTGTCTGTCTGGGCCGCCATTTACTCATCTCCATCCTCCAGCTAAGAGTGCACGCTCCGGTCTCATGAAAATCCCGCATCCGGGGCTCACCCACCTGCATTACTTACGTTGCTCATCAGGGTGGCAAGTCGCCACGTGCTGTCAAAACACGCACCACTGCCTCTTGCTCCTTGTGCCGGCCTCTCGTAGTGGCGTGACACACAGCTCTGTAACTATCTGAATGAGTTCAGCAGCTGGAACGGGTCCTTGTTATTAATTTCTGCCATCAATACTATTTCAGTAGAAACGTTTGAGAATGTTAGATCATATACTCCATAGACAATATCTCGTTTCAGGAAAGGGTAATCTTTTTTGCAACAATTGCCTGCACTGAAAATTGTAGCACATCGTGAACATCACTTGTGCACCCATCTTTCTGTTTTGATTTAAAACAGTAGGTTATTACAATATTAACATTCCAGAGTATGTTATACCGAGAATTGTCAAATAAACTTCATCGACGATTACTGACGAATTTCCATCCATGTGTACCAAAAAGTAACCACCTCAGTCAACAACGATCGTTAATTTTTTAAAGAAATACACCGACGTTTGACTGTTTTATTGTTTATTTAAATAAAACACAGTCTTCGGCCTTTTATGCCTTTTTTAAGTATTTTATTTTATGTCTTTAACAGGTATTGCAGGACGCTTAACATGCAATATATGTTGAAGACATAAAATTAAGTACTTTAAAATGCCATAAAAGGCCGAAACCTGGGTTGTACTTACAATTTAAATAAACAATAAAATAGTCAAATGGCGGTGTGTTCCTTTAAAAACTATTGTTTTATTCTTGTTCAGCGCCGGCCGCTGTGGCCGAGCGGTTCTAGGCGCTTCAGTTCGGAACCGCGCTGGTGCTACGGTCGCAGGTTCGAATCCTGCCTCGGGCATGGATGTGTGTGATGTCCTTAGGTTAGTTAGGTTTATGTAGTTCTAAGTTGTAGGGGACTGATGACCTCAGATGTTAAGTCCCATAGTGCTTAGAGCCACTTGAACCATCTTGTTCAGCAACATCAAAAGCTGTTTAATGAGCATTAATTCTAACCACAAGCAGAGGCATGTTAATGATCTGAAAATATTACTAACGATATTACACCAAGCATCGCGAAGGGAGCTGCAATCTGATGATACATTCTGTAACTTGTTGCGTGAGAATCATCATCAGAAAGCACCCCACGGAAACGCCGACTAGAGAAGGACTAAATTCTTTGCGTGGTTCAAACTGACAAAAATTCCGAGCCCTCTTTAAAACCATTGCTAGAAACTGGCTACCATTCCATCTCGCCGAAGTATCTCACTTTATACAACACTTCTCAGCTATACAGATTGTTATAACTTCAGTGTGTGAAATGTTATGGGTCATCAGTCCCTAGGCTTACACACTACTTAACCTAAATTAGCCTAAGGACAAACACACACACCCATGCCCGACGGAGGACTCGAACCTCCGCCGGAATATAACATCAGTAATCGACTGCTTGGTACAGACTATCTCTGCAGTATGCTTATCCAGAATACGTTAAAGAAAGAACAATTTTGAAAGTTGACATTGTTACAAGCGCTTTCAAAATTTCCAAACAAAAACACCAATTATGCAAGTCATGACGTTGGTCCAAAGACTTTTAGCCCAGGTTTCACTTGCTCCCAATGAATCAGCGGAGACAGACCTACATGGTGGCGTAGAATAGGTGTCAGCAGGTATTTGTGTGCTGTGATTTAATTGTATGCTGTAAATGAGTCTCTTTGGGAAAATTCTTCACCGATGTCACAGTTCACATTTCAGAAAGGAAGCTCTAACATCGGAAAAGCGTTCGTTCATCATAAAGACATTTTACGCAGATTCCGGACGTATCGTTGTAGTGGCACGTGCATTCAACAGCACAGTGGTCCAACAGCAGCACCATCCGGGACCATTCAGAACGACAGCCTTAGTTGTAACCCTGGAGGTGGAACGAATGCGAACGTTCTTCAGTGAGGAGCCACCACATCAACAATACAAGGAGCTCACAAAATTGAACGGTGCCAACCGTTGAAGGACAGGAATCTGGAGCAGCACTATTGTGTTGCAAATGAAATGGTTGAAGCCTCTGAAAACTGAACAGTCAATACGTATCAGATTTGGTTTAGTGACGAGGCACACGTTAACAACAGAACTGGCGCTACTGGGCTACTGAAAATCCACGCTTTTAAGCTGCGAAGTCACTATCTGATGTGCAATCAGTGCACGCTATGTTAATGGGCCCATTTTCATTGACGGACCTGTCGTGGCAGACAAATTGGAACATAAATTTGTACCGGCTGCACCATGCTGTCGAACGCTCCGAACTGTTGGTTTATACAGGGTGGAGCACTACACACTCTATTGCAAACGTCTTCGATTTCTGTCAGGAGACATACAAAGATCATATCGTTGCCTCAGACACTGGAGATGGTGTGGAATGACCTTCTTACTGTCCCGATCTCATCCCGTGTCATTATTTCTGATGGGGATTATTTGAAAGACAGAGCCTTCAAAGATGCATCTGAAACACTCCAGGACGTTAGTACAGCAATTTCCACAGATATTCGTGCAGTCTACAACAGTGTTCTTCATCACGGAGCTCATTCAAGGTTCTATGCACTCAGTGCTGCAGGAGGAAACATCTTTGGAAACGTTCTGTATTAAATTTCAGGTTGTATGCTAAGCATAAATATTGAGAGGTGGCATGCCTTTACGATGCACACAGTGACTTGCCCCCTCTCGTATTTATATCATACTCTGAGTAATTCAATTTGGGGAAGTATCACCGTCTGGAACCGTGCGACTGCTACAGTCGCAGGTTCGAATCCTGCTCTCGGGCACGGATGTGTGTGATGTCTTTAGGTCAGTTAGGTTTAAGTAGTTCTACGTTCTAGGGGACTCATGACCTCACATGTTAAGTCCCATAGTACTCAGAGCCATTTGAACCATTTTGAAGTATGGCCGAGTATTGTCACTACAAGGCTAGTATTGAGAACTCAGAAGAAATGAATATTTTCCTCTCCAATTGCATATGGTGAAAAGTTGCTATTGCTTCACACGCGGACTTCCCAAGCAGCGTCTCTCATCATCCGGGTGGTCAGGTGACAGGCGGGTTCTGCTGATCTTGAAAGGGCTATGCCGACGGGTGTGAGGGAGTCAAGTGGATGCTGTCCAGACGCCGACATTGTCATAAGAGCGGGGGCGACACGCCCACAGGGGCTTGAAGGAGCGGCTGGGGCTAGAGATTCCGTTACTTCGCAGAAACTTAGTGAAAAAACTTTCTGGCGGGCTACCAGTGAGGTGTGGAAATGACTTGTGTTCCCAGGCAGTCTGGGTGGGCAAATTCCTGCGTTTTCTGCAAAATCATAACTGTGATTAGCTTGCTCAGGGGATAGCTCAGTGGCGCAGCAAAACCGGCGCAGAAATTGGCGCCAAGTATCTCCATTGGTGGAATAGTAGTGCTTCGGCAATAGAGTGGAATTTTCCACCGGTTTTCGAGTTTGCTGATTGGCACGTTTAACCACAGCCACTGTCGTGGGGGCGGGAATGTTCTGTGTTCGGCTTGTACGGGTGCTCTTGAGGGAGTCGGCTCTCGCCTTTTGGTCGGGGTAGGTTACAAGACTGAGCCCTCGCTACTCTGGACAACATGCCTTCCGTTGGCTGTCGAATATACTTTCATTTAATTGTAACTGTTTGACGAAGTTTTTGGTTTCGACTTCAACGTAACTTTCCGAGTACAGTTGGCAATTGAGCGTTCTTGCGTACAAGCTGCCTATGTTGTCCATCTTGAGCAGTTTTGGCTAAAGTTGAATGTATCGGAGTTACTGTGTGACTTCGCTTGTTAAAATCAATCACTGTACCGTCAGTGATTGTGTGGCGAGCCTTCTTCGTCTCCCTCAGAGGCGCATTAGTATTGCTAGGAAGTCTTTAGTCTGGAACAACGAGCCCAGGATAATTTGTTTCGGGCTATACTCGCGACATTATCATCACCACGACGGGACGTCGAAGCAACCAGCCATCGCCTCCGGTACGCCAGATCGTGTCCGTACAGTTAAGAAGACAGCTTGGTAATGTATGTCCGCAGCACCGGCAGATTAAGGAATATTGCTATGTGATAATCAGAGCTCAGCAGAGCGCGCCTGTTCCCGTCTTTTCTAACGTGGTTCTGTCTTGGGTGTTCACTGTCTGAGTTCTCACTACTGTAGCAGCAATTAATTTTGGGTTGGCTGGGTGTTTCTCTTGAGATTTGAGATGCAAGGAATTGGCTCCACATACCACATCGTCATAAGTGTCAGAAGCTAGTTTATGGACAACTTCACCTTCACAGAATATATTTGACTATCCAATTTGACATATTTTAAATGTTTCATGTGTTTTGTTTATTATTTTGAGTTTAGTCATAATAAATGAAATTGTTATTTTGGACAGAACATTCATTCTGTAGATCGGCAGAGCAACCCTTCATTTCTCACCACGTTAATGAAACTTTCCTTTATCAAATTAATTTCTATGAAATTAAATTATTGCAGGTGCCAAACTCTTTTCTACTCCACTTGCAGGGTCGATTACAGTCAGTTAGCGTTTCTTATTAATCCATGTACAACAGCAGAAGTCGGAGTTAGAAAAGGGGGGCTTAGAGCATCATTTCCATATGAAGAGTCTAGACGAATTTAGTGTTAAATACACTGCTAGCCCCGGCACCTCGCAATATTATAACGAGAATCTGTCAGCCTATGTTATGTTGTAATTGACAAAAGCTTTCTATTTTGCGTCACCATGTAAATGAGCAGTTGCGGAAGAGAAAGGTAACTGACGGCAGCATTCTAGGCGTTTCTGCGGGCCTCGTGAGCAGAGTAAGGCGGAAGCAGGTCCTCTGCGGGAAGCGCCTCCTCCGCCAGCGCCGATCAATGGCGGGAGGCGGAGAGACGCCCCGGCGGCGGGACATTGCCGCGATATCGGCGCATATCGGCGGCCGAGGAGGCTGGCGAACGCGTCTGGAAGGCTGCCAGGGAGACCGCTGACTCAGCGCCGCCCCGCTTCTGCTGGGTCCGCCGCTCCCACTCAGCAGCCGGCGCCGCCATCAACGAGGCGGCCGGGGAAACGGGACGAAGCAGACAGCACCAGCGACAATATAATTATGCAAGTCTGGAGAATTTCGTGGCCATTGACACTGAAGACAAAACTATTCAGGCTACTATAAGTGGGTCATCATCATTCGATTCCCCTTCTCTTTCCTTGCCTGATATAATTACCTACCCGATGAAGATACTGCACTAATAGTAGTAGTAGTTGCTGTAGTTGTTGCTGCTGCTGTTGTCGTTGTATTCCTCCTGAAGACAGGTTTGATGCAGCTCTTCACGCTATCCTGTGCAAGCCTATTCATCTCCGAACAGCCACTGCAACTTACATCCTTCTGAATCTGCTTACTGTATTCATCTCTTGGTCTCCTCATACAATTTTTACCCCTGCCCCCCATTTCCCTGCAATATTAAATTCACGATACCCTGACGTCCCAGAATGTGTCCTATGAACCGATCGTTTCTTCTAGTCAGGTTGTGCCACAAATTATTTTTTCCCCAATTCTATTCGGTACCTCCTCATTAGTTACCTAATCTAACCATCTAACATTAAGCATTCTTTTGTAGAGCACATTTCAAAAGCTTCTGTTATGTTCTTGTGTAAACTGTATCGACCATGTTTCACTCCCATACATCCCTGCACTCCATATAAATACCTTCAAAAAAGACTTCCTAACCCTCGATTCTATATTCGATGTCAATAAAATCCTTTTCTTCAGAAATCCTTTTCTTGCCACTGCCAGTCTACTTTCTATATCCTCTCTACTTCGACCACCATCAGTTACTCTGCTGCACAAATAGAAAAACTCATCTACATACTAATTGAAGTGTATCGTAGGGTCAACATTGCCTCGCGTGTTCCCGCATTTTTCCAGGACCCAGACTGATCTTCCACGAGGTCAGCTTCTACCACTTTCTCCATTCTTCTGTAAAGAATTTTTGTTAGCATTCTGCAACCATGAAACTGATGATTCGGTAACATTCAACTTGACAACACCTGCTTGCTTTGGAATTGGAATTATTACTTCCTTCTTTAAGTCTGAGGGAATGTCGCCTGTGTCATACATCTTGCACACCAGAAGGAGTAGTTTCGTCATGGCTGCCTCTCCCAGGGCTACCAGTAGTTTTCAAAGAATGTCGTCTACTCCTGGGACCTTACTTCGACTTAGGTCTTTCGGCGCTCTGTCAAATGTTTCTAGCAGTATCATATTTCGCATCTCATTCTCATCTACTAACAGTAACCTGAAAACTTCAAATAACCGCACTTTTTCAGAACAAGCAAGGGAAAACTCTCTTTGTTAAGTGAACGCGATATCAGTCCTTGACAGTTTTCAGAAGAGTACTGAAGAGAACATCCGAGCAGAGAGGTCGAAACGTGGACCTACAAAGAAGAAATTCGGAGAGTAACATCATGCGGTCAAACAAGCTAGAATCTTTTTTCTTCATATAGTTGTTGTTGTTGCGGTCTTCACTCCCAAGGATAGTTTAATTTAATCCCTCACGCTGCGAAAGTCTATTCATTTCTAGCACAACTATTACCGAGTGAGGTGGCGTAGTGGTTAGCACACTGGACACGCATTCGGGTGGATGACGGTTCAAACTCGCGTCCGGCCATCCAGATTTAAGTTTTCTGTGATTATCTTAAATCGCACCTGGCAAATGCCGGGGTTGTTCCTTCGAAAGGACGTGGCCGATTTCCCTCCACATCCTTGACACGTTCCGTGCTTGAGCTCCGTTTCTAATGACCTCAGTGTCGACAGGACGTTAAACCCAATCTTCCTTTTATCACAACTACTAACACCTATACCCATTTGAGCTTACTTACCGTAGTCGAGCCATAATCTTCCTTTATAATTTTTACCATCCACTCCCTCCCCCACTCCTCACCCCCACCCTCCAGACCCGCCCCACACAAATTTCTCCATTACCTTCTTATTGACAATTCCTTGATGCATCAGAATTCCTTCCCACTGCTGCTGTCTCTTCTCACTGTCATACCTCTTCCTCGTTGTCACTGCAATACATTCTATGTCTCATTATCATTGACTCTCACCCACTTCTACTTTATCTCTGTATTCCCCTCCTGTCTCTTTCCCACTGTCAATGTCTCCTTCTACCTTAGCATACAAAAGAACGAATATGTTCGCGTGGCAAGTTTTTTAGGAGAATTTATTAGCTTCTGAGCAAGGTAGAATGATGCAGCTAGTACCCTACATTTTAGTCAGAGTCTTTTGTAACAGGAGCATATTAGCCATTTTTGCGCTCACACAGGAGCATTATGATGATGGTCAACCTATGCTTCCTTTTAGTCAAGATATGTCATAAATCGATTTTCTTCCCAATTCTGTCAGTGCCCCTTCAATATTTCTCCGAAACAATAGAATCCTTAGATTACATGCATTCTAGCAGGAAAGCCTTGTATATCACAAGGGGCTGTATTCATCAAATATTGCAACCAAAACATCAAAAACCGCCATCAAGTTGAACAACTTTGCTAGACACCTAGTATCAGTTTCCAAGAACAAAAAAGACAAGCAAAGCAAAAGGGATGTCAAAATACACTCCTGGAAATGGAAAAAAGAACACATTGACACCGGTGTGTCAGACCCACCATACATACTCCGGACACTGCGAGAGGGCTGTACAAGCAATGATCACACGCACGGCACAGCGGACACACCAGGAACCGCGGTGTTGGCCGTCGAATGGCGCTAGCTGCGCAGCATTTGTGCACCGCCGCCGTCAGTGTCAGCCAGTTTGCCGTGGCATACGGAGCTCCATCGCAGTCTTTAACACTGGTAGCATGCCGCGACAGCGTGGACGTGAACCGTATGTGCAGTTGACGGACTTTGAGCGAGGGCGTATAGTGGGCATGCGGGAGGCCGGGTGGACGTACCGCCGACTTGCTCAACACGTGGGGCGTGAGGTCTCCACAGTACATCGATGTTGTCGCCAGTGGTCGGCGGAAGGTGCACGTGCCCGTCGACCTGGGACCGGACCGCAGCGACGCACGGATGCACGCCAAGACCGTAGGATCCTACGCAGTGCCGAAGGGGACCGCACCGCCACTTCCCAGCAAATTAGGGACACTGTTGCTCCTGGGGTATCGGCGAGGACCATTCGCAACCGTCTCCATGAAGCTGGGCTACGGTCCCGCACACCGTTAGGCCGTCTTCCGCTCACGCCCCAACATCGTGCAGCCCGCCTCCAGTGGTGTCGCGACAGGCGTGAATGGAGGGACGAATGGAGACGTGTCGTCTTCAGCGATGAGAGTCGCTTCTGCCTTGGTGCCAATGATGGTCGTATGCGTGTTTGGCGCCGTGCAGGTGAGCGCCACAATCAGGACTGCATACGACCGAGGCACACAGGGCCAACACCCGGCATCATGGTGTGGGGAGCGATCTCCTACACTGGCAGTACACCACTGGTGATCGTCGAGGGGACACTGAATAGTGCACGGTACATCCAAACCGTCATCGAACCCATCGTTCTACCATTCCTAGACCGGCAAGGGAACTTGCTGTTCCAACAGGACAATGCACGTCCGCATGTATCCCGTGCCACCCAACGTGCTGTAGAAGGTGTAAGTCAACTACCCTGGCCAGCAAGATCTCCGGATCTGTCCCCCATTGAGCATGTTTGGGACTGGATGAAGCGTCGTCTTACGCGGTCTGCACGTCCAGCACGAACGCTGGTCCAACTGAGGCGCCAGGTGGAAATGGCATGGCAAGCCGTTCCACAGGACTACATCCAGCATCTCTACGATCGTCTCCATGGGAGAATAGCAGCCTGCATTGCTGCGAAAGGTGGATATACACTGTACTAGTGCCGACATTGTGCATGCTCTGTTGCCTGTGTCTATGTGCCTGTGGTTCTGTCAGTGTGATCATGTGATGTATCTGACCCCAGGAATGTGTCAATAAAGTTTCCCCTTCCTGGGACAATGAATTCACGGTGTTCTTATTTCAATTTCCAGGAGTGTATAATTGAATACCGTAAGAAGAGCGCCTCTACACACTTCTGAACTCTCCATTCCATTTTAAGAAGAGGAAACCAATGGGGCAGTCAAAAGTATGAAACTTGTAAAAGCAGCCAGATTTGATGGAATATACCTTGAATTTCCGGCTCACTGTGGACCAGCTGCAATCAAATGGTTTACCAACTTCTTCTTACATACCCTGCAAATCGTAAATCTTCCATCTTTCCATGGAGAAAAGAAAAGTATTAGTCATACTGAAACAAAGTAAAGATCCTACAATAGCGGAAAATTATCATCCAGTAGCTCTTCTAACAAGGGAAATTTCCCTTAGTAGCCCCATCAGGTTTAGTGGTATGACGTCCCAGTGGACATCCGTTAGAAACTGAAAACTGATCAAACATAAAAACAGGAAGGAGGTGGACTGAACTGCGAAAATAAAACGAAATAGAAATAGTGAACGATTTACTACATAGACGTCTCACAGAAATGAAGCCAACAAATAAACATGTGTGAACATACATTACACAAAGGAATTCAAAAGTCAAAACTTCAAAAGCGAATGCGACTTCAAAACGTTAAAAACATATGTTTTGATATAGCACAGAGAAACTGTGTGATTGTGAAACTCTCGCGTTCATTTGTTGCAGCTTATTTGACAAACTATTATGTTTTCATCATTTCCTTGGGAGTGACGTCCCAGTGGACATTCGCATTTATACGAACAACAATATCGGGCAAGAAGGCGTATCTAACTCACTTACCAGTCGTACAAAGTAGTTGTGTCGATAAGAGATTCCAATCATATGACACACGCACTGTCACTAATGACGTGTATGAAACAACCAGACGTGTTTTCCGGCCTTGTCTTCAAACGTTTGAGGTTGCCGTTTGAAAGCCACTTTCTTTCGGCTGCTAACACAGTGACTGTGCAGAATCAACTGTCATTATAGGTTCAAAATGGCTCTGAGCACTATGGGACTTAACATCAGTCCCCTAGAACTTACAACTACTTAAACCTAACTAACCTAAGGACATCACACACATCCATGCCCGAGGCAGGATTCGAACCTGCGACCGTAGCGGTCATTATAGGTTCCTACCTTACACCTCGCTATTGCAAACGGACGTTACACCACGACACAGAGACAAATTTCAATGGAGAAAAAAAAATTGGCACGAGGAAGACATCACATGGCGCGCACGCCTCGCAGTCCAGAACCTTGACCACTTACCCACGACGCCGTTGCTCTTTTTTGCACTTCTTGTTCTTGAACCGTTCACTGTTTCTATTTTTCTTGCTTTTTCACAGATCAGTACACCTTCTTCATGTTTCCATGCTTGATCTGTGTTCAGTTTCTAACGGATGTCCATTGGGCCCTCTTACCACTAAATGTGAGGCTGCGGCAGGGAGTTTCCCTTGTAAGTGTCACATACTAACTGCTTCATCGTCTCATGGACAAACATATTCCTACTGAACAAGCAGAACTTACTGAGAACTTGTAACGAACAGGTACTCCCTCTCGCTACTTGTACCAAAAATGAGTATGAGAAGAGATCAATTAGTGTAGCTGCCTTTTTGGATCTATCAGCTGTTTATGACACTGTTTGGCGAAGAGGATTTCTTTTTTAAATTTATAAGTTTTATCCCACGTCGTAAACTCACGGACCTGCTTAATATCATACTAAGCAGTTGATGCTTTCAGATCTATTCCGACAGTGACAGAAGCAGAATATTTAAACTGAATGACGTTTTACCTCAAGAATCCGTTGTGGCTCCTCTTCTTTTCCTCCTTACACACACGACTTACCGGAAATATCCTAAAGAGAATTCATTTATGCTGGCAACATTCAGTTGGTGGCGCAGAGCTCCAACTTTTAGGTTGCTGAAATGGCTCTGAGCGCTATGGGACTTAACTTCTGACGTCATCAGTCCCCAGAAACTAAGAACCACTTAAACCTAACTAACCTAAGGACATCACACACACACATGCACGAGGCAGGATTCGAACCTGCGACCGTAGTGGTCGCGCAGTTCCAGACTGGAGCGCATAGAACCGCTCGGTCACCCCGGCCGGCTTATGTTGCTCAAACCACTATGTCCACTGATGTGGAAGTCGCAGACGTCCACTTCAAGAAATGGTGCCTACACCTCAGAAAACAGATATATTTTTATTTCATCTACGCAATAGACTAGCAAATTACAAAGCAGAAAATAAAATAAAAGGCTAAATCTTGTCATACTGCATTACATCAAAGTACCTACAATTAACTCTAGATAGAACTCTAACTTACAATCAGCAACTTTCAAATGTAGCTGATAAAGTCAAAACGAGAAACATTATTGCTCAAAAGCTTGTTGGTACCTGTTTTTGGATGTACAGCCTTAGCCCTTTTGTAGTCTGTTGTTGAATACTACTGTCCGACCTGCATCAATAATATAGGGACAAGGTGTCTATTCTTTCGGACATGTCCGAAAGAACAGACACCATACCCATATAAGTATATAGTTATAGCAATACCGGCCATGACCATGACCTTCTTCTTTTGTGCGGACACACACATATTACGCGAACTCTTGGTACTTGGTAAGAATATCTTCCACAAGTAATGAGTGTGTTGGGTAGGGACACTACGAATGAAGTGTGTGGACATATAAGGTGAGAATGTGGGTCTTGCCGGAGGCGCGCGCGGGGTAGTTCCTGCAGTCGCACTATCCTCTTTGTCCTCGGTGGCTCAGATGGGTATAGTGTCTGCCATGTAAGCAGGAGATCCCGGGTTCGAGTCCCGGTCGGGGCACACATTTTCAACTGTCCCCGTTGATATATATCGACGCCCGTCTGCAGTTGAAGGTATTAATATATGGCTAATTTTAATTTTGGTCAATAGTGCTCACATTAGGAAGATAGACATCTAATTCAGTTAGACAGTGCGAATAATTACGGGACGTATTCGGAGTACAAACACCCTATGGCTTCCTGTTCTCCGCACTATGCCACCTCCAGCTCGAACAAGATCAGAAGCTGTCCTGAAGGCCTGAGACAGCGTTCAGAAGAGTCCACAGCTACTCACTCATCGAGATGTGGCACAAGCAGAACACCAACGCTTGCAATCAAGAAAGCCGTCGTGGTGCACAACAAATAACCTTCACGGGTCCTCTTAAAGTGTCAATCATTCATGGAAAATTCGTAGGGAGCGATCATCTATAGTCAACAAACATCTAGTCGAGCACCCTGCATGCGGATACAAGGATTCCATCTTCACAAACGTCAAAGGAGGATCATAAACCGGATTCGAACCGGACAAGACAGATGTTGTTACGTAATGCACAAGTGAGGATACGTGAGTTCTGCGAATTGTGGCTTTGATACCTTTTACAGTAAGTCCACCATATCGTTGTTGAGTGTCTTCTTTGAGAGTACAAAGGCGCGATAATGGTCATTCACCACAAATAGGGTGAAGTGATCGAATGGACCAGGGAACTAGGTATAGACTAGATCTAGAGATGTAAGATTGTACAAGCTTGTGATAGCGCACATTTGTCCACAAATGCTATACATATAACAATATCTGCCTTGTCCGGTTCGAATCCGGTTTATGATCCTCCTTTGACGTCTGTGGAGATTGAATCTTGTACCTGTACGCAGGGTTTTCTACTAGATATTTGTTGACTACAGATGGAATTTTCCACGAGTGGTTGACACTGAAGGAGGACCCATGGAGGTTGTTTGCTAAGCACCGCGACGGCTTTCTTGATACATGTATTTATATGTATCCTACTATAAATTAATAACTTATCCGGTCGACCCATCTAATCTTCAGATTTCTCCTGTTGCACCACATTTCAAATACCATAAACTCTCGATTATCAGCGGTAATTGGAGACTTGATATTCCATGATAATCTGCAATCAAAGTACACATTAATGTATTAGTGTTGTTCAAAAATAAACATTAATTAGAATGTTATAATACAAAATACGTAACTAATGTTAGTACTAAATTCTATTTTAATCATCAACGAATGTGTGAAAATGTTATACTAACAAGGAATACAGTACAATCCAATTTCACATTACATTAGCCTGAAAGAAAATGGTTGTGAATTGTTCTGTCTGACTCAGGTAGCTTCTCTTTTACATATCACACTGCGGATCTTACAAATCACCAACTTGTCAGAGAGGAGGGCATCTTCTTACTGTTACAGGTGATCCAGTAACCCTTCGACTCATTGAAGTGCTGATGCATGATTCATTACGTTTCTGGAGTTGTAGGAATGTTGTCAACTAAGTTACTGTAATTCACCTACTCGCATACGCCTTCAACCCGCTAAACAACAGCACTGTTATTCAACGTCTCATGACCTGGTTCCGTGCCGTCGACGTGAATCATTCAGAAATAGATTTTTTTGTCAACAGTTTCACGTCCTGGAGTACTTTTCAAAAACAGCAGCTAACGTTGCTAATGATCAGTCTTCTTCGTCAACAGATTACTGATTTAATCAGTTTTAGGATTAATGTTTTTCCATGACATGGCTATCGTTGACACACTTTAAATTGCATCTAGAATAGCTCATTCTTTCGACAATATTTGAAGATCGCTGCCCTTATCAGTACGTTGGTTAGCAGACTTCATCTATGAATTTTCTTCGAGTCAGCGATGACACCCTGATCCATTGGCTAGATTCAGTCTGCGACGTTCGGTAGGAAATATTTTAGATATATCATCCGTCATCTGGTTCCAGAACATTTTCGTTCGGACGCGATGGAGCACTGTCCAGCAACAATACAGCCCTTGCAAGTATACTGTTCGACACTAAATTTTCTCACACCTGTGTCATAAAGCAATAATGGAAACATGTTTGAAATATTGTGCGGTCTGTCCTGGCCGCTTTCTGTTGAAAATAATGGTCAGGTAAATAGTGCATTTATTTTCCTTTGAAACAGCGCGGTTTTTTAGTTTTATCTACTACACCAAGCTTAACTTTGTGTGGTCCTGTACAATGGACACAGCACAACACAATTATCCTTTCCTTGCTTGATTTATAGCCTGGTGCACTGTGTCGAAGGCTAACGTTTTTGTTGGTAGACACTTCAAAAACAACCCGGTTTCACCCGGACTGTATATTTGTTCCAGCTCTAAATTTTCTCAGGCAGTAAACTCCTGGAAATTATTACGAAGTTCAGAAGCAGCGTAAATATTCCCACTTAACTTTTCTCCTCGGACGGATACCTCCCGGTTACCATGAGTTGTTTAAACCTTGTTAACCAGCTGAAAGAGGCATTACAATCTCCTTTACTGCGCATGCTTTCGTAGAAAAACTGGACCAGATACTTGTGTTACCTCTACTCTTTTCTGTTGGAACCATTCCAGCATGACTTCATTCATTTCCGCGTATTGGTTTTCGAACAGTGCCCGTTCAGCTGTCTTAGCAGTGTAGTGTCTTTTACGACAGTGATCGTAAGGACAACACAGCACGTAGTCCCCGAGGGCAGAAAATCTCCAACAGGGCCGAGAATCGAACCCGGACTCTTTCGCTTAGTAACACACCACCCTGACCGTGCAGCTACCGGGCCCATCTTTGTTTTATACCATGTTTAATCGCATTTCGTTTTTGGTTCTCCGTTCTTATATTTACCTCTCCATTCTTGTGTATTTTACCAGCCTTTCACTATAGCTTACGCCTGTTTTCCTGCCAATTTCAAACATATTGCACCATTCGACATTGCCGAACATTTTTCCTAGGTCGATGGCTCCTAAAAAAGTACGTGTCTTGATTTTCCTTTAGTCTGGCTTCTATTATCAAGCACAACGTCAGAACTGCCTCTCAGTTGCCATTACGTTTTCTAAAACCAAACTAATCCTCATCTTAAAGATCCTCAATTTTCTTTTCCTTTTTTCTGTATTATATGCTTATCAGTAACTTGATCATCAAGTTGAATTGAAGCCTGCAGTATCTGACTTTAACTACATCTCCGAAGAAAACTCTACAAGTAAATCATTAACGTTTTAGACTGCTTTTATGTACGATAATTGTTTCCATACAATTCTCTTGTCTTTGTTATATCACGTAATTAGATTACGATTTTTAACGTCCTTGTCGTGTATGTTCGTGTGCAATAAGATGTTCAAGCTTCGGAAACTAGAAATAAAATATTATCACAAAAAAGTCTGCATCTTTCTTCCGACAAGTAAGGAGCCCTCGTGAGTGTTGGAGGGATCGTCAAAGTTTTTCCAGTGTTTTACTGTTTGTCTACAGGCCAAATGAGCAAACTAGGGGTCATTTACCAATCGGCTTTTATGCCAGCTTTTGAAGACAGAAGTAGACACCAGCCTAGATTAACGGCAGGACATGTCAGCACGACTGGCAGAGACCTTTGAAGTTAACAGGCATGTCGTTCAAAATAAAACATCACAATAACTGATCTCTTCTACTACCTCATTTTCTCCAACGTTTACATTGCTTACATTTGTATTTAAGTTAACATCATAACACATGTTTATACATCCACAGTGATATTTCACTCTGAAGTTGAGTTAATGTTGTTATAAAACTTCATGACAGATTAAAGCTGGATCCTGGCAATTTACCTACTGAGCTAAGGGTCACTTTTCGTGTCGCATCTCTAGGCCTCGACGTCTCAAATTTTTCTACTACTTTGGAAAATTCATAGACTATATCCTGCACAGACTTCGAAACCATCTCTCATGGGAGAAATTAGACTCACGGTTGACACCGGGATTAATCTTCCACTTCTTAGCGCAGATTCCTAGGGGGCCCTATACAGTTGGCCGTGTTGATGAGGCCCAATCGAGTTTGCAAAGTTGAGGACGTTGTGGTGGCTGGGAACTGTGACAACTGTAGTAGTTACAGTTAAAGTAAGCAAGACAGCTTGCGTTGTAAGCGGGGTGTACTTAGGACACCACTGTTATATTGCTCTGTAAAACTTCGAGCTAGATAAACCTAGCATATTAACTATTCGGTGGATTTGAATGAAAGTGCAGAAGCGGGTTTCCAGAGGTCTCCCGGGCCTGCACAAAAAGCTGGGCGTCACATGGTGAGAGATCAGCGCGTTTGTAGCGCCAAACGGGCCTGCCGCCGTAACACGAGGCAATGAAGTAACAGGAGGAGACAGTTACGTTGCACTGTGGTGGTGTTCTTCACTACAACGTTCGGATGACTTCACACGGGGAAGGATCATCACGAAACTGGAAGAAGGACAAGGTACGACTATTCTAGCCTAGGAATTTGGCACTGTTCACGGCATTGTTTCACTCTCATGGAGAGCGTTCCGAACCACAGGCACTTACGCACAAAGGAGGGAAGGTAGTCGACCACGATCGGTTGTAGCAACGGAAGCAAAAGGCCATGTCAAACAGCGGGTGCAATAGCAAGAACACTCGACAGGATTGATAAGCACGCAGTCTCACGCTTCACAGTGGCACAGTAACTGCAAGGGGGTGGTCTCTTTGCCCGATCACCATTCCGTTGTGCCAGAATGAAATTTTCATTCTGCAGCGAGTACAGCACAGCCTCCGGTAAAAAGAGTATAAAGCGCTCGTCGGTAGTCAACAATGGAGAAGCGCTATCTGCGCTCTTAGAATCGCAATTATTATTATCTTTGTCCCTTTGTACAAGAAGAATTAGCGTATTTTTTGGTTTCATTATCTTATCGATTCTGATATTCTAGCCGACGGACGCTAATTATTCACAGTCTGTAACTGATACAATTATCTGTAGTAGTAATAGAATTTTGTTGAATATATATGAAATTAATAACTGTAATAATACCAGAGAAGGAAAATTGCTACTCACCATATAGTGGCGATGCTGAGTCGCGATAGGCACAACAAAAAGATTCACACAATTAAAGCTTTCGGCCATTAAGGCCTTTGTCAGCAGGGGGGACATGGTAAGTAGCGGAAAGGAGAGAAATAAAAAGAAATTAAAGTACTGGGTGTGGCGGTAAAATGACAGCTGTGTAATCCTGGGATGGGAACAGGGAGGGGGCTGGATGGGTGGACACTGACTAACGAAGGCTGAGGCCAGGAGGATTACGAGAATGTAGGACGTATTGCAGGGAAAGTTCCCACCTACGCAATTCAGAAAAGCTGGTGTTGGTGGGAAAGGTCCCTATGGCACAGGCTGTGAAGCAGTCATTGAGATGAGGGATATCATGTTTGGCAATGTGTTCAGCAACAGGGTGGTCCAATTGCTTTTGGCCACAGTTTATCGGTGGCTGTTCATGCAGAGAGAGAGCTTGTTGGTTGTCATGCCTACATAGAATGCAGCACAGAGGTTGCAGCTTAGCTTGTAAATCACATGACTGGTTTACAGGTAGCCACCGACAAACTGTGGCCAAAAAACAAGGGGACCACCCTGTTGCTGAACACGCTGCCAAACATGGTATCCCTCATCTCAGTGACTGATTCACAGCCTGTGCCATAGGGATTCTTCCCACCAACACCAGCTTTTCTGAACTGCACAGGTGGGAACTTTCCCTGCAATACATCCTATGTTCCCGTAACCCTCCTGGCCTCAGCCTTCGTTAGTCAGTGTCCACCCATCCAGCCCCCTCCCTGTTCCCATCCCAGCACTACACAGCCGTCATTTCACCGCCACACCTAGTATTTTAATTTCTTTTTATTTCTTTTTATTTCTCTCCTTTCCGCTACTTACCTTCTCTCCTGCCCTCGGTCTAAGCTGCAACACTTCACTGTCTGCCACTCCCACCATACTATCCCTCCCCCTCCCCGCCCCAGCCTCCTCCTTACTCCCACCCAGTCGCCACTCCCATCATGCACTGCTGCTGCTGTTCGCAATGTGGTTTCAGCTCTCTGAGACTGCAGACATGTGTGCATGTTGCGTTTACGTGAGTGTGTATGTGTGTCTACTGCTGACAAAGGCCTTAATGGCCAAAAACTTTAATTGTGTGAATATTTTTGTTGTGCCTATCGCGACTCAGCATCTCTGCTATATGGTGAGTAGCAACTTTCCTTCTCTGGTATTGTTACATTCCATCCTGGAGTTTCCATTGTTTAATGTGTTTTTGTCAGTAGTGAGTACCTATCCCACATGTTATTCAGTACATAACAATTGAATGTTGCCTTGGCCATTTTGTGTGTGCTCGTTATTGTAGCAACTCCACTGATGACAAAAATTCTATAAGTTCTTTTAACAGTCATTTAGTGCTAAAAATATTAAAAAGAATAATCTCAATAAATTGAAAACGGCGTCTTGTAATATTTTCTAATTCATATTAGGCCAGAGGTACAGTCTTTTTTATTAATAGTAATATGTATAAATGTTTATGCTGCCATTGCACAAAGGCAGCTATCCTGGAGCACCCAGCCTCACAGAAAAAATAATTAAGCACTGTTTGCATTGTTTAAATTGATTATCGCGTAATAATAAAGAAAGATTTTTAATCCATCGTGAGTAAGACGGATATCTTCACGTTGGGATATGTATGATATTTCTGGCGATAGCAGCCTAAGAAAAATTAGCCGTGTCTTTAAACAAACATAAAAGAGTACTTTCAAAACCATTTCATACAATAGGAATAACGGCACAGTTATCGTTGTATGAAGCAGTATTCAATTAAATTCATTCAAAAACAGAACAAAAACAAAAAAAAATACGCGACACGAGTGTGCCCCGGTACAAAGATTCCTGGTAGATTAAAACTGTATGCCAGACCGAGACTCGAACTCGGGACCATTGTCTTCTCCAGGCAAGCGCACCATCATCTGACGTACTAAAACACGTCCTCACAGCTCTACTTCCGCCGGTATCTCAACTCATACCTTCCAAACTTCACAGAAATTCTCCTGCAGAACTTGCGGGACCAGCACTAATAATAGTGCACTAGCCTGCGAAAGGCAAAGGTCACGAGTTCGAACCTCGGTCCGGTGCACACGTTTAATCTGCGAGACAGTTTCAGTACGTTGTGTTCCGTCGACACCCGCGCATGAGTGGCACTGCTTCCGGTTGCGCCCAAAGCGTAGGGACTGGACCAGCGAGGAGTGGGCTCCGGTGCTCCTCTTGGATGACAGCAGATTCAGTCTGAGTAATCATTCTGGACGTAAGCTCATATGCTGAGAAGTGAGAACACGTAATGCACCCAAGTATATCGCCGAATATGATCCTTCTGGTGGTCCATGTGTTATGATGTCGGGAGGCATACGTTGCATGGATGTATTGACTTCCAAATCCTTGAACACGGTACACTCTCTGGGCAACGCTATTGTGGCACTGTACTCCATCCCCACGTGTATGTTTTCAAATGTCCATTTGGACCTGACTTTATGTATGTGGAAGACAGACAGTACACGACCGCAGCGAGTAGCGCAGGTGGTGGATCTCTTGGAGCGAGAGGATATTCGTCAGTGGACTGGCATGTCCGTTCACTCAACTTAAACCCTACTGAATACGAGAGGGATGCGTTGGGAGATGTATTGCGGCACTTGCGCATACATCAACGACCATCTAGCAGTTATCAAACGTGCTGGTGGAGGAATGGAACCCTCTACCAACACGAACCCCTTTCCAGCAGTGTGACCGACATGTGAGCGCGTTGCAGAGCATGTATTGCCGTCCGTGGTGTTCATATACTCTATTAATAACCATATCCACCTCTTGTAATGTCCAGGACACAATCATTTTTTTAAATTATTAATATTGGATTTTTGTAGCAAACAATACAACTTATTACGGTATATTGATAATTTTTACTTTATGGACCGTCTGACAGCAACTGAATAAAACTCAATTTTAGTGACATACGCGTTTCGCCTTTATTTTCTGCAAGGCATCTTCAGTGGCAGGTTGCGTGGACGATTTCCTACATATTACGCTCCTGTTACATTTTTGCTGTTGTTCTTCTTCTAAATGCCAATTTGCGGTGTTTTTCCCACATTTCACAGCACTATGAACTTGACACTTGTTTCGATGCAATGTTTTGGTTTGTGTTGACTGAGGAAGACAGAACTACAAAAGTTGAAGATGTCAAAACGTTACAATCATTACAGTTGCTTAGGTTAGAGACTGCAATTAAAATTATGAGTACACAGCTACTTCACACACACACACACACACACACACACACACACATATATATATATATATATATATATATATATATATATATATATATATATATATGCTTAGGTTAGAGACTGCAATTAAAATTATGAGTACACAGCTACTTCACACACACACACACACACACACACACACACACACACACATATATATATATATATATATATATATATATATATATATATATATATATATATATTTATGTTTTGACCTTAAAGAGCGCAGTTGGACTAAACTACGTGGCCAATTCCTTTTGCTGCCTTCCTCGCTGCCCAAACTTCCCTCATTCACTCGCTGTGTTTCTGTTTCCGGTCCTCTGTCCATGCTTCTTGTCGGCTTCGGCTTCTTCTTGGTTGCCTTTTTAGTTGCCCATATTTCTTTCATCTTCCGGCTGTGATATTTTTTGCGTTCTTCGTTACATTTTACGCCTGTTCGTTTGTCACAGTGTATCTCATGTAGTTTACTTTTCTCAATGATGTTTCTGAATTTTATTTTGTTATATAACTCTGGTGTGATGCTGAGTTGGTTCAGGTCGTTTTTTAGCTCTGCCACCCATTTGTTGTTTCTAGTGGTTACCCAGTCAAAGATCTATTTGGTCAGTCTGTGTGTTGGCATTCTGTATGGGTGTCCATAGAATTGTAGTCTGCGTTTTTTAACCTTTTCTGTGATTTGCGTGTGTTTGTATAGTTCCTCTGTAGGTTTCTTGATCCATATTCCATTGTTGTTAGTTGCGCCAAATATTTTCCTAAGTATTCTCCGTTCTACGTTTTCTAGTTGTCTGATACGTGTATGCCCTAGGATTAGTGTGGTCTCTGCTGCATACAGTGGGAGCACCACCATGTCGTAGTAGCGTAATTTGGCTTTTTGTGAGATAGACTTCGTTTTGTAATGATTCCACACTACTTTGTATGCCTTGTCCAGTTTAGTTTTTCTTTCTTCGTTTGAGTCTCTGTAATGTCCGCTCATTTGTAGTGTTTCACCGAGGTATTTGAAGTTTGCCGTTTTGTAAATCATGCCGTACTTTGTGTTCAGAGATAAGTGTTCCTTTGTGCTCATAAACTGTGTCTTTTCGTAAGAGATCTGTAGTCCAGTTTTGGAAGCGATTTCGTGTAGTTTTTCAACAGTGTCTTTTGTTTCGTTTATACCTTTCGTGACAATCGCCAAATCGTCTGCATAAACCAGGCATTTGTTCTGTAGGTTTCCTAAGGTTATCCCCTGTTGTGATATTCCCCATTCTTTTATTACCTTATCTAACACTAGATTGAAAAGGAGAGGTGAGAGGCCATCGCCTTGTCGGACACCTGTGCGAATTTCAGAGGGCTCTTATAGTTCCCCACAGAACTTTACTCTGGAAATCGTGTTGGTCAAGGTTTGCTCTATGATAGTCCGTGTTTTGTTGTCTACTTTGTATTCAGCTAGAGTTTTGAAGAGAGTTTACCAGCCGATAGAGTCGTACGCCTTTTTGAAGTCAACAAAGACAATGATCAGGTTCTGTTTGTGTTGTAAAATCATTTTCAGGTTCCAAATTTGTTCCGCACAAGACCGCCCTTTATGGAAGCCTGCTTGGTATTCCCCAATCAAGTGGTCGGTCTGGCATTCTAGTCTGTTTAGTAGAGCTATAGAGAGGATCTTGTGTGTGACCGGTAGTAGGGATATTCCTCTGTAGTTTTTCGGGTCAGTCTTGTCACCTTTTTTGTGTAGTAGGTGTATCATGGCAGTTTTCCAGTCGTCAGGAATTTTCATGGTCTCCCAGATATCTTCCAAGATCCTGTGGATGTCTTTGGTGAGTTCTGGGTCTTGTAACTTCCAGATTTCCGCGATGATGCAGTCTTCTCCTGGTGCTCTACAATTCTTGAGTGACTTGATTATTTCTTCAACTCCTTCTAGAGCTGGAGGTTCACTATCTGGATTGTACGTGCTCGTATCTGTCATCATTTCTTCCGTAGGGGGGCCCGTGTTGAGAAGTTTTTCAAAGTCTTTTGCCAGAATGTCACAATTGTTTTTGGTATTGGTTTCTAGAGTTCCATCCAGTCTTCTGAAGCACAAGTTGGGTGGTTAATATCCAGTCATACTTTCTCTGAACGTTCTGTAGAAGTTTCGTGTCCTGTTCTTCGTGAAGTCCGATTCAATCTCCGTCAGTCAGCGTTTATCACTGCGAAAGAATTTGCTTGATTTCACGAAGTTCATCCAATTCTCTGGGGATTTATGGCTACTAAAGTTTTTCCGTGCACTGATTCGTTGGTCAATAGCTGGGTCACATGTGTGGTTCCACCAACGGTGTTTCCTCGTGCGTGGTCCTTGTGCTAGTTTCATGGCTTCTCGGATTCTTCCTGAAAGTTGTGTCCAGTCTGTCGTTTTCTCCAGTTGTGTCAGGTTTAAAGTAAGGTATTCTGGATCTGGTCTAACAATTTTGTTCTTCTGGAGCTTTTTCTTGGGCAAAAGACGAATCCTGATCTGTAGTCTAGTAGGTGGTGGTCCGAGACGAAGTAGCCTTTACGCGTGTTTATGTTCAAAACTTCTTTTTGTGTCGATTTGCAGTTCTTGCTTTCCGCTGGGGAATTTCCGTGTGGTAAGTTTCCATGTTGGTTTCGTGAATTTAGTTGACATAATGGCGAGGTCGTGACTTTTGCAAAAGACTGTCAGGTGTTTTCCATTTTTGTTTGTGTCCTTGTGTAGAGTACGTTTTCCTATGGTACGCTTATATGTCTTTTCTTTTCCGAGTTTAGCTCTGAAGTCTCCCATTATTATTTGGACTCTATGTGCAGGGATTTTCCTGATAGCTTCTTCCACTGTCGTCCAGAAGACATCAATTTCGTGCGGATTTTTCCTGTTGTAGTCATTAGTCGGTGCATGTGCGTTGATTACTGTGTAGGATTTGTTGGCTGATTATACTGTGATGGTGGTGATCCTTTCGTTTGGTGACGAAAAGTCGATTATGCTGTCCATGATGGACATGTGTACTTCAAATCCTGTGCCAAAATCCGTAGGTTTTTCAGTTGTTTCGATGGTTTTCCTTTGTATATTCTAAAGTTCTCCGTGTTGAAACGGTCTTCGTCTGTGAATCGTGTTTCTTGCGGTGCACATATTTAGATTTCAAATTTTTCTAGAGTGTCTGTGGGTTGTTTCATCTTTCCTGTCTTCATGAGTGTGTTCACGTTGAGTGTGCCGATGTATTGTTTGCGTTTGGTCTTGATGGAACTTGAGAAGCTCCGATTCTTCTCATGATGTCCGTGAGCCCCCGGAATCCGATGCTCACGACGCTCCCAGTCTATTGACTGAGGCCCGGGGTAATGAAATTTTTCTCGTTGTACCATCATGATGTTTAGTAGTTGGATATATGGCATGCTGCCGAGTACAACCTGACTTTCCAGATCAGGAGGTTGGTTGAGGACGCCACTGACATGTGGAGCAGACGCCTCTTGTAGCCGCCCACTGTGGGAACAGACGCTACTAGTAGTTTTGGTCCACCCCGAGTATTTCATTTCCTCGGTACCATCTGTATCTAGGAGGCATTCCCCTATCCGCCACCTGGGGAGGCGCTCTGTTGCGGATCTACTAACCGCCCCGACATATATATACAAGGTGGTTCATTGATCTTGACTGGGCCAAATATCTCACGAAATAAGCGTCAAACGAAAAAACTACAAAGAACGAAACTTGTCTAGCTTGTAGGGGGATGGCGCTATGGTTGGCCCGCTAGATGGCGCTGCCATAGGTTAAACGGAGATCAGCTGCGTTTTTTAAAATAGGAACCCCCATTTTTATTACATATTCGTGTAGTACGCAAAGAAATATGAATGTTTTAGTTGGACCACTTTTTTCCTTTTGTGATAGGTGGCGCTGTAATAGTCGCAAACATATGGCTCACAGATTTATGCGAACAGTTGGTAACAGGTAGGTTTTTTAAATTAAAATACAGAACGTAGGTACGTTTGAACATTTTATTTCGGTTGTTCCAGTGTGATACAGGTACCTTTGTGAACTTATCATTTCTAAGAACGCATGCTATTACAGCGTGATTACCTGTAAATACCACATTAATGCAGTAAATGCTCGAAATTATGTCCGTCAACCTCAATGCATTTGGCAATACGTGTAACGACATTCCTATCAACAGTGAGTAGTTCGCCTTCCGTAATGCTCGCACTTGCATTGACAATGCGCTGACGCATGTTGTCAGGCGTTGTCGGTGGATCACGATAGCAAATATCCTTCAACTTTCCCCACAGAAAGAAATCCGGAGACGTCAGATCCGGTGAACGTGCGGGCCGTGGTATGGTGCTTCGACGACCAATCCACCTGTCATGAAATATGCTATTCAATAGCGCTTCAACCGCACGCGAGCTATGTGCCGGACATCCATCATGCTGGAAGTACATCGCCATTCTGTCATGCAGTGAAACATCTTGTAGTAACATCTATAGAACATTACGTAGGAAATCAGCATACATTGCACCATTTAGATTGCCATCGATAAAATGAGGGCCAATTATCCTTCCTCCCATAATGACGCACCATACATTAACCCGACAAGGTCGCTGATGTTCCACTTGTCGCAGCCATCGTGGATTTTCCGTTGCCCAACAGTGCATATTATGCCGGTTTACGTTACCGCTGTTGGTGAATGACGCTTCGTCGCTAAATAGAACGCGCACAAAAAATCTGTAATCGTCCCGTAATTTCTCTTTTGCCTAGAGGCAGAACTGTACACGACGTTCAAAGTCGTCGCCATGCAATTCCTGGTGCGTAGAAATATGGCACGGGTGCAGTCGATGTTGATGTAGGACTCTCAACACCGACGTTTTTGAGATTCCCGATTCTCGCGCAATTTGTCTCCTACTGATGTGCAATTTAGCCGCGACAGCAGCTAAAACACCTACTTGGGCATCATCATTTGTTGCAGGTCGTGGTTGACGTTTCACATGTGGCTAAACACTTCCTGCTTCCTTAAATAACGTAACTTCCCGGCGAACGGTCCGGCACTTGGATGATGTCGTCCAGGACACCGGGCAGCACACCTAGCACACGGCCAATGGGCATTTTCATCACAGTAGCCATACATCAACACGATATCGACCTTTTCCGCAATTGGTAAAAGGTCCATTTTAACACGGGTAATGTATCACGAAGTAAATACCGTCGGCACTGGCGCAATGTTACGTGATACCACGTACTTATACGTTTGTGACTATTACAGCGCCATCTATCACAAAGCGAAAAAAGGGGTCTAACTAAAACATTCATATTTCTTCACGTACTACACGAATATGTAATAAAAATGGAGGTTCCTATTTAGAAAACGCAGTCGATATCCGTTTGAGCTACGGCAGCGCCATCTAGCGGGCCAGCCATCTGCCTTCCCCCTTCAAGCCGGTCACTATCGATAGACCACCGCCCTGTTCAGCCTCCCCATTCACGAGCACTGTGATTGGCTAGAGTGCTCTCGCCATGTCTTCAAGCAAACGCACACTCACAAACATTCTGAAACACGTTCTAAATACTGGATTTACATTTAAATAACTTGAAATTAAATAAATAATCCTACGGCTGGACCATAAACACGCTCTAACACACGTTATTAAATACATAAACAATTAAATAAACATATATCAAAAGAATAGAAACAAAGTAGGCGGTAGCCTAATGTCTCTGTGCTTTCTACAAACAGTAAATAATTGACCAGTTTCTTCATGAATAGTGTATATCGGATATAAAGAAAGATACAGGTGAATAAATATGTTTATAAGCATACTGCTACCATTTTTTCGTACTTAGGGCCTGACGCAATCGATAGTAATCGACCACTTTGACCTACAATAACTCATGTACTACTGAAGTTACATGCCTGTAGTTTATACCAATTTAGGTTGACACTAATAGCTTTCTAAGGACATGTCGATCGACAAAATCGGATGAACCGTTTGGATTTTGGAAATTCGTTGCTGGGTGGTACTTGTATAATTTACTTCAGATACTAAACTTTAAACTAATAAAGATACTGAAAAATCTGATTACACCATCAGAGTCGTTGTGCAAATAATGGTAATGTACATTTTTCTTTTTAAGGTATCATGATTCATTTGGCTACTATTAATTTCTATACGAACTGTGAAATGTCCACCATTAAGGTTTCACAAAGTCCGCCGTCTTCGGCACTCCCGTGACGTCTCCTTCATCGACACAGCGTCACCAAGGAATTCCCAGCCACTTGTTCGGCCTGGACCCTGGCTAGCGTTCGGCACCACGCGGCCGGCCTGCCGAGCGGCAAGCGTGGCTACGCCAACTCCCAACTTAGAATATTTTCTGGGCGCCACAACTTGCCCTATACCTCACAGTATGCTGTAACAGCCGGCCGTTGTGGCCGTGCGGTTCTAGGCGCTTCAGTCTGGAACCGCGTGACCGCTACCGGTGCAGGTTCGAATCCTGCCTGGGGCATGGATGTGTGTGATGTCCTTGGGTTAGTTAGGCTTAAGTAGTTCTAAGCTCTAGGGGGCTGATGACCACTGATGTTAAGTCCCATAGTGCTCAGAGCCATTTTTTGTGCTGTAACATTATACCTTAATATTAATTTCCGAGAAATTACTTGTAATGCATGCCCAGTTTATGGAACCAAAATAAATTACAGATGGTACTGAAAGTTCCTAGCAATGCGAGGGAAGAAGATTGATTATTATCATCATGTAATGAAATATTTTGTAGTTCGGATTTAACCAGTAAATGATGTGTGGCTCTGGCATACGAGTACATCGTAGTAATGATTCCTTAGCTGTCTTGGAATGTAATTCAACATGTGGGATAGATTGAGTTTTATTTCTTTTAAATGTATACAGTATTGCTCAGATACTTCAACATTTCCTTAATTTCATAGTGCCTGTTATTAGTCTTCTGATATTTTTTGGGGTGGGGGGGGGCGGTATGAAGAGAGAGAATTTCCATAAGATGTCCTCACTGGTTTTGCATTTATGATAAATTTTGTAGATATTTATTCAAAAGACAATTACGTACGTCACGCTTACAGCATGTTTGAAATTATAGCTCATACCTGACTCACAAACGGAATTGACGGAATTTTCATGAGTAGATTCACAATTCTGACGAATTAACATGATCTGGTGGTAGAGTTATCGCATTTGTTTTGAACAGCTTATCATTCATAGCTTCTATTTTTTATCTGATATTGTTGCAGAACTAATTTCGAACAGTCGTACGTAATTCTGAATGTTGCAGTGGGATGGAAACAGACAATATACAGGGAGGTTGTTATTTTCTGATACTCGATTGAAATATCAACTTAGAGCTATACCGACGTGGATATGGGTGCCACTTTTCTTCGTTTACCAGGTGGCGCACTTGTATTGCGTCCTACCGTCCAGATAATTTCCCATCGTTTCCTTAAAGCAGTTGAATGTCGTCATGGTTCCTTCGAAAAGGTCAGCTGTGACCTCATTCCATCTTCGTTAAGTCCCATTGTCCGTGTCTAATAACTATTGTCGACAGAATGTCCTTCCTTTTTCTTTGTTTCGTTTTATAAAATCGTTCTAATTTTGCATCAGTGAAATCAGTATTACTTAAGACGTTGAAAATGCTCAATTATTCGAAACTTCCTGGCAGATTAAAACTGTGTGCCGGACCGAGACTCGAACTCGGGACCTTTGCCTTTTTGCGGGCAAGTGCGCTACCAACTGAGCTACCCAAGCACGAGTCACGCCCCGTCCTCACAGCTTTACTTCTGCCACTTCCTTGTCTCCTACCTTCCAAACTTTCCAGAAGCTCTTCTGCGAACCTTGCGGAACTAGCACTCCTGAAAGAAAGGATATTGCGGAGACGTGGCTTAGCCACAGCCTGGGGGATGTTTCCAGAATGAGATTTTCACTCTGCAGCGGAGTGTGCGTTGATATGAAACTTCCTGGCAGTTGGTAGAGCACTTGCCCGCGAAAGGCAAAGGTCCCGAGTTCGAGTCTCGGTCCGGCACACAGTTTTAATTTGCCAGGAAGTTTCATATCAGCGCAACCTCCGCTGCAGAGTGAAAATCTCACTCTGTAAACATCTCCCAGGCTGTGGCTAAGCCATGTCTCCGCAATATCCTTTCTTTCAGAAGTGCTAGTTCTGCAGGGTTCGCAGGAGAGCTTCTGTAAAGTTTGGAAGATAGGAGACGAGATACTGGCAGAAGTAAAGCTGTGAGGACGGGGCGTGAGTCGTGCTTGGATAGCTCAGTTGGTAGAGTACTTGCCCACGAAATGCAAAGGTCCCGAGTTCGAGTCTCGGCCCGGCACACAGTTTTAATCTGCCCGGAAGTTTCATATTAGCGCACACTCCGCTGCAGAGTGAAAATTTCATTCTGGCTCAATTATTCCTTTGATGTAAACGTGTTGTCGTCTTGTACAAACCGATCAGTCGCCAAAATTAGGCCAAGAGACAGTTTACCAATGAAATTAAATCGATGAACTACATTCGGCTTAAGGCAAAGCCTGAGCGTTAGCAGTTCTTTTTGGGGAACGGGGGAGGAGGGGGGGATAAGGATGGGGGATTTGGAAGAATTATTTTTCTCAGCATCCATACCGCCACATTGACACATCAACAGCCTACACGAATACCAACATCTCCGTCAAATATATGACACTTCCCAACACCAATATAGCTAAGGAAATTAGTAATCTGCGTGAACTGTAAAATGCACCAGGTTTTCGTGTATACAAGAACACAGAACAGCCGGCCGCGGTGGTCTCGCGGTTCTAGGCGCGCAGTCCGGAACCGTGGGACTGCTACGGTCGCAGGTTCGAATCCTGCCTCGGGCATGGATGTGTGTGATGTCCTTAGGTTAGTTAGGTTTAAGTAGTTCTAAGTTCTAGGGGACTGATAACCACAGCAATTGAGTCCCATAGTGCTCAGAGCCATGTTTTCGAACACAGAACAGGCCATCTTAAGGGGAATTTGCGACTGGAGCCGAACTTGCCATTATCATGTAAACGAGAAAAACAAACATGACTGTTTTGTAGCACGTGGCGATACTTGTATAGAAAGATGTAATGAATCACGTAAGCAATTTGCGCACACCACAACACTATGCGGCTTTGATGTTCAGAGTAACGGTGTTCCGAAATATTGTTCACCTCATAGATAGAACAGAAGCGATGATGCACACAGAAATAAACCTGATATCTCCGTTGCTTTAGATGTCATTTATCTAGTGTTAGTGGAGAAATCACAGATTTCAAATCGCCCTACAGGTATCTAGTTTTATATTGCCAGAAATGTCGACGAATCAGTATCCTATTGGTATGGCGGACGCAGACTCCTCACTTTGAAACTATACAATATTCCGCTTTCTATTGAGCCCACATACAATAACGAATAAGTAATTTGACATCAAAAGAGAATTACCTTCAGTTAAAAATATATCATTTCAGTTCCTTTCTACAGTATTATTAATCATAATTAGGAAACATTTTATAATTAGTGAATAATTTACAGTATATTGTATGATTGACGGTAATGTGTAAAATGGTTGCTATCAACAAAAGTAGAACAACAGACCATGGGTCCAAAACCAATAAAACAATCGCTTATTTTTAAATCATAGCGTGTGCGTGATCGTAGATCACAACTGCTAGCACGTATGAAAGTACATGTAAAAGTATATTTTGAAAAGCTGTTTGCGTCACCCCTCATATCAATACGTAAACGTGCAACCGAATTATTCAGACTCGTTTGAAATCGTGTGACCGCCACGGGGCAGAATATTTCGGAAACGACCTTTCGTGCCATTTGGGCTGCTATATCCCGTTACGAAGACGCAGTTTCCGCATTAACGCATTCTCATTACACGCAAATTGAACCATTACGAGCGGGTTTTTTTGTCGTTTTTTGAGGGCCACGTGGACGCAGTAATCGCATTTTGGCACCCCCACGCTTCCATCAGCGTTAACTAAAACGAGAGGCCACTTCTATTAAGGTCAGCCGGGAGTGCACTCGTGGGCAATTGAATTAGAGAATCCCACCTAGCAGCGTGTAGCACTCGCTTTCGTATTGCTCTCGGCGACGGTAAGTCGTGGTCTCTATGCTACTAGAGAACAAAGCCGCCGTCATCCGAGGTTACTCAACTGCCACACAACACACGCACACTATTCGGAGCTGCGCCCATGACGCGTTCGCCTCCTTGTGCTCCAAATACGCATGCTAAGGCGAGGTAGCCTACAGCGAGCGCCACGTAATCAAGCACCTGTCTGTGGAGTCTTCCAGAAACCATTCTGGACTGGTGCACTTATGAGGAGTGCACGATCTCTCCCGCTCTGATGTTTGTGAATTAAGTATTAATGAGAAACGGGAAAGAAACATGAGCAGGCAACTTTGTTCTAGTTCCGGCTATGATATCACTTTACAGAAATTTAAAAGCAGCAAGCTTTGCCTGTAAGCAACAGTACAGTTGATCAATATAACGTGCCTAACACTTTCAGAGTTGCCAAATACAACATACTGCCAGTGCTGACTTCTAATCAAATAATAGCCTAAAAATTTTCCCAATTTCTTCTCGAAATTAAAGTACCGCAATATGTGATAAGTGAACTATGAATGGAACGCTCTTTTGACAAAGACGTGGTGGTTCTGACACGTACGAAAAGGCATAGCTGTCAGGCTTATAGTCAAGAAGAGATTCCCTCTTACAAGTCGGCTGTGTGGCCGAGCGGTTCTAGCCTCTTCTGTCTGGAACCGCGCGACCGCTACGGTCGCAGGTTCAAATCCTGTCTCGGGCATGGATATGTGTGATATCCTTAGGTTTAGCTAGTTCTAAGTTCTAGGGGACTGATGACCTCAGCAGTTAAGTCCCATAGTACTCAGAGCCATTAGCACTTCTCTGCTGCTAGAGGACTACGAACTGTAGCTTGTAACATGGCGGTGTGTAACATAACTATGTCGGTGCTTGAGACACAGCGTGCTGTAATCGAATTTCAAATCCGAGGGGCTCGTCCATACATGGAACCCTGTCTCCTTCAGCATGACAACACCAGACCACGCACCAGCGCTGTGACACCTGCAACAATCCGACGCCTTGTCAGCAACATTAGGGCACCTACTTACTTGCTGGCAAAATATCTGGCTGAATTACTTAGCGCCTATGTAGGTAAATGCCCTCACCATATCCGTAATTCCGTGGATTTCGTGAAACATCTCGACAACTTCAGACTGAAAGACACTGATATCCTAGTGAGCTTCGACGTGGTTTCACTGTTCACCAGGGTGCGTCTACGAGAGTCGGTCGAGCTTATTGGGCAGAAATTTGACGAGAAGACCACCGAACTCTTTAGGCATGTGTTGACCTCAACGTATAATCTGTTTAATGGGGAATACTATGAGCAAACGGATGGAGTCGCAATGGGCAGCCCACTCTCGCTGGTGGTCGCGAATTTGTACATGGAGTACTTCGAGGAGGAAGCCTTGGTGTCATCCAATTGGAAACCTACTTGTTTCTTCCGTTATGTCGATGACACGTTCGTCATCTGGCTCCATGGTAGGGACAAGTTCCTGGATTTCCTTATACATCTAAACTCCATACATCCAAACATCAAATTCACTATGGAGACCGAAGCAGAAGGAAGATTACCATTCCTGGACGTCGTGGTCAAGAGAAGAACTGATGGTACACTGAGCCACGGTGTGTACAGGAAGGAAACGCCCATTGACCTGTACCTGCATGCAGACAGCTGCCACCACCCCTCCCAGAGGAATGGAGTACTAAAAACACTAGTACACAGGGCGCGCAGCATCTCAGACGCAGAGAATCTGCCCCAGGAATTGGGACACCTCAAAACCGTGCTCCGAAAAAACGGGTACTCGGAATGGCGGATAAGACGCGCTCTCCGTCCCACCACCACAGCACAAGCTGTGGAGAGGGATGAAGTCACGGAAGAAGAGGTAGCCACTGCCTTTATTCCGTACAATGGCGCACTATCGGGGAAAATCGGCCGTATATTAAAGAAACACCGAGTTAAAACCGTCTTTTGCCCGCCCAATAAAACACGGGCATTACTGGGAAGTGTGAAACATGACCTCGGTTTGAGGAAGGCCGGCATATACCAAATTCCCCGTGAGTGTGGGAAGACTTATATCGGACAAACAGTACGCACCATCGAAGATCGTTGCCGAGAACATCAAAGGCACACTCGACTGAAATATCCAAATAAGTCGGCGGTAGCAGAGCACTGTTTGTCCGAGAAACACGAGATGGATTATGAACGTACCAAGATCCTGGCTCAGACCTCTAAATATTGGGACAGCGTTATAAGAGAGGCTATCGAAATTCGCACCAGGGAAGATCTTATCAAGCGAGATTGCGGCTGCAATCTCAGCAAGGCTTGGGACCTGGCACTGAATGTAATTAAGAAGACTCTCAGCAAGAAGTACGAACTGCCGACCAGGGCGGACGTAGCAAGCACATCGACGCTACGACAGGTTCCGACGCCCGCGTCTTCGCGGCCGCGGGCGCGCGGGCGCGGACGGTGAAGAGAGCGGCCCGCGGGGGGAGGGGATTTAAATCGGCCGCCCGTCCTCAGCTCAGTTCGTCAGCGCACCTGATGATGGCGACATGTCTGACCGCCGAAATATCGTGCCCTTTGGACACTATGAACCGGCAGTATACCCGTGGACTGTCCGAGCAAAGAAAATGTTAAATTTTCTTTAATCTATTGAGAAGGATTATGAACAAAATTTTCTAGCATAAAAGTACTACCATCTAGATGAGACGGGATTAAAAACTGCACAAGGTAAAGTTCCTTATGTTATTGGGCAGAAGGGTAAGTGACAAATTGCTGCCCTTACCTCTGCTGAGCGAGTTACAACAATTATGATGATTGCCTGTACGAGTGCATCTGGTGGTTACGTCCCTTCTTTGGCCATATTTTCTCGTAAGAATATGAACATTCAACTAATGAGAGGGGCTCCTCCAGGGACAGTTGGTGTTGTTCATCCGTCAGTCTGGGTAGAGACCAACATCTTGTGTGCGTGGTCCAACCACTTCGTATAAAATGTGAAGTCCTGAAAGGAATCTCCAGTTTTCTCACCCAGAATGTGAGTAAAGTCGATCTCATTGCTAGTTTAAGAAGTAGTCACGTAATTATTGTAGCACTTCCCCCACATTGCACACACAGAACTTTAGCTCCTAGACAAGATTTTCATGAGACCTTTAAAAGTTTACTACAGTGAAAAGGTAAGGAAGTAGTTTCGTTATTCAAATAGACCACTAACCATCTTAGAAATGATGAAATTGTTTGAAAATGCATGTCTGAAAGTATAAACAGACGAAATTTCAGGCAATTTTTTCAGAGTCACAGGTGTCTACCCTCTTAACAAAAATATCTTTAATAAAGCTGACTACTTGGAGTCCACGAATGAAGGAACAAGAATTTATAAAAACTCGCTGTCAATACGGCAGCAAAACGACCAAGATCAACCTTTTGAAGACCCTCATCCACTGCTGGTGGTCTTACACCGGGAACATCAGACGTGTCAGCCACTTTAACGCAGGAGCCTCAGCCAAACAGATCTATCTTATCGGCTGTTAGTCCTTCCGAAGCTGCTTCTTTTCCCGTGGAATAATAATGAAAGGCAACAAAGGACATAAAGCCGTAGGATAACGCTGATAACTGGTAATCCTTACAAAACAGCGTTACAAAAATGTTCTAAACCTACTAAAGAAAAAACTTCTACTCTTCCTTCCAAAGGAAATGCTGCGACAAACAAACTGAAGTTTGGAAAGGAGGGTGAAATCTCACATACGAAGCTGAAGGCTGAGAAAAGTTGAAGTAAAGGGAAAAGCAGAAACGGAAATGGACAAAACAGCAAGAAAATAGTTGAGATGAGCCATAGATTGATGAACCGGCCTTCCCACTCATTGACGATGACCTCAGCGTTTTAGATTTACCCGCTGTAAAATACGAGCCAGACACTGAAGATGCATAATATATTTTTTTTAACGTGCAAGAAGAGCTATGGGTTACGTGCATCAAGTGTAACATGTAGATATACAACTAATGTGCAGGAGCTGACAAAGACATTTTTATTTGCATCTTTTATCGATGGATTGGAATGTTTTACATTAATTCAACACATTTTTTGATGAACGACTGTGATTTAAAAATAGAAATATGTACATCCTTTTTCAGTTACTTTATAAAGTATTTGTAATATTGTATTCTTCAAATAAATTGTTTTTCCTTCGTCTTACTGACATTTTGTCAATTGTATTTCAATATTTTTAAGACCAGTCCAAAGTTTGACCACACCTCAAAATTGTGTCAACTTGCCAGTACTTTTTTAAATGCAAAATAAGAAAAATTAATGCGTGTGGGTTACATTTCATCACAATGGTTTAAAGCACGACACTTCAAAGTGTTACTTACTGTAACATTTTTAAATTTATTTGGAACAGATCTTATGTTTTATCTTAAAAAGTAAATGCTAATCCAAATTTAGACTTCCTCTGCGTGTTAGTATTTATCCTTATCACCTGATATTCATGTTATTAAAGTTGTTTAATATTATAAAAAATATTACTTAACTGCTACCATGTAGCTGCACATGCATCCACCATACCACTCACACATCAGCAGAACAACACAATCAATTGCGTAGGTAAAATGGACCATAAAGTGAAAATGTAGGGTTACCATTTTGCGATCACATTGGTTCATTACACATTGTCTTGCTGAAGGTCGCCTGCTGCATGTTACAGTAAACAAAGCAAATGGCTCTGAGCACTATGGGACTTAACATATGAGGTCATCAGTCCCCTAGAACTTAGAACTACTTAAACCTAACTAACCTCAGGACATCACACACTTACATGCCCGAGGCGGGATTTGAACTTGCGACCGTAGCGGTCGCGTGGTTCCAGACTGAAGCGTCTAGAACCGCTCGGGCACAACGGCCGGCTACAGTAAACAAACACATGCCTTTGATCGGATATCTACCACATGCCTTTGATCGGATATCTACATCTTCGTAATTACTCTACAATTCCATACGACCATCCAATGACGATACTTTTCTGTAGACAATAGCACGTCAGCGAATAATTTTCTTGACCTGCTGATCCTGTCAAGTAAGTCGTTGTCTACTGTGCTGTCACAAGATGTCACTCACATGTGGATTCCTGAAATTACTTGTGGACAGAGTCGACGCTGCGGCAGGGTGACTAAATGAGGTCGCTGTCGGCGAGGGTACGCTGACACCAGAGCTGGCGTGAGTCGGCGTGCGAGACCATCTGGACACATCGGGCAGAACTGGTGGCGCCGGCGAGCGAGAAACATGAGAGGGAACCCTCAAGAGCTACCGAGCAGACGAACGGAACGGACTGCACCGAACGCTGGCTGACCTGTGGTCTAATCCGCAGCCAATAAGAAGAGTGTACCATCCACATAATTACCATACCTGCAGCTGTTTGCTGCAGAGCAGTCGGTACCTGGAGGTTCCTGGAAAGCATGAATCGGGGCAGCACCTTGAGCTGTGTGAGTAGTGTTGTCATACAGTGTATTCCTCATTTCTGGTGCAAGTTATTAACTCTCTCCCTTATACAATCAACATCTTGCTTGTAGGAGTGAGCAGACAGTGTTATTTTTGGTGTTACATAGATTCTAAGTCTGTGCAAGTCTAACTGCATATTTTTGCTTGTCCGTTAAGCGTACTGTAATAGATTACCCAAAATTTTGAATTATCATGTAATCAATTTCCCTAATTATGCAGTCGTACTCAATGAACGACCGGGCTATGTTTTATTCTTTTTTTAGGGGGGGGGGGGTGTGTCATCAGTCTAGTGACTGATTTTGATGGGTCCCGCCACGAATTCCTGTCTTGTGCCAACGTCTTCATCTCAAAGTAGCACTTGCAACTTACGTCCTCAATTATTTGCTGGATGAATTTCAATCCCTGTCTTCCTCTACCGTTTTTGCCCTCTACAGTTCCCTCTAGTATTATGGAAGTCATTCCCTCATAACTTAACAGATGTCCTATCATCCCGTCCCTTCTCCTTGTCAGTGTTCTCCACATATTCCTTTCCTCTCCGATTCTGCACGCAACCTCCTCATTCCTTGTCTTATCAGTCCACCTAATTTTCAACTTTCGTCTGTAGCACCACATCTCAAATGGTTCGACTCTCTTCTGTTCCGGTTTTCCCACAATGTTTCACTACCATACAATGCTGTACACCAGACGTACATCCTCAGAAATTTATTCCTCAAATTAAGGCCCATATTTGATATTAGTAGACTTCTCTTGACTAGGAATGCCATTTTTGCCATTTATAGTCTGCTTTTGATATCCTCCTTGCTCCGCCCATCATTGGTTATTTTATTGCCGAGGCAGCTGAATTCCTTAACTTCATCTACTTCGTGGCTATCAATCCTGGTTTTAAGTTTCTTGCTGTTCCCATTTCTGCTACTTCTCATTACTGTCGTCCTTCTTCGATTTACTCTCAATCCATTCTCTGTGCTCATCAGACTGTTCATTCCGTTCAGCAGATCATGTAATTCTTCTTCACTTTCACTCCGGATAGCAATGTCATCAGAAAATCGTACCACTGATATCGTTTCACCAGGACTTTTAATTCCTCTTGGAATCTTTCGTTTTATTTCCATCATTGCTTCCTCGATGTACAGATTGAACAGTAGGGCCGAAAGACTACAACCCTTTCTTACACCCTTTTCAATGCGAGCACTTCATTCTTGGTCGTCCAATCTTATTATTTTCTCTTGGCTCTTGTACATAATGTATATCACCCGTTTCTACCTATAACTTACCCCTATTTTTCTCAGAATTTCGAATATCTTGCACCATTTTACATTGTCGAAGACTTTCTCCAGGTCGGCAAATTATATGTACGTGTCTTGAGTTTTCTTTAGTCTTGCTTCCATTATCAACCGCAACGTCAGAAGTGCCTCTTTAGTGCCTTTACCTTTTCTAAAGCCAAACTGATTGTCATCGAACATATCCTCAGTTTTATTTTCCATTATTCTGTATATTATTCTTGTCAGCAAGCAGTAAGCTTCATGTGCGATGGTTCTCGCTCTCCACAGCTCTTGCACTCTTCGGAATTTTGTCAGATGCTATGTCGCCAGACTCATACATTCTACACACCAACGTGAATAGTCGTTTTGTTGCCATTTCCCCAAAAGATTTTAGAAATGCTGATGGAATGTTCTCTATCTCTTCTGCCTTACTTGATCTTAAGTTCTCCAAAGCTCTTTTACATTCTGATTCTGAATCTATCTCTTCTAAATCGACTCCTGTTTCCTCTTCTATCCCATCATACAAATCCTCCCACTCATAGAGGCTTTCAAAGTATTCTTTCCACCTATCCGCTCTCTCCTCTGCAGTTAATAGTGGAATTGTCGTTGCACTCTTAATGTTACCACCCTTGGCCGGCCGCGGTGGTCTCGCGGTTCTAGGCGCGCAGTCCGGAACCGCGCGACTGCTACGGTCGCAGGTTCGAATCCTGCCTCGGGCATGGATGTGTGTGATGTCCTTAGGTTAGTTAGGTTTAAGTAGTTCTACGTTCTAGGGGACTGATGACCACAGCAGTTGAGTCCCATAGTGCTCAGAGCCATTTGAACCATTTGTTACCACCCTTGCTTGTAATGTCACCGAATATTGTTTTGACTTTGCTGAATGTTGAGTCCGTTCTTCAGATGACCATTTCTTTTTCGGGTTCTCTTCCCTGCATTTCCTGTTTATTTCACTCTTCAGCGACTTGCACCTCTATGTTCCTGAGTTTTCTGGAACATTTTTGTACTTTCTCCTTTCATCCATCAAATGAAGTACATCTTCTGTTACCCATGGTTTCTTCGCAGTTACCTGCTTTGTACCTATGTTTTTCTTTCCAACTTCTGTGATGGATCTTTTTAGAGATGTTCATTCCTCTTCAACTGTACTGCCTTTTGAGCTATTCTTTATTGCTGTATCTATAGCCTTAGAGAATTTCAAGCGTATCTCGTAATTTCTTAGTACATATGTATCCCATTTCTTTGCGTATTGATTCTTCCTGACTGATGGCTTAATCTTCAGGCTACTCTTCAACACTACTATATTGTGATATGAGTCTATATCTGCTCCTGGGTACGCCTTACAATAGAGTATCTAATTTCGGCATCTAACTGAAATCGTCCAGTATCACCCGGCCTTTTCGAAGTATACCTCTTCCTCTTGTGATTCTTGAACAGAGTATTCTCTATTACTAGATGAAACTCGTTAGAGAACTCAGTTAGACTTTCTCCTCTCTCATTCCTTGTTCCAAGCCCATATTCTCCTGCAACCTTTTCTTTTACTCCTTCCCCTACAACTGCATTCCAGTCTCCCATGACTATTAGATTTTCATCTCCCTTTATGTACTGTATTACCCTCTCAATATCCTGATATACTTTGTCTGTCTCTTCATCTTCAGCTTGCGACTTTGGCATGTATATCTGAACTATCGTTGTCGGTGTTGGTTTGCTGTCGATTCTGATAAGAACAACCCTATCACTGAACTGTTCATAGTAAAACACTCTTTTCCCTACCTTCCTATTCACAACGAATCCTACTCCCGTTATACCATTTTCTGCTGCTGTTGATATTAGCCCATACACGTCTGACCAGGAATCCTTGTGTTCTTTCCATATCACTTCACTGAGCCCTACTATATCTAGGCTGAGCCTTTACAATTCCCTTTTCAGATTTTCTAGTTTTTCTACCACGTTCAAGCTTTTGACATTCCACTCCCCGATTCGTATAACGTTATCCTTTCGTTGATTATTCAATCTTTTTTTCATGGTCACCCCCTTGGCAGACTCCTCCCGTAGCTCCGAAAGGGAGACTATTGCGGAATCTTTTGCCAATGGAGAGATCATCATGAAACTTTACAATTACACGCCACATGTCCTGTGGATACACGTTACGTGTCTTTAATGCGGTGGTTTCCATTGCATTCTGCACCCTCATGCCGTTGATCATTGCTCATTCTTCCGCCTTTAGTGGCAGTTTCCCACCTCTAGGACAAGAGAGTGTCCTGAACCTCTGTTCGCTCCTCCGCCCTCTTTGACAAGGCCGTTGGCAGAACGAGAGTGACTTCTTATGCCGGAAGTCTTCGGTCACCATTGCTGATTATTAATGCGAACTGAAGCCGTGTCGGGATTCGAAACCGGAACCGAGGACGTTTTCATTACTAATCAAAGACGCTACTCCTAGACCACGGGTTGTTTCGGGTTATGTTATTACACCTTTTGTCAGGTTCTGTAAGCAAATCCTTTGCTTATTTTGCTGCCTTAGATCTAGTGTTGTTGTAATTACTGCTATGGTTTCGTTTACAATAAGTGAATTATGAGCCTTGCCTATTCTTTTTAGTGTTGTTATCACAGCGCACGTTCTAAGTAGACGGTCTAACGCAACTCTAGGAATTTACTTGGAAACTTTCTTTCATACTCTTGCACTTTTGCATGGTAATTAAATTTCTTAGGTCTTGTTACATGTCAGATTTCTTGTCATTGAGTCATTTGGCAGACACTGTGGGTGTGATTATTGGCCGGCCGAAGTGGCCGAGCGGTTCTAGGCGCTACAGTCTGGAACCGCGCGACCGCTATGGTCGCAGGTTCGAATCCTGCCTCGGGCATGGATGTGTGTGATGTCCTTAGGTTAGTTAGGTTTAAGTAGTTCTAAGTTCTAGGGGACTGATGATCTCAGAAGTTAAGTCCCATAGTGCTCAGAGCCATTTGAACCATTTTGTTGTTAAATAAAATATTTAAAATCATGAACACTAACATGTGTATAAAAACATTAGGAGTCCATATTATACTTCCTAGGTCGATGGTGTTGTCCCTTCTCTGGATCATTCGCCGTCCACTATATCGTACTGATTTCAATTAGTCAAATATTCATCGAGACACATATTCTGTATCGTTCGCTGGTAAGAGGTGGCGGCATACATACCTTGCAGCCCATGAGCCAAGTCATCCCGCATAAACATGGTTCACACAGCAGTACTTCCAACTGCCTACGCTGCCCTGTTATTGAGTGGACTGCAGCAATATTTGTCGTACTCTGACCCTGTCGACTGGCACTAAAGTGCACAGTGGCGCGCACCACTGCGAGCGACCTGTTTCCATATACAGAGCTTTCAAAATCGGTCTTATGGCACCCATCATAATCTCTGAACGCTGTAATGTGAGGTGAACAGAGCTACACATATGAGGTGGTTCCTTCTCTACCTCACATATCCAGCTGTTGACGTGCCTCAGTCAAAAAACTCAATATATGCACCCAAAAACCAGTAGTTCGTACCTCATGTCTACCTGATATTACATATACCTTAAGCCGCGACGGCTCTAATCTTGGCGATATGGCATTCCACAGGCGCCACCAACTACTTAGGTCGCCGATATCGATTTGACAGTGTGACGGGAGCTAAGGCCTTTGGTCAAGTTGCGTGTGTTTTTGGCTTGGAGGGGGCTGTACACCAACTGGCCGGAGGGCACGTGGGTTGCAAGTTGTTTCTTTTGGGGGACTCCGGACGCCCGGCGAAGCCGCGAAAGGTTCAATCGGTCGGGGGCAAGCCTGGCCGGCTCGCTTAAGGATTGGTAGTAGTGGGCTGTGCGAAAACCTACGGACGACGTGTGCAACCTAGTTCCTGGCTTCCTCTGCAAGCTTAAATGTGACGGTACCTCGACGATCGCCTGTGTCAGTAACAGCATGGCTGGAGTCCTACAAGCCACGGCTCCTTCGCACCTGAGTGTTCAGTGTTTTTTTCTTTTCTTATTTTTGAGTACTTGGCCACGACTGTGTTAAGGAATTGGACCTGTTATATTAATGCGCCTACGAGTGATTGAGTGCATGATCATCAGTCAGTGTTACTAATTGGAATTTGTGTTCCAGGTCATATGTCTTGGAAGTCCCGTAACTCCACCCGAACAGGCCACGAAGGCCCGAAGGTACCGACTGGCCGCCGTCTCATCTTCAGCCACAGGCGTTACTGGATGCGGATATGGAGGGGCATGTGGTCAGCACATCGCTCTCCCGGCCTTATGCCAGTTTCCGAGACCGGAGCCGCTACTTCTCTATCAAGTAGCTCCTCAGTTTGCCTCATCTTGCCAACAGCGCTCGGCAGACCGGATGGTCACCCATCCAAGTGCTAGCCCAGCCCGATAGCGCTTAACTTCGGTGAGCTGGCGGGAACCGGTGTTACCACTGCGGCAAGGCCGTTGTCAAAGCCCCATGAAGGGAATCAGTTTTAACATGATCTGTGTGGGAGGCAAAGCAGTTTTGGTACATGTGTACAGCTGAGTGACCACCGGCAGGCGCTGATATTTTCACTTCTGAATAATAGTAATTTTAAGGAGTGTTAAATTTAACCTGCATCGGCGTTCGCTTGTGCCGTTAGTTCATATTTTCTGCTCCTTGGCCATTATGTTGTGAAGACTTATTTGTGCAGATTAATGTTTCCTTTTGATGTGTGCTGACAGGGTAGCTTTGGCGGCAAACGACGCGTTCCTGTTCCCTGGAATCGCAGCAGAGGTGTGTTTACCTTCTGCCGCGGCGGCGCTTCCGTGGTCGCAGGTCATATGGGTTTACCGGCGGTCTACCGCTCCTACCAGTCGCGTCTTGTTGGCTCAAGTTAAGGAAAGTTGATCGTTTGGTGCGCACCACGGCAGAGTGTCGCCTTTTAAGCAGGAACCGGTAGTTCTCTCTATTTGGTTAATTTAGTGAGCTCAGGAGGTTAAGGCGTGTTTGCCAAGCCCGTTGTTCCTCCTCATTATACCTCTGCAACTACTCGTTTAAACCGTGCACTCTTACCACTAGTTCTCGTTGCGTTAAGTGAAACACATGTTACTTATCAGTACAAATTGCAACCTTACCTTGAGCCACACTCATCAGCTAACTCCACTTGTTGTGAAATTTGGCTGCTCATTGCTTGTTGTCTATGATAGCAGTCTGTTGTAGTTCTCAGCTTACTTTGAATTTTGAGAAATTGCATATTTAGTAAATGTTGTGTCAGCTTTTCTGCTGGTGCTGGTACCACTGCACGTACTCCCAACTTATCTAGAATTTTTGGAAACTGTATATTTAAAAAAGGTCTTTTTATGTTGGTTTGAATGTACTGGATGGGATTTATATTTAAATTTTATACCTTCCAGGTTTTTCTGTTTTGAGGGCATGTTTATTTTATTGCTTAAGGGACTTCTTTTTATTAAGTGTTATACACTGCTCAGCGGTCTTCCAACAACCACAATCAGTGGCGTGACTCGTGATGCTTCCTGTATTGGGATGAATGTTATCCATTTGTGTAACGGTTACCAAAGCTTGCAAATTGTTAGTACATTTAATGGCTGTCATTATAATTCATTTGGTTGATAAAGCGTTTTGATGAACCTGCTTGCAGCCACGTCCAGTTGGTGTGACCCGTTCTTGTTTTTGGGAATTGTGTGTTTCCGATTTCATACCCTATTCGTAATGGTACAATTGTTAAAATTTGTTTTTAATGAATTGAGCCTGCTCAAGTTTTGATTGTAAGAACTCTGACTCTTTTAATAAAATTTTAAATTGTAATGGTAATATTGTTGTTAACTAATAAAATATATGATATGAAACAAAAAATGAGGAAATATGTGGCTCCACCTTCCTTGTATTTTCCTTGAAGATATCCCAACCCTTGTGGTGGGGTATCATCCCTGTTTATATTATTAAAAGTATATCTACCTGGATATCTTCAATCGTTTATCAGTGTATTATTTCAACATTTACTTACGTAAAACATGTGATTGATGTAAGCCTAACAAACACACAACTCTGACCGAACCAAAATTTTGCTCTTCTGTCGCTTCTTTCATTCACTGTCACTGAATTCAACCTAAACTGTTAGTTAGGAATACCTTTGCCACTGTCGGCAACATAATCATTACATTTCATGTTTTCAATAAGTCACCTGATTACATAAACGAGAACAAAGTTTAAGGTTTATAAACTTGACAATACACCATTCATGAAGTACTCGAAATATTTCATCTAACATATTTGTTCATCTACACATCCAAAGCTGTCCACAAAGCCTGAAGGTTTACTCCGAAATATTGTGTCTGTTTTGCTATATGCACTTTGTACTTTGAAAGGGCTATATTGTTTTTGCACCTATCAGTTTCTAGAAATCAAGTAGTGCTTTTATGGTTTTCGCGCCTGTTACTTTCTGGACATCATCTTTGTTTACGAAATGTAGCAGTTTATATCTGCCGTATGACGACAGAGAAAGAAGCCTGCGACCCCTGTAGATATTCTGATATAGTTGTTTTATTTGCACATTTACAATCAAGTTTTAGCGAAAGACCTCCACAGAGCCATGTCCTGAAATAGTGTTTTGTTTGTCTACTAAACTGTGTCACAACTTACCGTAGTCATAGCACAACATACATATATCTTATTAATGCAAATAAATCTACCTGATGATAGAATTTTACACCTTTGAAACTCTTTGTGAAATAAAATTAAATTAAACAGTGCCTGGTAACAGTAAATAAACGCGGATGTGTAGCTACCTTTTAACACGCCGGCCTGTCGTATTGCTACTTATTCTTGTAAAGTCTGACTGGTGTCTCTGCGAAGCGATAAATGAATGGTACTTAGGAATTACACACTATGTGAAATATTTATTGTAAATTTGTTACAGAGAAATGAACGCTTCATTAGACCATGAAAAATTTCGACCATGGGCTGTTTGCGCAATTATTCTTCGTACCATTAGCTAAATTCAACTATTGCAACATTAACGTCATTCTATAAGATAAGTGTTTATATAATCTCAGATACAACCGTTATCCGTGGCAGTCAGCACGAAAGGCCTATGGAGAATTTGCTCAGGGTGCAGCAGCATATAATACCAGTAAGGCATTCTCTGTTTAGTGTAGAACTACTCGTTAATTAGTATTGTAACTTGCGAAAGATGTTTAACTTATCATGCTGAATAATAATGGACTGTATATGCTATGAGAAAAGATATACACGTTACCAATTCATCTGAGCACAGGATATTCACAGTCTCTTAAAGATAACTGTAACTTTTCATGTTTCTATGTTACTCAACCACAAAGCTAAACAAATTGATTTCGACCAAAATAAAAAATTGACCACGTATATCTGATTTTTTTTGTGCATAAAATAGCAATGGCAAAAGAGGCGTTTTATAAGAAAAGGAGAATCTTCTGCAGCGGTCTGGACAGAGAACTCAGAAAGAGGCTCATAAAATGTCTTGTATGGAGTGTTCTTCTATATGGCGCTGAAACATGGACTATGAGGAAAAAAGACAGAGAAAGGCTGGAGGCTTTTGAGATCTGGACATGGCGGAAGATGGAAAGAATAAGTTGGATGGACAGAGTAAGAAATGAAGAGGTACTGAGAAGAGTGGGAGAGAAAAGACAGTTACTAGATGTAATAAAGAGTAGAAAAAGAAATTGGATTTGGCATATATTAAGAAAGAATGACGGACTGATAAAAACAGTTTTAGAAGGTTATGTAGAAGGGAAAAGGAAGCGAGGAAGGAAGAGATTCCAGATACTAGATGACATGATGGACGGTACAACATACAGCAGCCTTAAGAAGGAAGCAATGGATCGCAGAAAATGGAGAGGCAAAGGACCTGCTAATACAGCAGATAACTGATGATGATGATGATGATATCTGATTTTGGTTTCAGTCTAACAAATATATAATATACAACTATAGAACAGGCTAATTGGAAGTGGAGCTGGTTTATTTGTCGCAGTAGACAAAGAATTCTAATCCATATGTCTTCAAACTGAAGCTGTATGCGAGATTTCGAGGACAAACATATAATTGTGTCAATCTATTGACAACCAGACTTATTTCCAAATGTAACCGAAAACTTCAGAGGAAACGACATCTCGTTAACACATATATTCTCCAATCACAGTGTCAATCATTGAACGACACTTTAATCGACTAGTAATCCATGAGGATAATTGTGGTTTTACGAATGGTGAGGGTGACAAGACACCAAGCTAAACAGTACCAAAGATGTTCTCTGAAAAGTACTTACAACATATACTTCAAAAGCCCACTCATTGACGAAGGGTATTAGATCTAGGCAGGTAATAAACCAGATTTCTTTGAGGATTTTCACTTCGAAACTGGTATCAGTAACCATGAAGCTGTTGTATCAACCAAATTACCAAAGTACAAAAGGTAACTAAAACAAGAAAGATTTACGCGTTCAATAAACCAGGCAGACAGAGACTAGTGTCATATCTCAAGGAGGGGCTAAAAATATCGAAGACTGGGCAGGAGCATGTAGAGGAACCGTGGCTCAAGTTTATAAGTTTTGAAGAACAGATGAGGAAAAGCAGTCCACATATCCACCACCAGTTCGCGGTGGGAGGTAAAGTCAGTGATATAATGTCTCCGCAGTAAACTTCTATACAAACAGCGACTGCTGCGCGATAGGAGTAGAACAAAACGTAGAGCTATAGATATGAGATACTGAACGAAATACGTTTAGCTAAGAAGAGCGAAGCGTGACCCCTTCAGTGACCAACGTTGCAAAATCTTATCGAAAGACCTCTCAAAAAACGAAAATAAATTCTATTATGTTAAGTCTGCCAGTGTCACCAAAGCGAATGCCCGGATTCTCGCGAATGGTTCATGAGCAGAACGAAAAATCAGAGATGTTAAATTCTATTTTCAAACGCTATAGTACAAAAGGAAGACCCATAAGTACTATCAGTTTATTTCTCACATCACTACAAATATGATACATATAGATATTAGTGTAGAGAAACAGCTGAAACCGCTAAAACGGAAAAAAGCTCCAGGGTTCGACGGAATCCCTATCCGATTCAATACACAATTTGCAGCTGTACTAATACTGGTTTTAGCCGTATCCCGGATCTCTTAAACAAAAATCTGTACCCAGTAGTTGGAAGAACGCAAATGTCACTCGTGTCTACAAAAAGGGCATCAGAAGTGCTCCACGGAACTATCGTCCACTCTCATTGACGTCTATTTTTTGCTGAATCCGAGAAAAGATCCTGAGCTCAAATGTAATGTCGTAACTGGAACACAATGATCTCCCCCCATACCAATCCGCTTCGCTTCCGAAAGAATCGGTCATGGGAAACCCAACGGACGCTTTTTTCACATACATTCTAAAAGAAAGTCGTCAGTCTTATAAGGTAGATCCAGTGTTTCTTCCGTTTGACTCCGTATCACACCATCCCCGAAAATTCGGTTGTATGGACGATGGAACAAAGGTACGCAGCAAGTAGTCTTGGACGCACAGACGTCGACTAGATCTAGAAATAACTTCAGAACCTCTAATGGGTGTGTATTGGAACTCTTGGTGTTCACGTATCATATTGGACTTGGAATACACTATTAATATTAACCTGAGACAGTCTGTAGATGATACAACTATCTATAATGAAGTACTATAAGAAAAAAGTCTGCAATCCGGTTAGATCACAACATGTTTTCAGAGTGGTGCAATGATTCGGATCTTGGTTTATGTTTTTTGTATCGTAAAATTGTGCACTTCACAACACACACAAAACGCAGTATCCTATGACTAAAACGTCAGTGGGTAACAACTCCAGGCAGTCAGCTTAACAGGGATCCGATATTTCCGTAGCATCTTTGTAAGTATATCTTTCCCTGACTTATCACTGTTTAATTCAACATTTGTATCAGGTACATTTTTGTGTATCACACGCCCACCCTTGGAGGAGGATTTTGTCCTGGACATTTGAGTTTATTTTACGACCCGCCAGGATAGCCGAGAGCAGTAACGCTCTGCTGCTTCCTGGACTCGGGAAGGCGCGCCGACCCCAGATCGAAACCGCCCGGCGAATCAACAGCGAGGGCCGGTATGCCGGCTAGCCTGGATGTAGTTTTTAGGCGGTTTTCCACATCCTGCTAGGTGTATACTGGGCTGGTCCCCACATTCCGACTCAGTTGCACGACTCACAGACTTTGCAGACGTTCGCACTATTCCATGGCTTACACTAGACACAGGCAACTGGGATACACTACTTACATTCCGGGGAGTTCGGGGAGGCGGCAGTAAGGCATTCCGGCCGCCGTCTGCAACTAACACTGCCAAATTCATCATAGACGCAGGGCAAAGCTCCCAAGAAAGAAAAAAATGTGAGTTTGTTTTAAGTAGGTTAACGATTGTTATTTAATAATATGCTGTCATTTTTATTTTATAATCTTATAAATTTATTGTCAGTTTAGTTATTGGTATCAGCAGCCTCCTTCCTTTCCAAATGTCAAGTCTCAGTATAGCTCCTTGCATTAGACCAGAACATGGTGACACAGTATTAAGTAGGAGTTCTGTAACACCCCTACGGTCACTTATCTGGTTTTGGCATGTGTTCATCCCAGCTAATTGACTAACAGATCAACAGACAGTGCAAAACTGCCGCAATATCGGATAATGTAAAGAAAGTAATAAGGCCCTGTGACTCCTGATTGAACTGCGGTGGCAGTGTTGACATTAACTGATTCATAGTTGATCACTTTTAATTAAAAAGGGGTGCACATTGATGTTATATTCAACTATTGATTATCAGATGCAAATGTTGAATTAAAATTAATTAAGAAAGTGACTTGGGATTTCAACTACTTGATTGCAAACAGATGCAGTCGATTAGCACAAATTTTAACTCCCGACCTTGTAACACTCCCTTATTATTTTGGTGTATCCGCTCGTTCGCGGATCTGAATAGCAGCCCAAATTAAGTAATTAATTAATGTGACCGTGTACCTAATGGGGCTGGCAATCGGATTGGACTGCTTGGGAGTTGTTACATTCCATTCTGTCCTTCTCAAATGCTGCAATAATGAAATGTCTGGTGGCAAGAGAACAACAACAAAGCTTCACTAATCAAGACCTATATTCTCATCAAAAACACAAAAATAAGGAGACAGCCACTGCCTTCGTCAATACACTGTTAATAACGGCTAATCTCAGCACAGGCTTCCTCGCTATTCATAGTCGTCACACGCAAAATACAATCACTGTAATCCAACACTGTAATCCAAATAATGCCGGCGCGGTAGACGCGGAATCTCAATAACGGCACATAAATATCACTGAATCACTCTGCTAATTAAACTTCTTCACTTTCCCGTATAATACTAACACAAAGGGGTTAAACTGCGGCGATGGCCACTCCCTTTGTCGGTAATTTGCATTATTTCAACTGCTGGCTTCTGCACAGCTCCCTGCCCGCCTCGCGGGAAACTCCAACACACACTGACTAGAACTCAACTCTCGCTCTCGCGACCCGACACACTATCGATAGTTGCCCTGTCGACCTGTGCTGATGCAAACTAAGTAGTAAGGGCCTGCGGACCCCTTACATCCCCGCCCTCGAAAACTTCTTTAGAGCCGCAGGCGAAAAAGAATCGGCAAGAGAAATTAAACATTGCTACATTTGAACAAAACATACAATACAAATAATTAATGAAATTACAATTTTATCAAATAATCCCTCGACTCCGGTAGTGGGCTGCCTCCACAATAAATTTTACAAAGGGTTATTACGTTACATAAATATGGTATTGTCCAAATTATAATTTTTTTATCAAGCGGCAATAGTCCTCTATAGTCCAAGATTGAATGAAACATACAACATACACTCAAAAATTATTACCTAAACACATGACATATGAATTACTATACTACAGATTAGTTACTACAGGTTTTATACTCATTCTTAGATAATCTTCGACATGAAATATGCAATTTTAATTGTAATACATCACAAAACACAATGTAAATAAACCTTTCCCTCTTTCAAATCTCCATTTTACAGGTAAATGTTCTAACCATGTCCTACCCCACTACTTCAAGGAGCTTGAACACTCTCAGTTCAGACATTGGCCCTAATCGAGTTCCTCTTCCTCGTCTGGGTTATTTCTGCTCTCGTGTGAGTAGTACCTTTTTTATGTTTTCCACATGCTCCTTACCATGCACTCTCTTTGTCCGTGCATATTCCAACTCCACGGTGTTAGGATGACCAATTTTTATAATCCTGTACGGTCCCTTATAAATGTGGTTAAACTTATGTATTTCAGAGTTTATTTTCTTTGATCTAGCATGAACCTTTACTAATACCAGGTCTCCCACTCGGTAAGTTATCGGTTTCACTAGCTTGTCGTGTCTTTCCTGTCTTTTCCTAGCCTTCTCCTTCATACTTAATTCCACCAGCTCCAATTTCCTTTCCCAGGTCAATGAACTTCCTGGTGGGTAGACTACCAACTCACGAAAAATACTATCGGGTTCTTGATTGAGCAATACTTCACATGGGGCAAACCCTGTAGAATCATGTGGGAGGTGATTCCTAACCCGCTCAAATTCTTCCAGATATTCTTCCCATGAACCATGCTTCCTATGACAGTAGGTTCTACATAAACGGTTCAATTCCTTCATTGTTCGTTCCGCTGGGTTAGAAGCTGGCCTATACCTAGAAATGGCAATTTGCTCTATTCCGTGCTCACTTAGCATCTCTGTCCATTCCTTTGACCTGAACTGTGACCCATTATCACTCAAAATTCGCTTAGGAATACACACCTTTTGAAAATAGTCTTTCTCAAAATGGTTAATGATGGCTCTACTAGTAGCTTTCTTCAATGGGTAAAATTTTATGTACTTGGAAACCAGTTCTTCCACTACTAAGATTTGTGTGTAATTCCCTCGTGAGGCAGGAAGTGGCCCAAAGAGATCCACTGCAACTATGTCCTTAATTGCTGTTGGTACAATTGGATGCATATATCAAAAATGGTTCAAATGGCTCTGAGCACTATGGGACTCAACTGCTGAGGTCATTAGTCCCCTAGAACTTAGAACTAGTTAAACCTAACTAACCTAAGGACATCACAAACATCCATGCCCGAGGCAGGATTCGAACCTGCGACCGTAGCGGTCTTGCGGCTCCAGACTGCAGCGCCTTTAACCGCACGGCCACTTCGGCCGGCCGATGCATATATCCTTTGTGCTGTACTGTAGTCGTTTTAGATTTCTGACAGGTGTCATATGTACTCAGTATTTTACGTATACGCCTTCCCATGTTGTTGAAAGCACAATCCAGCTTCAACTTTTCGAGACACTTCTTCGGTCCGTAATGCGCATTACTATAGTGCGTATACCAAATTAATTTTTCTACCACATGCTCAGGCACACAGAGTTTCCAGTTCTCCTCACTCTCCCTGTTTCTTTTATAAAGTATCCCATTGTGAATATAATAAAATGTGCGAATCCTTTCCTCTCCTGCACACCTGTATTTGTTTTTAATTGTTTTTAATTTCTCGTCCTCGTTCTGTTCCCTACGCACATTCTTTAGGAACTTCCTTATGAACTCTTCATACTGTACTCCCCTCATCAGGTTAATTCTAACTGCTTCTCCTTCTGGCCTGTCCACCAACATTCCTCTCGAGTCAGCTGGTAATCTTGACAAAGCGTCAGGTATTATGTGTGTTGCTCCTGGTTCATAAATTATCTCGAAGTCATAGTCCTGTAATGCCAGGGCCCATCGCGTTAGTCTGCTATGCCTCAACTTGCTTGTAGTCAGAAATGTAGGGGCCTTATGGTCAGTCACGACTTTCACATGCCTCCCGGCCAAATAATACCGGAAACGCTTAAAACCCCACACAATTGCCAATGCTTCCCTTTCAGTAATCGAATATTTCCTCTCCCAAGCATTTAAACTTCTGCTACCGAACGCTATTGTTCTTACATTCTCATCATTTCCGCTCCTCTCTATTTGGTACAAATGTATTCCTAGTCCATAGTCAGAGCTGTCTGCTCCTAAATAAAAATCCTTGGAAAAATCCGGGTGGTACAATATATCTGCATTATATAGTGCTTCCTTGATATTCTCAAACTCGGTTTGGCACTCTGCACTCCAATGCCACGGCATCCTCGCCTTAGTCAATTCCCTCATACTCGGGGCATTAAGTACAGATCCTTTGACAAATTTTCTATAAAACTCACAAACCCCGAAGAATGCTCGCAACTGTCTCTTACTATGGGGGGGTCGGAAAATTTCTAATAGCCTCCATTTTACTAGGATCAGGATAGATACCCTCCTCGGATATTATATGGCCCAGAAATTTTATCTTTGATTTGCCAAATTCCGACTTGTCCAGGTTTACAGTTACCCCTGCGGTTTCAAAAGCTGCCAAGATTGCATCCAGTCTATTCAAATGTTCTTCCCATGATTCGCTTGCTATCAAGAGGTCATCCACGTAGACGGTGACCTTCTTAAGTAACTCCTCGCCTAGTATCTTATCCATCGCCCTTATAAATTCAGACACTGACACATTTAGCCCAAATGGCAACACTCTAAATTGATAGCACCTTCCTCCATAAGTAAATGCCGTATACTGGCGAGACTCTGTGGCCAATGGTATCTGCCAGTAACCAGCAGTCAAATCGATACTACTAAGCACCTTTGCTCCTCGGAATTTTTGAATTAGTTCTTCTATAGTCTCTGGTTTGTCCCTCTCCGGTTCGATGATTTTGTTCACTGTTCGTGCATCCAAAACTATCCTCACCTTTCCATCCTTCTTATCAACGACAAATATGGGGTTGTTGTATTGACTATTGGCCCTTTCTATAACACCAAGGTCCATCATCCTCTGTATTTCTTCATCTACTGCTCTTCGTTTCGCCTGGGGAATGGAATACTGTTTTATATTGAACGGTTTATGGTTCTTTATCTTTAGCTTACACTCCACCCCTTTCATGATACCTGGCCGTTGAGAAAATACTTTACAACGCCTGTATAATACTTAATACTGTGGCTAACTTCTTCTTAGTCCTCTCATCTAGGTGCGTCATCTCCTCCAACTTTTTTCTGATCTTATCCTCTTTATGTCTATCCTCTCGTGCTAGTCCCTCAAGGTATATCAACACTTCTTCTCCTAGTTCCTCTTCCCCGTATCCCGTGGTGGGTTCCTCTTCATGACACAAATTTACTCTTCTGAATTCTTCCTCTTCTTCGATTGCATTCCCCTCAGCAAACTTTAACCTCTTCTCTTCTCCCTTTCTTCCTTTGACCTTGATAGTACCTTCATCAAAACTCACTATTGCATCAACTTCATTCAACCAATCTATCCCTAAAATAATTGATGTGTTCAATCCTGCCACCACCAAAAATGTTGCTTCGTATTCTTCTCCTTCTATCTCGAAGGTAATCAACACTTGTTCTCTAATAGGTTTACTCCTTGAACCCAACGCGTTCACAATTCTCACTCCACTCACTGGGAAACTAGGCAAGCTAACATTTGCTTTTAGTATCTGTTCATATAACCTTTTGGATATTGCACACGCTTCACTTCCTGTATCGACTAATGCCTCGATATTCAGTCCACATAACTTGATCCCTATCATGGGTAGCATGGGTTCTTTGGGAATCCCACTTCTTTCCTCCAGTAGATCTTCTCTTAGGTCTCCACCATTGTCGTGTCTTAGTAGGTTTACCCTGGTCCTCGTAGCCCTCACTCCCGATCGGACCTCATCTGGAGTGTCATTCAGTTTTCCGGTCTCTCCCCCTCTTCTATATGCATCGTGTCATTCATTCGCCTATCCCATCTTCTCTCATGATCTCTTGGTTCTTCACTCCTTCTCCAATCATTTCTCCATTGACGTTCACCACCATGGTTCCTGTACCTATGACCACCACCTCTTCCCCTATAATTAGACGAATTACCAAAATGATTCCTTGGGTCATTACTTCCCCCTCGGTTTTGATCATTAGCTTGATTGTGTCCCTGTGATCGAACAGATTCCAACTGTTCCAGTATCTCCATCAAGGCCTCCCTATTTTTAATTAGGCTCCCAGATACAGTTTCTTGCATTTTCTGATTCAATCTTCTTTTTATCGCAGATATCATTACGTTATCACTCAGGGGTTGTTCCAAGGTCTCGTTCACTTCCCACAAATGTTCGGCAAACTCTCTCAACGTTCCCCTCCATGTACTAAGTGACTTGCGATGGAGTAGGTCCTCAATTGCTGCACATTGATGACTTGTGGACCAGTATTTTTTCAAGAATTCCTCTTCAAACTGATCGTAACTAGTAGTCCCTTCCTTCTTCCTGACTCCCCAAGTGAAGGCCTCACCTTCCATTCTATCTATTGCAAATTGAATCTTGTCTGAGTCCTTAAGATGTGCTGGGAAAACTCCTTTTAGCCATTTCATAAATATCATTGGGTGCAACCCTCCTTTCGGTCTAAATTTCTGCCCTGTATTATTTTGGATGCACCGATTATCACTGCTCATCAATGTAACGACCTTACCTTCCCCAACGGTTAAGGTGGCATTGCTAATTCGTTTATCGATTTCTTCTGTCTTGCTCTCCAATTGCTGCACTCTCTTGTTATCCTCTTCTCGTTGCATGGCTATAGCATTTCTCAGATTGACAGCCAGTTGGTTTTGCCTATCTCCTATCCCCTTAACAGCATCGTTGCATTGTTTCTGCATCTGCGTCACCTCGGCGATTCGATGATTGCAATTTGTTTCCACTTCGTTGATTCTTTCTCCCAATTCGGCTTTCGTTTCTTCAATATCGTCTTCTATCTTTCTTGTTAACTTTCCTTCCACTTTCTCCACGTCTCCCTGGACTTGGTCTATGCTCTTCTGTAGCTTCCTCTCTCTTTCGTCGATGTCCATCTTCAGTCGTTCTTGTAACTCCTGCATTTCCTTCTTCAAATTATATTCCATCTTCATTTGTGATGTTTTGATCTCTTGTAAATCTTCCTTTAGTGATTCGTTATTTTCTTGTAAACTTTTTAGCGATTCTTTTGTTTCTTGTGAACTCTTCTTTATCAAGTCTACCAACATCGACCACTTATCAGCATCCTCTGAAACTAACCTAGCTCTCGTCGTTTGTCCCGGTGTCTCGGGATAATTAGTTGAATGTGCTGTTGGGCTTCCTAATGACAATCCACAATCACTGATTCCTGAATCATCTCTGTCTTCCTGTCCTATCCCTTTCCTTTCAACTACTGCCTCACAGACCTGCTTATCTTCAGTAGACATGTTTGGTTTATTTCTAATGCACAGTAATACAAAATAACCTCTAATAACCCAAAACACTCCTAATTACCAGGAAACTAATCAAACAGTACCTGCAATCCTTTCAGTTAATCCCCAAAATGATACAACATGCATGAGTACCGAACATCACAACTCTCAAAAACCTATTAATTTCCAATAACAATTTCCACATACACAGTTTATGTAAAAATGTTTTAAACAAGATAATCACAACACTCACAAAATCTATAAATGTAAAATCCCCAAAAACAATTACCATTTAGTCAGTGTAGTGTGCATAAATAAGCATGCTATATTTCAGAGTATGTTTCGAAAATTTTTCGGAAATTACCGCAATTTAGCACTTTTCCTAATGTAAATATCAGTTAAAAACTGTTTATCTATCGCGAATACTGCACACTGCAATTTACTGTTATGTCAACCAGTCGTCTTCACTCACCAACCGACGTTACCGCAAGTCGCGATGTTTTGACGTTTGAGGTGAGCGTGGCGCTGCATTGCTGCCGAAGCTCGCGTGAAGTTGAAGATCTGCTACAAGACGACGTAGTTCTCTGTCGGCCGCTCCGTGGCGCTGCAGGCGGGCGTAGTTTGTAGTTTGGCCGCTAGATGCCGGGAATGCGCTCGTTGTCTCGAAGTCGCGTTGCTCCGTGGTAGGATGTCGTGTGAAATCACCTTGCGGGTCGAAGCTCTTTGGTGCAACTGCTACACGGGTCTGCGTGACGTCACTCAATAATTGCGTCGCCACAACACATTGTCGTCAGCATAACAGTTTATGGGTCCACACGAAGCCGTCCGATTTTCACTGTCCAAAAAGCAATTTCAGTCGAAATACTACCGCTAAACACTTTTTTAACACCTTTTGTGACGAAATCTTGGCTCGTTTTGCTATTTTACTGTTCACACGTGTCTTCCTTTAGTGTCCACTTTTCACAGTTTTTCGTGCGGATTTACGCATTTGCACATTATAACACAGTTTATTGACACTAATGTTCTATTTAATATGGCAAGAAAAACAGTTTAGTCACAATAGTAAGATATTGTTACTTCGCATTGTTCAAAAAATGCACTGTTCCTTGTCGCGATTTTTAAGTTTATGCACTGTCCCGATTCCACATTGAAAAATTAAATTTCTTGCGTTAAGCAAGGTAAAATTATCTATTGTTCATTACGATTCGTCCGAAAATTGCACTAGTCCTTTCACGGTAAGCCAAGGGTGTAACACTCCCTTATTGTTTTGGTGTATCCGCTCGTTCGCGGATCTGAATAGCAGCCCAAATTAAGTAATTAATTAATGTGACCGTGTACCTAATGGGGCTGGCAATCGGATTGGACTGCTTGGGAGTTGTTACATTCCATTCTGTCCTTCTCAAATGCTGCAATAATGAAATGTCTGGTGGCAAGAGAACAACAACAAAGCTTCACTAATCAAGACCTATATTCTCATCAAAAACACAAAAATAAGGAGACAGTCACTGCCTTCGTCAATACACTGTTAATAACGGCTAATCTCAGCACAGGCTTCCTCGCTATTCATAGTCGTCACACGCAAAATACAATCACTGTAATCCAACACTGTAATCCAAATAATGCCGGCGCGGTAGACGCGGAATCTCAATAATGGCACATAAATATCACTGAATCACTCTGCTAATTAAACTTCTTCACTTTCCCGTATAATACTAACACAAAGGGGTTAAACTGCGGCGATGGCCACTCCCTTTGTCGGTAATTTGCATTATTTCAACTGCTGGCTTCTGCACAGCTCCCTGCCCGCCTCGCGGGAAACTCCAACACACACTGACTAGAACTTAACTCTCGCTCTCGCGACCCGACACACTATCGATAGTTGCCCTGTCGACCTGTGCTGATGCAAACTAAGTAGTAAGGGCCTGCGGACCCCTTACACTGATTGAACTGCGGTGGCAGTGTTGACATTAACTGATTCATAGTTGATCACTTTTAATTAAAAAGGGGTGCACATTGATGTTATATTCAACTATTGATTATCAGATGCAAATGTTGAACTAAAATTAATTAAGAAAGTGACTTGGGATTTCAACTACTTGATTGCAAACAGATGCAGTCGATTAGCACAAATTTTAACTCCCGACCTTCAATCATCACATTACATGACTCTCCTAACAGGCAGTGGTAATAAATTGCGTTTACGTGGAGTAAAGCACGATAAATCAAAATTAATTCCTATCGACTGACCCAGGCGTAATGTGAAGTGCGAGAAGGATTCCACAATACATGGCCCATGAAACCCTCATGGAAACTTTGCTGACATGATCCAACAAATTAATCAATGGCCTAACTCAAGCCAGAGCGGGTGCAATATCACAGAATTCAGCGTGGCAGGGCGGCGTTGTTGTGCGGGCGTCGTCTGGATCTTGGTGCTGCAAGGCTGCACATATCTATTCACTCCTAGCTATCTTGCTCAGTACATAGCTGAACCAAAACTTTATATCTCCAAGCTGAATGGTTCCGTTTGCTGAGTCCTAAACTGCAGATATGCTCACTCTCTCTCAGGCAAGCTGAGTAAGGAACGCCACATCCGTACTCTAGGCAAGCTGGGAATGGAGACTCCTGCTAGTCCACTCTTCACCTCGGTTTCCCCTCCAGCAAAATCACTTACGCCAATTGCAGTGCAAGACGCGTTAATTATGCGTCGCTTCCCAGCGCTGCCCAATGCCTGCTCTGGGAAGTGAACAAATTCCCCCAAAATTTCCCTTCCTCTCAACTTCTGCTATTTAGCTCCTCCCAGGCCACCCATCAAGGTTAGCGTCTGCACAAAACACCAATTTTTCCGGAATTCTGACTCCCAGGAGAGTACTTCAACTTTCTTGGTCCTACGTTCCCATCGGAGGCCGGCATAATTTCATTCTGTCGCTCTTCACCTGATTTACTTCAGACTCTGCGGACTGTGAATTCAGCATGAAGTTGCTATAGTCACGAACACGCATATTTTGGCCTCTGTTGACTGCTCCATCGTAGCTTTAAGCGGCTTTCTCGCATGTTTCACTGAAAACGGGATGATGGACATTTATCAACAGGCATACAAGTTCTCCATCTGCTTCCTGGTACACCAGCATGGGGTCAACCACCTACTCACTGTCAGTCATCTTAAGGCAGCTAGAGGCCACGCCCCGTTTCTGCTTTCTCAGAGTTTGAGCCACCCTAAGCTGCCTATTGTCGCTTCCATTCGTCGCTCCCCAGCCGGCTGCAGTCAACTCTGAATACTTCCTTGGGATAAACTAGCCTCCAGTAAATCGACGTGTTTCCACAAAGTTTTCACGTCACGTGAATTACTTTAAAACCATCACCCAAAATTAATTATTCCAATACGTCCATACTATACCCTCTACAAGATGCATTGTGCCTCGGCAGTCATTTTTGTTCAGCCATACTGTTCGCTCAACGTGAGTTCGGTGATCTTTAATGACTTCATATAAGGGACATAGTGCTTGCCATCTTACAGTTCCTTTGGCTTTCTTTATGCCTGCCTGGCGGAAACGTCTCAACACTAGAAGTGAACCTTTCCACCATTTTTAAAATCGATTCCTTTGATTGGCCCTGCAGAATTCCACGAAGAACTTTTAAGAGCCCTTCTATGTTCAGAAAGATCCCATGGAAATAGCCTTTCGAGCTTTTCCAGCAGCACTAGTTGGTTTGTGGCCCCGCTCTTAACAGGTGCCTGAGATTTGTCAGTTGTCACTCCTCCATAAGGAAGTGACTCTGAACACAGCGTCCAGATGGAGTTTGAGAATTTCTCCTTAGCGACACACTTGGACCCAAGCAGCTAATGCGTACACATGTTCCGATGGAAGGGAGAGTTAGATTTTAAGCCATATCGAGATTTTATGTTAGGTCACATTCAGACCTGCTGTAATCAGTAATTCAGTTTACTTGATTCTGCTTTTGCGTATGAAAATTAATCACTTCATTCCGAACTTACAATCATGAACTCTAGTTGTTGCGTTGGTTCGTATTCAGTCGTTGTGTTTGCAGTATTAAATCAGTGATTAATTTTGCACTAGATCTCCCTCGCCATGCTCTCATGCAACAATGTGACCACGGTGTTAATTCCGTTTGTTCTAAATTCAGTGTAGGGCAAATCTTACGATATTTCTTGCCATGGTGTCGGATGCCACATGGTCATCAGCCATTCCAACTTTGACTGTAACATGGTTAGCTAGTCTGCCGAGTGGGAGAGGGGGTGGGTGGGAGGGTATGGTCAGAGAGAGGGGATGGAGGGAATGGGAGGAGGAGATGAAGAGACAGGGAGAAGATAGAGATAAAAACGTTGGTTGATGAGGTGGACAGAGAGGGAGCAGGAGGAGGAGAAGGATGTATGTTCAATACACGTGGGTCTAACTGCAGAGGAGGAGCTATATAATAAACTGTTATTATCTTATGAGCTTACACAGTTAATTCTACATTGCAAATTGGAATCGAAATGACACTTGATGCAGTTCATTGTGGTTAAGTGTTACAAGGAGGCCTACTCTGTGTAGAGGGATGCCTTGTTCATACAGCTTTAATGCGTACTGATGTTGATAGGAGTTTGTTATTGTTAAACAGTTCGTAGACCGACGTGGTTGCCGACATTCAAAAAAGTTTTCTTAAGGAATATAACACAATGATTAAAAGAATCGTAACAGTTTCTTCATGTTCCCTGATGTTGGTTGTAAGGGGTCTGTAGGCCCTTACTATAAATTTGCACTCGGCACAGGTCGATAGGGCGAACAATCGATTGTGTCGTGTTGCGAGAGCGAGTGTGGAGTTGAGCGAGTGCCATGTTGCGGGTAGAGCGAGGGTGGAGGCCAGTTGTTGTAATGCAAGGCTTTAACGGAGAAGGGAGTCGCCATCGCCGTGGTTAGACCCCTTTGTACTAGAAATAATACCAGGAAAGTGAAGAAGTATCATTACGGAAGTGGTCAGTGACATTTCTAGTGCCGATATTTTGGTTTCGCGTCTACCGCGCCGGCATCACCTTGGATTGCAGAGTTGGATTGCAGTGTTGGATGCAGTGATGGATTAGCGTGTGATGATAATGGAAAATGAAGAAGCCTGTGCTGAGATTAGCCGTAATTAGATATGTATGACGAAGGCAGTGGCTGTCTCCTCCTTTTTGTGTTTTTGAGATGAATATAGGTTGGTAATTAGTGAAACTGTGTTGGTGTTTTTCTTATTACCAGACATTTCATTATTACAGTATTGAGAAGGGCGAACTGGAAAGTAACAACTTCTGTAGCAGTCAATCCCGATTGCCAGCCCCATTAGGTACACGGTCACATTAATAATAATTATTGGGCTGCTATTCGATCAGATCAGGTCGGGATAAATAAACGGAGGTGTTACACATTGGCTTACCGTGAAAGGACAACTGCAATCTTCGGACGAATAGAAAGAACAATAGGTAATTTTATCTTGCTTAACGCGAGAAAATATTTTTCAATTTCAGATGAAGACAGAATATAAACTTTAAAATCGCGACAAGAAACAGTGCATTTCGAACAATACGAAGTAATAGCATCTTACGATTGTGAATAAACTGTTTTTCTCGCCATATTAGATGAGAGTAATAGTGTCGATAAACTGTGTTATAATGTGCAAATGCGTAAATCCGCGCGAAAAGCTGTGAAAAGTGAACACCAAAGAAAGACATGTGTGAACATTACCACAACAAAACGAGCCAAGTATTCATCACGAAAGCTTTAAAGAAGTGTTTAGTAGTAATGTTATGATCGAAATTGCTTTTTGAATAATGAAAATCGAGCAAATTCATGTGGACCCATAAACTGTTATGCAGGCGATAATTTATGTGGCGACGCAATTGTTGAATGACATCAAGCAGACCCGTGCAGCAGCTGCGCCAAAGAGCTTCAATCCGTGAGGTGATTTCACACGCCATCCCACCTACCTGTGCAAGGAGTAGGTCAGGCGCAGACGCACTACACTGACAGCGATCAGCGCGACTTCGAGACACCGAGCGTCAACCTGGCATCTAGCGGCCGAATTACAAACTACACCCGCCAGCAGCGCCACGGAGCGGCCGACGGAGAACTATGACGACTCGCCACAGATCTTCAGCGCGACTTCACGCGGCTCCGGCGGCAGTACAGCGCCACGCCCACTTCAAACGTCAAAACATCGCGACTCGTGGTAACGTCAGTTGGTGAGTGAAGACAACTGGTTAGCATAACATTAAATTGCAGTATACTGTCTTCCCGATAAATAAACAGTTTTAAACTGTGTTTCACCTTAGGAGAAGTGCCCAATTACAGTAATTTCCGAAAAGTTTGCGAAACATACTCTGAAATATAGCATACTTTTTGATGCATGCTGCGCTGTCTAAATGGTGATTATACAGATATGCTCATTGTTTTTGGGGATTTTACATTTATAGATTTAATGAATGGTGTGATTTGTCTTATTTAAAACATTTTACATAAACTGTGTATGTGAAAATTGATATTTGAAATTATTAGGTTTTGAGAGTCATTATGTTCAGTACTCATACGTATTGTATCAATTTTGGGATTAACTGAAGATACTGCAGTTACTGTTTGATTAGTTTCGCGGTAATTAGGAGTGTTTTGGGTTACTAGAGGTTATTTTATATTACTTGCCTGTGCATTAAAAATAAAATAAACCAAACATGTCTACCGAAGATAAGCAGGAGGTTTGTGAGGCAGTAGCTGAAAGGAAAGGGATAGGACAGGAAGACAGAGATGATTCAGGAATCAGTGATTATGCCGGCCGAAGTGGCCATGCGGTTAAAGGCGCTGCAGTCTGGAACCGCAAGACCGCTACGGTCGCAGGTTCGAATCCTGCCTCGGGCATGGATGTTTGTGATGTCCTTAGGTTAGTTAGGTTTAACTAGTTCTAAGTTCTAGGGGACTAATGACCTCAGAAGTTGAGTCCCATAGTGCTCAGAGCCATTTGAATTTGAATCAGTGATTATGGATTGTCATTAGAAAGCCCATTAGCACATTCAACTAGTTACCCCGAGACACCGGGGCAAACGACGAGAGATAAGCCAGTTTCAGAGGGTGAGGATATACGGTCGATGTTAGCAGACTTGTTAAAGGAAACCAAGGCTACAAAAGTGAGGGAAGAAATATTCCGCAAATCATTAGAGAAAAGTTTACAAGAAACTAGAGAAAGGGAAGAAATATTCCGCAAATCATTAGAGAAAAGTTTACAGGAAACTAGAGAAAGCTTAGAATAATCATTTAAGGAAACTCTAGCACAAGAGATCAAAACATCGCAAATGAAGATAGAATATAATCTGAAGAAGGAAATGCAGGAGTTACAAGAACGACTGAAGATGGACATCAACGAGAGAGAGAGTAAGCTACAGAAGAGCATAGACCAAGTCCAGGGAGACGTGGAGAAGTTGGAAGGAAAGTTAACAAAAAAGATAGAAGACGATATTGAAGAGACTAAAGCCGAATTGGGAGAAAGGATCACCAAAGTGTAAACAAATTGCAATCATCGAATCGCCGAGGTGACGCAGATGCAGAAACAATGCAATGATGCGGTTAAGGGGATAGGAGATAGGCAAAACCAACTGGCTGTCAATCTGAGAAATGCTATAGCCGTGCAACGAGAAGAGGATAACAAAGGGTTGCAATGGAGGTCAGGCAACTACAACAGGGAGTGCAACAATTGGAGAGCAAGACAGAAGAAATTGATAAACGAATTAGCAATGCCACTTTAACCGTTGGGGAAGGTAGAGTCGTTACCTTGACGAGCAGTGATAATCGGTACGTCCAGAATAATACAGGGCAGAAGTTTAAACCGAAAGGAGGGTTGCACCCTGTGGTGTCACTGCCAGACACCACACTTGCTAGGTGGTAGCTTAAATCGGCCGCGGTCCATTAGTACATGTCGGACCCGCGTGTCGCCACTGTGTGATCGCAGACCGAGCGCCACCACACGGCAGGTCTCGAGAGACGTACGAGAACTCGCCCCAGTTGTACGACGACGTTGCTAGCGACTATACTGACGAAGCCTTTGCTCTCATTTGCCGAGAGACAGTTAGAATAGCCTTCAGCTAAGTTAATGGCTACGACTTAGCAAGGCGCCAATTGTATCAGTGCATGTATCTTACGAGTCTCATTTGTATAGTCAAGAGAGATGTACCAAAGGAAGCATTAAAAGTTAAGTATATTTCAAAGCTACGTATTCTCTTTATAACAGTCATAACGTATCCTGTTCCAGACTTGACGCCAGTCGGCGTGTGTGTACGCGTGCCTTTAGGCTACCTTCTCAGTGTGGCGTAGCGAGCTTGTTACGCCACAACACACCCAATGATATTTATGAAATGGTTAATAGGAGTTTTCCCAGCACATTTCAAAGACGCAGACAAGATTCAATTTGCAATAGATAGGATGGGAGGTGAGGCCTTCACTTGGGGAGTCAGGAAGAAGGAAGGGACTACTAGTTACGATCAGTTTGAAGGGGAGTTCTTGAAGAAATACTGGTCCAAATGTCGTGTGCAGCACTTGAGGACCTACTACGCCGCAAGTCACTTAATACATGGAGGGGAACGTTGAGAGATTTTGCCGAACATTTGTGGGAATTGAACGAGACCCTGGAACAACCCCTGAGTGATGACATAATGATATCAGCGATAAAAAGAAGATTGAGCCGGAGAATGCAAGAAACTGTATCCGGGAGCCTAATTAAAGATAGGGAGGCCTTGATGGAGATACTGGAACAGTTGGAATCTGTTCGATCACAGGAACACAATCAAGCTAATGATCAAAACCGAGAGAGAAGTAGTGACCAAAGGAATCATTTTAATAATTCGTCTGGTTAGAGAGGAAGAGGTGGTGGCCCTAAGTATAGGAACCATGGTGGTGAACGGCAATGGAGAAATGATTGGAGAAGGAGTGAAGAACCAAGAGATCATGAGAGAGGAAGAGATAGGCGAATGAATGACACAGTGCATATAGAAGAGGCGGAGAGACCGGAAAACTGAATGACACTCCAGATGAGGTCCGGTCAGGAGTGAGAGCGACAAGGGCCAGAATAAACCTACTAAGACATGTTTAGAACATTTAGTTGTTAAACGGACATTTGAAAAAGGGGAATGTTTATTTGCATTGTATTTTCTGATGTATTATAACTAGAACTTCATATTTCATATCGACGATTACCTGAGAATGGGTGTAAAACCTGTAACAACTAATTTGTAATATAATAACTCATATGTCATGTGTTCAAGTAATAATTTTTGATTGTATGTTGTGTGTGACATTCAATATGGACTATAGAGGATTATTGCTGCTTGATAAAAAATTGTGATTTGGACAATGCCATGTTTGTGAGATGTAATAACCTTTTGTAGAAAATTATAGTGGAGGCAGCCCACTACCGGAGTCGAGGGATTATTTGGTGAATTGTAATTTCATTAATTATTTACACTGTGTGTTTTGTTCAGATGTAATAATATTTAATTTCTTTGCCGATTCTTTTACGCCAGAGGCTCCAAAGAAGTTTTCGAGGGCGGGGATGTAAGGGGTCTGTAGGCCCTTACTATAAATTTGCACTCGGCACAGGTCGATAGGGCGAACAATCGATTGTGTCGTGTTGCGAGAGCGAGTGTGGAGTTGAGCGAGTGCCATGTTGCGGGTAGAGCGAGGGTGGTGGCCAGTTGTAATGCAAGGCTTTAACGGAGAAGGGAGTCGCCATCGCCGTGGTTAGACCCCTTTGTACTAGAAATAATACCGGGAAAGTGAAGAAGTATAATTACGGAAGTGGTCAGTGACATTTCTAGTGCCGATATTTTGGTTTCGCGTCTACCGCGCCGGCATCACCTTGGATTGCAGAGTTGGATTGCAGTGTTGGATTGCAGTGTTGAATGCAGTGATGGATTAGCGTGTGATGCTAATGGAAAATGAAGAAGCCTGTGCTGACATTAGCCGTAATTAGATATGTATGACGAAGGCAGTGGCTGTCTCCTCCTTTTTGTGTTTTTGAGACGAATATAGGTTCGTAATTAGTGAAACTGTGTTGGTGTTTTTCTTGTTACCAGACATTTCATTATTACAGTATTGAGAAGGGCGAACTGGAAAGTAACAACTTCCGTAGCAGTCAATCCCGATTGCCAGCCCCATTAGGTACACGGTCACATTAATAATAATTATTGGGCTGCTATTCGATCAGATCAGGTCGGGATAAATAAACGGAGGTGTTACATGGTCTCATAGATGAGTTAGGAATAATAATTTCTCAGTGTGTCGCAGGTGATACATGGACCATCCATGTTGCGGCGGATTCCCGCAGACAGGAAATCGATGAAAGTTTGGTTCCGTGATTATTGATGGGGTGAAATGGTTTGTCGCGGTTCTGTTTATCATGCTGAGGAGTAGTTTATTAGTTTTCTGAACGTGTGCGACCTTTCCAGAGTGCCTGGTTCACTGTATGAGTCGCAGGCATCTGTCCTGATCTGTAGGGTGCCTACAAGTCTTTTACTAGTCGGTATCGTTATGTTAACAACTTTTTGCTGTGTGCTGCTGACTTTCTTGGATAAAAAACGCGTTGAGACATTTTGCCATAGGATTTTCTACTGGTATTGCGGTCATTTTGACTCAGTGCTGTTCTTGAGTGGACTGCCTCTGACTGTGTCATACATTTTTTTATGCAATCTTCCCTCTGGCACTAATGGCGCTCTTCTGCATGTAGTATTGTCAGATTATAATGTAACTTGACAATAGTTCTCCGTATTCAGCCATATAATATTTATTAATAGTAATTTGTCATGTGCGAGCCAGAGAATATGATTAAGCAGTGGTTCACATGTAAGCTTCATGCTAAGAGAATACAGTTATATTGTGTCAGTTCTTTGTTGTTCTGTTATTGTACAGACATAATTCCGAGATCCTGAGACAGCCATTTGCTGCGAACTTGAAATATCCCGTTTTATTATTGAAATAACTGTGTCGGATAAAGTGCTGTGTGTAGGAACCAAAGACATTACTCCTTGCATAATAAGAGCGAACATTGTAATTGCATTATCTCCGATTCTTATTATCTCTGTTGTTGAATGCAATGTTAATGGCTCCGATTTTGTTCTTGCTCTGATAAAGACGAAGGAAACTTACAATTGTCAATATAGCCTATTACAACTTGATAGTAGGAGTAAAAGCTGTATTCAGGGAAGACATAAACGAGCGCTCATCTCTGATAAATAATTAGGTGAGACTATAGAAAGTTTCAGCTGCGTTACGCCGACCTGGCGTTGGAGAGATGCTGGGGAGGTTGGCGAACGATTCTGCAAATAATCACGGCGACTCAACGGACTCAAGAAATCTGCCACAGTTCTTTACCAGCATATTACCACACGACAAAACACACACAAGGCGAGTTTAGTTCAATGGATATTTCAATACACCATTTGCAAATCAAGAGTACATGCTAATCTTGTCTATAAAACCATAAAATACAATAAAAATAACCATATAAACTGATAATTATTCGGCATCAAAAACCACTGGAAATAATAGTCTTTCTGTTGAGAATTGAAGATTTTTCTACATACAATTTTTTTAATTTGTAAGTCCCTGATTTCTCATTATCTGCGTTTTTCCTTCAAGCATTTTTGAATGAAAGTAGAATGGGTTTGTCGTCAGCTCGTGGTCTGGCCCAAAGTGGCCTGCAACTTTCGATCAGGTATTAAATTCTACGACTTGCTTAAAGGGAGACAGTTATTTTTACGGAGACCAAACACTGTGGAGCGTTAGCTGAAAACGGTCGCTAAGCGTAGCTCTACCACGTATATTCCACCAGCAATTAATGTTTCTGTGAGACATTTAAGCTCAATAATGAACCACCACTTGCACTGTGTTAATTAACTTCCTTGAAAAATCATTAAAAATTAATATCTGAGAAGCATATTCCATTGAGAAATATATTTTTAAAGAAATAACAATAATAATATAAGTCTTTAAAATCGCACAGTCTCACCGACTATGTAACAGAGTAAGTGAAACTTCTCTGTGGCCCATTGGCGCCTGGGAAGTTGTGTGCGCAAAATGTTGTGGCCGCTAGATGCGCAGTCAGCTAGGGAAGCGTGGGGAGAGGGGGGGGGGGGGTGTCGCTCAGAGCGCTGTAGGGGAAATGCCGAATGCTGGAGGAGAAGTGCCGTTCTGAACTGAAGCGTGCGCATATATTTTTGGGAAATGTTCAGCGAGGCCCATCCATGCCCACACTTGCATGGTGACCATTCAAAACGATCTGCCATCTCTTCTTTCGTTAGTATCCCGCCAGAAATGGAGTGATTTATTTTCACCTGGTTTGTTAACCATCTGTAACTCTCAGGGAAGAGTCACGAGTGCGGAATTTTAAGTAAGACCTACACATTTCTCTTGCTGCCATGTATAAAATTGGCTTATTTCGCCAAAACTTGGATGAGTTTACTTAGTCGCACCTCACTAACTTGTTTCGCAGACTGCGAGAGAACTCTAAATCAGTGGTTTATTAAGTTTACTGAGGAAGTGAGGAAAAGTAAGATCAGCATCTTATGAAAAAGCACATCCTCAGTACAAAGTATAGTATAATGACTTTACTTCAGCTGTTCCAAAACTCATATCTTATTTCACCACCCAATCGATGGCCATTATGAATTACATTCCTTAATCGAAAAAGTCCGTAATTAGTTTAATAAAGCGATAGATAACGAAGTTTTATACAATAACCATATGGCAAAATTCTCTCGTCTTTGTGTGCTATCATTTGCCAAAATTTCATTTCGGTATCTCAAACCGCTTATGAAATATGAGTAATCTTGTGGATATTTGAATCCGGTTTTACCGCTGGCTCGTTGCGATCGCAAATGAGTGCGCTACGTCAGATAAATTTTCTCGAAATTAGTGACAGCCAACCAAATCTAAGGAAAAATTCAGTGTGTTAGATAAATTTCGTACGCAGTAACAAATTATGTAATATGCACCAGACGCAAAATCATAGCCACCCCTATTTCTCATTGCAAACATTCTCGAATTTCGCACAGTGTCTTACTTTCACGTAAATATCAGAATATCTATGACCTTTAACGAAATGATGGGCACATCATAATGAGCCTGACACATAAAGCCACAAGTAAAGCAAAATTGAAATTTTTTTGCTGAATAATTTCTGTGAAATCGTTTGATAAAACTGCAGCGCATGCGCGTCGATTCTGTCATGTCGACGGGCCGAAATGTAGAAAACGCTTCGCGACCACCCGTTCCGAGCAAAGGAATGAACTGACCCAGCTCTTTGGACGAAAAGTCGCGAGCAGCTTCTGACTGACTACACACGGTTAGCGGCTCCAAGAGCACTTGGACGAGCTATTTGGTGTTATTTGATTCCGAGAAGCTTGTTCTACAAACTGATGCGGAGCAGCGAAAGAACGTGCAGTGGGAATATACGCCTGCAGAGGAGAGTGGCAGCTGGTGGCTTTCGACACCGAGACAGCGTCGCGGAGCACATCAAGAATGGCCCGTCCGGCCTTCCCTTAGTTCCTGAGAACACTAAGCCCGGAGTGACAGCGACTAGTGCTGTGTACCCCATACACAGGATCGCTCAAGGAAGCTTTCTTCCCTTGGAGTGTTCAATTAACAGTACTTCACACTTGCTGTAGAATCCGTAGTGCAGCACTGTGTCTTTGTTTAGTTGTGTGATAACTGTTCCTTGAAACGGTGCACCTAGTCGCATACTATTTACTGACGGATGATAGCAGATGCAGTGTCGTTAGCATACGGTCACCTTGCCTATCGCGATCTGTCTCATTGCAGCTTGTTTGTGGGAAGGCCACGGGGAAGATTAGTGTTAATACCATTAAAACGAACGCAAAACACCCAAAATTGGCGACCTTTTACAGAAGCTCAAAATTTAGCGCGGACTTCAATGCGAAATGCTTATAATAGTTTCCACGACGAAACTTTGTCTCGAAACCTCGCAGAAAATCCAAAGAGATCCTGGTCGTACGAAGTGACAAGACACGATCAGTGCCTTCTCTGTGCGACAGCAACGGGAATACTGTCGATGACAATCCTGTTAAAGCAGAGCTACTAAACACAGCCTTCCGATATTCCTTCACCAAAGAAGACGAAATAAATATTCCAGAATTCGAATCAAGAACAGCTGACAACATGAGAAACGTAAGAATGGATATCCTTGGAGTAGTGAAGCATTTTAAATCCCTCAATAAAAACAAGTCTTCTGGTCCAGACCGTATACCAATTAGGTTCCTCCCAGAGTATGCTGATGCAATAGCTCGATACTTAATAATTATATACAACCGCTCGCTCGACGAAAGATCTGTACCTGAAGACTGGAATGTTACACAGGTCAGACAACTACTCACGAAAGGCCCGTATCATTAATATCGACCTGCTGCAGGATTTTGGAACATATATATATTCGAACATTATGAATTACCCCGAAAAGAACGGTCTGTCGACACATGCTCAGCACGGATTTATACAACAGCAGATTTCCAGAAGGCTTTTGCCACTGTGCCTCACAAGCGGCTTGTAGTCAATCTGTGTACTTATGAAACATCGTCTCAGTTGTGCGACTGGAGTCGTGATTTCCTGTCAGAGATGTCATAGTTCATGGTAACTGAAAGAAAGCCCTCGAGTAAAACAGAAAAGATTTCTAGCGTTCCCCAAGGTGGTGTTGTAGCCCCTCTGCTCTTCCTTATCTGTATAAACGATTTGGGAGATAATCTGAGCAGCCGTTTGTAGATGATGCTGTCGCTCACCGTCTGTTAAAGTCATCAGGAGATCAAAACTAATTGCAAAAGCATTTACATGAGATATACGTATGATGTAAAAACTGGCAGTTGTCCCTAAATAACGAAAAGTGTGACGTCATCCACACGAGTGCTGAAATGATTCCACTACGGTTACAAGATAAATGAGTCAAATCTAAAGGACATAAATTCAAGTAAATACCTAGGAATTATAATTACGAGCAACTGCCCACACTATGGTGGTCCTTCAACTTTTGGAGTACTGCTGCTCGGTGTGGGACCCTTACCAAACAGGATTAACCGAATCCGTCGAGAAAGTTCAAAGGAGGGCGCGTCGTTTTGTATTATGGAGAAATAAGGGAGAGAGTATCATGGGTATGATAAAGAATTTGGTGTCATGAAAACAAAGGCGTTTCTCTTTGCGGCGGGAAATCTGTATCACAAACTTTCTCCTCCAAATGCTAAAATATGTTGTTGATGCCGACCTACATAGGGAGAAACGAGAATCATAATAAAATAAGGGTAATCAGAGCTCCCATGGAAAAAATAGGTGTTCGTTGTTTCCGCGCTGTTCGAGAATGGAATAATAAACAACTGTTGTGAAAGTGGTTTGATGAATCCCCTGCGAGACGCTCAAGTGTGATTTGCAGAGTGTCCATGCAGATGTAGATGTAGAAAACATTGCATCGCAAATTGCCAGGTTTCTAATTTAGTATCACACAGTTCCAGATTGATGTGTAATTGTGCTAGGGAAATACTGTAAGCTAACATTCAGATGCTATTCATAGTGTTGAATGAGATGTGCTTATGTCAGCAAGAAAATTTTCGGTTGGTTTAATAATTGGTTGAAGCCAGCGTTGGAGTGTGCCTTCTTGTTCAATGCATATTGTATTATTCTGTGGAATTTCAGTTTGAAGTGTGATAACATTTTATGCCTGATAGGTTGGATTAAGGTGTTACCTTATTGAGATATTCCATCTTTGAGGTTGGTTGAGGTAATTATGAATTGTGAAATTTTGTAAGATACATTGAAGAGTGACTTAGCTGCACTCTTAGCGAACTATTGGTAGTGCAATTTCTCTCTCTCAACATTTATGGTATTGTTGTGTGTTTAAATGTGTGTGAAATCTTATGGGACTTAACTGCTAAGGTCATCATTCCCTAAGCTTACACACTACTTAACCTAAATTATCCTAAGAACAAACACACACCCATGCCCGAGGGCGGACTCGAACCTCCGCCGGGACCAGCCGCACAGTCCATGACTGCAGCGCCTAAGGCCGCTCGGATAATCCCGCGCGGCTATGGTATTGTTGTTTTGGTTGTTATTGTTACTGATTTCAAATCATAAGATTTATGTTGTGGATATTGTGCCCTTTTAAAATAATCGTTTCGGGTGATTTCGCTTAGTATTTTAGTGATTATGTTCGATAATAGTGTTGTTCGTAAATGGTATCATTGCTATGGCTCTGAGCACTATAGGACTTAACATCTGTGGTCACCAGTCCCCTAGAACTTGGAACTACTTAAACCTAACTAACCTAAGGACATCACACACATCCATGCCCGAGGCAGGATTCGAACCTGCGACCGTAGCGGTCGTGCGGTTCCAGACTGAAGCGCCTAGAACCGCTCGACCACACCGGCCGGCTATCATTGCTATAATTACTCTTTGACAACCACGAGCCGCTTCCACTCCACAGCCTACTTTGTTGTTAAATTCCAATTCCATCACGCCATTCCTCAAGAAAGAAAGGAAATTCTGCAGGAGAAAGTAGAATTTGGACGTTTCTTTCCCCTATATTAACATATTAAGTCGCTACAATTGCTCTTTCTTTGCAACGCCCATTTTTCTGCATCCATAAGGATACAGCTAAGCCAAATTTCGTTGTACTTGCGTTCATATAACACACTGGCCTCGTGATCGATCATGGCTTAGTTGTACAGGATGGTCAGTCCTCAACGCAACCGCCTGCCCGGAATTATTTTCCCCCGTCGGCAACCAGCCGGCGGCAGCGCTAGCGGAAAGTATACTTCCCGTCCGCTACCAGGCCTTTATTCGTGTAGAAATCTTGTGGAGGTAGCACGTGTTGCTTAGGCGACGCAGTACTATGCATTGAGCGAGGGTGTTTGAAGTGAAATGGCGAAATACGGGTGTGTTATTCGCCAAATTGTACTCATGTATGATTCAAACGTGCGTACAGAGTCAGTGCATGCAGTAAGTAGATAATTTGAAGAGGAATTTCCAGATGTTCATGTTCCTAACCGGAGTACGCTTCATCGGTTGATAAATAAATTTGATGAAATGGGAAGCTTTCGTGACAGGAAACATAGTCAAGCACGTACAGTACTCATGGAGGAAACTCTAGATAACATTTGGCATGCTCTGGAAAGGTCTCCAAGAAAATCAGTTCGACGTCTTTCTCAGAAAATGGGAATTTCTTCTTGCTCTGTTCAAACGGTTACAAAGTTACTAAAGTTACAGCCCTATAAAATAACTGCAGTGCATGAAATTAAACAGAGTGACCCTGCTAAAAAGTTGTAGTTTTGTGAAATGATTCTGGATAGAGTGCGTGATGGAGAAACTGACCCTCACCTAAGTTTATTTTCGGACGTATCAGGGTTCCACAAAAAAGTGTTGAAGTACTGAAAAGCCTAACTAACACATGAGGCACACCTGCATAATAAAAATAAAACAGGAGTGTGGTGCACTATTGACGGTGAGAAAATAATAGGCCCTGTTTTTTTCCAGGAAACAGTTCACATTGAGAGATATGCGGAAAGCATTTTATGATCGTATTTGGGCCACTTACCTGAGAGACAACGTGCTTTTGTGACCTTATCAGAACTCTACGAGACACATACAACCAACTTTTCATTACAGTCAATTCATGACGCGTTCCAAGATAGTGATATCGGAAACAACAGATAGTCTTCTCGTTCCTGCAATCTATCCTCATATTTATTTATGGTGGGCATTAAAAATGAAAGTGTACAAATCAAATCCACACACGTTAGATGAACTTAAAACTAGCATTCGTCAAGGAACTGCCGACATTTCTCAGAGGGAACTGTAGAGTGTAATGAGCAATTTAATAAGTACACTAAAGGCCATTAAAATTGCTACACCAAGAAGAAATGCAGATCATAAACGGGTATTCATTGGACAAATATATTATACTAGAACTGATATGTGATTACATTTTCACGCAATTTGGGTGCATAGATCCTGAGAAATCAGTACCCAGAACAAACACCTCTGGCCGAAATAACGGCCTTGATACGCCTGGGCATTGAGTCAAACAGAGCTTGAATGGCGTGTACAGGTACAGCTGCCCATACAGCTTCAACACGATACCACAGTTCATCAAGAGTAGTGACTGGCGTATTGTGACGAGCCAGTTGCTCGGCCACCATTGACCAGACGTTTTCAATTGGTGAGAGGTCTGGAGAATGTGCTGGCCAGGGCAGCAGTCGAACATTTTCTGTATTCAGAAAGGCCCGTACAGGACCTGCAACATGCGGTGGTGCATTATCCTGCTGAAATGTAGGGTTTCGCAGGGATCGAATGAAGGGCAGAGCCACGGGTCGTAACACAACTAAAATGTAGCGTCCACTGTTCAAAGTGCAGTCAATGCGAACAAGAGGTGACCGAGACGTGTAACCAGTGGCACCCCATACCATCACGCCGAGTGACACGCCAGTATGGCGATGACGAATACACGCTCCCAATGTGTGTTCAGTAACGCGATGTCGCCATACACGGATGCGACCATCATGATGCTGTAAACAGAACCTGGATTCATCCGAAAAAGTGACGTTTTGCCATTCGTGCACCCAGGTTCGTCGTTGAGTACACCATCGCAGGTGCTCCTGTCTGTGATGCAGCGTCAGGGGTAACGGTAGCCACGGTCTCGGAGCTGATAGTCCACGCTGCTGCAAACGTCGTCGAACTGTTTCTGCAGATGGTTATTGTCATGCAAACGTTCCCATCTGTTGACTCAGGGATCGAGACGTGGCTTCACGATCCGTTACAGCAATGTGGATAAGACGCCTGTCATCTCGACTGCTAGTGATACGAGGCCGTTGGTATCCAGCACGGCGTTCCATATTACCCTCCTGAATCCACCGATTCCATATTCTGCAGCAGTCATTGGATCTCGACCAACGCGAGCAGCAATGTCACGATACGATAAACCGCAATCGCGATAGGCTACAATCCGACCTTTATCAAAGTCGGAAACGTGATGGTACGCATTTCTCCTCCTTACACGAGGCATCACAACAACGTTTCACCATGCAACGCCGGTCAACTGCAGTTTGTGTATGGGAAATCGGTCGGAAACTTTCCTCATGTCAGCATGTTGTAGGTGTCGCCACCGGCGCCAACCTTGTGAGAATGCTCTGAAAAGCTAATCATTTGCATATCAGAGCATCTTCTTCCTGTCGGTTAAATTTCGCGTCTGTAGCACATCATCTTCGTGGTGTAGTAATTTTAATGGCCAGTAGTGTAGATGTGAGAAATTCTCGAACTACGAAGGAAGGCAGTTCCAGCATTTCCTTTCTTAATATACATGAGTAATTTACTTTTAGATTTAAGTGTTTATGTTACGTATGTTAGCAACAACGTACGCGACAAATCATACTGTGCCTACTGCAGATCTGTCACTCGCACCACTGGCTCACAAGCCGGCCTCGTCGGCCGGCAATAGGCCCCAACGAGATTGCGTTAACTATTGATCACCCCGTACTTCTATGGCGACGTCCATTATTCGCAACTCGGTTTGGAGTATCGATCCACGATCGATGTTAGCAAAGTCTTACCAGCATGTTGGGAACGCGAAAACTGATATCTGTGGCAGAGTTCGTACACATGGAAGGAGACGTTATTCGTAGTCAGCTGCTGCATATCGCCTCTGCATAGTGTTACTATCGCTGCTATTGTTTGGTGGTTATCAGCTGTTGTATCATCTCATTTTGTGAATAAAACCTTCTACATCGCTAAACATATTTCTTTATTTATTTTTCGGCTGCGGTTACTGCCACCACAGATGGCAACTTAGAACTTGCAAAGCGAGTTTCGTGTTAGCATCAGTACCTATGCCTGATCGTTGCTTCAAATTCCAAGGTCCATGCGAGGAGGCAGATATAATTTTCCCGACATCAGCAGTTGACACCTCGAGGAATAAGTTTTTGGTACTTAAAGTCAACCTCGTTTTACAAGTCTTGATCTGATGATTTCAGTAGCCGAAACGGCGAAATAACTAAAGAAATGTACTGAGCGATTAAAATTATTCACAAGACCTGCATCTATGCGTACACAGACAGTGTATGGTGTGTGGCGATGGTCACTATGTACCACTGCTAGTCATTTCCTCTCCTGTTCCACTCGCAAATGGAGCCAGAGAGAAACGGCTTCTTATATTCGTCAGTATGAACCCTCTCTTATCTTCGTGGTCCTTATGTGAAATATACGTTTGTGGCAATAGGTCCATCCTGCAGTCAGCTGCAAATACCCGTTCTCTAAATTTTCTCAACAGTGTTTCACTTTAGGAACGTCATCTTGCCTCCACGAATTCCAATTTGAGTTCGCGAAGCATGTCTGTAATACACTTTTGGTTATCGAACCTACCGGAAACAAATCAAACAGATAACGCCTGCACTGCTTCGATGTCTACTCACTCATTACGTTTCATATCGCTTTGCAACGTTACGCCCAGATATTTAGTCGGCATGAATCCGTCAGGCTGCACACCATTATTACTGTATTGGAACATTACAGGATTGTTGTTTCTGCTCATCTGCATTAAGTTACATTTTTATACACTTAGAGCAACCTGCCACTCATCACACCAACTACGAATTCTGTCCAAGTCGCGGACTTGTAAAGGATTTTTTTTTTCCTTTAGTAAAACTTCGAATCGGAGATACAGTATCGAGTGTTTCAGGCAAATAAGGAACCTGACATAATATATGCGTCAAAGGAGTGACGCTAGATCAGCTAAAGTACTCACTAGAGATTTTTAAATACTTGAACTGTTTACTTTAATTGTAATATTTTAATGAAAGTTCAAACATTTGATTGTATAAATTGTTTATTCTGTTGTACAATAGCAGTTTCGGTCTTTGGCCAGTTTGAAGTACTACATTGAAAAGAAATATTTATACAGCATGCATGAAAAGTACAATGAACCACAAATCAGGTAACACGATGGAAATACAACATAAGATAATAAAATTTAAAAAAATTATTAGAATTTAAAAAATAGTAAGTTGTGTTACTTGCATGTTAAGCACGATAAGTCTTCCGACAAGGAAGTCATCGTCGAGATCAAACTTGATAATACAGTGTAGGTATCAGACTATATAAGTGGGAACAGATTTACAAAGTGTCTGGCAGAAATGTAACAAACACATCCTACATCCATTGAATAACCGTGCCATAACATTACACGTGCAGGCATTATTATCTCAAGCCACACTGACGAATTTACTTGTTTAATGGAAGTCGAAGATAAATATCGTAGGCTGTCAGTTAATGTGGCGTGCTCTACAGTTGAAGCCAGAGAAGTTCTGTAGACAATAGATCAGAATTACATCAACTGAATAAGATTCATATGTCTTTGTAAGCCGGCTGGAGTGGCCCCGCGGTTCTAGGTGCTACAGTCTGGAACCGCGCGACCGCTACGGTTGCAGGTTCGAATCCTGCCTCGGGCATGGATGTGTTTCATATTCTTAGGTTAGTTAGGTTTAAGTAGTTCTAAGTTCTAGGGGACTGATGACCTCAGAAGTGAAGTCCCATAGTACTCAGAGCCATTTTTGTCTTTGTAAGGTCGTTCAAGTTGTGAATATGAAATGTAAACAAATCCGCCCATACCAAGCAATGTAACCATGCAACGAAAGCACTGTTATCCATCATATGCCTTATTGAATACGAAACATAATCCTGCATTAGTGCATCGTTGATCAGTCGTGAAGGTGATATAACGTGACCATCTGTGAAATTGTATTATGAAAAGAGTCTATGCATCATACACAGTCGTATTATGAAAGAGCCTACGAATGTTTGCCATTACTGGTGTAATGTTTCCTACCTTCTGGTCCATTGTACTATTCATCCATTCTGTGGAATTTCAAATGGTTCAAATGGCTCTGAGCACTATGGGACTCAATATCTAAGGTCATCAGTCCCCTAGAACTACTTAAACCTAACTAACCTAAGGACATCACATACATCCATTTCCGATGCAGGATTCGAACCTGCGGCCGTAGCGGTCGCGCGGCTACAGACTGAAGCACCTAGAACTGCTCGGGCACAGCGGCCGGCTATGTGTAATTTATCTGTTGGAATTACATTTTGTTTGAGACATATGTCTCAACTTTATCTTCGATAATGATGAAAGCTGGAGAAATGAATTAAAATTTATGCTTGTGTACTAACCATCACAGCAACGTAACAGCATGAGTAACACAACAGCACGGATTACTGTAGTCCACCGCCCTTGCTAGCTCAAACTTCAATTCATGCCTTCAGCCCTTCCTTCCCCTTCTTAAATCGTTCCTATTGCCTATGCTCCGCGGTACTGAAGTAGCACCCCTGATTTGTACGTAATGGGGAAATCCTGAAGGTATGAATTGAAGTTTGTGTTAGGAAGGCGATTCGACGGAGGGAGTCTGTGCAGGTACGTAAGCCCTACTGCTACTGTGATGTAATAATTAGTACATCTGTCTAGGAAGCAGGAGAACCAGTTCAAGTCAGAGCAGTGAAACAGATTTTGATTCATTCTTCAGCTCCTATCATTATCGAACATTCTGTATAAATATATATTTTCAGAGCGCTATTTGAAAATGGTCAAAGGGCGAAATCATGATTATACAATAGAATGAACAGTTTATACAGTCAAATTTCGGAACCTTCAATCAAACTGTGTTATACACTGAAGCGCCAAAGAAACTGATACAGGCACACGTATTCAAATACAGAGATATGTAAACAGATAGAATACGGCGCTGCGGTTGGTAATGCCTATTCAAGAAATGCTGGCGCAGTTGTTACATCCGTTACTGCTGCTACAATGGCAGTTTTAAAGATTTAAGTGAGTTTGAACGTGGTGTTACAGTCGGTGCACGAGCGATGGGACACAACATCTCCGAAGCAGCCATGAAGTGGCCATTTTCCCGTACGACCATTTCACGAGTGAACCGTGAATATCAGGAATCCGGTAAAACATCAAATTTCCGACATCGCTGCGGCCGGAGAAAGATCCTGCAAGAACGGGGTCAATGACGATTGAAGAGAATCGTTTAACGTGACAGTAGTGCAACCCCTTCCGCAGTTTGGTGTAGACTTCAACGCTGGACCGTAAACAAGTGTCAGCGTGCGAACCATTCAACGAAACATCATCGGTATGGGCTTTCGGAGCCGAAGGCTCACTCGTGTACCCTTGATGACTGCTCGACGCAAAGCTTTACGCCTCGTTTTGGCCTGTCAACACCGATATTGGACTGTTGATGATTGTAAACATGTCGCCTGGTCGGACGAGCCCCGTTTAAAATTGTAGCGAGCGGATGGACGTATACGGGTATGGAGACAACCTCATGAACCCATCGACCCTGCATGTCAGCAGCGGATTATTCCAGCTGGTGGAGGCTGTGTAATGGTGTGAGGAGTCGTAGAGTTGGAGTGATATGGAACGCCTGATATGTCTAGATACGACTCTGACAAGTGACACATACGTAAGCATCCTGTCTGATCATCTGCATCCATTCATGTCCATTGTGCATGCTGACGGACTTCGGCAAATCCAGCAGGACAGTGCGACACCCCACACGTCCAGAATTGCTACATAATGGCTTCAGGAACAGGCTTCTGAGTTTAAACACTTCCGTTGACCACCAAACTCCCCAGACATGAACATTATTGAACATGTAACTCTTCAGCCTTTCCCGGCGAGATCTTGACATGTGGAATAATCGGGTCTACAGCCGGATGTTTGTGTCGCTCTGGCACAATATTTCGGCCACATAACTCGTTGCCTTCTTCAGGTGCTACCTGATACTGCCGTATTGGCTGGCGTGGATCTGCACGGAGATAACTTTTCCTCCGATGTGTGATGGAGTTCGCAGCAGTTGTTGCTTTGCCTCCCATGCATGCTGATGTTGCGTCTTCATATGTGGATTGTCTTCTTGGGTGTCTCCTCAGCACAGTTCTGCAGAGCTAGCTATGCAGCGAGCAGGTGTGGCCAGCGGGTGGCGACGCTGCGCGGCAGTTTGCGGCCCAGCGTCCGGATTTGGGCGTTGTGCGACCGGCCAGCACGTTCGTGAAAAGTGCGGGCGGTCGTCTGGAAGAGGTCACGGAGCAGAGGTACTTCCGCGACGTCGTGAAGATGAGCGGTGGGAAAATCGTATGGCAGGTGTAAGGCCAGCCGAAGGATGCGATTCTGCAGTGTCTCCAGCTTCTTCAGGTTCGTGTCGGCGGCATTCCCCCAGACGACAGCGGCGTATTGGAGTACGGGACGGAGCAGCGCCTTGTACAGGGTGATGCCCAGCCGCGGTGGTAGTTGGGAGTCGGGGTTCAGCACCGGGTACAGGGTGCGGAGCCTTTTCCGCACTTTGGCCTTCACTTCGCGGATGTGCGGAACCCACGTGAGTCGGCGGTCGATGGTGATGCCGAGGTAATGCGCCGTTGGGCGCCACGGGACAGGGCTTCCACCGACGGTGAGCGGTTGAAGACCTGCAGGAACGAGTCGCCTGGTGACGATCAGGAACTGGGTCTTGGCACCATTGAATTGGAGACGCCACTTGACTGCCCAGGCTGCCAGGGTGTCAACGGCGAGCTGCAGACGGCGGCGCATGACGGCGGCATTGAGGCTCCTGGTATAGAGAGCCGTGTCATCCGCGTACAGGGCGAGCCGCACACGGTCGATCTTCGGCGCATCACACGTGTACAGCGAGTACAGGAGTGGCCCCAAGACCGAGCCCTGTGGCACACCGGCGTTGAAGCGGCGGACGGAGGACAAGCCCTGCGCGGCCCGCACATGGAAGGTCCTATCGGCAAGATAGGAAGCGATGAGACGGGCGTGCGACGTCGGGACCCCAAGTTCAAAAAGTTTGAACAAGAGGCCGCGGTGCCACACACTGTCGAAAGCGCGTGACACGTCCAGGAACACCGCGCCGAAGAACTCGCGCTGCTCGAGGGCGACGAACGCATCTTCCACTAGCCGAAGGAGTTGATGAACGGCCGAGTGGCCCCTGCGAAATCCGAACTGCTCTTCGGGCAGGAAGCCTTCCTCGTCGACGTGGCGCTGCAGCCGTCTGATGTACACCCTTTCAAAGACCTTGGAGACGGCCGGCAGTAAACTAATAGGTCTGTAGTTCACGGGCTGCCGCAGATCCTTCCCCATCTTCGGAATCGCCACGATTTCTGCATGTTTCCAGGACTGAGGAAAACTGCAGGACCGGAGGATGACATTAAAAACGTCGGCAAGATGAGTGACAGCCACGGGCGGCAACTTCTGGAGTAGGGCGGTGGAAACTTCGTCTGGGCCCGCAGCTTTCCTGGGGTTCAGGGCACGCAGGATGGACGAAACCTCCTCCGCCGTTGTCTCTTCAATGACGTCGTCGTCGTCGCGTGCCTCCAGGTAGCGTGGGAGCCGGTCAGCAACCAGGTCGTCGTGGACAGCGTCAGCTGGGTCTTCGATAGGCGTAAACGCGGCCTCGAAGACGTCTGCCAGGGCATCAACCTTCGCAGCTGGTTCGCAGACAGCCTGACCATGAACCAGCAGCGGAGGGATACGTTGCGTGCGGCGTAGGAAACGCTTCGTCGTCTGCCAGGCTGTGCCGTCTTCAAGACAAAGGGTGGCGACCTTGTTATTCCAGTCGCGGTTGCGATGGTTGTCAATGGCGGCCCGGATGTCCCGACGCATCCTGTTGAGAAGGCGCTTGGTGTTGGCATTTCTCGTCCTCTGCCACTCCCAGTAGACCCGGTTCTTCTCAGTGATGGCCGCAAGGATGTCCGGCGGCAGCTGTTGGGAGTAGTCAGGCGGAGGGCGAGGTCGGAGCGGCGTCGCTATAGTGGCAGCGTCGATCGTGGTTGCCGCGAAGTGCAAAAGTGCTTCGTCCGCTCCAGCTTCCGCAGGGGGCGGCGCGGCGGCGAGTGAGTGCGTCACGGCTTCTTGAAACCTGTCCCAGTCGATGCCAGCAAGTGAGATACCTCGCCTGGGCTGCTGGAGGGCGTCTAGGTCGATATCAAAAACCACAGGGACATGATCCGAAGACAGCGCCGTCCTCGTCGTGGCGGTGATCTGATGAGGGATGCCCTTGACGACCGCGATGTCGATTATATCTGGGAGGCCACGGGCAGGGAAGATTGTCGGGTCGTATGGCCCCACCACAAGCGCATGGTGACGTTCCGCTACCCGGAGCAGGCAGCGGCCAGCGGCATTGGTGATCCTGGAGTTCCAGGAGACATGTTTACTATTGAAGTCCCCGGCGACGAACACCTGCCCCTTCAAGGAGAGCAGAGCATCGATGTCAGCAGGGTCCAGGGGGCGAGACGGCGGCCGATAGGCCGCGACAAACGTGATGGCGCCCGCCGAGGTGTGAACGACGACACCAGTGGCCTCCAGCGTTGCCAGTGGTGGAAGTTGTATCACATGGTGACGAATGCCATTGCGGACGTAAACGGCTGTCCCTCCACCCGCCGTCAATCGATCGGTGCGATAGCTGGAGTAGTTTGCCGCCCTGACGTCGACCCCAGGCTTCAGGTGTGTTTCATTGATAAGGCAGACGTCGACGGCTTCGTGTCGGAGAAATGGGCGAAGTTCGCCAGCTTGAGTGCGGACGCCGTTGGCATTCCACGCGACGACCGTGAGCCCTCTAACGCTGCCCATGGTGCGGCTGGTGAGTGTTGACAGCGGTCGGGGCCGGAGAGGCCATCGGCACTGCAGCGGTGAGTTGCTGCGACAGGACTTCAATCAACTTCGTAGCACTGGTCACCAGGGCTGTGAGCTGCGCGACGAGGTTGGCCAGGTCAGTGGTGGAGGCAGCCGGCGCGGCCCCAGCGCTGGAAGGGGGAGGCGTGGCTGCTTCGCTGTAAGAGTCCACCTGGGGCTGCTCGACTGACGGTGCCAAGCGCTGGGTACTCACAGGGCGGTGACCCCCGCGCCGGCGGTCGGCGGGGCGCGGTCCGGCCGACGTCCCGGGAGAGGCAGTACCCGGTTCCGCCACTAGCAGCTGTGGTGGAGGCGCAGGAGCCTCCGGTGTCGGCACGGCCTCGGATGCGGCAGGAGCGGGAGCAGCCGACGCAGCCGGGACGGCGGAGGGCGACCCTGACGTTGCCGCCGCGAAAGAGACGCCTGGCCGTCTCGTTGCTGGCTTCTTCTGATGTGGCGCTGGTGTTTGGCCACGTTGGCGAGCGATGACACGCTTCCACACCTCACACCCACGATAACTGGCCACGTGAGCACCGCCACAGAGTGCACATGTAGGCTTCTCGGTGGGCGGACGGGGGCACGCACTTCCTGCATGGGCGCCGGCGCATTTAACGCATCTGTCCGGCATAGAGCAGTGGCGCGCGACGTGATTGATCCCCTGGCAGCGAAAGCACTGCACAGGGCCTCTCCGGGAGCGAAGATCTTCGGTCTGAACCGGAACGTCGGCGACCCGCGTCAATTGGTATAGTTTGCGGTTCTCCACGGTGTCAGAGCAGACGACCAGGAAGAGCGGCATATCTTCGCGTGATTTTGGCGACTTCATCTTCACGACTGCCCGGATGTAGAAGCCCAGGTCAGCGAGTTAACGATGCAGGTGATCGGCTTCCATGTTGAACGGGAGGTCGCGGAATACAATCTTCAAGACCTTGTCAGGTGCGGAAGCGTGGGTATAGAAAGGGATACCACGCTCAGACGCCTCCTGAGTGACCAGACGATAATCATCAGCAGTGCGGAGTGTGACCCTGTACAGGTCACGCCCTGCAGGCTTCACGGTGTACACGGCCGTTGTCCAGCTGCGCAACAACTTCTGCAGTTCCCCATAGGGCGGCCGGAACTGGAGGACCACCGGCGGAAGATGGGAGTCTTTCTTCGGCGCAGGATCGCGCGGCGGCGGGTCTGGCGCGTCATCGAGCGCGTCGAATGAGTTGGCGACGGCAGTTGGAGGCGTCGTCGACGACAGCATGCGTCTTGCAGTTCGCCGGGCAGGGACAAAACCGTCGGCATCAGGGGCGAAATCTTGCTTGGCTCGCTTCTCAATCGGCGAGCTGCGAGCAGCGGCCGTCGCAGCTGTTGCCCTCCTCTTCTGTTTCCCGCTGCGTCCGCGTGGCTGAGGGGCGGTAAAGCTCTCATCTTCAGAATCGGGCAGCGGAGCAGACAGCGCAGTCTTCAACGTTTCCTAGAGCAGTGTCCGTCAAATCCATAGCCATAGCAGTGGTCGTCATAAGTGGGGGGCCAGATGGGGCCGCCGACGGCGCAAGCGCGGCCGGACGGCGATCTGCCACACCCTTCGCGTCGCTAGCAGGCGCAGGTACGTCCTTCTCGCGGCTGCACATCTCAGCGACTGTCCGTGTGTGTTGCCGTATTGGAGGATCTTGTCCAGTATTTATGCCCAGAGCGCGCTGGGTGCTCTCTTTGCCGTCCGCGCCCGCCTGGCGCTGCTTGTAATGTGTTGTCTCTTCCTTGGTGCTCAATCGGACGTCCGCGCCCGACTTGGGCGCCATCTGTGGCAGCTCTCTGAGGCCTGTCCTGTGTCGGGCGTTCCGTTCGCGGTCCGCGCCCGCCAGGTGCTGCTCCTGAGGTTTTTGCCCCTCCCTGGTGCTCCCACGGACGTCCGCGCCCGGCTCGTCCACTATCTGTGGTTGTGGCAGCTGTCTCGGGCCGGACCCGCCTTTGGCGTTCCGTTCGTGGTCCGCGCCCGCTTGGCGCTGCTCCTGAGGTGTTGGCACTTCCCTGGTGCTCCGACGGACGTCCGCGCCCGCCTCGACTACCATCTGCAGTTGTGGCAGCTGTCTGGGGCCCGTCTCGCATCGGGCGCTCTGTTCGCGGTCCGCGCGCGCCTGGCGCTGCTTGTAAGGTGTTGTCTCTTCCTTGGTGCTCCCTCGGACATCCGCGCTCGAAATATTGTGCCAGAGCGACACAAACATCCGGCAGTAGACCCGATTATTCCACATGTCATTACTGAACATATCTGGATGCCTTGCAACGTACTATACAGTAGAAATCTCCACCCCCTCCTACTCTTACGGATTTATGGACACTCCTACAGGATTCATGGTGTCAGTTCCCTCCAGCACTACTTCAGACATTAGTCGAGTCCATACCACTTCGTGTTGCGGCTCTTCTGCATGCTCGTGGGGATCCTACACGATATTCGGCAGGTGTACGAATTTCTTTGGCTCTTCAATGTATAACTGGTCCCAAACTATGGGAAGAGTATTTAATTTTGTTGTTGTTTTCAATACAATACGAGGAATACAAAAAGAGCTGAGACGAGTATAATTTTAGTGTTACAATACCTTTTATTTTCAGATTAAATTGAGTTCTCTATTGATTTAAAACGTCCAGGTCTCTTACGATGACAGTCGTGTTGAGACTAGATGCAGAATGAAGTGTAGATTAATAGCAGTCCCAGACAGGACGTCCATAAATATGAACGTGTGCGATAGAGGCATGCGGCTATACCTGCGCAGCAACAGTCCTCTCGTTGGTTTGGCGCGGCCCCCGGAGTGAGGGAACGCGTAATGAGAGCTGCGCCTCGCCCCTTCTCCCCCTACCAGCCACCACCACACAGCCGTACAGCCAGAGCCCCCATCCCGCATCCTCCCCCCCCCCTCCACCGCCCAACCCTCCCCGCGCCGGCCGTCTGCCACGCGTCTGCCGGGCGTCTGCCTGCCGTCTCCACAGCGCACTCACCCCCTGCCACCCCCTGCCAACCCCCGCACCCCTCCGACCGAGCATTCTCGTTAAAAATGTTTGCTCTCCCGGCGCTGCTGTTGCCGCTGCCGCTACTCTGTTCGCCGGCTCACGCTGTTTTCACCGCGTAATTATTTTTTCTCTCGTTTTCGACAACAGACACGGCTTCCCTCGTCGTATACAGCGCTGCCTCTCGACTGGTGTGCTCTTCGACGCACCGTTGTCATATTCGAGCATTACTTCTCTTGCCCGGCAGCAGCCGCGCGCTCATTTGCCAGTTCCGTGTTGACCTACAGCATTTCCATATCCTTTCCCTTGTTTTGCGCTTCACTGTTGTCGATATCACGTTCTCCTGCCTGAATATGATGGACGGGTGTAGGCTCCACTTCTTCTGTACGTAAATACGAAAATATGGAAATACAAAAATGTTAAAGCAGAAACTTAAGAGAACTAACGCGTCTGTTACATTACAACATCGAACCTGCAAGTTTGTCACGCAAATGGTCGATTTTGTCACGTTGACAGCTATATTTTTCAATTAATGGTCAACTTTGTTTGCATTATCAGTAACATAAATTTATTTTCTGTAACAGTGTAACAGGGCCTGAATTCAAATCCGGGAAACGCAAATCAAACATTGTTAAAGCTGTAACAACGCTCTAGATACATACCGGGTGAACAAAAAGTCAGTATAAATTTGAAAACTGAATAAATCACGGAATAATGTAGATAGAGAGGTATAAATTGACACACATGCTTGGAATGACATGGGGTTTTATTAGAACCGAAAAAGACAAAAGTTCAAAAACTGTCCGACAGATGGCGCTTCATCTGATCAGAATAGCAATAATTAGCATAACAAAGTAAGACACAGCAAAGATGATGTACTTTATAGGAAATGCTCAATATGTCCAACAACAATAGTTGTGGTCGAGGAATAATGTTGTGAACAGGACTGTAAAGCATGTCCGGAGTTATGGTGAGGCATTGGCGTCGGATGTTGTCTTTCAGCATTCCTAGTGATGTCGGTCGATCACGATACACTTGCAACTTCAGGCAACCCCAAAGCCAACAATCGTAAGGACTGAGGTCTGGGAACCTGGGAGGCCAAGCATGACGAAAGTGGCGGCTGAGCACACGATCAACACCAAACGACGCGCGCAAGAGACCTTTAACGCGTCTAGCAATATGGGGTGTTCTTTTTTGGTTCTAATAAAATCCCATGTCATTCCAAGCATGTGTGTCAATTTTTACCTCTCTATCTACATTATTCCGTGGTTTATTAAGTTTTCAAATTTATACTGACTTTTTGATCACCCGATATATTTGTTAGACCGAGACCAAAATCAGATATATGTGGTCAATTTTTTATGTTGGACGATGGATCGAAATCAGTTTGTTTTGCTTTCTGGTTGATTAACACAAAAACACGGAAAGTTACAGTTACCTTTAAGAGGTTGTGAACAAAGACAAAGAGGCGCATCTTGGTTTTATGGTATCACCACTAGGAATTTTGAGAAAACAGAGACTATCGGATTCTCACTACAGAAGAGCCTCCTAAAAAACTGATACAAAAACTTATTTAGCAACTGGAGCATCAGTGAGAATGGCCTTGTGTGAAGGCTAAAACAGTTTTTACAGTAAGGCTGTGCCGAAAGATCTATCAGAAAATCCAAGGTAATTCAGGTCGTGCGTAAAGTCAATGAACCTCCCACTTATTCTTCCGTGGAAATGTATGGTGTTGAAACTGAAGGCAGTAGACTGTAAGCAGAGACATTAAATTCCGTTTTTAGTTGTCTTTACGCGTGTCGATACTACTGCACCCATGTTTGACTGTTGCACAGACTGACAAGCGGGAGATATCTATATTTGCAGCCTCGATAATAAAAAACAACTAAGACTGATGAAAGTGAACAAGGCACGAAGCAGCGATAGAATTCCAGTTACATTTTCCACTCAATACGTCGTGCCGATATACAGGGTTCCCCATTTATCTTGACCAACCTAAATAACTGTTTGTCCAGATGCAAATTACAAAATGTTTCAAGTAAATGTTCTTTAGCCGTCAGGGGGGCATCAATCAGCATGATTGCCTTCGTTATAGCTTTGTTATCTACAAAGATATGAATAGCAGTATGACTTTTTTAAATGACACCCTGTGTTTTTTATTCGGTAGTTCATTACCTCTCCTAAAGACCTATTCAAAAATGTATCACTGTGTATCATTCACTGAAACACAACGTTATTAATTACATACCACAACACTGACGTTGACGCTCCCAGCGCTCACTGCAGGTACTCTGGGTAATGGAGCACACCCACGTCCAGACGTTGACAGAGGACAAATGTAAACATAAGTAGAATGCAAACCCTTCATTCCGTCAACCATCGTCAGTTGAAGAGTTGTGTGAGTAGAATGTACACCAAGGAAGAGAAGGTAGAAGTGCTACTCATCTATGGGGAATGTAAGTTTGCAGAACAGTAATTGCAATACTGCTTCCTTATGTACGGTTACATTTACTACAATAGTTTAGTCCTTTTAAATACTGTTGTGTAGAGTAGGCATACAGAAAAAGGCTATCCTTCCTACTAACTGCATCGACATAACGTTTCTTTTACTGTTGTTGTTGAAGGTAGGCGAGATGCTACGCAGGCAGCGGAACTGTACAGAGAGCGATATCCTGACAAGAACCCATCTTCCCGACTGATGTTTTCTCGTCTTTCTGCGACGCTTAAGGAAACGGGAAGTTTCAACCCACGGAAACGCAATCGTCGTAGCACTCTCACAGACGAAGCTGCCCAGTCTACTGTTCTCGCTTCTGTTGCTATGAATCCACATGTGAGTACACAAGAGCTCGAACACGAGATTGGCGTTCCTAAAACCAGTGTACATCGTATTCTTACACGTCACCGGTTCCATCCTTGCGATGTACACCTACATCAAGAATTGCATGGGAATGATTTCCAGAATCGTGTACAGTTCTGTCAGTGGGCACAGCAGCAAATCCTCGCCCACCCGAACTTCTTCTCCAATGTTCTGTTTACCGATGAATGTTCCTTCTCAAACAAAGGACAGGTAAATAGAAGGAACATACATTGTTGGTCCAGTGACAACCCACGGTTGCTTAGACAAGTGGAACATCAGCATCAATGGAGAGTTAACGTCTGGTGTGGGATGCTTGGTACTACAGTTATTGGCCATTATATCATCAATGGTAGTCGAAACGGCACAACGTATGCCAACTTCCTCAAACAAATTCTTCCTCCTCTCCTGAATGAAGTGCCGCTAAGAACCAGAATGCTTACGTGGTATCAACACGATGGATGTCCAGCACATAATGCCTTATGTGCACGTCGTGTTCTGAACCGAAGGTATCCTGCCAGATGGATTGGTCGAGGAGGAACAGTCACTTGGTCTGCTAGGTCTCGTGATTTAAATCCTCTGGCGTTTTTTCTTTGGGGATGCATTAAAGACGTTGTCTATCGTGATATTCCAACAACACCAGAGGACATGCAGGAACGTATCGTGCTTGCTTGTAATTCTCTTCAGCAGGCAAGAATGGAAGCAGTAGTTTAATTATTTCATTCAACGAGTGCGCCAGTGTATCGGTGTCCAGGGTCACCACTTTGAGCACCTTTGAATGTTCTACTCCTGGACAGTGGTACAGGAGAGTCAAAGACAATTTTGTGGAACGTTTTTACTTGGCTTTTAGTTGTTTTCTGACAACTCCAGCAAGTGGACGTGTTTGTGATCTCGGGCTCAAAGTCAATTTTGTGTTTCAGAGAATGGTACACTGTGATACATTTTTGAATAGGTCTTTAGGAGAGTAAATAAATTACCGAATAAAAAATACAGCGTGTCATTTAAAAAAGTCACACCGCTGTTCATATCTTTGTAAAAAACAAAGCTACAACGAAGGCAATCATGCTGATTGATGTCCCACTGACGACTAAAGAACATTTGCTTGAAACAATTTGTAATTTTCATGTGGACAAACATTTATTTAGGGTCGTCAAGATAAATGGGACACCCTGTATTGCACCTTAGTGCGAGCTCAAGAGCAGCATGATTGCATTCCTCAATATTTACGCCCGGAACACGTCAATTAGAGCTCTGCCTTCGTAGCGAACATGTCGGCGCTCGTCGACCTGCAGCTCACGGGATTTGCGGCTGACATGCTTGTCTTGCAGACCTCTAGCCGGAATTTTGCAGATCGGGCAAAACAAGTTTTTATTAGCGTCTAGTAAACTTATCAATTGAACAGTGACTCATTCACGGTAGCGTAGACTCGCAAACCTCCACATTAGCTAATTAGAAATTAAAGGAATGAACTGTGTGTCTAAACGGCACGGCGCATGCCAGCTTCCTCAGAAGCAATCATGCTGATACCATATAAACATTCTGGTTCTTTGCGGCACTTCATCCAGAAGAGGAGGAAGAATTCGACTGAGGAAGTTGGCATACACTGCGCTCATATCCCGATGCCCGCATGAATTGTACTACCAGCGCCAATGCTCAGAGGTCGGTGAAAACTACTGTTGCGGCGGCAGCCACAGTTTTGGACCCACGTGTATGTCAGGATGCACCACCACCAGCAATGGAGTGTATCCGGGGATGATGCGAGTGGTAGGAATTCGGATATTATCAATAAGTCCAGTGGAAACAAAATGCCCATATAGAATCTTCGCTGACACGACACACATGTCAGCTTCTGTCATGCTCACCCAGCACACTGGTCTCTTCACCAGCCCTAGCTGCTGTCAGGGAAATTAGATAGGTCGCACCATTCTTTGTAGCCATCACAGGCTGAGCTAATCAGCAACTTCCAGTCGTCAAAGCATCGTGACTGCACTTTCAGCCAGCTGCAGTGTCCTGCGAAACAAGCAGTTGCACCCTGGATGCATACAGTAGTTTTAACAATTCCAGCCTGAAATAAACCCACCAGTTTTAAAAATCTACTTTGCCCATTACAAGGCAGCGATGTTGTTGACCACACACCTCGAATTTCTCACGAAGAATGTACATTTTTTCCCTTCTATATCAGTTATTTTCGAGTCAGAAGAAATCAAAGCATACACGCATTCTCACATCGCTAAACTATCGATACTTGTTGTGAAAATCCTGTGACAGTATGGCATAGGCTACATTTCCTCTAAGTATTTTCTCATCAGGAAGGAACAAGTCTTTACTTACCTGTTACGTCATGTATCACAGGACTAGAATATTAAATTCATTTTTGGGTCATGACGGAGTCCTAAGATCTACCTCTATCGCAGGATGCCTCCTCACTTTCGAACTCGTTTAAAGTAACCAAATTCCTCGCCACAGATGAAGTCTCTTAACGTAACAGCACATAGAAGTTGTAAATATCAGATTTATACTATGTATCACTTTATAAATCGGTAATACATCTGATTTTATTACGAAGGTCGTTTCTCCCTGTGTAGGAGAGAGATTGAAATATCGCTAAAAGATATCATCGCAACGAAAAACACGCATGTTCACCCTCAAAGTCAAGAATCATATCTGCTGTACCCTAGCCATCACTTCCAAACGCCTGGTGAACCATATTCGCGACTGGCTCATATCTCAAAACGAGTTACATTTTGTCGAACCTGTCTCATACAGCAAAATGTCAGTATAGTTTTTTAGACAGACCCTCTGCACCTTGTAACTGTTTCTCACTCTCTGCCCTGCCCTCCATGCAGCTTTGTGCATGTGATCGTTACAATTTAAGATCGAACTGAGCAGAAATCAGAAACCGCTATACGTATCTATCACCTTCTGCAACATATGGAGAACACGGGCGAGCTGAGTTAATGCCACAGGACTGTGTTTTGACCAGTCAGTGGAAATAGGAACATGTTGTTGTAGCTCCGCCAACTGTGTACATTGTGTGAGGACAGAGCCAAACGAAGCTTTTTCCTGCAACACTAGGTAGTAGAAAAGACAGTATGAACAGTTCCGGTAGCGTTTCTTATTGGGAAAATTAGAAAGACTCCACATCTTATAGGAGCTGGAAGAAGTACGAGGATTTTGCTGCTGCATTGCAATGAGCCCTTCAGGGTGCATTCATGTCTGTCACCCAAACATTCTATCATTGTTATTTTATACCATCCAACGGAGGTAAATTACCAAGCATAAAAACTACGCTAACATCATCCGATAAAGAACTCGACAAGATACTACTGCGTCCCTCTCTTCAGATATATCAAACACAAATACCGTCTGCATGCTGGCATTGAGCATATGTGGCGATCATGTTAAATATACAGGTTTTGGTTCATTGGGGAAAGTGGCCAGTGATCGAAGTCACTTCCATAGACCAGCGTATAAAGTTTCATCACTTGTACAGTAGAAGGACCATATCCCCAGACTATCATTTGTGTTGTTGTTAGATATATTGTTGTTTTTCTGCTGGAACACATCCAAGCACGATATGACTCCAGCTAACTCCTCTAACATTTTGTTTTCCACCACGACTTCAAGGTCTGCGTCAGGTGCTAAACTAACATTAACGCCTTTTGATTCAATGGCTCTCACAGAAAACTGGACAAAGCGCAGTGTAAATTATGCTGTTGCTGCTTCCACGAAACACAGGATGACTGTAATAAAAGGCAGCAGTGGTGTTTCTTATCGACAAAAAACGCAGAAGACTTCACGACATATGGAAACTGGAAGAGTTTTAGGGCATCGCAGTGCATTATCAAACAGCAGTCCAAGAGTGATTGATGAACTCTTCATTTAAAGTTCTCTTTCGTAGTGACAAGGTAGCAGATGCCTAGGTGTCCCGTTTTTATTGATTCCTCATTGATGTCCTCCACATTTAAAGTTATCTTTCACAGTGATGGTGTGTCAGATGCCTAGGTGACCCATTTAGATTAATTCCTCATACTGCAGTCATGTACGTGATCATCATTGTTTCGTTACAGGCCATCCCCAGAAGGTATTGCCCCTCCACTAAGACTCTATCTCCATCTCAAAAAAATGAAGTCAATCAATCACTATGTGGTAATCAACAGTGTACTAGTTGACAGATGGGATGAAAACGCCACCATCAATGTACTGTGATAAGCACCACAGCTGATAATGCGAACAATTTTTGCTGTTTTACCAGTTTTTTCCGTAATTTCAGTGCTGACCACTGAATTTAGGTATTTAAAAAACCAATCGCGGCGTGAAATTCCCGTCTGATAGCGATCTCTGATTCCAGCCATGACAAATTATTACTAAGGGTTGGATTATGCTTTAAGTGTGTGTTGTGTTTAGTGCTTCTCAATGCATGGCAGTGGACTCTATGTTGCATAGGTATTTGTTGTTGTTGGTAGTATCCCATTACATGTTGGACCCATCCCACCCACCTTCTTCATCCCGGTGTAGCAGAGAAAACCATTCAGCTTACTAATTCTATAGAGCTTTAAAAAGACCACATAGATTTCTTTACACTTTATGACCAGTTTTGGCTTATCGCCATCTTCAGATCATTAATTAATGTGTATGAAATCTTATGCGACTTAACTGCTATGGTCATCAGTCCCTAAGCTTATACACTACTTAACCAAAATTATCCTAAGGACAAACACACACACCCATGCCCGAGGAAGAACTCGAACCTCCGCCGGGACCAGCCGCACAGTCCACGACTGCAGCGCCCTAGACCGCTCGGCTAATCCCGCGCGGCATCTTCAGATCGTTAAAATATTCTGATGTAAGTCATCGTCAAGATAATAGGTTTGGATTATTTAATGAAATTTCTCTTAAAAACATATCACTTTTGTTTATGCAGAGTCGATCTATTTCTTTTATCGTTTGAACACGATATTAACGATTTAATTAATAATCTCAGGGCACATGTTCTGAAGCACCACAAGGAAGTCCACGGGGATGTTTGAGGCAGTTTAGAGCTCATGGCGGAGTTAAATATACTGTACTATTTCTTATGTCATCTGCAACGTAAACTACAGCTCTCTCTCTCTCGCTCTCTCTCTCTCCCTCCCTCTCTCTCTCTCTCTCTCTCTCTCTCTCTCTCTCTCTCTATCCAACGACTTTTTTAAGTGTATTTCGAGGGAACGTGCCACGTTTCTGATATCAGTTTCTGTGTGTGAATGTGAAACAGCTACCGTGTCCACTTTACATTCCCTATATCACACCGAGCGAGGTGGTGCACTGGTTAGCACACTGGACTGACATTCGGGAGGACGACGGTTCAGTCCCGTCTCCAGCCATCCTGATTTAGGTTTTCCGCGATTTCCCTAAATCCTTTCAGACAAATGCTGGGATGGCTCCTTTGAAAATGCATGGATCATTTCCTTCCCTAATCCGAGCTTGTGCTCAGTCTCTAATGACCTTATTGTCGATGGGACGTTAAACACTAATCTCCTCCTTCTCCCTATATCACGATCATGTGACCGAAAATTAATGATTTATTAACTTCAGCAGTATTTCAGGATCGATTTACAATCAGGTATTTGCTTTGGACGAAAGGCATCTATCATGTTTGCCAGTTTCCGACAGGTTGGTTTATGCATACAGACCAATTGAGACAGCAGCCGACAGCCGACAGCCGACAGCAGTGCAATGAACCCACTGGAATTTCCAAAATCCTTCCATTGTGTCCCAACTCTGGGCACCCTGCGTGTGTGTGGCGAGATGTGAGAAAGTTTTTCAGTTATGTTTAAGCAGTCTGTGACAGTATAAGTACGCATATACTTACACGACTGGAATGAAAAAGCATTGCAATTGTTTGAATATCCCATACATCAACTTGTAGCCCATGAACTGTATTCATAAGCAATTTTCCACACATTGTCTAAATTATTTAAACAATATTCCACACATTGTATAAATTATTTAAACAATATTCCACACATTGTCTAAATTATTTAAACAATATTCTATATGCTGCAATCGATTTCACTCCAAACAGACAATCAACTGAGTCTTTTTCCTCCAATTTCTGGGGGGAGCTGGTCTACGGGGTTTCCCAGTTGGATGTTAAATAATTGATCGATTTGATTAATTAGTCAATGAAATTGATATCAGAAGTGTGTTTGTATCGGCAAGGGGAGTTCCCAGAGGTATGGGACAGGAGAAGGGGAACAGAGGAGGTACAGGAGGTGGGGCATGGTCTGGGGAACAACAGGTTAAGGACCTGTCAATCAAAAGGGAGGATTAGCCCCAGGGGATCATAATCCTTTTGCAGAACAATTGGTTAAAGACCTGTCAATCAAAAGAGAACAATAGGTTTGTTCCTGAACATATACTTGCCCATGATGTAGGCAACCTGCAAAGTAGGTTTGATGCCAGCCTTGTCCCACTACTACTCTCATAGTTTTGTGTTCACTTGCAGAGTCGTAGCAGCGCCGTTGGATTCTAAAAGTGCAATACTACAGTCTAGGTTTTACAAAATGAAGTGGGAAGAAGTTTTTGTGGAAATAATTTTTACACAGGATGCCAGTATGGTGTGTTTATTTAAGGAACACCATGAAAAAGAATTGGTTCACACTGATCATAAGCCAACTATTAACGGACGAGAACAAAGTCTACCACATAACTAGATCGACGACTGACGACTATGGCGCACAGTCTATAACTTGAGCGTACAATCAGTATAGTTTGTATAAGATCGTACATCTCCAGTCATTCGAAAGCGATTCATTTATTTATTAATATCAATTTTTCCTGGCATTGTAGGGTTACTGAAATGTAGTACTTATGACCTGTAGACAACTACTAATTTCTGAATGGCGAAAGGCAACTTCTATTAGCAAATATTTATTAATAACAATTACTTGATTCGCGCCAGAATAAATGTACTTTCTCAACGTATCTTTTTGCTGATGTCACGAGCAATTTCTGCATTGGCACCTCATCTCACTGGATCTGAAATAGCCAGATGGCCAATCGCCTCTGCTAGCCAGCAAGCGACCCTACAGAACACTCTTCACTCCATATGTACTGGAGTGCTGATACATTCACTTCCCGTATATGAAACAGCAAAACTGGAAATAAAATAAAATGTGCTCTTATCTGCAAATAGAGGATACTTACAGTCGGCAGCGTTCTACTGGTGGAACCCCAGGGCTTAACTGTCCTCTGCATTACCGCCCACAGCAATACTGTTGCTGCTGTTCACGAGTATCGTCGCATTAAGGGAATATGGAGAGCTCCTCCTTCCTCTCTGGGTTGAAGAACATGATACGGAAGTTAGAATTAACTGGCGATTTGAGGATTGCTCCCGGAACAGGCCGAATGCGAGTTGCGCCATAAGTTGTCGCAGAAGGTATTGTTGCTTTGCAGACCGAGCGCCACCACACGGCAGGTCTAGAGAGACGTCCTGGCACTCGCCCCAGTTGTACAGCCGACTTTGCTAGCGACGCTACACTGACAAATACGCTCTCATTTGCCGAGACGATAAATAGCATAGCCTTCAGCTATGTCATTTGCTACGACCTAGCAAGGCGCCATTACCAGTTTATATTGAGATGGAAATGATGTATACACAAGAGCGATGTTCTCCAATTATGGATTAAAGTTAAGTATTCCAAGATCTTCGTACTTTATTGCAATTCTCAAGACATTGTCCTGTTCCAGACCTCACGTCAGTCTGCGTGTAATTAAACGCGTGCATTTCGGCCTCCTCTAGCAACACGGTGTTGGCTCCTCTGCCAACACAGCACATGGCGACGAGTCTCAAAAGGGTCTTCTTCTTTATACTTGCTTAAATTACTTGTGTCATGCCTTTGCCACAATCTCCGGATGTACTATCCGAATTTTATCGCTTGCAGAATCAGCAGACGCAGGCCTTATTGGATGCCCTTGGACAGCTCGTCCAGGGTCAACGTGCAATGCAAAATGATGCGGCAGCCGCCGCTCCACCGCTACCGCAGCCACAACACGCAGTTGCACCACGTTTTCGTCCTTTTGATGCGGCACTGGAAAGCTGGACGGAGTGGTCACGCCAATTTGGATTCCATCTCGCCGCCTACAGACTTCAAGGTAACGAGCGGCAGCCTTTATTCTTAGCATGCGTCAGCGTATCCACGTACCGAGTGATAGTGAATTGTTTTCCCGACGCGACGTAGCAACTCTGTCCTACGAAGAAATTTTGTCGGCATTAGATGCATATTTCAAAGAATCACTCAATGTAGTTGCGAAAAGGTATACTTTCTTTCGTACAAAATGTACGGCAGAACAGACTCATCGGGAGTGGGTTGCAACTTTGCAAGGCCTTACTAGGGATTGTGCTTTTGAGTGTGAATGTGGACTCCCTTATTCAGATACAATGGTACGTGATGCAATTGCACAGAACGTTTCTGATATTCGTGTAAGGGAACAGATTTTGAACCTAGTCAATCCCTCCCTTCAACAAGTGATGGACATATTGGGTCGGCAGGACACACTTGACTTTGCTCAGGAATCATTTGCAACTTCGCCAGCCGTGTGTCACGTTAACCGGCCCGCCGGGCGCGCTGTACGGAACAGTAAACAGCCCCCACGCCCGTCCGCGCAGCTGCCGCGAAGCCCTCCGCAACGTGTGCCTCGCCAGCAAGCAAATTCTGTGCTAAAATCATGTCCACGTTGTGCTACTAGACATTCGCATGAGAATTGCCCGTCACGCCAAGCTATTTGCTTTTTCTGTACTAAAAAAGGACATGTTCAGAGTGTTTGCCAGAAAAAGCTTAGATCGGACACTAACAACCATTCCGGGCCCTTTGCTTCGCGCCGGAATTGGAATCGAACCAAGAATACTCGGGCTCGTGAACCTTCGCCCATGGAACTTCATGTAGTTAATTCCACTCCGCCCAGTGCCACTCTCTCTAACAGTGACTGTATTCGTCCCACAAAAAGTGTGCGTCGACGTCGCCGGAAATCACGGCAAGTCGCAAGTGAAACTGTACCAGTGTCTGTTCACGTTGCGCGAGACAGTCAGCAGGGCAATAAACTTGTTGTGGACTTGGACCTTCTTGGCCACGTGATACCATTCCAGCTCGATACCAGAGCTGCAGTTTCACTAATCAATCATGACACGTACCAACAGCTGGGCAAACCTCTGTTACGTGCCGCAAATGTTAAGCTAACTACATATTCAGGTCACAAGATCCCTGTGTTAGGACAGTGCAGCCTTCTTGCAACATATAAGGGACAAACAAAACTTGTGTCTTTTTACGTCCTTCGTTCTTCTTCTGCTGTGAACTTGTTTGGTTTAGATTTATTTCAGTTGTTTAACTTGTCTATAGTCAATCAGGTCTTATCAGTGAACCGGACTGTGCCTTCAGCCAGTGTTTCTCGTCTGTGTGAAGAATTTGCAGACATTTTTGCACCGGGCCTAGGTTGCGCTAAGAACTATAAAGCACATTTGGAACTGAAAGTAAACGCGCAACCGAAATTTTTCAGAGCGCGCAATGTTCCCCACGCATTGCGTGATGAGGTCGCAAGAACATTACACGATTTGGAATCACAAGGTGTGATTGAACGTGTGCAGGCTTCTCTCTGGGCATCACCTTTAGTCATTTTGCCAAAACCTTCCGGAAAATTGAGACTTTGTGTGGACTTCAAGGCAACGGTGAATCCACAACTAGTGATTGCCACTTTTTCTTTACCCCGCCCGGAAGATCTTTTTCACAAACTGTGCCCGGGTAAATATTTTTCGAAGTTGGACCTAGCAGATGCGTACTTGCAAATACCAGTGGACGACGAATCCCAGCGCGTCTTGGTGGTTAATACGCATCTTGGTTTGTATCGATTCAAAAGACTGCCATTCGGGTGTGCATCCGCCCCTGCATTGTTTCAGCAATATCTGCAAACTGTTTGTGCCTCGGTCCCTACTGCAGCAAACTATCTGGACGATATTGTGATCTCCGGACAGACAGGAGAAGAACATTTAGCCAATCTCCGAACATTATTTCAGGTCTTGCGACAAAATGGTCTTCGCTTGCGGAAGGACAAATGTGTGTTTTTTGCTCGTGATTTACCATATCTGGGACATGTAATCAATGCCCAAGGCATACATCCCAGTCCAGAGCACCTCCGTGCCATACACGACTTGCCATCGCCGCAGAATTTTAAGCAGCTACAGAGTGTGCTGGGGAAAATTAATTATTACCACAGATATGTGCCTCATGCCTCTTCCATTTCAGCTCCGCTTCATCGCTTACGCCGTAAAGGTGTTCCGTTTGTCTGGACGACGGAATGCGAACGCGCCTTTCGCCAGTTGAAATCGGCGTTGCTTTCTAATACTTGCCTTACGCCATTCTATCCCCAGAAACCCCTTTTGTTGATGGTAGATGCATCGGATTTCGGGATCGGTGCTGTGCTTGCGCACAAAGATGGATCGCATGATCGCCCTATTGCCTTTGCGTCCGAATTGCTCTCGTCTGCGCAAAGAAATTATTCACAGATTGAGAAAGAAGCTTTGGCTCTCGTCTTTGGTGTTACAAAGTTTCATGATGTCTTGTATGGTCGTGACTTTAACGTCATCACAGACCACAAACCTTTGACATTGCTTTTTCATCCGAACAAGCCTGTACCTCCACGTACAGCGCAGAAATTTAGTCGCTGGTCTATTTTCATCTCGCAGTACCGCTACGATATCTTGTATCGGTCCATTGCTAAGCACGGAAACGCCGATGCGTTGTCCCGTTTGCCTGTTGCTGAGGATAGAGCATTCGATTCTTCCGAACTTGCTTGCATGTTCATTGATTCGGAAACCGATGACGTGGTCGAACCGTTTCCGATTGATTTTCGTCGTGTAGCTACAGCCACAGCTGCTGACCCTGTCCTTGCTACCGTTTTGCGTTTTGTTGCTACGCAATGGCCCTTGTCAAAGTCACGGATCGAGGATCCGTTGGTTCGCCGATTTTTTGCTCACAAGGAGAGACTTTTTGTTCGACGTGGTGTTTTGCTGTTGCGTTCTGATAATGATCAGTCCAGGGTCGTGGTCCCACGTTCGTTACAGTCCTCTGTCTTACGGCGTCTCCACCAAGGCCATTGGGATATAGTGCGAACGAAACAACTTGCTCGTCAGCACTGTACTTGGTTTGGAATCGATGCTGCGATTACGAATATGTGCTCTTCTTGCATGGCGTGTGCCGAACAACACTCCGCCCCACCGCGGAAATTCTTTGCATGGCCAAACGCCACTTCCCCTTGGCAACGCTTACACATCGATTTTGCTGGTCCATTCTAGAATGCTCGATGGTTGGTTCTGGTCGATTCATTCAGTAATTTTCCTTTTGTTGTCAGGATGTCTTCCACGACGTCATCTGCCACCATCCAAGCGTTATCCGCTATCTTTTGCATTGAAGGTCTTCCGCAGACTATTGTTTCCGACAATGGCCCACAATTCATGTCCGCAGAATTTCATTCATTCTGCAAGGCCAATGGTATTCAACATCTGACATCCGCGCCGTTTTCGCCTCACTCAAACGGTGCCTCTGAACGATTGGTCCGGACCTTCAAGTCACAGATGTTGAAGTTGAAAGAGTCTCATTCTCGGGAGGACGCGTTATTGCTCTTCTTGTCTTCGTATCGCTCTCAGCCCCGAGATGGTCGCTCGCCGGCTGAGTTGCTCCACAGTCGTCTTTGCTGCATCCGCCGCATCAGGTTCCTGTGCAGCGGCAGCCACCTGCTTTTGCTCCTGGCGACGTTGTATACTATCGCAACTATCGAGGTTCACGGCGTTGGCTCGCAGGGCGCACTCTTCGCTGCCTCGGCCGCGCTATGTATCTGGTTTTGGGGGCCTCTGGTGAGGTGCGTCGGCATCTCAATCAGCTGCGCCTCTGTCGTAGCACGGGTTCTGCCGCTCCCCGTCTGCTTTCAGCGTCGGTGCCGTCCGGTCAGCGCCCTGGGGACCCATCTACTGGCTCGCCTCATCCCCAGGTGTTACCGACGATGCCTTCCATTTTGCCCCATGGCGACGCGCCGCCGCCGCCGCCGCCGCCGCCTGTTCTCCCGCCGGCGCCGCCCGCAGTGGACGCATCGCTGCAGCCGCTGGACGCCTCCCTAGGCCACGCGCCGCCGATCGCTTCCCGTGACCAGCTGTCCTCCGACATGGAAATCTTGCCCGCTCCGGACCAGATGGCGTCTTCACCCGTCGGGTACCCCGACGCGATGGAGGTCGACCCTTCGGCCCCTCCTGTATCTCTAAGGGCGCATACACCGCATGTTGGCGTGAACCCTGGACTAGGTTTTCAGGCGTTTCCTAGCTCCCCTCGGACTGAATGGCCGGGTGCGGGTGGCACAGCCTTGCCTGTTGTTAGGCTCCCCACCTCGTCGCATACCTCAACATGGGGTCCTCCCCACGGCGGGCGGAAGCCTTATAACACAACCGTACGCCGATTTGCGGGGGAGGAATGTGGTGTCACCGCCAGACACCACACTTGGTAGGTGGTAGCCTTTAAATCGGCCGCGGTCCATTAGTATACGTCGGACCCGCGTGTCGCCACTGTCAGTGATCGCAGACCGAGCGCCGCCACACGGCAGGTCTAGAGAGACGTCCTTGCACTCGCCCCAGTTGTACAGCCGACGTTCATAGCAGTGGTTCAGTGACAAATACGCTCTCATTTGCCGAGACGATAGTTAACATAGCCTTCAGCTACGTCATTTGCTACGACCTAGCAAGGCGCCGTATTCAATTGATATTTATCTTGAAGCATGTACAGTCAAGAGCGATGTACACCAATTATGGATTAAAGTTAAGTATTACATCATCTACGTACTTTATTTGCAATTCTCAAGACATTGTCCTATTCCAGACCTCACGCCAGTCTGCGTGTAATTAAACGCGTGCATTTCGGCCTCCTCTAGCAACACGGTGTTGGCTCTTCTGCCAACACAGCAGGTTCTGACGTGATTATGGCTGCAGCACGGGTATTAACATACTCTGATCGCGAAATGGTAGTTGGAGCTAGACGTATGGGACATTCTGTTCCGGCGTAACCACAAACGCCAATACGAACACGAAGAAAGCAAGAGCAGAGAAGGCGGTCGGACGTCGTTAGCCAATAGCGGCTGACTAGGACCGCACCACGACAGGAGCGCCCTCTAGCCGAAGAGAATATAAGCGCCGCTCCTGCCAGTCTCGGCCGCGTAGTATTAGCACAGTAGTAGCCCGGCCCTAGAAGAGAGCACTACAATAGCCGCTATTAGTGATCCACAAACTGTGTGACAAGCTTGCATGAACATTGCTTACAGCAAAGGACTCGGACTTATTTGCATATCGCCCATCGCTTGCGACACCATTGTAAATTCAAAGTATTGTCAACGTTCTTTATGGTAATAAAAGTTATTAATGTGATTTGCTTTAATTGTTGTAGAGCGTTCCGAGAACGCAGCATCCTTTAGGCACCTTATAAGCGACAAGTGGGCAGAACCCCACACATTCCATATCGAAAATCGTTAGAAAAAATGGCTCTGAGCACTATGCGACTTAACTTCTGAGGTCATCAGTCGCCTAGGGCTTAGAACTAATTAAACCTAACTAACCTAAGGACACCACACACATCCATGCCCGAGGCAGGATTCGAACCTGCGACCGTAGCGGTCTCTCGGCTCCAGACTGTAGGGCCCAGAACGCACGGCCACTCCGGCCGGCGAAAATCGTTAGAGACTTCAATTTTCTTAGATACACAGTGTCAAGAGTGTGCCGAGACCAGAGAATTTCGGGCATTACTTCTCACCACGGACAGCACAGTGGCCGATGACCTTCACTTAACGACTTAGAGTACCACAAGATTGCCTCCAGCGCATCTCCTGGGGTCGTGACCATATCGGTTAGACCCCAGACTACTGGAAAACCGTGGTCTGCTCAGATGAGTCCCGAATTCAGTTGTTAAGAGCTGATGGTAGGGTTAGGGTGTGGCACAGACTCCACAGAGCCATGGGCCCAGGCACTGTGCATTTGCTGGTGGGTCTATAATGATGTAGGCTGTGTCTGCATGGAATGGATAGGATCCTGTGGTCAGCTGAATCGATCATTGACTGGAATGTTTATGTTTTGCAACCATATACGATGAAATTTTATAGATGACAGTGTGCTACGTCACTGGGCCACAATTGTTCGCGACTAGTCTGAAGAACATTCTGGACAATTCGAGTGAATGAAATGGCCACCCAGATCGCCAGATATGAAGCCCGTGGAACATATATGGAACATAATGGAGAGGTCAGATCGTGCACAAAATCCTGCACCGACAGACACTTTCGTAATTATGGGCAGTCATAGAGGCAGCATTGCTCTATATTTCTGCAGAGGACTTCCAACGACTTGTTGAGTTCGTGCTACGTCGAGTAGTTGCACTAAACCAGGCTGAAGAAGGTCCGACACAATATTAGGAGGTATCCTACAACCATATCACCACAGTGCATACTTACATGTAAAGGTAAGTATGACGCATGGGGAAAGAGGCGGACGAGTTTGATGGTTTTGGAAATATTCCCCTTCTGCAGTACACTGAAATTTGAAAGTGATTTTGGGATTAAGTTACTTGATTTAAAATATAATTGCACATATAAATTTCTTTTACTGTAATAAATTTTGTGTGTTACATGTGTCTGAATAATACTTCACGTTTTTTACTCAGTTTTCTTCACATATGTAACGAAATGTCGTTGTTGTCGGCCACGCTGTGACTAACTTACAAAAATGCATTCTTTCTTCTTAAGGACAAACAAATATTTATTGATGTCATCCAACTTGTTGTTACTTGCAGGCAGTTCTTGTATCTAGACTTTCTTTGACCGGAGTTCCAAAGGTCGTACAGCTTTTTTAAGTCTAAACGCATCCATAGCCAAGCCAGCAATATTCATGTTGCACTAACACTGTGCAGAATCGGTATTTTGAAACAGTGAGAACAGGTGTTTATGAAAGAGTTTACCGTACGAATTATCGCTCAGGCAGGTTCCTGTACAAAATTTAGGCCACCAGGAACTGTAATCGATGAAAGAATCCACCTTCATTTGAACAATGGAAAATTTGTTGTTTTCTGAGGAATGCTTTGTGAATTTAACATCGTCATCCACTATGTGGTATCTTTCCCCTTCCATCAACATGTGCCTAATTAGTTCCCTATCTGCAGTAAGTGGAAAGTTGAAGGCGTCGTCGGGTCCTTGTATTTGTTCTCATATTCCGGCAGTTACCCTACAGTTGCCGGAAACTCCAATGAAAAGGCTCTTTTAGAGGAAAATTGAAAATCGTTATCCTTGCCGACTCACAGATAATAAAAATGGGCTGATTTTGTTTCGTGACGGGGAATACTAGATGATGACTGCAGACGTGTAGCTACAGTCACTAACACTTGGGATTATTGCTTCGTGTTATTTGCCTACACTTAGCAAAGTCAACACTTTAAGAGCTGAATGAGGATCACGTAGTGAGACGGCGTGTTTGCAAACACCAGCAGGAAATCAACAGCTGATGACACCATGAAACATGCTTCTCTATAGAGTTTTCAGTGGCCATCCAGAGTTCGGAATAAAAGTGGACTCGATTTTTCATAACCGTGGAAAACAGTATTCAAGAATACCAAATTATTGCTCATACGATGAAATAATGCCGCATTCTCACGACTTAGGATCTAACCCAGAACCGATCTAAAGTTTCTAGTACCATAAGGTGGGTTACTCTGGCCCTCTGTGGGTAATTTGGGCCGATTGGTTGAAAAAATTTTTAAATTCTTTTTCCCTCCTAAAATTACGTCATTATCGTGGAGTAAACAAGGCAGTATGGATTTATAGTGTGTGATGAACTATTTAGAAAATTGAGTTCCCTGAAGTAATAATGTGTTGGCAGCACTGGACTCAATGTTGATCATAAATATTTTAATAGCTATTACATCTCGATAGCTTCTGCGTAGAGGGTTCACGTCAGTTAAGTTAAAATATAGTGAGGGTAATTTTGCATCGTGTCAGTATTAAGCAAGAAGGTGAGATATTATCATTTGTGTGAAATTCAATATAAACTAAACTCCGTCCGAACAGGTCTCGTAAGACCTAACGATACTGACCGACCGCCCTGTCATTCTCAGCTTACAGGCCTCACTGGATACTGACCTGGAGGGGCCTGTAGCCACCAAACCGCTCTTCCGGCAGTTGTCTGTTTTCGTGACCGGAGCCGCTACTTCTCAATCAGACAGCTCCTCAATTTGCCTCAAAAGGGCTGAGCGCTCCTAGCGTGCCAGCACACAACACGTCCGGACGGTGACCCATTCAAATGTTAACCAAATCCGACAGCGCTTAACTTCGGTGATCTGACGCGAACCAGTGTTACCACTGCGGTAAGACCATTGGCGAAATTCAGTATGGGTTATATACATAACACTTCTGTAATATAGTGCGCATTTTTTGAAAATATGGTGTTACTTCATCCTATGTGAAGATGAGGTGGTGCAAGAATTTGATGCCGATTCTGAAAGTTTCTTCGATGTGCGAGATGATGTCTAGCACCACAAAATTTTAAAAGATAAAATAGCAATTGGGCCATATGCTACAGCTTCATACTACATTCTAGACTTGGGACTGAGCTGAGTGATGAAGGTGCTGAAGTGAATTGTATAGGAAACGAAAAGCATATGGCCACAACAAAAAGTGGTATTTAATCCCTCAAAAGATTTGATAAGAATTATCAATCCAACACTACTAACAAAAATGTGACTATTTTCATGTACCACAATTTCAGTAATTTGTGTAACAAGGCTCGCGTCCACACTCTACAGTATCCTTAACATATGATATATTCTCTTTACAGATAGCTACCATAGTTTAACACGTAACTTGAAACTTAATTACTCAATTTATGAAATAAACAACACATATATTTGCTGTATCACTGCTGCTTCAATATTCCCTATCCGTACCTGCAAAATTTAGTGTTTATAATTGTTCCTTGGGCCCCTGGATGACTGCTCTAAAGATATTCACTGAGTTTCATTTGAGTCAAAAACATGTTACCACTTTGTCGTGAAGAAATCTCTGGGTGCCGCGCCGCATTAGCCGAGCGGTCTCAGGCGCTGCAGTCATGGACTGTGCGGCTGATCCCGGCGGAGGTTCGAGTCCTCCCTCGGGCATGGGTGTGTGTGTTTGTCCTTAGGTTGATTTCGGTTAACTAGTGTGTAAGCTTAGGGACTGATGTCCATAGCAGTTAAGTCCCATAAGATTTCACACACACACAAATCTCTGGGTGGGGCAAAGTAGCTCCGAGCGCGGGTAATTTTAGTCCACTTCTTCTTAGTGGTACCACAGCATCATATGGGATGTATTTTAACGACTTACTTATTGATAGTAAAAGTCTTGGACAACGCTAGAAAAAACTATTTCTGGTTTTATGCCTGCTTCTATTCTTAGACAGCCGCTGTGGCCTAGCGGTTCTAGGCCCGACAGTCCGCAACCGCGCCGTTGCTACGGTCGCAGGTTCGAATCCTGCCTCGGGCATGGATGTTGTTGTGCTTAGGTTAGTTACGTTTAAGTAGTTCTAAGTTCTAGGGGACTGATGACCAAAGATGTTAAGTCCCATAGTGCTCAGAGCCATTTGAACCATTTGAAGTTCTAAGTCCAAGGGACTGATAACCTCAGATGTTAAGTCCTATAGTGCTCAGAGCCATTTGAACCATATCCTTAGTTTTCATCCCACGCTTAAAAGAACAAGTGGGCCAAGGTAACCCCTGTTTACGATACGCTTTATTTGTCCTTCCTTCCAAACGTTAACGTCACTATTCAGCTTTCCAACATAAAATATTTTATTTTTTAATGATATTCTTGGTAGCTGATGTTATTCTTTTAATACCCCGGAAGAGCACTATACATTAGTCTGTTTAAGAACTACAATTCAGCGAGGTAATTTCTTTAACCTTCATATAGCTTTCCTTGGAGCAAAGCACTATCTGTGAAGTAATCATGTGTACTTCCTCGCTATCTGTCGCTTGTCTCGAGCCGCAACAGAATTTATAACAGTACGAAAACTCAGCGCATTTTCGTCTAAAAGCCGGCTCGAAGTTTTTCATAGAGCCACTACTCTATGGAATGGTGGCTGACTCCAGAAAAGAAAAACCCCGCTTCCTCCCGCTTTTCAGCGGAGCGTGATTGACGACGTAAATCAAGGGCAGACGGGGAGACGCCAGAAGTTGGCAGCCTTAGCGGACAGTTTTTGCTGGGCGGCTTAAAATGTAAAGCGCTAAAGAGATGGCGGAAGACAGACGAGGACTTGTGCAAACAGACCTCCGTATCTGTGTAAATGCTAACACAGTCCAAATAAATAATTTTTGATCTAACTGCGGAATACAGCGGTAGAACCAACAATTTAATAAATAGCAGTCCAAATCGCAAAACTTATAGCACGTATTTTCGATTCCGGTAACCGGTTTCGATCTGTAGAGACCATCCTGTGACGAGAGCTTTTGAAATACACGACATTTATAGTGGGTCATGTATAACAAAAGTTGTCCACATGAAGAGTTAAAATACGACCAACATCAGTTACTATATAAAATGACAATGATATGTTAGCCAGAGCTGGTTCGGGAGTACCTACTCAGCGACCCACTATAAATTCCAAGTATTTCAAAGCCTCTTGTCTGACGATGGTCTTACAAACCTAAACTTGTTATCACAACCAAAAATTAATTATTCCGATACTAACTCCTTTTTACTAATAGAATCAAGAAGGTCGTCTTACTGGTAGTGTACTGCATATGTATTCGCGTACAAAGGTAACAAAACACCCCTGAAAAGCCGTACTGTTAATGATGATTTATACAGTACCTGGCGATAATATAAAACCGTTGTATTAAACACACACTGTAGAACCACCTTTGCCAGATTCTTTGCTTAAAACTAACTATTCACATAAAATGCAGAGCTTCAATGGATTGGAAATAACAGCCAACCAGCTGCAAAATACAGCTTTATTAAACCTTGATCACGGTTTCGACAGTTTTAAAACTGTATTCTTCAGCAGGTGTTGCATGTAATATCACATATTATCTGTATCCAATGTGGGAGTCGTTGACTCTGTCTAGTATATGTGCGTGTCGTCCACTTCATCACCATTTAAAATAAATGATTTAAAAGTGTTAGCTCTCTACTGTTGAGCATTGTCTGAATTTTTTTTTAAAATACCAAACATTTGACAATGGATCCAACAACGAATAGCGTGCCACTTTAAAGATATATATATATAAATGTTTCAAATGGCACACTACACGTTGTTGGATCCATTGTCAAATGTATGGTATTTTAAAAAATTTTAAGACAATGCTTAACGGGAGATAGCTACTACTTTTAAATCGTATATGTTAAATGCGATTAAGTGGATGACACGCACATATACTTGATCGAGTCAACGACTCTCACAGTGAATATAGATAATATGTGAGCTACAAACAATACCTTCCGAAGAATGCTGGTTAAGATTTAATAAACTTGTATTTTGTAACTTTTTGGCTGTTATTTCCAATCCATTGAAAAACTGCATCCGTGTTCAAAGCACATATTGTTTTTACTGTAAGCGATCCACACTCGTTTTGCATTTAGCTGTCGTTGTAGGCAGTGCAAAACGAGTGTAGGTTACAGTAGAATTTGTATGATGTCAGTTTCTTGTGAAGCCTGTGAAATTAACGTGAAGTGAAGAAAAAGGCCAAACACACTTTAAGTAAAAGGCAGCATCTAAACACCGATGAAATCGACCAGTGAAAGTGATGGTTCAAATGGCTCTGAGCACTATGGGACTTAACATCTGAGGTCATCAGTCCCCAGTGAAAGTGAAAGCAAGCTTCTGTTGATTGTAACCGTTGCTAGCAACGAGTGCTCTCAAAACACGTAAAAGCAATAAAAGCTAGTCTTCACTCGTGATGATTTACTAATAAAACCTCACCATATGAAAAAAATTTCTAATTTACATTACGCTAAGACAAGAAAAAATAATAATTGTTTTATGGAAACATTTCTGTAAAAGTGTAGAAGCTTAATGTTATATCCAAATGCAGGTCAGTGGCTTGGGAACAATACGTAATAGCTGAAATTGTTATGACTTTTGACAAATTTTTGAAAATACATCTTCTTCAATAATAGCCATCTTTGTGGAACAAACTGATTAATTGTTTTATCAGGGATGGCGCCATTTTGACTTAACACTGAATAATGATTACTGCCTGCAATTTATAACTGATGTTAGCAGCTTCTAGAAACATATTATGATACTATGTTTGCATAATTGAAAGGTGAGATGAACATAGTGAACTTGTGAAGCTGTGCCTCAATCCCGAAAACTGCTTAACATCAGTTAATGCAAATTTTCGTCTTCAAATACGAGTATAAACATGAACAGGTGTTAGGCCGCTGGTCACTGGCGGTTGGATCGATCGGTTGGTCGGTCGCGCACTGAGACACAAGATGACTTGTCCGTCTTGAGCGTCGGCGCATGTGAGGTCCCCACGTGAGTCCAGTGGGCCGCGCCCTATAGCGAGGGGTAGTGACTTCGCGGCCGACACGAGAGCAACAGGAGTCAACCCACGACATCAGTCTGGCCGGTGCGAGCTGCGACGCCGTGGTGTAACAGGTTCTCCGAACGCTTCTGGGCCCCTTCAATTACCATCTTGTGGAGCTTGTCTCGGTCCTTTCCTGGTGCAGGGATGTCGTTTTGCCAGTGGGCGTGTTTCCTCTGCACGGTTGGGTCCGAACCAGTGTTTCCGCCGTCATGTGTCTGGAAGTGAGTGGGAGACGCACCAGCAGGGCAGTCGCGACGGAGCAGCAGTTGCGGACGGAGCAGCGGGCAGTCGGTCGGTTGGTGCGCACCAGGAAAGACGGGAGATTGGCACGCCTTCCTGCGTCCGTTGAAGCGGCTGGCAGCGGACGCTTCGGGAGAGCGATTTTGGGGTGCTGCGCCAGGTCTTCTCGAGAAATCGCAGTTAGAAGTTAAGTGATTGGTGATGTGTGATTTACTCTTGTTAAATTCTACTTGTTTTCTTGGTCAGTCTCTCGTCCCCAGCTTGCTCGTGTGTTTCTCGTCCGCATTTGTTAGGCAGTTAGTGTCTGTCTGTGGTTCGGAGCTGCCTCTCTCATGTTTGTCGGATTTGGTGTGTTAACGAATTTATTGCTTGGAGTATAACGGCCTAATTCCTGAAATATGTTTTGATCTTGCCTATCATCTTGAGAGGCGCTATCTGTGTACTGGGAGGTGCTTAACTTGTTTGGCCAACCTTGTAGAATTTTATATAAGATTGCATTTCATGGGCTTTTATTTAAATGATCATTTTAGTATATGAAGTTTCCACCCTTTCACCGTAAGACTTTTCTCAGAAGTTAAAATCAAGTTGCACCTTCGGTGGCAAAGTTAATATTTTAATTTTTAGTGTTTAGTGCCATTTCCATCCCTCCTACGGGGTGCATAGTTTGTGTGCTTGTGTGAGTTATTGAAACTTTTAGTTTAAAGTAATCTGGTGTGTTGCAGATTTGCACCAGTGTAGTCTTTCAGAGGTTGTTGTGGGCGGTCGTAACTACAGCCGTGTCAAAATGGAGCGGCAAGGTTCTCAGCCCGAAAGCTCATACAGTCAAAAATTTGTTTATTTATGCCTCTGAATAAATTGTAACTTGGTATTTAGAGGGTGCTTCCTGATTATAATTTTAAATCTGTTTCTTTTAAAAAATGCTTTAGGCACCATTAAAGTGAATAAATTACCATTTATTAAAAAGGAATTTGCTTATGATTTCATCAGTTACTCCTTTCCAGCTACTTCCACGCTCACATAATGTGATTAAATGTGTTAATGTTCTTGATCAGTCGCTAGTAAATAGAATAAATTCTCACGAATATTTTTTGAAAATAAATCACGGTTCACGAACCATTCAACGAAACATCATCGATGTGCCCTTTCGGAACCGAAGTCCCACACGTGTACCCTTAATGACTGCATGACACAAAGCTTTACGTCTCGCCTGGGCCTGTCAACACCGACATTGGACTGATGATGACTGGAAACATGTCGCCTGATTGGACGAGTCTCGTTTCAAATTATATCGAGCGGATAGACTTGTACGGGTGTGGAGACAGCCTCATGAATCCAAGGAATCTTCATGTCAGCAGGGGACTGTTGAAGCTGGTGCAGGCTCTGTAATGGTGTGGGACGTGTGCAGTTGGAGTGATAGGTGACCTCTGATACGTCTAGATACGACTCTGACAGGTGACACGTACGTAATCATCCTGTCTGATCACCTGCCTCCATTCATGTCCATTGTGTATTCCGACGAACTTGGGCATTTCCAGCAGGAGAATGAGACACCCCACACGTCCATAATTGCTACAGAGTGGCTCCTAGAACATTCTTCCGTGTTTAAACACTTCCGCTGGTCACCAAACTCCCCAGACATGAACATTATTGAGCACATCTGGGATGCCTTGCAACGTGATGTTCAGAAGAGACCTGCACCCGCTGGTACTGTTACAGCTTTATGGACAGCCCTGCGGGATTCATGATGTCTGTTCCCTCCAGACATTAGTCGAGACCATGCCTCGTCGTGTTGCGGCACTTCTGCGTGCTCGCGGGTGCCCCTTCAGGATATGCTGCAGGTGTACCAGTTTCTTTGGCTCTTCAGTGTATCTATACAGTATATCAATAAGGTCTGACGACCAAAGATCCTCTGTTTCAGTTTGGGAGCTGAAATGGCGAGTTAGAGGTTCGTGGGTAGTAGTGTTTAACGGGCTGGGAGTAAGGCCAGCTGGGTAGCGTCTTCAGACGGCCGAGGCGTTTGGGGCGACTGCTCACGTTAACTGGGATATTCGGCTTTCAATCCCGGCCTGCAATAACATTTCATCTGTTACCATTTCAATGCCCAAATGTGGTTAACTTAATCGAAAACCTCCGAAAAACAAATGTGATTGTTTATACTATAATCTGTTACAAGAGGCAAAGACAAACAAGTGTAGCATGCAGCTGGATGCGAACCTGCCTCTTTAGGGTTCCTAAATCGACAAGTCTAACGATTTATCTCTCTCTCTCTCTCTCTCTCTCTCTCTCCTTTAAAAAAACATAATGTTGGAGTCTACATTGGTGTTGATTAATAAATCACTTATATTGATCCGTTGTGTTCAATAAAATGACGAAAAAACGCTATATAGGATGCACCGTACTAATGCAAATGAATTACAAACTATCATGTTGTTGTTGTTGTTGTTGTGGTCTTCAGTCCTGAGACTGGTTTGATGCAGCTCTCCATGCTACTCTATCCTGTGCAAGCTTCTTCATCTCCCAGTACCTACTGCAACCTACATCCTTCTGAATCTGCTTAGTGTATTCATCTCTTGGTCTCCCTCTACGATTTTTACCCTCCACGCTGCCCTCCAATGCTAAATTTGTGATCGCTTGATGCCTCAAAACATGTCCTACCAACCGATCCCTTCTTCTAGTCAAGTTGTGCCACAAACATCTCTTCTCCCCAATCCTATTCAATACCTCCTCATTAGTTACGTGATCTACCCACCTTATCTTCAGCATTCTTCTGTAGCACCACATTTCGAAAGCTTCTATTCTCTTCTTGTCCAAACTGGTTATCGTCCATGTTTCACTTCCATACATGGCTACACTCCATGCAAATACTTTCAGAAACGACTTCCTGACACCTAAATCTATACTAGATGTTAACAAATTTCTCTTCTTCAGAAACGATTTCCTTGCCATTGCCAGTCTACATTTTATATCCTCTCTACTTCGACCATCATCAGTTATTTTACTCCTCAAATAGCAAAACTCCTTTACTACTTTAAGTGTCTCATTTCCTAATCTAATCCCCTCAGCATCGCCCGATTTAATTTGACTACATTCCATTATCCTCGTTTTGCTTTTGTTGATGTTCATCTTATATCCTCCTTTCAAGACACTGTCCATTCCGTTCAACTGCTCTTCCAAGTCCTTTGCTGTCTCTGACAGAATTACAATGTCATCGGCGAACCTCAAAGTTTTTATTTCTTCTCCATGAATTTTAATACCTACTCCGAATTTTTCTTTTGTTTCCTTTACTGCTTGCTCAATATACACATTGAATAACATCGGGGAGAGGCTACAACCCTGTCTCACTCCCTTCCCCACCACTGCTTCCCTTTCATGTCCCTCGACTCTTATAACTGCCATCTGGTTTCTGTACAAATTGTAAATAGCCTTTCGCTCCTTGTATTTTACCCCTGCCACCTTCAGAATTTGAAAGAGAGTATTCCAGTTAACATTGGCAAAAGCTTTCTCTAAGTCTACAAATGCTAGAAACGTAGGTTTGCCTTTTCTTAATCTTTCTTCTAAGGTAAGTCGTAAGGTTAGTATTGCCTCACGTGTTCCAACATTTCTACGGAATCCAAACTGATCTTCCCCGAGGTCCGCTTCTACCAGTTTTTCCATTCGTCTGTAAAGAATTCGCGTTAGTATTTTGCAGCTGTGACTTATTAAACTGATAGTTCGGTAATTTTCACATCTGTCAACACCTGCTTTCTTTGGGATTGGAATTATTATATTCTTCTTGAAGTCTGTGGGTATTTCGCCTGTCTCATACATCTTGCTCACCAGATGGTAGAGTTTTGTCATGACTGGCTCTCCCAAGGCCATCAGTAGTTCTAATGGAATGTTGTCTACTCCCGGGGCCTTGTTTAGACTCAGGTCTTTCAGTGCTCTGTCAAACTCTTCACGCAGTATCTTATCTCCCATTTCATCTTCATCTACATCCTCTTCCATTTCCATAATATTGTCCTCAAGTACATCGCCCTTGTATAAACCCTCTATATACTCCTTCCACCTTTCTGCCTTCCCTTCTTTGCTTAGAACTGGGTTGCCATCTGAGCTCTTGATATTCATACAAGTGGTTCTCTTCTCTCCAAAGGTCTCTTTATTTTCCTGTAGGCAGTATCTATCTTACCCCTAGTGAGACAAGCCACTACATCCTTACATATGTCCTCTAGCCATCCCTGCTTAGCCATTTTGCACTTCCTGTCGATCTCATTTTTGAGACGTTTGTATTCCTTTTTGCCTGCTTCATTTACTGCATTTTTATATTTTCTCCTTTCATCAATTAAATTCAATATTTCTTCTGTTACCCAAGGATTTCTATTAGCCTTCGTCTTTTTACCTACTTGATCCTCTGCTGCCTTCACTACTTCATCCCTCAGAGCTACCCATTCTTCTTCTACTGTATTTCTTTCCCCCATTCGTGTCAATTGTTCCCTTATGCTCTCCTTGAAACTCTCTACAACCTCTGGTTCTTTCAGTTTATCCAGGTCCCATCTCCTTAAATTCCCACCTTTTTGCAGTTTCTTCAGTTTCAATCTGCAGTTCATAACCAATAGATTGTGGTCAGAATCCACATCTGCCCCTGGAAATGTCTTACAATTTAAAACCTGGTTCCTAAATCTCTGTCTTACCATTGTATGATCTATCTGATACTTTTTAGTATCTCAAGGATTCTTCCAGGTATACAACCTTCTTTTATGATTCTTGAACCAAGTGTTAGCTATGATTAAGTTATGCTCTGTGCAAAATTCTACAAGGCGGATTCCTCTTTCATTTCTTCCCCCCAATCCATATTCACCTACTATGTTTCCTTCTCTCCCTTTTCCTACTGACGAATTCCAGTCACCCATGACTATTAAATTTTCGTCTCCCTTCACTACCTGAATAATTTCTTTTATCTCGTCATACATTTCATCAATTTCTTCATCATCTGCAGAGCTAGTTGGCATATAAACTTGTACTACTGTAGTAGGCATGGGCTTTGTGTCTATCTTGGCCACAATAATGCGTTCACTATGCTGTTTGTAGTAGCTAACCCGCACTCCTATTTTTTATTCATTATTAAACCTACTCCTGCATTTCCCCTATTTGATTTTGTATTTATAACCCTGTAATCACCTGACCAAAAGTCTTGTTCCTCCTGCCACCGAACTTCACTAATTCCCACTATATCTAACTTCAACCTATCCATTTCCCTTTTTAAATTTTCTAACCTACCTGCCCGATTAAGGGATCTGACATTCCACGCTCCGATCCTTAGAATGCCAGTTTTCTTTCTCATAAGTTGAAAAAAGTCGTTTTTAATAAAACAAAGTATCATAAATTTTCACGAATTATCGGGTCAGTATGCACTCTCGTCTTCGAAACGATCTGTATCTAAGTTATGTCCATACTCACACGTATTTATTTATTTTATGTAGCGTATGGCTCATAACATCACAGTAAAAATTACAGAAACAACACGATTTTTAAAAAATCACATATGTATAAACAGAGCAATAAATAACAGTTTGTATATAAGGACACCGCCAATTGTAAATTTACACTCACAGAAGAGCAATCACAAGCAGACGTCCAGCTTAGATAATAAATAGTCGATTGCCTCTTGGGTCGCCATTAGGAAATCCTGTGGGTCACCCTCGTATGCCCTTAGTGGGCATTCCTGCACGATGTGTTTGACCGTCTGTCTCTCAGCGCCACAGTCGCAAGCGGCCGAAGGAAGTTTACCCCATCTGTGTAAGGAGTCGGCGCGTCTCCCACAGTTGGTTCTGATGCGATTAAGAGTTGACCAAACTTTGCGACGGCAATCAAATCCTTTTGGTTTACTAAAGATGCATGGCATACTGTGGCAGTTTACTGCTGTTCTGCTCTCCCATTCCTCTTTCCATCGGTCATTTATTTTAAAGTTGGTTTGGTGCAGAGCCTGTGCGGTCTTTAGTGGAGGAAGTCCATACTCACACTGAAGTAACGTTACAGGTAGGACTGCCACGAAAATATGCAAATGTAGCAGTAGGGGGAGATACATAAGGAAATCCAGTTAATAGATCAGTCGGTGCTACAGTTAAGTCAATAAAATTCAGTGAAGTAGAAAAACTAGGTATTAACAAGTGTGTAATTCTACAAGTCTTTTACCTTTAGATCTACAAGGTACACAATCAAGGTAGCGACAGGATTTATGGCGGACAAGTTGTCCTATCGATCTGCCTGCTAGTGGCTGTAACACAGAAGAGGTAAAAATATTGTGTACAGCGAAAGTAGAACCGAAAACGAAGAGCCTTCATCCCGAAAGGCGAACACTTAAAATTGAAAAAAAAAGTGTGATTATCAGTAAGAAAACAAGCGAAAAACATTTTTAGTAACGAGAAAACTAACTCATGACCAACTGTCCAATTTTTAAAGGTTTTATTTATTTTTTATTTTGTGTCTATAAGGGAGAAAAGTGAACAAAATAACGCTTCGCAAGACTGCGCAACAGAAACAGAACGGAATCGAAGACCACAGAGGAACTTAACCATTATCCTGTAGATTAAAAATAAGGTAAATTAACTTTGTTTCGATAGTACATGGGTTGCCCTCTCAAGGCCTGTTAGTGAACCATTTGGAACGACTGGTTGCCATGGTGCAGTTGGACGCCGTTCCAAAGCTTTGTAACTTCATGTATTTTTGTAATGTATGTAGCCCTCTAATTAAAGCTTTGTATACGACTTGTAGGTCTGAAGATGACCGCAGTAGTGGTCGAAACCGCTCACCGTAATAAATAAACTGTGATCAAGACTGTTATTGACAGTAACTATTTGTAACATATTGATCACTGTCACTCTCATAATGTATTAAAAAGTAATTAACATATCTATCAGTCTCACCTAAGTACTAAAGACGAGTATCAGTAAAAATGGAGAGTATCGTTGAGGACGAATGACACCATCTTTCAGGGACGCTTGCAATGCTCAACTGTTGCACAACAAAGATATGAATATGTGGTATTATCGAGCGTCTTAATAAAATGTCGGTGGTTTGTACAGTCAAACTCAGCTCCAGTTACAATTCACGATGGAAGAATATGTGGAATCTGCCTCATGACACTGTTTGACAGTATTGTCCCGTCAAATGCGACGCACAGTGAAATATCTTGAGCGTCACATCACTGACTACAGAGTATATGAGAAAACTTACGACTTGTCACCTGAAAATGTTTTTTTATGTTTCATTTTATCTGTTTCTAATATCGTGTTATAATTTATGTATTGACTCGTTCCATGACCATGGGGACTTCTCTTTAATTTGGTCCGACGGAACAATAAATAAATAAATAATCAGAGACAGTAACTTATAGCGGCTGGATAGACGTTGTCAACAGGTTTGTAAAAAAAATCTTATTAACAAATTAAATGAAAAGTGCGACAAATGGGGGGTAAAATGAAACAAACGTTAATCTGGAACAAGTACATAAAAATGTAGAAAGCAAAATACATTTGCAAAAAAATAATGTGATTTACACAATATGAAGGCAGCAGAGGATCAAATAGGTAAAAAGACGAGGGCTAGTAGAAACCCTTGGGTAACAGAAGAAATGTTGAATTTAATTGATGAAAGGAGAAAATATAAAAATGCAGTAAATGAAGCAGGCAAAAAGGAATACAAACGTCTGAAAAATGAGACCGACAGGAAGTGCAAAATGGCTAAGCAGGGATAGCTAGAGGGCAAATGTAAGGATGTAGAGGCTTATCTCACTAGGGGTAAGATAGATACTGCCTGCAGGAAAATTAAAGAGACCTTTGGAGAAAAGAGAAGCACTTGCATGAATATCAAGAGCTCAGATGGAAACCCAGTTCTAAGCAAAGAAGGGAAAGCAGAAAGGTGGAAGGAGTATATAGAGGGTTTATACAAGGGTGATGTACTTGAGGACAATATTATGGAAATGGAAGAGGATGTAGATGAAGATGAAATGGGAGATATGATATTGCGTGAAGAGTTTGACAGAGCACTGAAAGACCTGTGTCGAAAGAAGGCCCCCGGAGTAGACAACATTCCATTAGAACTACTGACAGCCTTGGGAGAGCCAGTCCTGACAAAATTCTACCATCTGGTGAGCAAGATGTATGAGACAGGCGAAATACCCTCAGACTTCAAGAAGAATATAATAATTCCAATCCCAAAGAAAGCAGGTGTTGACAGATGTGAAAATTACCGAACTATCAGTTTAATAAATCACAGTTGCAAAATACTAACGCGAATTCTTTACAGACGAATGGAAAAACTGACAGAAGCCGACCTCGGGGAAGATCAGTTTGGATTCCGTAGAAATGTTGGAACACGTGAGGCAATACTGACCCTACGACTTATCTTAGAAGAAAGATTAAGGAAAGGCAAACCTACGTTTCTAGCATTTGTAGACTAGAGAAAGCTTTTGACAATGTTGATTGGAATACTCTCTTTCAAATTCTGAAGGTGGCAGGGGTAAAATACAGAGAGGGAAAGGCTATTTACAATTTGTACAGAAACCAGATGGCAGTTACAAGAGTCAAGGGGCACGAAAGGGAAGCAGTGGTGGGGAAGGGAGTGAGACAGGGTTGTAGCCTATCCCCGACGTTATTCAATCTGTATATTGAGCAAGCAATAAAGGAAACAAAAGAAAAGTTTGGAGTATGTATTAAAATTCATGGAGAAGAAATGAAAACTCTGAGGTTTTCCGATGACATTGTAATAGTGTCAGAGACAGCAAAGGACTTCGAAGAGCAGTTGGACGGAATGGACAGTGTCTTGAAAGGGGGATATAAGATGAACATCAACAAAAGCAAAACGAGGATAATGGAACGTAGTTGAATGAAGTCGGGTGATGCTGAGGGAATTAGATTAGGAAATGAGACACTTAAAGTAGTAAAGGAGTTTTGCTATTTGAGGAGCAAAATAACTGATGATGGTCGAAGTAGAGAGGATATCAAATGTAGACTGGCAATGGCAAGGAAATCGTTTCTGAAGAAGAAAAATTTGTTAACATAGAATATAGATTTAAATGTCAGGAAGCCGTTTCTGAAAGTATTTGTATGGAGTGTAGCCATGTATGGAAGTGAAACGTGGACGACAAATAGCTTAGACAAGAAGAGAATAGAAGCTTTCGAAATGTGGTGCTACAGAAGAATGCTGAAGATTAGATGGGTAGATCACATAACTAATGAGGAGGTATTGAATAGAATTGGGGGAGAAGAGGAGCTTGTGGCACAACTTGACTAGAAGAAGGGATCGGTTGGTAGGACATGTTCTGAGACATCGACGTATCACCATTTTAGTTTTGGAGGGCAGAGTGGAGGGTAAAAATCGTAGAGGGACACCAAGAGATGAATACACTAAGCACATTCAGAGGGATGTAGGCTGCAGTAGGTACTGGGAGATGAAGAAGCTTGCACAGGATAGAGTAGCATGGAGAGCTGCATCAAACCAGTCTCAGGACTGAAGACCACAATAACAACACACAATATGTTATATGTCACACAACTCGCATTACGGTTTTACAGCTTAGTGTATTTTCTTTGCAGAAATCACAAATGCGCCAGCACAATAGAGGTGGGCCAGCAGAGATCGAGTCAAACATTTAACCAGGATCTCTCCTTCTTCATCTAAGTAAAACTTTCTTTCGCAGAAGAGACGTACAGCATCATTGTCTACGGTACAGTAGACGGTACGATGTCCATTTCAGATGGTACATCACAATGGAAAGATTCATTGTCGACACTTGAGTATTCCTTAGAAATAAACTGTGGCTCTTGAAGACCATTTTGTTTCTTATTTCGCTGGGAGAAACCCGCTTCTTTGTGTTTTAGGTTTTCTACCCTTAAAACCTTTGTAGGTTTTTGGCCGTCGCTCAGCTCTTAACTATAATTCTATGCTGTATGTAGGTTTGTATACACTGAGGCGACAAAAGCCATGGGACAGCAATATGAACATATGCAAATGGCGGTAGTTTCACATAAACAAGATATAAAAGAACTGTGAATCGCCGGAGATGTCATTTGTACTCACGTGATTCATGTGAAAAGGTTTCCGAAGGGATTATGGCCGCAGGAAGGGAATTAACAGACTTTGAACGCCTAGGAAATCCTTAAGGAGTTCAATATTCCGAGATAAACAGTGTCAAGAGTGCGCCCCGAATATAGAATTTCAAGCATTACCTCTCACCACGGACAACGCAGACGATCGAGAGCAGCGTCATTTGCGTAGAGTCGTTAGTACTAACAGACAAGCAACACTACGTGAAATAATCTCAGAAATCGATGTGGGACAATGTAAGGACAGTACAGTGAAATTTTGAATTAATGGGCTATGACAGCAAACGACCGACGCGAGTGTCTTTGCTGACAGCACGAGATCGCCTGCAGTGCCGATCCTGGATTCGTTTCCATATCGATTGGACCTTAGACGACAACGAAACTGTGTCCTGTTCAGATGAGTCAAGTTTTCAGTTGGTGACGTTGTTAGTCGGTATCCCATGACTTTTATCACCTTAGAGTACATGATGTCCCACCTTTTTGTACTTATATTGGGCATCCTTTTTTCAACGCTGATGACATCTCTGAGGGTAGAACCGGAGTTTTCAGTGAACAAGTAGATAAGGACACTTAAAATAAAGATCAATTGCATCGAAACTTTTACATGAACGAGAAACAGGGTCAACTAAAGTCTCAGGCGTAACGCTGGGCAGCAGCAGGCAAATCTACAGGGGAGAAAACATTCCAGTTTAGAGAGAAAATGCCATCAACTCATTAACTGTTATGTCCCCATGTGCTCCTTTAAGTTAATCCTTGCCAAATAGTTCCATAACGCCATAAACAATGATCTTGAAATCTGTCCTAATAAGGCCGGCCGCGGTGGTCTAGCGGTTCTAGGCGCTCAGTCCGGAACCGCGCAACTGCTACGATCGCAAGTTCGAATCCTGCCTCGGGCATGGATGTGTGTGATGTCCTTAGGTTAGTTAGGTTTAAGTAGTTCTAAGTTCTAGGGGACTGATGACTACAGATGTTAAGTCCCGTAGTACTCAGAGCCAATTTTTGTCCTAGTAAGTTATTTACTTCCTCATAGTGCTGCCATTTTAATGGTGCATGGACGTGTTATCTAATGGTTTAATTTTATGTGAAGGATGTGCTGTTAAGCACAGAATAATAATAAAACTGTCCTTGGTAAGTTTATAACATCAGCGTTGCACTTGTGGGACAATTGTCCATAGAGAAAATGGTGGACAGACGACTCAGCCTGTAAGTAGGCTGTTTAGGTTTTTATGTTGGTAACGCCGCGTAGCGCTCTGTATGAAACTCACTGATTGTACTGTGTGCAGTCTGTGGCTTGTTGGCATTGTTGGAATATTCACTATTGTAGTGTTGGCAGTTGGATGTGAACAGCGCGTAGCGTTGTGAAGTTGGGGGTGAGCCGCTGGCAGTGGTGGCTGTGGGGAAAGAGATGGCAGAGTTTTGAGAGCGGAGGATCTGGACGTGTGTTCGTCAAAAAAAAGGAAATTTGTAAGACTGGATGTCACTTTTGAACACTATTAAGGTAACTAAATTGTTCGTTCTCTATCAAAATCTTGCATTTGCTAACTAGCAGTATTGGCGCTCGCTGTATTGCAGTAGTTCCAGTAACGAAAATTTTTGTGAGGTAAGTGATTCATGAAAGGTATAGGTTATTGTTAGTCAGGGCCATTCTTTTGTAGGGATTATTGAACGTCAGATTGCGTTGCGCTAAAAAAAAAAAATATTGTGTGTGAGTTTAGTGATGATCAGAATAAGTAAAGAGAGAAATGTCTGAGTAAGTTCAGTTCTGCTTAGCTTTTTGAAAATCAAATAACGTAGAAGTTTCCCAGCACAGTAATTCATAATTTTCCAAAAGGGACGTTTCATAATGTTGCGAAGAAAAATGGATCGATCAGGCTTGTCTTAGATTCTAGACAAATCAATACTTCATCATTTCTGAAACAGTCAAACTTCTTCAAAATTTTAATGGTGTAAAAGTGTTGTCTTCCATTGATCTCAGATCCAGCTTTTATGAGATCGATTTTCATCCAGAATGTAGAAAATACACAGCTTTTCTTTGTTTCGGCGTTGTTATCAATTTCGGAAACTTCCTTTTGGTTTTAACATTTTTTTGGCAGCATTCATTCGTTGGTTAAATTCCATATTACCTAAGTTCTTAAAACGTCACATCCCCTTATATGTGGGCGATATTCTAATAGCAGAAGCCTCATGGGTACAACATAACCGCATCCTCAACAGTGTGTTACGTATTTTTGCAGAATCTGGAATTACTGTTAAATTGGAAAAGTCTGAATTCGGTATGACAAAGGTGAAGTTTTTGGGACACATTATTTCTTCTGAAGGAATTCAGCCGGATCCTGAAAAGTTAGGAGCAATCAGAGCCATTCCAGTTCCATCCACAGAGAAACAAGTCCGCAGTTTTTTAGGTCTCGTAAATTTTTACCGTCGTATTCTGAATATGCAAATTCTAGTTACACCAAAACTTTGTTCTCTCACTGGAAAATATACTGTTTGGAATTGGGACGAACAGCAACAGTTGGAACTTAATTCTTTAAAAGAACCGGTACTTAACGTTCCAATACTAGCTATCCAGATCTGTCACAAGATTTCTGCCTTAGCACAGATTCTTCTAAAGTCGGTCTTGGTGCCGATTTATTCAAGAAGCCACAGAAAATGATACTACTGTTCAGAAAACCATGGCTTTTGCTAGCCGCGTGCTAACAAATTCTGAAAAGAATTATTCCGTCACAGAATTAGAGGCTTTAGCTATTGTTTGGCTATTCGACAAATTCCGTTTATTTCTTTGTGGTAAACACGTAAAAGTATACAGTGACCATCGTGTATTACAATTTATTATGTCTTCAAAATTAAATCATGACAGGTTGAAACGTTGGGCATTGTTTCTGCAAGAATTCCACTTCACAATAGTCTACATTCCCGGCAAGGAGAACATTGTTGCGGACGCACTGTCACGCGCACCGGCTGGGCTTGAGAAAAGTGACACAGAAGGCAACCTTGAGAAAAATTTCAGTACTCTTTACATTCAGAAAGTCGCCTTTGAAAACTTCATCACCACACCTTTAAAGGGCATTGCTCATGGACAAGATAAAGATCCGATTTGGAATGACATCAAAAGTAAATGACATGAAAAGACACACACAGATTCGACATTATTATCTGGTTAGAAACAACATACTCTTCAAAAGCTGCACTGTTGATGACAAGCTATGGGTAATTTGTATTCCTGACGTTTTTGTTAATAAGTTCATCTGGTACATTCATTTCAGCTTCGCACATTCTCGCCCAAGAAAATGTTATCATATTCTTCGGAGACTTGTTACTTTAACAATATGGAAAAGAGAATTCGAAGAGTCTTGTCTATTTGTAAACTTTGTCAAAAGGCTAAACCATCTACCATCTCACATCGTGCTCCGTTGTTTCCTATCATTCCCTCTAAATTAAAAGAATTTGCTGCTGTAGATCTCTTGGGACCCCTTTACAGAATATCGAATGGATTTTCGTACGTTTTAGTCGCTGTTGAACTTACTTCAAAATTTGTTTCTTTCCCACCGTTACATAAAGCCACTGGACGGTCTGTATCCAACGCCTTTGTTAAAAATTTCTAACGTGAAGTTGAACAGGTTAGTAAAGTCATTTCAGATAACGGACCGCAATTCAGATATGCTGTTTGGTCACACATGCTTCGGAATCATGAAATCAAACCTGTTTTTATTTCATTGTACTCACCACATTGTAACCTGTCCGAACGGATTATGAAAGAAATCAATAATCTTTGTAAACTTTATTGTTACAGAAAGCATCAGTATTGGGACAGATATTTACACTTATTTCAAAACGTGCTCAATGAAATGCCTCATGACTCCATTGCTTCACCACCTGTTCTTGTACTGAAGAATGAAGAACCACCAAACAGAATCAGAGAGCTTGTACATTTTCCGAATACACGTAAACTTCGACACAAAGACATAATTGATTTGGCTATTAAAAATATAAATTCTGCTGCAGACAACAGGAGAAAACTACACGGTAAAGCAAATGCAAAGAAATTATATATTGATCAGGAAGTTCTCATTAAAGCTCTTTCATTGTCACATAAGAAGAAACACTTGAGTCACAAATTCTTTCTGATTTACAATGGACCTTACAGAATCCAACGTATACCACATGATAATTGCGTTGAAGTTGAAACTCTGCGTCTTAGGAAGAGAAAAGGTTTACACCACATTTCACATGTAAAACCGTTTACTGAGAGATAATCTGCTTTTTAGCTTAGTCTTTGCAATAAAATTTTTCCCTTCACGTTACTAGTACGCTTTGTTACACATAGAAACTGTTAACGTGCAAGAATGTTTGTAGTTAACTATTCAGTCAAGAACCTAGAGAACTTATTTAGACAGTTATTACGAATGCATTGCTATAGTAAACAGATGAACCAGTGTTATTGTGTGTACATTCTTGCTTGTTCGTGGCATGATTACGTAACGATTATAAGGCTTACATATTTGGAACACATACTGCTAATGAGTTTTAATGCAACATTTTGGTTTACTTGAAAATACATTCTTTATTTAAAGTACTTTCTATGAGATTACAGATGACTTAGTATTTCGTTTGTTTGACAGCTACACTATTATATGACGACGATACTAATGTGTGACACAAGTACATTGTTGCATTTGCGGTGTATCTGTTTTATATCTGCACAGTTTTTCTGTATTATTCTGGAAAGTAAAATATGTTTTACTAGTAACTTTGTGGTATAGCTACAATGAGACAGCCTTTCCTGTAGCACAATAATACGTTACAGTACAGTACTTTCTTGATCATGGCAATATGCATAATAACTACGATATCTATGCGAAAAGCGTTTCACTTTTGTTTATGAAGAAGTAAGTACATTGACTTCTACAGAACTTTGCTTACGGAGGACGATTACTACAACACTTCCACAGAATTATCTTACAGCAAGACGCACAGCCTAGCACTACAGGACACGCATTTGAGTGATTAATTTTTGTTCTTAAAACATTTATTTTTGAAGATTTTTGAATTACAAAGATATAATGAAGGTTTTCGGTGATACATTTCATTCGATTGCTGTAATCTGTAACATCTGAGGGTATAATTACATTTATCCTCATGGGCTACATGTCTGCTTTGTGTACTAAGCGTGTGGCAAGCGCTAGCAGCGCTAGCTAATATGGTATTTGCTTATACAACTTTACACATCGGTACCATATTTTTCTAACACAGAATTACACAGCTATCTGAGAAACAAACATTTTGTTTACTATGTCAGTGACACATGTTTACGCAATTACAAAAAATGGTTCAAATGGCTCTGAGCACTATGGGACTTAACATCTGTGGTCATCAGTCCCCTAGAACTTAGAACTACTTAAACCAAACTAACCTAAGGACATCACACACATCCATGCCCGAGGCAGGATTCGAACCTGCGACCGTAGCAGTCGCGCGGTTCCGGACTGAAGAGCCTAGAACCGCTCGGCGACATCGGCCGGCGATCAGGATTCTCTGTGGTGTTTTGCGGTTCTTGCTCGTGTCTGATTACTTCCTCTTCTAGTTCTGCCATACGCAATTACACAGTTGGATAATTTAACACTTAGAAAATTGTATTTGGTCTGTACTTTGTGAACTGTTCATATTTTTTTGGAACCATTGTGATACTATGAGAGATTTGAGAGATGTATTTGGTATAGGATCATGATTTTCGAAGTACTTTTCAGCTAGATGACTTCATTGAAACGAGCAGAGAGCATTTTTTAAAGGTTTTGAGTTCATTGGAGGAAGCTACGAAAATTTTGAGATTTGATTTATGTGTTATGATGATATAATTATGATGACAGTTTTGTATTATGCTGTCGAGATATGTTTATGATCAATAGGATGATGCTATATGAGGAATGAGATTACGTGTTTATATGTATATGAATGATGAGTAGTGGTTAGGGACTCTGATTTGTGAAAAGGATGTTGGAAACCAAGAATCGTACTTTCAGACATGCATGAATGTATCATAACACTGCTATTCATGAGATTTCGTTTCTACACATTTGTAATGTAAATTTTCGACCTGTGAAATTTTGTTGGTATCAAACTGTCCCTGTAGGGGAAACTGCTGTGGTAAATATTTCGGTAAGGAAGGTAAGTGACCTTGACATAATGCATTGTGGGCGCCCAGCTGTGTGACAGTCGCCTGGAAAAAAAGCCATTAGGTGGAGAAAAAGAGGCCATTAACTTCGCTATTGACATTTCTTTGTAGAAAGCATCGCAAATACGACACACTCAAACTTGAAAACATATGATGACACTTTGGAGCTCATACTTTTTGATAATAACTGAAATGCCTATAAAATGATGACAAATATTATTTCTAGTTGAAAGATATTTTACTGCCTTATGAAATGCCATGTGGCTTGTGAATGACGTTTCATGACTTGCTTTATGTGTATATTTGCTTATTTTGTTTAATATCTAGTTTCTAGTTGCACTGCAGCACTGGTTAAAATAAAATTTAATAGATATACTAATAAAAAATTTTTCTGTCTACATATCCAATAAAGAATAATTTTTTGATCTACTTTCTTAGAAAAGGGAGCACAAATAGACTTTTCCTTCACAGGAATTGTATACATAATTTTTTCAACGATTTGGTAGAGTAAGTTATTGTGATGCATCACTCTAGTATTAAGATGTGACATAGGTATTAGACATTTCCTATCTTTACTGTAATATTTTTTCTGCTGGAGCTTTGTCATGTTTGGGTAAAAGCTATTGCATTTGCTGCTGCTGTTTGTCAGGCATTGTCCTGCTGAATTTTATATTGTATTAAGCCAGTTTTACTACTGATTTATTTTTCTAGTTGCTGCACATTGGCTCATATTAGTTGTAGTGTTGCATTTGCTTTGCTAGTTTAGGTATACTGCTGCTTGCTTTGCCAATTTCCATTTTTTTTGTCACTGCTGTTTGTGTTAATTGTTTTGTGCTGCTTCATTGCCTCGCCCCTTAGTTTATGCATCTGCGCTCACTAGATTTAAGTTATCTTAAGGTGGGGTGGGCCATATAAGGGATTGAGTTGCGAAGAATTGGAAAAAATACATTGAGAAATTATATGAAAAACTTTGCGAAAAAAAGTAGTGGGCAATGAAGAAAAATTATTTTGAAAGAGGATATGAACAAAAAAGTAGCGTTTAGGGACTACAGGTATAGATAGGACTTTTTGGGAATAATGATGAACTAAGGGAGATCTCCAAGAAGTAAAGAAAATTTTGTTTGCAAATCATAAACTGTAAATACTACAGTAAAACAAACCATGTCCTTTCCTTTTGTGTTATCCCGCTATGTGTTTGTGTACCCTTGTGTATTTGTGTTCTTCCTGTCTTTATGTGTTTGTCTGATAAGAGTTATGTTGCAGAATTTTTCAAATGCTAAGTTAGATTCACTATGATGAGGAATACTGTTATCCTCAAATATAATTTGCATTAATAATAGGTTATTTACTTTGTAAAGATACTTAGACATTATGTAGTGTGTTCTGTTTTAATGCTCACGTGTGAAGTTAATGTTTCAAAACCTCTTCTCATTTTTTTATTTATTTACTTATGTCATAATTCCTGTAACACGGATGTATATGTTTATTTCTATTCTTTTGTAAAACCTGTATTACTACAAATGTTATCTGTATTATTATGTTCTTTAATGATGAATTTTGTACCTTTTTAATTGTATTCTCATGTCGTAAATTTGTAATTGTATAGACACCAGTTCTTCAGATTAAGTATTTTCATTTCACTGCACAATGTGAAAAAAGGGACTGTTAGTGCTTGCACGTGTGTTGATAATTCAGCAAGGGACTGGTTAACAGCACTGCTGGTTCTAAGGACATTTCAAAAAAAAAAATTTGTGATTGCACAATGGACTTGCTATATTGTCTGCAAGAGTCTTCGATGGTGATTGTGCACCTGCACAGTCGCAACGGATGGCTGGTAGCCATCTCTACAAGGGGTCTGCTCTGTGATGACCTACCAACCAATATTCTTCAAAAGTTCGACTGATTTTGCTGTGGGTTTGCTCTGTTGTGGCCCATTACCTGTCTGAATGTCAAGAGTTAGCACTGCCTTTCCGTTGGAAGGACAACACTACTTCTTCAAGACTGCATGGAAATCCACTACTTCCGTGTGAATTTTTTTTTTTTTACTGATCAGATTTTGTGCAATGTAATTACTACTGTGATGAATGAGCTGGACTGTCTTTATGGACAGTGGACAATTTTTGCTTTTGACCAACATTGCATCAATAAGTGTGTGCATATGATATATTTGCTATCGTTAATACAAAAAAAATTACCAAATAATTATTGGCACTGCCCAAAACAATTCGTAAAATTTTTGTGGGGGGCATTGGGACTCTGTGAGTAGGCTGTTTATGTTTTTATGTTTGTAACGCCACGTAGCACTCTGTATTAAAATCACTGACTGTGCTGTGTGCAGTCTGTGGCTAGTTGGCATTGTTGGAATACTCACTATTGTAGTGTTGGGCAGTTGGATGTGAACAGTGCATAGCGTTGCGCAGTTGAAGGTGAGCCGCCAGAAGTGGTGGATGTGGGGAAAGAGATGGCAGAGTTTTGAGAGCGGACGATCTGGGACTCCACCCGATTTTCATCGTGAAGTTCGTGGTTGCCTGAACACAGAGCTGCCGCATCGATGGGGCGGCCGTGCTACAGAAGGGGACAGCTGTTTCATGAAGTGGTCTCCCGATCACCAGATCTAGCTCCGCGTTTATGTACCGCCTCTACCACGTTATGTAGCAGAGCTCCGGGAGAGAATACAGGAAGTGACTGCCACAGTCGCCGATGCCATGCTATGACGGGTATTGCAAGAATTCGATTATCGTATTGACGTCTGCTGGGTCACTCATGGTTCGCATATCGAATGTTTGTAAAAAATCATATGTAGGACATATGACATCTGTACAATGTTTAGTTCTTGTGCAATAAGTAATTGAAAGTGTTCCCGAGCTTCATGCACGTGTGTGTGTTTGTGTGTGTGTGTGTGTGTGTGTGTATGTATGTGTATGTGTATGGGGGGGGGGATTTTTTTCTACATGGAAATAATGTAACGCCATTTTATGCAATTCAGTGGCAAGTATCTTTGAAGATGACGCCGTTTTATGCAATTAAATTGACTGGATACTGTATTTTAATACCTGCTAAAATGGTAAGTATACTGTAATTGTGTGCTTTATTTCAATGCCTGCTAAAATACTTGCCGATATTGACAGGGAAGGGGGATGGGGAGGGAGAGGGAAACGGTGAGCGTTTGTCTTTTCAGATGATAATGATGAGTTTATTTGTAAGGGTGAAGACGTCACTAGTAAGGGGCCAGTGCTTATGACGTCAGTGATGGGGGCATGTGATGAACGGAAGATGACTTTCTGCAGACGTTTAAAGAACAAAACGCACCTAGGTACACTAACCACATTTTTGGTTTCTACAAAGTGTATCAAGGAGCAAATGCAATGTGGCGTAGCCCTCTTATTTAAAATAATGAGCAGCAGCGCTGAAGCTTCAGTCTCTTCATCTCACTCGGAAGATGCCCGAAAGATATACAGTCGAAATGATAGGGAAAAAATGGAGTTTCTGCCCACAGCACGTCCGAAATTTAACAGATCAGTCAATACCGATGAGGTCGCGTTCTTTTCTGCAGGTACTATGGTCGACAAGAGCCTTTCTAAATTCGCTGAAAAGGACTATAGCGTCGAGAGAAGAAAAAAGAGGAAAAAGCGCGGCGATAGTGCAGCTGAGTGCGCAGGGACGGGGTTTGTGACGCGCGGGCGACAGCCGGTGGCTAGCAGCCCAGGGGCCAGGGCGGCTAACGCAATTGGCGGGAGGCGCAGGAAGCGGACACGCGTGGTGCTTCCGCTGCGGTCCGGCGCCGATGGCCGGAAGCTGCTGCGGTCACCGGCAGGTGCGGGGGTGGGGGGTGGGGGGTGGGGCGCATGTGCGGCTGTCCACATCCAATTCCGGCCGTATCCGCCTCTGGCCGCGCCCACCTGCTACCGCAGGGCTGTTCGAGCCCCTAATCTCGGTTCCATACATCAGGCAAACATCATACTCGTTACGATAACTCGCAAGCAGTGTCGAATATGACACTGTAGTATTGTTCATTTGTCCGAATACGGTAGGCAGTGTCAAATGTGCGCATGGAGCAAAGATCCGAAAATGTTGTTTTTCCAACATGTGAGTGTGGTGTGGCAGCCCTGCATCTTCGGTTGAGGGCTTTTATGGCGGAAGAGTCAGGTGTGTTGTGTTGGTGACATGTGCATTGAAGCTTTCGAGACAAGAGGTAAGTTAGTTTCTCGGAACTTTCGATCTAACAAGGAATCCCTTCAATTGGAGGTCGCAGTTTCAATCTTTAGTAAGGCTCATTTGAAAGTGTAGTGTTATCAGTTATGACAGCGAAAATATGAGCTGCTAATGACTCTCTCACGTGCATCAGGAGGGTGACAGGGAGATGCAGAGATCAACCTTCTATGGGACGTACGTATTACACTTCGCAAAATGGACATCGTCGACATTCAAGAAATGTTGAAAACGAGCCATTAACTTGCACTATCAATATCTAATGAACAATGGCGCGCCACAATGATCACAAAGGTTCACACCATCAAGAACGAAGCGAACTACTTGGGAATTACAAGCCGTCCAGGACGTTTAGCTCAGTATCCCCCTTAAAGAATACTTACTGGTGTAAGAGGGTGATGTGAACTGATGGAATGTAGTGGCATGCAGTCGAATGCGGAACAGTTTGTCGTGGAGCTTGTACTGAAACTGGCTATCCTTTAAGGCGTAGCTGCGGATAGTGCCATAATATGTTTTATAAGCACAGAAAAAACATTTATCCATAGGCTGAATTTGTCCACTGATTTCAAGTAGTATGAACTGCAATGCCACATACGACTCAGGAGGGATAGTTTGCTCTAAAATAGTATAATTTTTTTACGCAGACAAGGAATCAAGCAGAAGCAAGTTATTTTGACCAGCTATTGGACAAAAAAAAATGTTCAAATGGCTCTGAGCACTATGGGACTTAACATCTGAGGTCATCAGTCCCCTACAACTCAGAACTGCTTAAACCTAACTAACCTAAGGACATCACACACATCCATGCCCAAGGCAGGATTCGAACCTGCGACCGTAGCAGTCGCGCGGTTCCGTACTGAAGCGCCTAGAACCGCTCGGTCACAGCGGCCGGCTATTGGACAAAGCAGTGCTCATACCATAGCGGTTGTTCTCTTACGCCCATTTTCCCACTCTCGCTTGATGTTACGTAAATATTCCTTGCTGCCCTTGTAAGATCACACTCACGATAAGGAACCGTAGGGGGCAGAGGACCTCCAACTTCTCGTAGCACAATAAATAATAACCTTCCAGGAAATTTACCGTCCAGATTAAGAGTAGGCATAATTCTATACGATCGCGGTAAGGCATTGGTGTAAGTTGATCTTGAAACAACTCTCTTGGTACCTCTAATTTCCAGGGTTCCTTTCATAAGCATTTCCTCTTCAAATCCCAAGCTCAAAACAAATTCCTTACTGGACGATGGGAGAAGTTTGTTTATGTCATTTCCAAGTTTTCACGACGATTCGTCACTTTGCTGTGCATCGTCAAGTTGACGCTTTGTTTGAAATTTCGTTGTTTTACGTCTTCCAGTTTTGTAGCACAGTTTCAAGTTACGCAACGATCCATTGCTTCCCTGAAAACCAATGTGATCTATGTCGTGCGCAATTCGATGTGCGTAACGCACATCCTGTAAACTGTATCGTGCTTCCTTGAAACGTATAAACACCAGTGTTTGGTTTCATAATCTTTTTTATTTTTTATTTATATTTTACTATGCTGCAGATGATGTTCCACGTACGCAATTATGTTTACTACCCGCTCCTTGGACACCGATTGTTCTGTACTACATTCACTGAAGACGAGGTTTGTGGCGCCCTGTCCGACGAGGATGATGATGTAGAGATGGCTCTTCACATGTTTCAATATCACTTTCACTTGTTAATACCTGTTGTTATCATTATACTCCTCACGTACATTGCCCGCACATTCGAGCGTATACGACACCACACGTTCCACTGATTCATCTTGCAGAAACACTGATATTTCATCGGCAATTATTTCTCACTCTGCGAAATTCCGTGGATACATTTCTGATGAAATTTCAATTTCGGTAACTGTTGCTGTAGATATAATGCAATGTCTACTTTGTTTATCGTTGCCATTTCTCTGCTTTGTATCAACACCAAGAGCACTGTAGCACTGTTTTGGGTTTCTCGTCGACTAAGCAGTTCAACTACGCTCCGTAAAACTACAAACAATCCTGTCGGAGGAACATCCGCAACAGAGCATTACAGCAGTTGTAAGTTTTTTTATTTAGTACACGATCGGTTTCGGGCTCTTAATTACCTATCATCAGGTGTTATAACTTTGTGTAGTAATACCGAGCGCCGCGTTGGACGAGAACAGAACGCGGTGTATCATCAGAGAGCGCTTGATGGTGATACACCGTGTTCTGTACCCGTCCACCACGGCGCTCGGGGTCAAAGCACGAAGTTATAACACCTTATGCAACTCCGTTTTCTGTTCATTGCTTAATGTGAAGCGGAATGACACGTGGGAGAGATGGGCATTTTCCAAACTACCGGAGATATGGTACTTTCAAAATTGTGGAAATCTGCATGTGGATAACACATGCCTCCAATATTTCCGCCCAGATACAAAAAATTTACGGAATCGTGCTGAGTCAAACAAATATAGACTTTTTAAAAACAACAAAACTGTTATGTTTTGTTTTGTTTTGACAAAAACAACAAAATTGTTGCAACAATTTTTTTACTGTGGAAGTATTTGTAATGAAATGAAGGTAACTATAAGGAAAAAGATATCTGTAACAATTGTTGTGGAAATTGTCGCAACGAAAGGCTAGAGGTAAATAATGCTGATTTATGTAAAAATGTGTATTGCTCTTTTGTAGCACAAAACTTTTAAATGTGTATAAGTGATATTTTTGTGTAATAAGTAGCGATCTCGGTTAGAAAGCGTGAGATTTTTTCCGAGTTGATAATCGAGGCACGTAATTTTAAATGTGGTCTTTGTTGTCCCGCTTATTGAACCACACAGCTATAGTTTGTCTTTCTGATTTATATAAAAGTTAACGTTTAATTGAAATTAGGCATTATTGCTGTCTGACCCTTTTCATTACCCCCAATAGTAATGATCAAACTTTCCAAAAGTATGTGACTATGATTGAAACTTTATTTTGTTATAAAAGACGAGAAACCATATCTTTTGCTAAAGAAGCCTTTACAAATAAATAGTATTAAGCTGGTAAGAAAAAGAGAAACAGGAAGGTTATTTCTATATGCTGCAGAAAGTAAGGACAATTTGTGATTGTTTTTGCTGTAGTACTTTCGGCATGAATTAGGGCCGTAATTCGTTAAAGAACAAAGGAAAGAATATTCCACAAATTACATTTTGAGAGACGGCGATAATGTCAAAAAATATTAAAAACAGTTCCAGTAGATAACTTGTTAACTGCAGCTATTAATTTATTTATCTTTGGATTCATTATGATCGTTTGATACACAGTAGAAGTGATATATTTTGTTTCTCATTTTTCTTTTCAGTTTCCCTTAGGCATGTTTGCCAGTTTTCTGAAAATTTGTCTGAGATGTAGAAACTATAAACCACGATAAAATAACGTTTCTGTGGGGTAGCTGATCTGTTTTCTGGTGTATATGTGTGTGAGTTCAAAGTTTTAATTACTAGATCACTACTGCATTTAAGCTGATACCACCACAACTTGTATTCTTGTACACAACAGAGTGACGGCCGGCCGTCTCAGTGAATGAATCGCAACAAGGCTCGTTGGCAAAGCTGAAGTCTGGGTTCAGTGTCATTTGGCACCATTGCCTGTACACGTATAATATGGAAGTATTTCCTGCTCCACTGGTACTAGCCCACGCTACTCTTCGGGGTGAGTGTTTAGCTGGCAAGTTGATAGATTTTCCTCCGTACGATTCAGTACCATCTGATCAAATTCTACTGTGTGAGAAATTCTTTGACAAGAGCCTTTTCCAGCTCTTCGTGGCTTGAAACAGGGAAATCCTTTGTCCACAGCTTCGCTGATTGTCCAGGGTTGGTACCGTTGGTTCGTCTGTGTGCCGTGGGCTACTGTTGCAGCAACAGCTTATGCAGTGGAGTACAGCGGCCGCCGACTGGCCCTCGACGTGTAATGCGCGGCACTTGGTGAAGGGAACACGCAACCCAGCATGTACACACGGCCGACATGCTACGTAGCAGGGCGAGCATTGTGCAGCGCGCCTGCGGCGTGGAAGGGAGACCTGCCCGCAACACAGGCTTGGAGGATGTACACTTGCATTACGTATCCACACGTATTTCGGCAGACTTTGTCCTAGAGTCCAGCAAATTCCTTTTAATCAACAGAAAATGAAATATTATTACAGTTTTCCCCATAACGAATATACAAGTTGTTAACTGGGTGCCCATTTAAATTAGTACATATTAGAAGGGTATTATTGAACAGCTTAAAATCGAAGTACTGTGTTCGTCTAAGCTTGTACGAGTGTTGTACCAAAAGTAAGGTTCCCACATTTTTTACAAATAGAAAACATTGTTTATTGTTGTTAATTTATACATCGTTGAAAAGCTTACACTTTTGTCTGTTTTTCAACATAGTCTCCATCTTTTTCTACACACTTTTGTAGACGATGCTTCAGATTTTGTATTCCTAAGTCGAAGAAGTCTCCCGCCAACCTGTTAAAGAAGCGTGTTACCTCTGCTCGGACTTCATCGTCGCTCTTGAAGCGTTTGCCACCTAAGAGTTCCTTTAGCTTGGGGAAGAGGTGATAACTGCTGGGGACTAAGTCCGGGCTGTTCAGGGGATGGAGCACCACAGTCCACCCAAATTTCTTCAAAAGCTCCTGTGTGTGACGAGCGACGTGGGGTCGGGCGTTGTCGTGAAGAAGCACTATTCCCTCCATATGTCGTCCTCTCTGGCGATTCTGGGTTGCTCGCCGGAGTTTGGTCAGTGTTTCACAATATTTATCTGAGTTCATTGTCGTCCCAGGTTGCATGAAATCAATGAGGAGTACCCCCTTCCAATCCCAAAACACAGTAGCCATAACCTTTCCTGCCGACTGCGTTTGAATTTCTTTGGTGGCGGTGAACCGGAGTGACGCCACTGACGAGATTGTTGTTCTGTTTCAGGGGTGTAATGAAACACCCACGTTTCATCTCCCGTGATGATAGAGTCCAACAACTTTTCCTTGTTGCCTCCCCCCTCACACGGTTGAAGAAACTTGTGAGCACAGTCAAGGCGTTGCTCCCCGTGTCGGTCAGTGAGCATCCAGGGGACCCAGCGAGCACACACCATGTGATAACCCAATGTTTCTGTTAAATTTCTTTCAGTTGTGGCTTGGGAAGCTTCAGGAATGCGTTCAACAAGTTCACGGACAGTGTCCCTCTGATCTTTGAGCAGCTCACTGTTGACTTTTTGGACTATTGCATCCGAAACTGGCGGTCTTCTACTCCATTCTTCATCGTGAACTTCGGTGTGACCCTCAGCAAAAGCCCTGCACCATTTGCAGACGTGCTGAAGACATGCAATCTTCACCAGAAACCTCAGTCAGTTGCCGATGAATATCCACGGGTGGTAACTTCCTTGCGTGGAGAAACCGGAATGCTGCTCGAACCTCGCACTTGGCGGGAGCGGCGGTCAACACTTCCGTCTCTGACGGTTGCCAAACCAACATTGAGCGACGTAGCGAATGTGGACGGGTGGGCTCGAGAGTGGGAGAACCACTGCACACGGCACTGTAGTTGGATTTACCCTAGCACCTTCCCTCGAGGCTGTAGCTCATTGGAAACCTTACTTTTGGTACAACCCTCGTATATTGAGTGCGTATAACACCTGATGATTATGTATATGAGGGGACGAGAATCCAGTAACAGAAATTTTTCGTTTTTTAACACGTGAGTATTCTAACATAACAGAATAGTTGATTTTGCTTTCCTCAGAGGTTACGTTCGTGTAACTTTATTCCGCTCACTACATTCACCGGAGGAATGAAATATAATTGAAATATGAGTAATGTATATTAAGAGTTTCCATCTGGATAAACAATTTGGGAGAAAAAGAAAATCAGTCGTGGATTAGTTTTCACATCATGCACGGCATTTTGAACACAGAAATAATCGAGGCCGCTGTCTTCTGATACTCCTCACACCCATTCAGAAAGCCCACCGAACCGATCAGGCCAATTCAGGTGACTTGTTTAGCTGTCTGACCACCATGGACGAGAAAAGCCGGTCCTGAGAGGAAGCAGCAAATCAAACAATAGGAAACACGTGGATTCACAACCGTTGAAAATCGCGAAGACATAGCCATCAGTTTTGTTGAGACTGATGCGTTGTGGTGCTAACAGAGTGTGCTCGTTAGAAGCACACCGTCACAGCAGTAAACTAGCGATATCTACAGGGGTATCCTACACAACTGAAGCAGCTACTCGGGTAGCATAGTACTTTTGAAGTGTACATGAGGTTTTTTTTAGGCTAGACGGCAGTATGAGATACTCTGATGAATACTCACCAGTCGATACCTAGCAAGTAAAGTCAAACCGCGTTCAGAATAATATTTTCAAAATTTTATTAGTAAACCGTCGACTCATGATAGGAATCAACAACCAACACGCTGCAAATAACTGTTTAGTACAGTGACCTAGGTTTGGAGACCTCTAGGAATGTCTTCATCAGAATGAAATTTTGAGAAACCGTAAAATAACGTTGTTGTTGTTCCTAGCTAGGCATATTTGTCAAAGGCTGTAAAATGTTTTATTTTATTTTCTGATTTGAGCATATTTGCTCTTAACTCTGACCATTGCCTTCTCGCGATGTAATTTTACGGTTTCTCAAATTTCATTCTGATGAAGACATCCTTAGATGGTCAGTGTACCAAACAGTTATTTTCAACCAGTTGGCTGTGTGATTCCCATGTTGAAGTGTAATTAAGATTGCTGAGAAACAGCCAGGTTTAAGACTGTAAACTGTCGAACAGAGTTCCCGAATTTACTGCCCTCCAGGAAACTTCTCGCACTAAGATTATTCTTGAGACCGAGAGCTGGTTGAAACCAAGGAATCAAGCTCTGAGATACTTAGCGAGTCGTGGAACGTAGATCGGAAAGACATATTAGAGGCTTTAAGAGAGGGTTCGTTCATTGCAGTTGACAAAAATATTGTCTCTACAGCGGTCGAAGTTGAGATTGACATTGAAGTTATCTGATCGCGTATAACACGTGTAGCTGCAACCAAGTTAATTGTTGGATGTTTTTACCTGCCACCCTTCTCCGCTGTGACATTTCTCTAGAAAGTCTACTGTCAGTAGCCCTTAAATACCCAGATCATACAATACTAGTTGGAGGTGGCTTTAACCTACCGAGCATAGACTGGGATGTCTATGGATTCATTTCGGGGAGTATGAACAAACAGTCCCACGATGTACCTTGGAACAAATTTTCTGATAACTGTGTTGAGCAGCTACCTCAGCAGCCCACACGCAACAGTAATATCTTAACCTTGTGGCTACCAGGCATATTCCGAAAATAAGGTCATATTAGGCGCCAAATCGAAACCACTGGGGAATTCCAATGGAACTTGGCGCAGATATCTTGGGCAGTGTCCTTAGTGTGTCTGCCGATCGCTTCACGTCACTCTTTTCAGTTCCGAGCGCAATGTTATCACGTAGAAATGCCTAAAACAACAGTGTATCCAGCCGGCCGCTGCGACCGAGCGGTTATAGGCGCTTCAGTCCAGAACCGCGCTGCTGCTACGGTCGCAGGTTCGAATGCTGCCTCGAGCATGGATGTGTGTGCTGCCCTTAGGTTAGTTAGGTTTAAGTAGTTCTAATTCTAGGGGACTGATGACCTCAGATGTTAAGTCCCATAGTGCTTAGAGCCATTTTAACCATTTTGAACAGTCTGTGGATATGGTGAGAAATTTCGCCTGAAGCTATGCAATCCACGTAACTTAAATTTCATGCGTTACTTTCTTCCAGACAATTTTAAGCCGCATTCTGCAGTAGCAATGAAGACGCTCCTGCAGCGTTTTCGATGGGAAGTGTCTGATCACCCACAATACAGCCTTTAATTGTTTCCCTCCATTGTTCATCTCGGCTCGCATGAGAAGACAACATTTTGGCACAAACAACGAAAGGCAGACCAGCGTAGAGAATTGGCGGAAAGCACAGGCGGCTGCTTTCTGTGTTGAGGGTACTGGAAATTTTGTACAACGACACGAAAAATGCCTAAGTCGGAGCGGCGACTATTAGAGAGGTAGCTCGGAGGTGTGGCAAATTGTTGCGAATAAAAAATTTTTGACTTTCACCGTGCCGGCCGCGGTGGTCTCGCGGTTCTAGGCGCGCAGTCCGGAACCGTGGGACTGCTACTGTCGCAGGTTCGAATCCTGCCTCGGGCATGGATGTGTGTGATGTCCTTAGGTTAGTTAGGTTTAAGTAGTTCTAAGTTCTAGGGGACTGATAACCACAGCAGTTGAGTCCCGTAGTGCTCAGAGCCATTTGAACCATTTGAACTTTCACCGTGGTTTTCATTTCGCGACCGATCGTACTTAACTTTCCCAACAGCAATCGTACCAATAGGCCGGACCTATCGATAACGTACGTATAGAAACAGGGATTAGCGATCATAATATCATTATAGCAACTATGGTTACGAAAAGTAATTTATCAGTCAAGAAGACCCGGAGAGTGTCTCGTAGATAGAGCAGATAAGCAGTTGTTAGCATCTCACTTAGAGAGTGTACTGACGTCACTTAGCTCCAGTAAGATGGATAAGATGGACGTAGAGGAATTATGGGCAAAGTCCAAGCAGAATGTAAATCGTGGTGTGGAGAGTTGTGTGTCTAACAAGTGGATAAAAGATGGGAAAGACTCACCATGGTTTAATAACGAAATTCGGAAGATGTCGAGGAAGCAGAGGCTGTTCATTCTCGGCTCAAATGAGAACGCTAAAAGACGACATACAAAGGTTAGTAGACATTCATGCGTTTGTGAAAAGATCAGTGTGGGAGTCACACGGCGACTACCATCGTCAAGCCTTAGCGAAAGACCTGGCAGGGAACCCGAGAAAAGTTTGGTTCCATGTAAAATGGCTAAGCGGGTCTAAGGTTTCCGTTCAGTCCTTGTTGACCAGTCTGGTGTGGCAGTTGAAGACAGCAAAACGAAAACTGAAGTTTTGAATTTCGTAGAAATCGTTCACGTTGGAGAAGCGTACAAATACAGTCATTTGACCATTGGACAGACTTCCGTATGGACGACATAGCAATAACCATCCTTGGCGTAGAAAGCAAACAAGTCTCCAGCTCCTCATGGAATCCCAATTCGGTTTTACAAAGAGTACTCCACGGGATTGGCTCCTTACGTAGCTTGTATTGTCTTGAATCTCTCGCTCAGGGCAAAGTCCCAAGCGACTGGAAAAAAGTCAGCTGACTCCTTTATATAAGAAGAGTAAAAGAACGAAACCGCAAAATTACAGACCAATATCCCCAATTTCGGTTTGCTGTGGAATCCTTGAAAATATTCTCAGTTTGAAAATAATAAATTTTCTTGAGGATGAGAAGCTTATATCCTCGAATCAGCATGGGTTTAGAAAGCGTCGCTCGTGCGAAACTCTGCTTACCCTTTGCTCACATGATATACTGCGAACTATGGATGAAGGGCAACAGGCAGATGCCATATTTCTAGATTTCCGGAAAGCATGTCACACGGTGCCTCACTGAAGGCTAATAAAGAGGGTAAGTGCATATGGAATACGTTCGCAGATATGTGAGTGGCTCAAGGACTCGTTAAGTAGTAGATCCCAGTATGCTGTTTATCTCGTTCAATCAATCTTGCTCTTTTTCGGGTAGTCACTCATTCATCATTCTAGTTCCAACGTTATTTGTTAAGTACCGAGTTGCAGCTCCTTTCCTTCATCGCGTTCATCCACTTTTATTCGATATTGAACCTTTTCTCGGAAACTGGACTTCTAGATCTTTACATACACCATTCAGAGCGAGCAAATGGTAATGGTAAAATTATATACTAACATTTTCAATTTTCAGTTTCTGAGGCACAGATGGTAATCATGTGAAAGGTTTAAAGGGCAGGCGCACTACTTGGAGTCCATTCTAACATACGTAGGCAATTCTTTATCCTTAATTTCGAAAATTTCAATTGCTAAAACCTCAAATTCTTGTATTGTATACATACTACATACTTGCTTCTTTTATTGGAATGGAGTGCGTATTACGAAAAAAAGAGTTTCATTACAATTATTTTATAAATTTTCATTTACAAAAAAGTTGCGCTATACTTATTCAATAATAACTGTGATTGTCACAGGTCATGGGCGTACCCGTGGGAAGAGGGTTGGGAGAGGGGGGAGGGGACGGCTGACAGATATAGGTGGTGCGAGGGAACTCACATCGTACCCAACTATACAGACAATGTGTCAGTTCAATGTCAGTTTGAAGTAAGGAGTAACCTGTACTGATTACTGACGAGTAGCAACTGTACACAGGAGCATTTGTAGTGAAATCTCACAACTATTTTGCCATTCACCGCGAAACGATTACACGTTCTCCCTTCTCCCTCCCCATCCACCTCCCCCCCTCCCCCCTTCCAAGTCCTGAACCACACCCAGAGCAGATCCTAGATACACTCTCAAAAGCCATACAATATTCCACAGATCAAAAACGAACGGTGAACGAGTAAAAATGAACAAGTTCAAAGAAGGACAGGTCACCAGTGAACTACAATATCTGGTCAAAAGTAGCCGATGCTCCTACTCAATTCGGAATGGATCACTAGGCGCCACGAGAGGAGTTTATAAGGAATGGTGGAGTATGGTGTTGTTAGTAGAGAAACATTAACAAAGAATGGGTCATGGCAGTGTAGTGATTACGAATGTGGACGAGTCATTGGATGATACCTAAACAACAAGTCCATCACTGACATTTCAACCGTTATAAAGCCGCCTAAGTCGACGGTTGGTGATATGACTGAAGTGGAAACGCGAAGGAACAATCACTACTAATCCTACAATGAAGGCTTTCACGACCGGATGTTTCAGATGCTGAGAATTTTTCCGGGTTGTATGGCCGTGGTCCATGGAACTCTTCAGTCCCTGACGTTTCATCCAAGGCTACGTTGGATATCGTCGGGAGGGCTCCTGGTTGTGCTGAGTTTTGCCGGCAACTCTCAGCATAACCAGGAGCACCTCTGAAGATGTCCAACGTAGCCTTGGACGAAACGTCAGGGACTGAAGAGTTCCATGGACCACGGCCATACAACACGGAAAAATTCTCAGCAGCTGAATCACAGCTAAACCACGACAAGGCAGACGACCGTACCGACGAAAAGGGACCGTCGAGCATTACCGAGAGTAGTTGAAAAAAAAAAAAAAACACGCGATATCCGCGGAAGGAAAAACACATTGAGTTCCAAAGTGGCACCAGCAGTTCAGCAAGCGTAGTTACTGTGCCTATGGAGTTAAAAAGAATGGGATACAATGTCGATCAGCTCCTCTAAGGCAATCATTCCTATTGTAAGTGCTAAGCGACGCTTGAGGTGGTGCGAAGAGCGACGAAACTTGGTACTTAGATGACTGCAGACTTGTGATTTGGAATGATCAATAGCGCTACACCTGAGTCAGTACGAAGGACTTGGGTTTGGCGAATGCCTGGAGAATTTACCTGCCGTCATGTGTAGTGCCAGCATTCGAGCACAGAAGAGGTGGTGTTACGCTACTTGTATGTGTTTTTCGTGGCTAGGGTGTGGTCTTCATACTGCGCTTAAGAAAACGCTACATGCGGGAAGATATTAACATACGAAGACTATTCGGAAAGGAAGTTCCGATTAGTCACGAAACGAAAACCACTGTGAAAACTGAACCGTGGATTTACTTTCAAAATATTTTCTTAAAGAATTTACTTTATTTACTGGCGATTCATCAATAACATTAACACATTTAATCACACTATGTGAGCGTGGAAGTAGTTGCCAGTGGGTAACTGATGAAAACAAATTTCTTTCAACAAATGGAAATTTTATTCCTAAAAACCATTTTTTTAAAAAAAAAGATTTAAAAATTATAATCAGAAAGCACCCTCTAAATATCAAGTTACAATTTATTTAGAGGCAGAAATAACAAATTTTTTTTTTGACAGTATGAGCTATCGGGCTGAGAAGCTTGCCACTCCCTTTTAACATGGCCATAGTCACGACTGCTCACGACAACCTCTGAAAGACTACACTGGTGCAAATCTGCAACACACCAGATTACTTTAAACTAAAAATTTTAACAACTCACACAAACACATAAACTATGCACCCCGTAGGAGGGATGGAAATTGTACAAAACACTCACATTGATAAAATTACTTGCCACCGAAAGTGCAACTTGTTTTTAAAAGAAAACTGTTACGTTGTACACTAATATGACCATTTAAATAAAAACCCATGAAATGCAGTCTTACATAAAATGTACAAACATGCTCTACATTACACATATACCGCCTCTCAAGATGATAGGCAATATAAAAACATATTTCAGGAATTTGGCCTTTACACCTTAAACAATAAATTCGTTAACACCGAATCCAACAAACATGACAGAGGCAGCTATTAACGTATGGCAGACCGACAGACAGACAGACAGACACTAACTGCCTAACAAATGCGGACGGGAGACAGACGAGCAAGCTGGGGACCAGAGACTGACCAAGAAAACAAGTAGAATTTAACAAGTAAATGAAACAACATGTCACGACACTTCTAATAAACTGCAATTTCTGGCGAAGACCTGGCGCAGCACCCCCAACGCTCTCCCGAACCGTCCGCTGCCAGCCGCTTCAACGGACGCAGAAAGGCGCGCCGATCTCCCGTCTCACGGCGTCACAGCTCGCACCGGCCAGCCCGATGTCGTCGGTTGACTCCTGTTGCTCTCGTGTCGGCCGCGAAGCCACTACCTCACGCTATACGGCGCGGCCCTCTGGACTGACGTGGCGACCTCACATGCGCCGACGCTCAAGACGGACAAGTCATCTTGTGTCCCAGTGAGCGACCGACCTACCGATCGATCCGACCGTTAATGACCACTGCCTGAGCAAACTCGAGCAGACTGGCGGCCTAACACATATTAGCACTCCGGACGAGAGACAGACACTGACTGCCCCACACTGACCCGGCTGACCAACTGACCAGACTGGCGAGCTTATAGCACCCCTTAAATCAGGGCTTCACAACATACGTGCTCGCGGAGCAAGCTGTGAGCAGCAAGGCGCGAGCACGGAGCAGCGCGAGCACGCTACCCCCACTACCGGACCAGAGCGGAGAGTGGGGAGAGTCACGTGGGGTACACAACAGCTGCCGCCAGTCGATGTAATGCCGCGGCCACCTGCAGGGATATCACTCACGAATTATTACTGCGACAAATGAAACATATAAAGGAGAATGTACACGTGCCTCATAATTTTATTAGCTTAGTGTATGCCTCTACCATCTGTAGACACTGAAACTAAAGAATTCCACGACAATCCTATATTTTCAACACTTTCTTCAACACTACTTAAAATATCACCTCCGGTTGTAGTGTTCTTCATGGCTACTACATCGAGGAGCTCCTCCCTCACCTGAAGATCTCTATTAACACCTCTAATAAATATGGCAAGCTGCGCTGTTCCAGTGATATCAACACTTTCGTCCAGAGCTAGAGAATACGCCATAAAATCTTTACAGATATTTGCAAGCTGGCTCTGGACGTCGTCTGCCATGTCCTGTATGCGACGCATAATGGTCATGTTAGATAATGGCACAATCAGAAACTGTTCAACTTGAGATGGACACAAATGTTCCGCTGCAGCTACCAAACATTCTTTTATTAAATCGCCATTAGTTAAGGGGCGCAGGGATTTTGCTAAAAGCAAAGCAATTTTGTAACCCACTCTGAGAGCTGCCTCAGTTGATTTTTCTTCGTCGTCCAGATCTTCTTCGGATAGCTTCCTTTTAAGTTTAATAACTTGCTGTGCACGATCTGGTCAATCACATTTTCCACGTCCGTAGTCTTTCGCGTGGTACGACATATAATGTCGCTGCAAATTAAATTTCGTAAAAGAATTCAGCGTTTTGTGACATACTAATCATTTTGCAACACCATCTTTTTCAGTAAACAGATACAATTCCTCCCAATGGGGGTTGAACTGCGAAAGCATGGTTGGGGTTACACAACGGCGACTTCACATGATTCTTAACCAGCGAAGTGACTGTTACGAGCTGATCGTAGTACTTTAAACGTTACACAGTCGGCGCGAATTCAATAGGCACGCTGCGGCCCTATTCAAACGTGCGCGCGCATTTCCCCTCCCTCCCCTCCCTCGCCACCACACGACTTTGCAGCTGCTCGCGAGCACAAGCCTGAGCAGACGCGAGTACTCGTGCTCAAAACCGGCCAGTTGTTAAGCCCTGCCTTAAATGCACTCGAACAGGCTACATTTCCCCTTTCCCACCAGAGGGAGTCACCAAAGCTGTGATTGCCACAGCGGCGCCACCGCCAGAAACGGAGGTCGACTGCTTCACACTACGCGCTGCGGTGCGCTCTTCAAAACAGTACATTTTACCACGGCTCAAAAATCAAAAATGTTTTATTTGTAACAGTTGGATACACCTTCCAGACACTTCTCTTCACAGTCACCGCTCCGACATAGACGTCTGTCGTAGCGCGTAGCGTTTACCAAATTTCCAATGCCCTCGTCATAGAAATTAACCTCCTGTGCATCCGCCAGTTCTCTGCGCTGGTCTACAGCTCATTGTCTATGCCAGAAAGTTTTTTTCATAGCCAGCAGTTCACGTGAGCAGAGGTGAAACTCAGCGGGAGCCAATCACGGGCTGTACTGTGGGTGATCAAACACTTCCCATCGAAAACGCTGCAGGAGCATTTGCATTGCCCCTGCAGAGTGCGGCCGAGAATTGACACGAAAAATGAATGTTACGTGGGCTGCATGACATCAGGCGAATACTCTCACCAGGCCCTCATACTTGACCGGAGACACTACTTTCTCGGCATCTTTACATGCTCAATGTGCACTCACAACTGAAAAGAGCGACATGACGCGATCGACCGGCATACTACAGACACACAGTTGTGCAAAGCTCCATCGGAATTTCTCAGTGGCTTCCATTTCGTGACCGATGGGAACTTACTTTCCGAATAGCCCTCGTATTCTACAGCATTGCGAAAAGCTTACAGTAGAGGAATAATTGGGGAACGATGACTGTTTGTATCAGCATAACAGTACACTCTGTCATAAAGCAGCATCTCTCACAGTATGAATTGTGGACAATAGCATTTCTGAAATGGACTGACCGGTCCAGAGTCCCAACATGAACGCAATGGAGCACATTCGCGTGAGCTAGAACCTTGACTTCTCTCCAGACCGCAGTGTCCATCATTACTGTCTTCCCTGGTTTGGGCTCTTGAGAAAAAATGGGCTGCCATTTCTCCACAGGATTTCACACACCTGATTGTAAGTGTTCACAGCAAAGTTTTTGCCGTCTTAAAGGCAACGGGTGGACATATCACTATCTAGTAATACGTGTCCGGATACTTTTCATCAATGTAGATCTCATGGATGAACGAGTTTGCGCACTCTACCACTATGAAACACTGCAATTCGTTCCAGCTGACAGACGACATCGGCGTCCTGAATAGTCGCTACGCAGCCGCCTGAGATTTTCCATCTGACGAGAGTGCGCTGCGAGTTCCTGTTTTGGGAGCGGCCTCGGCTGCAGTTAATTCCGGCGAAACTTGCAAATCCCCCGGTGAGCTGTGGTCCCTGTCCCGGTTTCGATTAGGTACACCACGCCACAAAGTTATTAGCCCTAAAACGGTCCTCATGCGGGCAGATTTATGGATCATTATGTAAATGCAATCTCACTAAATTCAGCTTCGCGCTTAGAGTGCTCGCAAGGACCTGGGAACATAAAACGCCACCTAGTGGCCATTATATCCCAATACTGCGCCCGCGAAAATAAAACCCGCCTCCGCAGTATAATGGCGGCAAGTATGAATTTATCGCTTTTACTACCGAGTTATTTCCTTAAGGAAGAACTCAGCTCCCCAGTGAATATTACTTAAGGCGAGAGTGAAATTAATATACCCGCGTGTTTCAGCAAAAATCACAGGCGGGCCGTAAAAGCGGCGTAATAGAAAAACTTGAGAGAGGAATAAAGTTTACACCTCAAACGCTTAGCCATTTCAAGCAGTAGGTTTAAAAACAATCAGAGGGTGTTATGCTCATAAGCATTATATATGTGTCAGTAGAATGTAGAAGAGCGTAACCAGAAACACTTAGGGAACAGGTCTTTCGAGCCTTGACGAGTGGCTTTTAAGAACAAAGACAAATAATAAGCGGCTCAACGCATTTCTAACTCCGATATTATGACAACGGTGATGATCACCTTACGAGGGGCAGGATTACTGCATCTGTAGTTAACATAGAAGTAGTTTTCCATGTTGTTTTGTTGATGTCGTAATTGAAGACAAGTGTGGTTATGACGCAGCAGATCTGGGGGTGAAATCATCACCGTAATAGTCATTCCCATCATGGAAATCATTATCAAAAGGTACGAATTTGGAAATTACAGTCATTCGCTCAGTAGGTTCAATTTCTTACCTCTTTCTGTGGCAGCCTCTTCACTTCGGTGCGTGTGTTGAAATCTTTAGCATCTGCACACTGACGGATAAAATTTCTCTTCGGAAAAGCAAAGAACGTACTGTACACGTTATGAATGGTATCATACATAAACAGCTGAAGTTCACTACAAAATTTTCCTACTTTAAGCAGCGACAAGACTCGTTGTGCCTATTCCTTTGACATGGGAGAAAGACGCTACCTCGCCCGTCATGAACCTATCAAGACGGCGGAAATGGCTGGGAACATACTGACTGATGGCAAGTAACAGCTCTCTCCTCCCCCCCCCCCCCCCCTCTGCTTAACACAGAACGTGAAAATGAGATAATAAATACATAAAAAAGTATAAGTTTCTGATTATGACCTGTGCTTGCAAATGCATACATCGCCTTTCATCTATGAGATTCATAGTTCGAGGACTCAAGGCACACACTTCTCGCTCCTTAGAATAACACAAGTGCCTGTCATTAATGATATATGTTGATATGAATGCTAGTAGAATCATTTCGACACAGCTGCGTTGCTATAGTAAAATCCATTTACTTCCTTTACTTTTGGATCTCTTTAAGTCGGCCTAGGACAGAATAGTTTTCAATATTTTTATGATATAAACTGCCAGGAAATTCACATCTGAGGGTAGATAACACTGGTTCTGAGTTTTAGAGGACTTCCATCTGTCCAGTGGCGAGTGTCAATGACAAGTATCTTTCTAAGAGCAGCACATCAGGTAAGTAGTGATTGCGTTGCTCTTTGAAAAAGGGTCCAAAATATGCAGGGCATACTGATATTTCTATTGGTGACTCAGGACGCTCTACTGTGCAACATTACATCGGTATTTACTTAATTTGCAGACTAATAATTATAGCTATTACGAGTAGTATATTTTGAAGTTGGTTTGTACCTCCAGGAGCAACGGTCTTGCCGCAGTGGATACACCGGTTCCCGTGAGATCACCGAAGTTAAGCGCTGTTAGCCGTGGCCGGCACTTGGATGGGTGACCATCCAGCCGCCATGCGCTGTTTCCAGTTTTCGGGGTTCACTCAGCCTCGTGATGCCACTTGAGGAGCTACTCGAACGAATAGTAGCGGCTCCGGTCAAAGAAAACCATCATATCGACTGGGAGAGTGGTGTGCTGACGACACGCCCCTCCTATCCCCATCCTCACCTGATGATGACACGGCGGTCGGATGGTCCCGATGGGCCGGAGTGCATTAGTACCTCCACCTGCGCGTGCCAAGAGCAGGCAGTAAATGCTTATTTTCCCCTGGACAGTAGGTTAGGTGTGGAAGCGTGGACACGTGAACGAAAAACGGTTAGTCTATACTACATCTACATCTACATCTAAATCTACATGATTACTCTGCAATTGACATTTGAGTGCTTGGAAAAGGGTTCATCGAACCACAATGATACTATCTCCCTACCATTCCACTCCCGAACAGCGCGCGGGAAAAACGAACACCTAAACCTTTCTGTTCGAGCTCTGATTTCTCTTATTTTATTTTGATGATCATTCCTACCTATGTAGGATGGGCTCAACAAAATATTTTCGCATTCGGAAGAGAAAGTTGGTGACTGAAATTTTGTAAGTAGATCTCGCCGCGACGAAAAACGTCTTTGCTTTAATGACTTCCATCCCAACTCGCGTATCACATCTGCCACACTCTCTCCCCTGTTACGTAATAATACAAAACGAGCTTCCCTTTTTTGTACCCTTTCGATGTCCTCTGTCAATCCCACCTGGTAAGGATCCCACAGCCGGCCGGTGTGGCCGTGCGGTTCTAGGCGCTTCAGTCTGGAACCGCGTGACCGCTACGGTCGCAGGTTCGAATCCTGCCTCGGGCATGGATGTGTGTGATGTCCTTAGGTTAGTTAGGTTTAATTAGTTCTAAGTTCTAGGCGACTGATGACCTCAGAAGTTAAGTCGCATAGTGCTCAGAGCCAAGAATCCCACACCACGCAGCAATATTCTAACAGAGGACGAACGAGTGTAGTGTAAGCTGTCTCTTTAGTGGACTTGTTGCATCTTCTAAGTGTCCTGCCAATGAAACGCAACCTTGGCTCGCCTTCCCCACAATATTATCTATGTGGTCTTTCCAACTGAAGTTGTTCGTAATTTTTACACCCAGGTACTTAGTTGAATTGACAGCCTTGAAAATTGTACTATTTATCGAGTAATCGAATTCCAACGGATTTCTCTTGGAACTCATGTGGATCACCTCACACTTCTCGTTATTTAGCGTCAACTGCTACCTGCCATACAGCAATCTTTTCTAAATCGCTTTGCAACTGATACTGGTCTTCGGATGACCTTACACAGTATCATCTGCGAACAACCTAAGAGAACTGCTCAGATTGTCACCCAGGTCATTTATATAGATCAGGAACAGCAGAGGTCCCCGGACGCTGATCAGTTTTACTCGATGATTTGCCGTCTATTACTACGAACTGCGGCCTTCCTGACAGGAAATCACGAATCCAGTCGCACAACTGAGACGATACCCCATAGACCCGCAGCTTGATTAGAAGTCGCTTGTGAGGAACGGTGTCAAAAGCTTTCCGGAAATCTAGAAATACGGAATCAACTTGAGATCCCCTGTCGATAGCGGCCATTACTTCCTGCGAATAAAGAGCTAGCTGCGTTGCACAAGAACGATGTTTTCTGAAACCATGCTGAAGGGCGTAGTCCAATTAGTGGTGCAGCTATAACTGTGCGGTAAACATTAGGTCGTAAAATTTGTGAGGTGTTAGTGGGAAGACTGTTCGAGGCAGAGAGAAAAAAAAAAACCAACACACTGTTGTATGTATATATTAAGGTTCCACTCACAAAAGTATCTGCACTTATACCTGTTACACCCTGTGTATTGAAACCAAGAGAAGCTGACAGTTGCCATACTACGATCTGCCACCAGCTGTTACGCCATTTTGGCCTTACACAGGCTGTAAATTTTAAGTTGACAAACCAGAATAACTCGAAAAATAAGCTTCACACGAAAAAATCTGTAGAATCCAAAGTTGATTATTTTCGAGGGGAACATATGCTGGTGCTAAAATTAGCCCGCCACCCCAGACCCCTTGGCATGGGGCGTGAGGCAACTTTAAATTTTCAAATGGGAACTCCCATTTTTTTATTGTAGAATCAGATTCTACATAAAAAACTACGTACATTTTGTCTTAAGCATTTGTTTTGATTCTTAATATTTGGCGCTGTAATTCAAGAATATCCATGTTCTCATTTTTGCTTGGAAAATGGTTACGGATGAATAAAAATTACTTATTTACTTCGTAAATTTTGATTCGCTACAACTAAACCTCTCCCTCTCTCCCCATAGAGTGAGGATTGAGAGAGAGGAATTAGAGCTTTACAAATGTTGACCCACAGGGTGGGGTTTGAGAGAGAGGAAATGGAGCTCTACAAATGTTGACCGAAATGTTTGGGTCAACGTTTGTAAAACATTTGTTTAAGACCCAAATATTTGGGTCAAAATTTGTAAAACTTAAATTCCTCTCACTCTCAAACCACACCCTATGGCATATGGGGAGAGAAGGAGAGTTTTAGTTTTAGCGAATCAAAATTTATTAAGTAAATAAGTATTTTTTATTTATCCGTAGCCCTCCCCCGGCAGCTGAGTGGCCAGCGCGACAGATTATCAATCTTAAGGGCCCGAGTTCGATACCCGGCTGGGTCGGAGATTTTCTCCACTCAGGGACTGGGTTTTGTGTTGTCCTAATCATCATCATTTCACCCCATCGACGCGCAAGGCACCGAAGTGGCGTCAAATCGAAAGACTTGCACCTGGCGAACGGTCTATCCGACGGCAGGCAGGCCCTAGTCACACGACATTTACATTTTATTTATCCGTAACCATTTTCCACGGAAAACTGAGAACATGGATTTTTTGACTTACAGAGCCAACTACCTAGAATCAAAACAAATGTTTAAGACAAAATGTACGTCGTTTCTATGTAGAATCTGATTCTGCAATAAAAAATGGGGGTTTCTATGTGTAAAGTTGCCTCCCACCCCACCCCCAGGGGGCTGGGGTGGTGGGCTAATTTTAGCACCAGCAGGTGTCCCCCTCGAAAGTAATCATCTTTGGATCCTACACAGTTTTTCATGTGTCGTTTATTTTCCTAGTTATTCTGGTTTGTCAACTTACAATTTACACCCGGTATATCAACAGTTTGGCGTCGTATCGCACAATGGATTTTTATAGGTTTACGAATAAGAAGTCCGAGACTAGGGTTCATGCCTTGTTGGTCCAAGAATATTTGCTGTTAGTGCGGCAGTCTCGCAAAACTTGGTGTATCTGAGAAAGAAGGTGGTCCTATAATTTTGGTAAGTCTGTCAGTTGTCCACAATAGAGGCTAAGGGAAGTCTTAGATATCCGAGTTGCTTTCTTCCTTAAACAGACTACCGAATCATTTTCCTGCTGTATTTTAAATTCAGAATGTACACTCCTGCTTTCCATCACACTAGTAAGTGATTCATTGACTGGCATTTAGCCACATATGCCGTCGTTTAAAAATAAGCGGCCTATGGTGACTCATGGAGTGGGCGTTCAGTGTTTTCCGGCAGAAGGTATCAATGAATGTATACTTTATCTAAACAATTTCATTAGAAACACATCAACCCTTCACTTACCGGTGGTGTTATGACCCGTAAGAAATCTCACGCATGCTTGAGTTCGGGCATATCAGTGGAGGCTGCGTCAGTAGCGATGTATTTATACCAACAGTGATAAGCGGGGAAGTGGCAGAAACAGTAAGGGCAGCACTGGCACTTCCGTTGCAGACATCGGCTGTCTCCACAACGGGTAGACATCACGTTGTGTCTCTCCTGAAGTCCGTACAGGAATACTAACAGCGTCTTAATAGGATGAAAATTGTTCATTTAACTTGAGGGTCATTCTGCGATATTTTTTTCTCCGAAGACGCGAATCTCGTCTCTCCAATGATGGTTATCAATGTGCGAGCTACTCGCTTCACATTGCACTTATGAATCCCGCTTAGAATTGAGCCCCGAGACTAGCGAAGACGTGTCTAGAGACACTCCGGACGGCAATGGGGTGCCAACCTGACTGACACCCGTGATACGGCCCAACAGCGAGGAGTGGTGATTTGGGGTGCCATTTCGTTTCATAGCAGGACCCTTACGGTTGTCATCCACGGCATTCTTACAGCACAGCGGTACGTCGGTGATATTCTACATCACGTTTTGTTGCCCTTCACGACAAGCCATCCTCGGCGTACCTTTCAGCAAGATAACGCCCGATAGCGCACGGCTGAAGTTTCTACTGGTAGTCTTCGTGCTTGTCAAACGCTACCTGAGCCAACAAGAGAGCCGGATCTCTCCTAAATAGAGAATGTTTGCAGCTCGGGATTCTGACGATCTAACGCGCCAGTTGGACAGAATTTGGCACGGTATCATTCAGGAGGCCGTCCAGCAACTCTGCCAGTCAATGCGTTACTGCCATGCTCTCTTCTCCTGAAGAAATTGTAGTCATTTGTCTGTCTGTCTATGTGTGTGTATATTTACAACACATCTACGCCGATTTCCGTCCCATTCGGATAATTCCTTCGGTTTTTTTTCTTTTTTTTTCTTTTAGTGTAACGAGGACTTTCCGTCCTCGACGTCTCTGATGAAGTCGTTTTTTTGGGACTGTACTGGCGTCATGGATGACTGTATCCTCGAAAGACAGCGTCGCGTTCACTGATAAAACCTGCAGACTTACATGAAACGCTTGTACGGGCAAGATGGTTATACATCCTCTATAAGGCTTGAAAATCGGAGCAGAAGAAGTAAATTACCTTGTAACTGGCTTTCCTTTCCCGGTGCTATGACAACGGCGTTGTACTTCACGTTGTTAGAATTAGCACATGCAAATAATGAAAGACATGAGGTTCAAAATGGTTCAAATGGCTCTGAGCACTATGGGACTTAACATCTGTGATCATCAGTCCCCTAGAACTTAAAACTACTTAAACCTAACTAACCTAAGCACATCACACACATCCATGCCCGAGGCAGGATTCGAACCTGTGACCGTTGCAGTCGCGCGGTTCCGGACTGAGCGCCTAGAACCGCGAGACCACCGCGGCCGGCAAAGACATGAGGATTTGTGTAAGTATTCAACAGTCACTCACTGACTTAAATTGTAGTAGCTCTCTCACCTCATGACGAAACCTCTCTCACCGCATGACCGGGATAAAGTGGACATAACAACGTTTAATCATGCAGCCATAGTATCAAATATCGACACACCGAAGCAAAAAGGGAAGTACAAGAAACTGGTGACTGGAGCATACGGGAAAGTCGCCGTTCTTCACGCAAAAGAAGTGATAGTAAACATCTCGTCTGAGGAACCCGGTGAACAACCTTCACAACGCTAAGCAAAGGCCTTAAGTTCGCGACCATACCTCAGAGAATATGGACAGAAGAAATCATCAGTGATGTCAAAGGATCTTTGTCTTCTCTTCCGAAGGTTCAGGCGAAGGTAGTAAGATAGAACGTGTCAAAGATCCTGAGTAAAGCGTAACAAACGACAAACAACATATTAACGGAGGAAAGTAAAAGTCTTAATGAACTCAAGAGAACTGAATGTGTCATGGTCATCAGAACACGTAAAAGACATGTAACTATTGTTTTGTACTTGGCTAAATACCACAAGAAGACGGAACAACTATTGGCACGGCTGGTATACCGTAAGCACAAATGTGATCCAATAAACAGTATGGTAAGAAACCAGAAAAACCTGTTATCGGACTCTAGAATGGACAGCTCTGTTACCAACAGTACGGCACCACGTTCATCAGTCTCACCCTGAATACAGTGTCTACCGAAGGTTCACAAATAAGGATGTTCACTGAGACCTACAGTGAACGGGAGTAATTCTCCATCATACTTTTTAACTTGACATTTAACAGCGAAACGGAAGCATCTTCGTAAAATGAACTCTTTTGTGAGGAATTTAAAATTTTTGTTGGAAATACTAGGCACAGTAAAAGTATCTGTAAATAACACAACGGTAAGATTCGACATCAAATGTTTATTTACTGACTACAATAGCAGACCCCTTGGAAATCACTGGGAATAAAATAGCTTCAGTTATTTTAAATATAAGAGGGAATTTTATGAACAGCGTGATAGAATTGCTATGGCCTCACCTCTGTCGCCCGTAGCAGCTGGCATTTTTATGATGCATTTGTAACAGAGGGCATTAAAGACTCGGAGCTGTTTTGGTTTTGCGTTATTCAATGCCTTGTGTTCCAAATGCTGCATAACAATATCACCTACTTGCTGGCTCCGGCGTGTCGTTGTCCCATTTGTTGGGACACGATATTCTGAACAAGATTAATCAGAAAATCAGCTTTATCATGGAGATCTAGACTGAGCTTGGCTCCCGTTTCCGAATGTGTTACTCTAAAGGACACCTAACATTACTCTAGACCACGAAGTTCACAGGAAACCCACCAACATAAACAGGTGTCTAGAAGGCACTTCGTGCCACCATGCAACTCAGAAGCAACCCGCTCTACACTTTTTAGCGTAGCATGTGATCTGCAACAGTATTAGTAATAGCTTGCAATCTTATCTAGATTTCTTTAGAGAAACAATGATGGCCAACGTTTATAATTCCTTATCCATAAACAGGGCATTCAAACGCAGTGGCAAAAACAATCAAATAAGAAGAACCAGGAAGCTCCTGCACATTCTATTAGGATATCATTTGTGACTAGAGCGCATAGGCAGAATCCTTTGGAATAATGGTATTGGACTACATTTTTCAGTCAACGCAAGACAAAAGACTTCTTCCGACTTACAACGGGCGTGTCTGACCGCCTCCATTCTGCGTAGTATATGGAATGACGTTTGGTTGTGGCAAAGTGTATGTCAGCGGAATTGCAAGGACAATAAAAGAACGCGTAAAAGAGCAGGAACGCTAACAAAAAATGTAATAATCTGCGGTATCGGAGCGCCAGGAAGTATGTGATTAGGTTACAGCTTTTAAGGACATACGGGTACTAGCCGGAGAAAGTAATACCTCCATGAAGCAGTCGGAATATCGAAGGCTGTGTACGGATTCAATAGAAATGACAACTACAGGCTTTCATCTTCGTTTTTAGTCGCTATCGCGGAAGTAAACATCCAAGCACGGCATCTGAGGTACATAAACAACTACCACCAAACAACCGAGGCAGCACAACAAAACAATAATATTTTGGATTCCCTCTCTCTGTATCGTCTTTCAGCGTTTATCCAATACCGACGGCGCACCATTGGAAGGCTGAGGATTTTTTTTTTACCCAATAATTCCACTTCTCCGAAAAAAGGGGGAAAATAGCCTTTTGTATGTGAACAACACGACGCTGTCTTCCGACAATGTTCAGCCATCCAGGAAACCAGTCTAATGCTGAAGAAGATCACAGCAGAGAGATTTAAATTTCAGGGAGAGGGGAGGGGGATTGGGGGAGTGGAATATCACCTAACAGTCATTGAAGAAGTTAGAACAGGAAGGTAACGCGACCTAACGACTCAGAAGATTTTTTTCATCTGTGACAACGGCCACTGAATCCTGCAGACTTAGACAAAAACTTAACTACGAGAAAGGTAAATAATAGACTAGCAATCACTGTACGAGTGCTTAATAAATGTAATTAATTCTCGACAGAGGTAGTGTACATAACCTCCGTTCAATCTGTTCTCTATTGTTCATCAGCCTGGGACTAACGAGGTCGTGTTAGTAGCGGTGATATAGAGACACCACTTGGTTTCGTTTAGCAATCTCAAGAGATGTTAACTACGCTCCGGTGGTGGATGCTACAAGAGGCGTTGCGCGTTACGGGAGACTGGACAGTTGTAACACTTTTTGCGCTAATAAGAGACAACAAACATATTACTTCATCCCAAATACACCTCACAAACTGGCCACGGTAATAAAAGTGGCTGCACTGAGTAGTGGAATTTGTAAGTATTTGAATATTGAATCCTTATTCATCCTTGTAAAATTCAAGCCCAATAATTGTTAGTATTCTTCTAGAGAACGCTCAAAATAGCGATAAAATTACTTCAAACATAATAAATAAGATTACTCCTCATCATAATCCAATTTATGTGTGTCTAATCCTTGTTATGTACCTTCTCATACTATATTTCGTCATTTTCTAGGCAGTTTAATTCCACTTCAAATAGTAAATAAATTAAATCGTGTGGTTAGATCTGATACTTCTACTATTTCTCCATTTGCTGATGTTACTAATCAAGGCCTATGATCTACCAAGTGGTATGGGTGATTTGATTGGGTTGATTACGTAAGACATTATAGTACACTTTACTAAAGCATAGAGTTCCTAAAAAGATAAACTACATAAGCTTGATTTATTGCTACTGTATATGTAATAGGAGTCCTGTAATTATGTTTACAGCTAATCGAATAGCTATCGTTCCCTAGCTTATAACCTTTCTAATTGTTTCAATTAACCTATAGAAAATATTAACACTGAAGGTGTTCCTTGATGTACTAAGTGTGCAAATATATAGTTTATCTGATTAATTCATCCAAATAATATAAAACGTAACCTTGTAGGTACTGTTTATAAGAAGTAAACTGTTAGTAACTGCGAGATCTTACGTGACAGGAAGTGACATGCGACATATTACGTCTACCCAAATACGTCTCACGAACTGACCACAACTCTTAAAATCAGAAACATTCGAGCTGATGCGTTTTAGCTGTGCATTTCACGTGAGTAGCATACGTAGAGGTCATTAACTGTCGAAGTTCCGTCCACCACGCCCCTTAAGGAGGGTTTCGAGGCATATGTGAAAAGAAGAAGGAAAAAGTAACTGTCGCTTTCACTGAGCGAATAACATGTGGCACATTCCCTACTTCAGGTGCGTTAACTGTTCGCCAAAATTCCATTTCCCCGAATGGTTGGTAGTTGGCGGTGTCGATTTGGTGGAAGAAAATACCAATCGCTATTGTAGACTTATGCTGCTCGGGTACATGATACCTCTACAAGATAATGATTTTGTTATAGCGGTATGACGTTTTTTCTTATTTTTAGCTTTCCATACGATTCCTACAGCAGATCTTATTCAATGGTAAATACAAAGAGCTCGAATTTGAGAGGACCAGGGTACAATCTCAAAACTGGGAATCCAGATTTACATTTCCTGTAGTTTGCCTAAAACGTTTCTGTAAATACCGGAACCATTCCGACGAAAAAAAATGTATGGGCTTAGCCTGAATAGATTTTAGATAATACACTGGTTCTAGCCTGTAACATATAGTCCACGCACCGTGCAATGTTTTAAAAGCTACTTATCACAGCTGAAGAAGCTCCATTAAGCCTGTTCGAGTAATGTGAGGTGGATAATTTATGTTAATGGCATTCACGTAAAACGGCAGCTAACTGTGATTACTTCCATATACTATTATCACGTTTAAAAATTCAGGAATGCATGCAAATGATCCATTAAGAAGTAACGAATCTTTGTGAGAATAGAAGAACTCCGGTGAGTTAAAACTAAAACTGCTAGTAAGTGTACTAATATTTTGAGTTGGAAAACCTATGTGCATGTGCCATAGCAAAGAGAGACCAATTAAACCTCAATGCTGATAGGTACGACAAGTGTCGATCATATAGTGCCAATCAAACAAATCTTAGTTGCTTATGCAGCGTTACCTAAATTAAATTGTCAATTGCAAGTGGCACAGAGCAATACGCTTACAAAGCAAGTGATTAAGTTCAAATGGTTCAAATGGCTCTGAGCACTATGGGACTTAACTTCTGAGGTCATCAGTCCCCTAGAACTTAGAACTACTTAAACCTAACTTACCTAAGCACATCACACACACCCATGCCCGAGGCAGGATTCGAACCTGCGACCATAGTGGTTGCGCGGTTCCAGACTGTAGTGCCTAGAACCGCTCGGCCACCCAGGTCGGCAAGTGATTAAGTCATTTAGAAAAAATTATGTGTTTACGTTCATGTCACCTCAGCATATACCAAATAGAACTATCGTTGATGGGTGTAGAGCAGCAGGTAGAGAGAGACAGAGCCACAATAATTTTAAGTAAAAATGTGTAAGTAGGCTGTTTAGGTTTTTATGTTGGTAACGTCACGTAGCGCTCTGTTTGAAATTCACTGGCTGTGCTGTGTGCAGTCTGTGACTGGTTGGACTCATTGTTGTAATATTCGCTTGTGTGGTGTTGGGCATCTGGATGTGAACAGCGAGTTGTATTGTGCAGTCGGAGGTGAGCCGGCAGCAGTGGTGGATGTGGAGAGAGAGATGGCGGAGTTTTTGAGAGCGGACGATCTGGTCGTGTGTCCGTCAGAAAGAGGAAATTTGTGAGACTGGATATCATGAACTGATATATATATGATGACTTTTGAACATTATTAAGGTAAATACACTGTTTGTTCTCTATGAAAATCTTTCATTTGCTAACTATGCCTATCAGTACTTAGTGCCTGCCGTAGTTAGAATCTTTTATTTAGCTTCCAGTATTGGTGCTCACTGTATTGCAGTAGTTCGAGTAAGGAAGATTTTTATGAGGTGAGTGATTCATGAAAGGTACATGTTATTGTTGGTCAGGGTCATTCTTTGTAGGGATTATTGAAAGTCAGATTGCGTTGCGCTAAAAATATTATGTGTCAGTTTAGTGATGATCAGAATAAGTACAGAGAGAAATGTCTGAGTACGTTCAGGTTTACTCAGCTGTCTCTGTATCAAATAACGTAGAAGTTTACCAGCACAGTAATCCATAATTTTTCTAAGGGGGCGTTTCAAAAGTAATTGTTGATTTATTTAGACATAACTTTAAAATGTGGCACCAGATATGAAATTTTTGAAACCAACCAAAGCTCCTCATTCAATAAGTACGAAAAATTCGAATTTATGTAAATACGATTAAATACATGAATTGTGAAAATAATTTTTGGAGGCATTCTCCCTGTTCATCACGCCTTCAAGTAAGACAAGTTACTTAATTCTAAAAAAGTTGGCAACGCTAGTCATGGTCCATGCTGAAAAAGTATGTAAATGAAACCACTCAATACCAGAGACTGAGTGAAAACATTTATATAAGTGCCGCCACTGTCAATGGCTTGTCAAACGGTTCTACCACATTCAGTGTAACCACTCAAAGCCGAAGGGTGAGTGAAAACATTAATATAACTGACATGGCAGCAAAGAAACGTTTCATTTGGTTGTTTCATTCGTCTGAAAAAAAAAAAAAAAAAACTGAACGAAACACCAGCGACTGGTCAGTCGGTTGTTAAGACCTGTAGGTTGTCGCATCACTACTGCATGTGCTTGTAGTTTTCATATGTAATATTCCGGATATACTTATGGGTAACCCGGTGCGTTAGGAAAGATAGACAAAATGAAAGGTTGACTTGATAATCTTCGTTTTCTTCTCAGCAGCAAGCTGCATGAGCAAGATGGGTGACACTACGTGACATGGCCTGCACCTCAACAGGTATGGGAAGGGGAAGTTGGCAAAGCTTATAGGTGACAGTATAGGTGGGGTGGGTGGGATCACTCATGGGAAAATTAGTGCAGTAGTGGGTGTTAGAGCTGCACCTTTTTTAGATTGAAGTCACCTGATAGGTATTCCTGCTTAAGGGAAGTCTCTCTAACAAACGAATCACTTTTGACAAAGCTTAGGTGTCCGAGTAATGTGGGAATTAGTATATTTCATCAAAATATACAAGTTATTAGAGATAAAGTTAGTGAACTGCTTATAGATGTTGACTCTGAAATTATTGGTATATCTGAACACTTCTTAAATAAGGAGATAATTCAGAGGCTTCCTTTACCAGGATACAGGTTGGCTGGCAGCTTTTCGAGGAGCTCTTTGCGGTGTGGGGGTTTAGTCATGTATGTGAAAAACGGCATCCCATTTGAGTCAATTGATGTTTCAAAGTACTGCACTGAAAAGGTGTTTGAATGTTGTGCAGGTGTGGCTAAATTTAACGGAGCTAAACTTCTAACTGTTGTTATTTATAGATCCCCAGACTCCGATTTCACAACATATTTGCTAAAGCTAGAAGAGGTTCTTGGTTCACTTTATAGGAAATACAAAAAGTTTGTTATGTGTGGTGACTTCAATATTAATTGTATAAGTGACTGTGCAAGGAAGAGGATGCTGGTAGACCTACTTAATTCATATAATCTTGTTGTTGTTGTTGTGGTCTTCAGTCCTGAGACTGGTTTGATGCAGCTCTCCATGCTACTCTATCCTGTGCAAGCTTCTTCATCTCCCAGTACCTACTGCAACCTACATCCTTCTGAATCTGCTTAGTGTATTCATCTCTTGGTCTCCCCCTACGATTTTTACCCTCCACGCTGCCCTCCAATACTAAATTGGTGATCCCTTGATGCCTCAGAACATGTCCTACCAACCGATCCCTTCTTCTCGTCAAGTTGTACCACAAACTCCTCTTCTCCCCAATCCTATTCAGTACCTCCTCATTAGTTATGTGATCTACCCATCTAATCTTCAGCATTCTTCTGTAGCACCACATTTCGAAAGCTTCTATTCTCTTCTTGTCCAAACTATTTACCGTCCATGTTTCACTTCCATACATGGCTACACTCCATACACATACTTTCAGAAATGACTTCCTGACATTTAAATCTATACTCGATGTTAACAAATTTCTCTTCTTCAGATACGCTTTCCTTGCCATTGCCAGTCTACATTTGATATCCTCTCTACTTCGACCATCATCAGTTATTTTGCTCCCCAAATAGCAAAACTCCTTTACTACTTTAAGTGTCTCATTTCCTAATCTAATACCCTCAGCATCAACCGACTTAATTCGACTACATTCCATTATCTTCGTTTTGCTTTTGTTGATGTTCATCTTATATCCTCCCTTCAAGACACAATCCATTCCGTTCAACTGCTCTTCCAAGTCCTTTGCTGTCTCTGACAGAATTACAATGTCATCGGCGAACCTCAAAGTTTTTATTTCTTCTCCATGGATTTTAATACCTACTCCGAATTTTTCTTTTGTTTCCTTTACTGCTTGCTCAAAATACAGATTGAATAACATCGGGGAGAGGCTACAAACCTGTCTTACTCCCTTCCCAACCACTGCTTCCCTTTCATGTCCCTCGACTCTTATAACTGCCATCTGGTTTCTGTACAAATTGTAAATAGCCTTTCGCTCCCTGTATTTTACCCCTGCCACCTTTAGAATTTGAAAGAGAGTATTCCAGTCAACAATGTCAAAAGCTTTCTCTAAGTCTACAAATGCTAGAAACGTAGGTTTGCCCTTCCTTAATCTTCCTTCTAAGATAAGTCGTAAGGTCAGTATTGCCTCACGTGTTCCAGTATTTCCACGGAATCCAAACTGATCTTCCCCGAGGTCGGCTTCTACTAGTTTTTCCATTCGTCTGTAAAGAATTCGTGTTAGTATTTTGCAGCTGTGGCTTATTAAACTGATTGTTCGGTAATTCTCACATCTGTCAACACCTGCTTTCTTTGGGATTGGAATCATAATATTCTTCTTGAAGTCTGAGGGTATTTCGCCTGTTTCATACATCTTGCTCACCAAATGGTAGAGTTTTGTCAGGACTGGCTCTCCCAAGGCCGTCAGTAGTTCCAATGGAATGTTGTCTACTCCGGGGGCCTTGTTACGACTCAGGTCTTTCAGTGCTCTGTCAAACTCTTCACGCAGTATCGTATCTCCCATTTGATCTTCATCTACATCCTCTTCCATTTCCATAATATTGTCCTCAAGTACATCGCCCTTGTATAGACCCTCTATATACTCCTTCCACCTTTCTGCTTTCCCTTCTTTGCTTAGAACTGGGTTTCCAACTGAGCTCTTGATGTTCATACAAGTGGTTCTCTTCTCTCCAAAGGTCTCTTTAATTTTCCTGTAGGCAGTATCTATCTTACCCCTAGTGAGATAAGCCTCTACATCCTTACATTTGTCCTCTAGCCATCCCTGCTTAGCAATTTTGCACTTCCTGTCGATCTCATTTTCGAGACGTTTGTATTCCTTTTTGCCTGCTTCATTTACTGCATTTTTATATTTTCTCCTTTCATCAATTAAATTCAATATATCTTCTGTTACCCTAGGATTTCTACTAGCTCTCGTCTTTTTACCTACTTGATCCTCTGCTGCCTTCACTACTTCATCCCTCAAAACTACCCATTCTTCTTCTACTGTATTTCTTTCCCCCATTCCTGTCAATTGTTCCCTTATGCTCTCCCTGAAACTCTGTACAACCTCTGGTTCTTTCAGTTTATGCAGGTCCCATCTCCTTAAATTACCACCTTTTTGCAGTTTCTTCAGTTTTAATCTACAGGTCATAACCAATAGATTGTGGTCAGAGTCCACATCTGCCCCTGGAAATGTCTTACAATTCAAAACCTGATTCCTAAATCTCTGTCTTACCATAATATAATCTATCTGATACCTTTTAGTATCTCCAGGGTTCTTCCATGTATACAACCTTCCATCATGATTCTTAAACCAAGTGTTAGCTATGATTAAATTGTGCTCTGTGCAAAATTCTACCAGGCGGCTTCCTCTTTCATTTCTTAGCCCCAATTCATATTCACCTACTACGTTTCCTTCTCTCCCTTTTCCTACACTCGAATTCCAGTCACCCATGACTATTAAATTTTCGTCTCCCTTCACTATCTGAATAATTTCTTTTATTTCATCATACATTTCTTCAATTTCTTCGTCATCTGCAGAGCTAGTTGGCATATAAACTTGTACTACTGTAGTAGATGTGGGCTTCGTATCTATCTTGGGTACAATAATGCGTTCACTATGCTGTTTGTAGTAGCTTACCCGCGTCCCTATTTTCCTATTCATTATTAAGCCTACTCCTGCATTACCCCTATTTGACTTTGTGTTTAAAACCCTGTAGTCACCTGACCAGAAGCCTTGTTCCTCCTGCCACCGAACTTCACTAATTCCCACTATATCTAACTTTAACCTATCCATTTCCCTTTTCAAATTTTCTAACCTACCTGCCCGATTAAGGGATCTGACATTCCACGCTCCGATCCGTAGAACGCCAGGTTTCTTTCTCCTGATAACGACATCCTCTTGAGTAGTCCCCGCCTGGAGATCCGAATGGGGGACTATTTTACCTCCGGAATATTTTACCCAAGAGGACGCCATCATCATTTAATCATACAGTAAAGCTGCATGCCCTCGGGAAAAATTACGGCCGTAGTTTCCCCTTGCTTTCAGCCGTTCGCAGTACCAGCACAGCAAGGCCGTTTTGGTTATTGTTACAAGGCCAGATCAGTCAATCATCCAGACTGTTGCTCCTGCAACTACTGAAAAGGCTGCTGCCCCTCTTCAGGAACCACACGTTTGTCTGGCCTCTCAACAGATACCCCTCCGTTGTGGTTGTACCTACGGTACGGCTATCTGTATCGCTGAGGCACGCAAGCCTCCCCACCAACGGCAAGGTCCATGGTTCATGGTTCATGGTTCATATAATCTTATGCAAACCGTATTCTTTCCAACGAGAGTGCAAGGGGACAGTAGAACAACCATAGACAACATTTTTGTTCATTCCTCATTACTAGAAGGGCATTCTTTTGGCAAAAAGGTGAATGGCCTTTCAGATCATGATGCACAAATTTTAACTCTACAAGATTTTTGTGCTGCAACACGTGTTAAATATAGTCATCAACTGTTTAGGAAAACTGATCCAGTTGCTGTAGAGACCTTTGTAAACCTTATCAAGGAACAAGAGTGGCAAGATGTTTATAGCGCTGATACAGCAGACGATAAATATAATGCTTTTCTCAAGACTTTTCTCGTGCTCTTTGAAAGTTGCTTTCCGTTAGAACGTTCAGAACAGGGTACTAGCACAAACAGGCAGCCTGGGTGGCTGCCTAGAGGGATAAGATTATCTTGTAGAACAAAGTGGCAATTATATCAAAACGTTAGAAACAGTCAAAATCTAAATGCAGCAGCCCATTACAAACAGTATTGTAAGGTGCTTAAAATGTTATTAGGAAGGCAAAGAGTATGTGGTATGCAGGTAGAATAGCTAAGTCTCAGGAAAAAATTAAAACCATATGGTCAGTCGTAAAGGAAGTGGCTGGAATGCAGAGACAGGTCGAGGATATAGAATCAGTGCGTAGTGGGAATGTCCGTGTTACTGATAAGTCGCATATATGTACAGTATTTAATAATCACTTTCTGAATATAGCAAGTGAAATAAATAGAAACTTAGTCCCAACAGGGAATCATATAGCGCTCTTAGAAAAAAGTGTTCCGAGGCTGTTACCTGAAATGCTCCTCCATGATACTGACAAGAGGGAGATTGAGTTAATAATTAAATCACTAAAGACCAAGAACTCTCATGGATATGACGGGGTATCTAGCAGAATACTGAAGTATTGTTCTTTGTATGTTAGCCCAGTACTTAGCCATATCTATAACTTTTCCTTTAGGAGTGGTCGGTTTCCTGACCGATTAAAGTACTCGGCAGTGAAGCCACTTTATAAAAAGGGAGACATTGATAATGTTGACAATTTTAGACCTATTTCTATGCCATCGGTGTTTGCTAAAGTTATCGAGAAGGTTGTATATACAAGGTTACTGGAGCATTTAAATTCACATAATTTGCTGTCAACTGTTCAGTTTGGTTTTAGAAATGGTTTAACAACTGAAAATGCTATATTCTCCTTTCTCTGTGAGGTTTTTGACGGATTAAATAAAAGGTTGCGAACGATAGGTGTTTTCTTTGATTTAACGAAGGCTTTTGACTGTGTTGACCACAAAATATTACTGCAGAAGTTGGACCATTATGGAGTAAGGGGAGTAGCTTACAATTGGTTCGCCTCTTACTTTAAGAACAGAAAGCAGAAGGTAATTCTCCGCAATATTGAGAGTGGTAGTGATGTTCAGTCCCAATGGGGCACTGTTGAGTGGGGCGTTCCCCAAGGGTCGGTGCTGGGGCCACTGCTGTTTCTTATTTATATAAATGATATGCCTTCTAGTATTACAGGTGATTCAAAAATATTTCTGTTTGCTGATGACACCAGCTTGATAGTGAAGGATCTTGTGTGTAATATTGAAACAGTATCAAATAATGTAGTTCATGAAATAAGATCGTGGCTTGTGGAAAATAATTTGATGCTAAATCACAGTAAGACTCAGTTTTACAGTTTCTAACTCACAATTCAACAAAAACCGATATTTTGGTCAGACAGAATGGGCATATTATAAGCGAGACGGAACAGTTCAAGTTCCTAGGCGTTCGGATAGCTAGTAAGCTGTTGTGGAAAGCCCATGTACAGGATCTTGCTCAGAAACTAAATGCTGCTTTATTTACCATTAGAACAGTATCTGAAATAAGTGACACTTCAACACGAAAAGTAGTCTACTTCGCATATTTTCATACGCTTATGTCGTATGGTATCATTTTTTGGGGTAATTCTTTTGATTCAAAAAGGGTATTTTTGGCTCAAAAACGGGCTGTTCGAGCTATATGTGGTGTAAGTTCGAGAACCTCTTGTCGACCCCTATTCAATAGTCTGGGAATTCTGACATTGCCCTCACAGTATGTATTTTCTTTAATGTCGTTTGTTGTTAGCAATATTAGCCTATTCCCAAGAGTTAGCAGCTTTCACTCAGTTAATACTAGGCAGAAATCCAATCTACATGTGGAATGCGCTTCCTTGACTTTTGTGCAGAAAGGAGTGCAGTATCCTGCTGCATCCATTTTCAATAAGCTACCACAAGAACTCAAAAATCTTAGCAGTAGCCAAAACTCTTTTAAGTCTAAACTGAAGAGTTTCCTCATGGCTCACTCCTTCTATTCTGTCGAGGAGCTCCTGGAAGAGCTAAAAAATTAAGCAAATTCCAGTGTTACATTGTTGATTTTCCTTATTTAAACTTACGACTTGTCACCTGAATATGTTTTTTTTTTATATTTCATTTGATCTGTTTCTAATATCGTGTTATAATTTCATGTATTGACTCGTTCCATGACCATGGAGACTTCTCCTTAATTTGGTCCCACGGAACAATAAATAAATAAATAAATAAATAAAATCAGTACTACGCCTTCTCCGCGTGAGCGCCAGTTTCGCTACACGGGAGCCGGGATTCGCGTCGCGTTTCCAGAGCAGCGGGGCCGGCGCCAGGCAGGGCGCCGCTTTATCCGGCAGCGGCGCGGCGCGCGCATTTGGCTCCATTGTTCGCCGCGTGACGTCATCGCTGGAGGGCCCTCGACGCGGCGCGCCAGACCCACCCTCGCTCGCGAGGGGAGCGCGGGGGCGGCCGGAGAGGCGCTGCTACCTGCCGCCTACTCCTCCCCTCGCTGTCGTCGTCACATTCAACTGCTATAACGGGATGGAACAAGAGAACCATGTACACTAGCACACTAGTCAAAACTACAAATTAGCCTCTCGAAGCGGTGGGCCCGTGTGAATAAAATTTTGTTCTCATTTTACAATGGTTGTTTCCTAAGTTTTCTCTTCTTTACGAACGTTCTTTTTTCACTTTTCTACTAGGAGTGTTTATTTTTGACATTTTCACTAGTGCTTTTCCCAGCCGTCACAACTTTCTGTCCTGTTTCATCCCATTGATGCCAGAGTAGCACCTCAGCGCCACCGATTATTTGATGGATACACCGGGTGATCAAAAAGTCAATATAAATTTGAAAACTGAATAAATCATGGAATAATGTAGATAGAGAGGTACAAATTGACACACATGCTTGGAATGACATGGGGTTTTATTAGAACCAAAAAAATACTAACGTTCAAAAAATGACCGACAGATGGCGCTTCATCTGATCAGAATAGCAATAATTAGCATAACAAAGTAAGACAAAGCAAATATGATGTTCTTTACAGGAAATGCTCAATATGTCCACCATCATTCCTCAACAATAGCTGTAGTCGAGGAATAATGTTGTGAACAGCACTGTAAAGCATGTCCGGAGTTATGGTGAGGCATTGGCGTTGGATGTTGTCTTTCAGCATCCCTAGAGATGTCGGTCCATCACGTTACACTTGTTACTTCAGGAAACCCCAAAGCCAATAATCGCACGGACTGAGGTCTGGGGACCTGGGAGGCCAAGCATGACGAAAGTGGGGGCTGAGCACACCATCATCACCAAGCGACGCGCGCAAGAGATCTTTCACGCGTCTAGCAATATGGGGTGTTTTTTTTTTTGTTCTAGTAAAACCCCATGTCATTCCAAGCATGTGCGTCAATTTTTACCCCTCTGTCTACATCATTCCGTGCTTTATTAAGTTTTCAAATTTATACTGACTTTTTGATCACTCGGTATTTCTGTATCTATCCCTATAGGTTTTCTCCTGCACGGCTCACTATACTACTATCGACGTTATTCCCTTATCTGCAAACGCTTTCCTGTCATGTTGGCTCTACTGCCAGTGTGTTTTCCACATATCCATTTCCATCCCAATTCTGTGGATGATCTCTTCATTTCTTATCTCATCAGTCCACTTAATTGTTAGCATCTTCCTGTAACACCACATCTCAAACCCATCGATTCTCTTCTTCTCCGCTTTCCTCGCAGTCCACAATTTCCTTCAGTACACTGTTGTGAGCCAGATGGACGTTCTCGGAAATTTTTTCTCAAGTAAGGGTCTATGTTGGTACTGGTAGACTTTGTTTTAGCGAAGAGTGCCCTTTTTTGCTTGTGCTGTTCTGCTTCTTATATCCTCCTCACTTCGTAGCCTACTTTGTTTCCCATGTAGCTGAATTTCTTCACTTTGTCCACATCATGGTCCCCAGTTTTAGCTGTCGAGAATTCTTCCGGGTTGTATGGCCATGGTCCATGGAACTCTTCTATCCCTGACGTTTCGTCCAAAGCTACGTTGGACATCTTCGGAGGTGCTCCTGGTTGTGCTGAGTCAAGACTTAGCACAACCAGGAGCACCTCCGAAGACGTCCAACGTAGCTTTGGACGAAACGTCAGGGATAGAAGGGTTCCATGGACCACGGCCATACAACCCGGAAAAACTCTCGGCAGCTGAAACATCCGGTCGTGAAAGCCTTCATTGTATGGTCCCCAGTTTTCACTGTGAGTTTATCGGCAATTGCATTTCAGTTACTCTGTATTATTTTCCTTTTTTGTGTGGTTTAGTATCTGTACACATTCTGTGTTCATAACACTGTCCATTCCGCTTAACACGTCCTGTAATTCTTCCTTGCTTCGTCACACTATCTCCTCTATTAATTACATAAACTGAAGACGAATAAATTAAAGCTCCCCGTTAACCCTAAGAATGGTTTGTGGGCTGCAGCACGTTACCATGCATAGTCCTGTTGGCGCTGGTATGACCTTGCCTTCTCTCGACCTCTGAACTGACGTCCCCAGTCTGGTATAGGTTGACAACTCCATGTACCAGTGCAGCTTGGCATTTCTCTCATTAACGACTCATAGCCCGCGGGGAAAGAAAAGAAGTCGGTACTTGAAAATTGGTGCAAGTACTGACCGATGATCCTAAACGAAAATAAATGCGAAGTGTTACACTATAAATACGCCAAGAGTTCCATCAATTTGCTGATGACGCTACTGAGCGTCCCTCCTTCAGAGTCTTCCACTGGAGTTTATCTATCATCTCCGTAACACTTTCGCGATTCCTAAATGATCCTGTAACGAAGCGCGCTGCTCTCCGTTGGATCTTCTCTATCTCGTCTATCAACCCTACCTGGTACGGATCCCACACTGGTGAGCAATATTCAAGCAGTGGATGAACAAGTGTACTGTAACCCACTTCCTTTGTTTTCGGATTGCATTTCCTTAGGATTCTTCCAATGAATCTGAGTCTGGCATCTGCTTTACCGACGATCAACTTTATTTGATCATTCCATTTTAAACCACTCCTAATGCCTGCTCCCAGATAATGCTATATTGTAGCTTAATGATAAAGGATCTTTCTTTCTATGTATTCGCAGCAAATTACACTTGTCTACATTGAGATTCAATTGCAATTCCCTGCACCATGTGTCAATTCGTTGCAGATCCTCCTGCATTTCAGTACAATTTTCCATTGTTACAATCTCTCAATATACCACAGCATCATCCGCAAAAAGCCTCAGTGAACTTCCGATGTTATCCACAAGGTCATTTATGTATATTGTGAACAGCAACGGTCCTACGACACTCCCCTGCGGCACACCTGGATATTTTATTGCATTTTTTAGATGTTTGTGAGATTTTAAAACTCAGATCTTGCAAAGATAAAAAGGAAGGTGTGAAAGGTTTACCGACATATTTATAGGCAGTGTTCGATTCCTGATTAAATTCTTCTATGTTAATTCAATTATTGTAAATTTTCAGAATCTAGTTGCTGATGATTACTTATATTATTTAGCGCCGCTGAGGCAACATAAAAATTTGAAATGTTCGTATTGGTATGTTCAGCACGCTACCACTCCCATATCCACGGACCCTGCCAGTTAAGGAAATGTAATTCCTCCACGAAAGCAGTAACTTACTTTTTCGGCAGGTTCTTGAGTATTCTCTATGTCCGGGAAAACTAGGTGATACTTATCAAAAGCATCTGTGATTCAAATCAGTTAAAGAACAAAGGACACAGCACGTCACTGAAAGAAGAAATTGTCTATTTGCTAATGGTATCCATAAATGACTGAGCAAAGAATCAGTTGCTCCCCAACATACTTACGCGCCAGTAATAAGCTGCGAATACTAGTAATACTGAGCAGACTGTTAGTGCATGCTCAGCGCTATTAAACGTCATTTGATTTATGTAAAAAAGCTTCCAGAATAGAAGTTTTCTTCCGCAGATCGCAGTTGATACACATCTTGAGTGTTAGTTTCGGCAAATTTATATTGCCTTTTTCAGATTGTCGGATACCTGAATTATAAAGCCACTACAGGTAGTAGATTGCCATCTGGCCTTTGAAAACATGCAGGTAAACTCACAGGAAAGACACTCCCATGCAATACTAAGTGCACTGAAACAAAAGCCACAACTGTATCAGAGAAGTGCTGAGGTGGCAAATAGAGCACATACACTGCTGTCAGATGTGTGTATGTTGATAACCGACTACGTAATTGTGGTGTCACCGCCAGACACCACACTTGCTAGGTGGTAGCCTTTAAATCGGCCTCGGTCCGTTAGTACACGTCGGACCCGCGTGTCGCCACTATCAGTGATTGCAGACCGAACGCCGCCATACGGCAGGTCTAGTCTAGAGAGACTCCCTAGCACTCGCCCAGTTGTACAGCCGACTTTGCTAGCGATGGTTCACTGTCTACATACGCTCTCATTTGCAGAGACGACAGTTTAGCATAGCCTTCAGCAACGTCATTTGCTACGACCTAGCAAGGAGCCGTATTCAGTTACTATAATTACTATCTTCAAGGATGTATTCTGAACAGATAATATTGTGAATCATGTACCGTCAAGAGCGACGTTCATCATTAATTGATTAAAGTTAAGAATCAAACTAATTACTCCTGCTTTCTGAATTCTCACTCCTTGTCATGTTCCAGACCTCACGTCAGCATAGTTCTTCCCTCCTCACGCCAGCCTGCGTGAGCTAAAACGCGTGAATTTCGGCCTCCACTCGTAACACGGTGTTGGCTCCTCTGCTAACACAAAAGTAACCATCTCTCCTTCTGACAACGTCAAGTAATTACAGTCATTTTATTTGTTTTAGGAGCGCCCCCGGTGTGTGCGGTACGTGAGCGCCGCAGGCGGGGCGGCGTGTGGCGCCTGGGATAAGGCTCGCCATCGAGCCGGCCTGTTCAGATCTGTAGGGCGGGAAGTGGGGGAGGGTGAGGGGGAGGGTGGAGAAGGGGGAGGGGAGCAGGCGCGGCGGGCGACGGCCGATTCGTCATGCGGCGTCGCGGCGGCGGCGCCAGGCGGCGCTGATGGCCGGCCATGCATCAAGCGGCGACTCGCTGATTAACGGGCCGCGCGCACTTCCTGAGGACGCGCCCTGCGCCGAAGCGTCATCAGCCCGCACTGCGCAGTTACACACCACGCATCAGCGACAGGGCGCCCACTCTGCAATAGGGACGGGCATAAAATATGGACATCGAAGCAACGTTAGTCCACAGCAATGTCGACATATATCGCTGCCAGCGAAGAAACCGGAATATCGATTAATCGATGTAAATTAATGACTATCGAAAGTGATATTGTCTGTCTTTTCTTGACTCGTAGGAACTACAACACTCATCAGCACATTTCTTGCCCATTCCAGCTACTATCTATCATCTACATACATACGGTGTGTGGCGGAGGGTACCTCGCACCACAACTGGCTTCTTCTCTTCCTGTTCCACTCCCAAACAGAACGAGGGAAAAATTACTGTCTATATGCCTCTGTACGAGCCCAATTCCCTCTTATCTTAGCCTTGTGGTCTTTCCGCGAAATATACGTTGGCGGCAGTAAAATTGTACTGCAGTCAGCCACAAATGCTGGTTCTCTAAATTTCCTCAGTAGCGATTCACGAAAAGAACGCCTCCTTTCCTCCAGACACTCCCACCCGAGTTCCTGAAGCATTTCCGTAACACTCGCGTGATGATCAAACCTACCAGTAACAAATCTAGCAGCCCGCCTCTGAATTGCTTCTATGTCCTCCCTCAATCCGACCTGATAGGGATCCCAAACGCTCGAGCAGTACTCAAGAATAGGTCTCCTATTCAGATGAACCACATCTTCCCAAAATTCTACCAATGAACCGAAGACGACTATCCGCCTTCCCCACAACTGCCAATACACGCTTGTCCCACTTCATATCGCTCTGCAATGTTACGCCCAAATATTTAATCGACGTGACTGTGTCAAGCGCTTCACTACTAATGGAGTATTCAAACATTACGGGATTCTTTTTCCTATTCATCTGCATTAATTTACATTTATCTATATTTAGAGTTAGCTGCCATTCTTTACACCAATCACAAATCCTGTCCAAGTCGTCTTGTATCCTCCGACAGTCACTCAACGACGACACCTTCCCGTACACCACAGCATCATCAGCAAACAGCCGCACATTGCTATCCACCCTATCCAAAAGATCATTTATGTAGATAGAAAACAACAGCGTACCTACCACACTTCTCTGGGGCACTCCAGATGATACCCTCACCTCCGATGAACACTCACCATCGAGGACAACGTACTGGGTTCTATTAATTAAGAAGTCTTCGAGCCACATATTTGGGAACCAATCTCATTTGCTCGTACCTTAGTTAGGAGTCAATCTTTGCAGTCTAACGGTAAATATCTTACAATGGCCGTAATTTAATTTCATGTTCAGTACCACAAATTAGCACAGATTTGAACAGAATGTATAAATACTGCATAATGATGAAAGTTTGTTACCTTTGTGTGTTATTTGAATCATTGCAAACGAGATGCAAAACGAATACGTTTGGTGACGTCACTGTATGAGAATTGTTGAAATTACCACTCGCTGCTAGCAATTATGGGGCAGAACATGTGCTCTCCTTACTCCCCGAGTGCCTGGATCAAGAAAAGATACGTAGGCCCATTGTAAAAGTAACGTAGACTCGCCACAAAAGTCATACACATTACTGCACTGGAATATAGGTGCAAATGGATACTTGTTGTCGGAAATGTTTATGCACAGAACACATATCAGAAGTGTTTCATTCCCGAGTCTTCTTTCGCGTAGGAATGGACGAACTGTATCGATATTTCAGAATATCGACATTTTCTACGATAATTTTGCAGTCTTTCACAACTTTCGATACAGTATGTATCGATACTTTTAAATATTGCCCATTTCTATATTGCAGTTCGCCCCTCCACTGTTTCTCTTCCTTAATTTTTTCACTTAGGACAAATGAATTTATTGAACACTCGATTATTTCCATATAATCAACAGAAGTAGAACGTAATTCACCAATGAACATAAAGGGTCTCCTGGAAGACATATAAATTTATAGCTACACGTACAGTGGTCAAATAAAGTTTCATATTTCCGAAACTTTACAAATGGTTCAAATGGCTCTAAGCACTATGGGACTTAACATCTGAGGTCTTCAGTCCCCTAGGCTTAGAACTACTTAAACCTAACTAACCTAAGGACATCACACACATCCATGCCCGAGGCAGGATTCGAACCTGCGACCGTAGCAGCAACGCGGTTCCGGACTGAAGCGCCTAGAAACGCTCGGTCACAACGGCCGGCACACTTTCACTCAGGATAGCAATATCATCAGCGAAACCTATCACTGATATCGTTTCACCTTGAATTTCAATTCCTCTTGGAACCTTTCGTTTATTTAAATCACTGCTTTTTCGGTGTACAGATTGAACAGTAGGGCCGAAAGCCTACATCCCTGTCTTAAACCCTTTTTAATGCCAGCACTACGTTCTTGGTCATCTACTCGTATTATTCTCTCTTAGTTCTTGTGCATATTGTATATTATCCTTTGCTCCCTATACCTTGCCTCTATATTTTCAGAATTTCGAACATCTTGCACCATGTTACATTGTCGAACGCTTTTTCCAGGTCTACAAATCCTATGAACGTATATTTATTTTACTTTAGTCTTGCTTCCGCAACGTCAGAATTGCCCCTCTCGCGCCTTTACCTTTTCTAAAGGCGAACTGATCGTCATCCAGCACGAATATTTTCTTTTCCATTCTTCCGTAGATTATTCTTCTCAGCAACTTGGATGCATGAACTGTTAAACTGATTGTGCGATAATTCTCTTCGGAATTGTGTGGCGATATTTTTTCGGAAGTCAGATGGTATGTCGCCAGGCTCATACATTCTACACACCAACATGAATAGTCGTTTTGTTGCCGCTTCTCTCAACGATTTTAGAATTTCTAGTAGAGTGTGTCTATCCGTTCTGCCTTATTTGATCTTAAGCCCTCCAAATTCTTTTAAATTCTGATTCTAAGGCTGCATCTCCTACCTCTTCTAAATCGTCTCCTATTTCTTCTTCTATCACATCAGATAAATTTTCCCCTTCATAGAGGCTTTCAATGTATTCTTTCCACTTATCAGCTCTCTCCTCTGCATTTAACAGAGACATTCTCGTTGCACTGTTAAAGTTAATACCCTTGCTTTTAATGTGAACGAAGGTTGATCTGACTTTCCTGTATACTGAGTCTGCCCTTCCGATAATCACTTCGTTTGCAGTTTCTTTTTCCTGCAGTCATTTCGTCTCAGATTCCTTGCTCTTTCTATTTATTTCATTCCTCAGTGTATTCCCAAGTTTCCCGGAACATTCTTGTACTTCCTCCTTTTATCGATCAACTGAAGTATTTATTCTGTTTCCTATGATTTCTTCGCAGTTACCTTCTTTGTACCTATGTTTTTCTTTCCAACTTATGTGATGGCCCATTTTAGAGATTTTCATTCCTCTTCAACTGTACTGCCTACTGAGCCGTTTCTTATTTATGTATCTATAGGCTTACAGAGCTTCATGCGTATTCCATTTCTATGCGTTTTGATTCTTCCTGACTGATCCCTTAAACTTCAGCTTACTCTTCGTCTCTACTACATTGTGATCTGAGTCTACATCTGATCCTCGGTACACCTTTCAATGCAGAGTCTGATTTCGGAATCTCTGTCTGACCATGATGTAATCTAACTGAAAACTTCCCGTATTACCCGGCCTTTTCCATGTATACCTCCTCCTTCTGTAATTCTTGAACAGAGTATTCGCTATTACTAGCTGACATTTGTTTGCAGTCATAGAATGCGCGGCTGGTCCCGGCGGAGGTGTGAGTCGTCCCTTGGGGATGGGTGTGTGTGTTTGTCCTTAGGATAATTAAGGTTAAGTACTGTGTAAGCTTAGGGACTGATGACATTAGCAGTTAAGTCTCATAAGATTTCACACACATTTTTGAAATTTGTTACAGAACTCAATTATTCTTTCTCCTCTCTCATTCCTTGTTCCAAGCCCACATTCTGTTCTAATCTTTTCCTCTGCCCCTTCCCCTACAACCGCATTCCTGTCCCCCATGACAATTAGATTTTCATCTCCCCTTAGGCACTGTATTACCCTTCCAATATCCTCATATACTTTCTATATCTCTTCATCTTGCGCCGTCGGCATGTATACCTGAACTATCGTTGTGGGTTCTGGTTTGCTGTTGATTCTAATAAGAACAAACCTCTCACTGAACTATACAGAGTAACAAACTCTTTGCCCTACCTTCCTATTCATAACGAATCCTATTCCAGTTATACCATTTTCCGCTGCTGTTGATATTACTCTACACTCATCTGACCAGAAATCCTTTCTTCTTTCTATTTCACTTCACTGATCCCTACTACATCTAGACTGAACCTTTGCATTTCCCTTTTCAGATCTTTTAGTTTCCCTACCACGTTAAGGCGTCTGACATGCCATGCTCCGACTCGTAGAACGTTATTGTTTGGTTGAATATCCAATATTTTTCCCGTGTTCACTTCACCATTGGCAGTCCCCTCTCGGAGATCCGAAAGGAGGACTATTCCGGAATCTTTTGCCAACGTAGAGATCATCATGGTACTTTTTCAATCAGAAGCCACATGTCCTATGGATACATGTTACGTGTCTTTAATGCAGTGGTTTCCATTCCTTCTGCATCCTCGTGTCCTTGATCATCGCTGATTCATCCGCCTTTAGGGGCAGTTTCCCATCCCAAGGACAAGAGAGTGCCCTGAAGCCCCGTCCGCTCCTCCGCTCTCTTTGATAAGGCCGTTGGTAGAATAACGGTGACTTCTTATGCCGGAAGTCTTCGTTGTAAAATTCAATAAGACTAAAGCGAGATGAGAACAATATTAGGCAGGCCAGAATAACGTCATAGATTTATATTTTCCATTCCTTGTTTCCACCGCAGCCATCAGAGATAAGTTTCATAGAGGGAATAATGTGTAACAGCACGACATCGCTTGTTGCGCCTCGTGACCATATCGGTTGGACACTAGACGACTATAAAACCGTAGCCTGGTCACATGGGTCCCGATTTCAGTTGATAATAGCAGACGGTAGGATTTGCGTGTGGCACAGAACTCACGAAACCATGGTCCCCGGTTGTCAATAAGGCACTGTGCAAGCTTGTGGTGGCTCCATGATGGTGTGGACTGTATTTATGCGGACTGTGGTCCAACTGAACCGATTATTGACTGGGAATGGCTATGTTCAGCTACCTGGAGACCATTTGTGGCCAATGGTTATAGACGACAATGCGCCATGTCACCGAGCCACAACTATTCGCGATTGGTTTGAAGGACATTCTGGACAATTCGAGCGAATGACTTGACCATCCGGATCGCCCGACATGAATCACACGAACATTTATCGGACATAATCAAGAGGTAAGTTCGTGATCAAAATCTTGCACTGACAACACTTTCACATTTATGGACGGTTATAGAGGCTGCAGGACTCAATATTTCGGCAGGGGACTTCCAACAAATTGTTAAGTGCTGCGCTGCGCTGCGCCGGGAAAAACGAGGTCCGACATGATATTAGGAGGTATCCAATGACTTTTGTTTCCACAGTATACACCAGTAACTTTTTTTTTGGTCATCAGTCTTCTGACTGGTTTGATGCGACCTGCCACGAATACCTCTCCTGCGATAACCTCTTCATCTCAGAGTAGCACTTGCAACCTATGTCCTCAATTATTTTCTGATTAGATTAATTAGATTAGATTAATTATTCATAGACCCATAAAAGAGGGAATTCTCCTGGGTGTGGAACATGTCAGATAAACACATTACAAAAATTTAATTAGAAAATCTTGTGTTTCATTAATTTTAATGATCCTCAGTCAATAAACAGTAAAATTATGTACATGAATTCAGTTTAAACTTCTAATATTTACAGGTTTAAAACTTTCATCTGCTTTCATTAAATCCATCATTCAGACATTTGCTAGTTTCTTGGCTATTACAACCAAGTATTGTCAAAAATTAAATTAAATTATTCATTTCAGTGATCCTCAGTTAAGAACAGTCAGATTATGTACAAGATTTAAAATTAAACTTCCACTATTTACAGACTTAAAACTTACATCTGCTTTCCGTACATCCATTATTCACACAGTAGATAGTTACTTGGCTGTTATAACCAAGTATTGTCAAAAATTAAAGTAAAATAAATTTTCATTAAAATGGTCTACTGCACTTGTTGAGAAACTCATGGAATAGAAGAATTTGGCCACCAAAAATTCTTTTGAATTATGTTTAAATTGTGCCTTGTCTGAAACTAAACTCTTAATGGTTGCTGGTAACTAACTGAAAATATGCGTTGCTGAATACTGGACTCCTTTCTTGGCAAGTGTAAGTGATTTTAAATCTTTATGTGTATTTTTCTTACTCCTAGTACTGATACAGTGTACTGAGAAGTTAGTTGGAAAAAGAGATGTATTATTTACAACTAACTTCATTAAGGCATAAATATACTGAGAAGCTGTCGTTAATATGCTCAATTCTTTGAATAGGTTTCGACATGATGCTCTTGAATTTATACTACTCATTACTCTTATTATACGCTTCTGTACTCTAAAAATTTTTTCTCTGTTTGTGCAGGTACCCCAAAATATAATACCATATCACATAATGGAGTGAAAATAAGCAAAATATGCCAGTTTTTTATATTTATATCTCCTATGTCTGACATCATTCTAGATGTCTTCCAATCTCTGGCTTCCTCTACAGTTTTTGCCCTCTACAGCTCCCTCTAGTATCATGGAAGTCATTTTCTCATGTCTTAACAGATGTCCTATCATCCTGTCCCTTCTCCTTATCAGTGTTTTCCACATATTCCTTCCCTCTCCGATTATGCGCAGAACCTCCTCAGTCCTTACCTCATCAGTCTATCTAATTTTCAACATTCGTCTGTAGCACCACATCTCAGATGCTTCGATTCTCTTCTGTTCCGGTTTTCCCACAGTCCATGTTTCACTACCATACAATGTTGTACACCAGACGTAATCCTCAGAAAAAAAAAATGGCTCTGAGCACTATGGGACTCAACTGCTGAGGTCATTAGTCCCCTAGAACTTAGAACTAGTTAAACCTAACTAACCTAAGGACATCACAAACATCCATGCCCGAGGCAGGATTCGAACCTGCGACCGTAGCGGTCTTGCGGTTCCCGACTGCAGCGCCTTTAACCGCACGGCCACTTCGGCCGGCAATCCTCAGAAATTTCTTCCTCAAATTAAGGCCGATATTTGATATTAGTAGACTTCTCTTGGCCGGGAATGCCCTTTTTGCCATTGTTAGTCTGCTTTTGATGTCCTTCTTGCTCCGCCCGTCATTGGTTATTTTACTGTCTAGGTAGCAGAATTCCTTAACGTCATCTTTTTCGTGACCATCAGTCCTGATGTTAAGTTTCTCGCTGTTCCCATTTATACTATTTCTCATTACCTTCGTCTTTGTTCGATTTATTCTCAATCCATTCTCTGTACCCATGAGACTGTTCATTCCGTTCAGCAGATCATGTAATGCTTCTTCACTTTCACTCCGGATAGCGATGTCATCAGCAAATCGTATCATTGATATCCTTTCACCTCGAATTTTAATTCTATTCCTGAACCCTTCTTTTGTACAGATTGAACAGTAGGGGGGAAAGGCTACATCCTTGTCTTACAACTTTTTACATACGAGCACTTCGCTCTTGGTCGTCCACTCTTATTATTCCCTCTTGGCTGTTGTACTTATTGTATATGACCAGTCTCTCCCTGTAGCTTACCCCTACTTTTCTCAGAATTTCGAACATCTTGCACAATTTTACAATGTCGAACGCTTCTTCCAGGTCGACAAATCCTATGAACGTATCTTGATTTTTCTTTAGCCTCGCTTCCATAATTAACCACAACGTCAGAATTGCGCCTCTCGTCCCTTTACCTTCCCTAAAGCCAAACTGGTCCTCAGCTAGCGCATCCTCATTTTCTTTTTCATTCTTCCATAGATTATTCTTGACAGCAGTTTGGATGCATGAGCTGAAAATCTGATTGTGAGGTAATTATCGCATTTGTCAACTCTTGCTGTCTTCGGGACTGTGTGGATGATGCTCTTCCGTAAGTCAAATGGTGTGTTGCCAGACTCATACGTTCTACACACCAACGTGAATAGTCGTTTTGTTGCCACTTCCCCCAATGATTTTAGAAATTCTGGTGGAATGCTATCTGTCCATTCTGCCCTATTTGATCTTAAGTCCTTCAAAGCACTTTTAAATTCTTTTTCTGATACTGGATCCCCTACCTTTTCTAAATCGATTCCTCTTTCTTCTTCTATCACATCAGACAAATCTTCCCTCACATAGAGGCTTTCGATGTATTCTTTCCATCCATCCTCTCTCTCGTCTGCATTTAACAGTGGAATTCCTGTTGCACTTTTAATGTTATCACCCTTCCTTGTAACGTCGCTGAAGGTTGTTTTGACTTTCCCGTATGCTGAGTCTGTCCTTTCTACAATCATTTCTTTTTCGATGTCTTCACATTTTTCCTGCAGCCATTTCGTCTTAGCTTCCCTGCACTTCCTATTTATTTCATTCCTCAGCGACTTGTATTTCTGTATTCCTGAATTTTCGGAACTTTTTGTACCTCCTCCTTTCTTAGATCAATTGAAGTATTTCTTCTGTTACCCATGGTTTCGTTGCAGTTATCTTCTTTGTACCTTCGTTTTCCTTCACAACTTCGGTGATGACCGTTTTTAGATATGTCCTCTTCAACTGTACTGCCTACTGAGCTATTCCTTATTGCTGTACCTATAGCCTTAGCGAACTTCATCCGTATCGCATCATTCCTTAGTACTTCCGTATCCCACTTCTTTGCGTATTGATTCTTTCTGACTAATGTCTTAAACTTGAGTCTGCTCTTCATCACTACTATATTGTGATCTGAGACTATGTCTGCTCCTGGGTATGCCTTACAGTCCGGTATCTGATTTAGGAAACTCTGAAGCCCATATTCTCCTGTAACCTTTCCTTCTACCTAGAAGAAAAGGTTACCAGTAACTTACACCACCAAACTGCCGGACGTCTTTAAAAACAGCGGAAATATTGGGAATAGATGTGCACCAATTAACGTACCAAATCAATCGTCTGCTGGCTACAAATATGACATCGTATTATTCCTGCAAGGAATACCAATAACCTTCGACAAACTCAGCCTCAATCCACAATTACAAGGCATGTCATCACCCATCTGAAGCCATCAGGTTGTGTAAGTACTGGCACAATACCGAAACCAAACCTGTACCATTCACCAGACAGCCACCTTCAATGTGCCAGCACTGCTTGTGTACAGCGGACACACTATCTGCCACCGCTCTACTCTGGCTTGGAGCTCCTCTCCTTTATGACTTGTTATGGCGCCACCACCGTGGTTCAAGGAGGCGATAATTAACAGATGTGCCACTCATTAATATGTATGCCCCTCATCCCAAAGTCCCAGTGGCTGAATACCATCAGCTATGACCATATATGAGTCCAACAACATTGCTACTGGCGTTACTTGAGATAGATGGACTCTTAGTGTCCTTTTACTTTCGGCATGAAGTAGTAATAAGATGAAGGGGGTAGTAAAATCCACAATCTCCCAAGGCTCTTCGTATCGTGGCAGAAGATTTTAGTCGCCTTATATATAACATTACTAGCCGCCCTCAGCTCTCAAGTACTAGGCTAAACTGAACTAAACTAAACTCCGTCCGAACAGGCCTTGGAAGTCCCAACGGTACCGACCGGTCGCCGTGTCATCCTCAGACCAGAAGCGTCACCGGATGCGGATATGGAGGGGGGCGTGTGGTCAGCACACCGCTCTCCCGGCCGTATGTCAATTGCCGAGACCGGAGCCGCTACTTCTCAATCTTTAGTACTAGGCCATCGTCCTTTATTATACCAATGTGCATCGCGCTTATGAGCGTTTCAGGTATTATTGAGTGCTTTTCAAACCGGGCGACCGAATGCTCCAGCAGAACTTTGTCAGGCAAAGAAATCGTCAACGGACCACAGGTTGCTCAGTGGAGTAGTGTCCTTAAAGGCAAGGAAAAGTTTAGCAGGCGTGGCCAGACGACACTCTTGCCGAGTGTCGGTATCAATTGTTGGGGAACAACGATTTTCGGTTTTTTATTATAACGTACCATACAACACAGTACGTCTGAAAGAAATATGCTTTACACACTTCACCACTTTCTAAATTCTCCTTCATACCATGATTTTCCATGACCCTATCCTGATACTCCTGGATTTCCTTAAACTATTGAGGCTCTTCAGTTCATATCAAAGTAGAACCTGTTGACCTTCAATGGTCCCCATCACTGTCCATTTCAAACATCCTACTAAGGGTATCTGCCACTACATCATACGTTCTGCGAAGACTGAAGGCATCTAAATTAAATGTTAATATACGCACATCTCATCTTGCTCTGCATTCAGTTTTTCGTGTTCTGCTCAAGACCCAACTCAATGTCTGGTTGTTAGTCTCCAGACGGAAATGGGTGTGTTCTAAATAATATCGAAATTTTTCTACTTCGAAGAGGACTGCTAATGGTTTTGCTTTGTAGATCGAATATTTCTTTTCATTAAGCGCCCTCGCCATTACAGTCCCTAGTTTCTGCGCATGCTCAGTGTGCGGCATACTCAGAAATTTAGAACTAAACACTCGGCACAATATAGATCGTTGACGTCATAGACACACTCGCCTCTTGGTTGGTTGCTGATTTACACGCAGGCGCGAAAGGCCTATGCACTTCGAGTAGCTGATTTTGACCAAAAGTCGCTCGTGTAAAACTGCCTTTGATGAAGTGTGTAGGAATATAAGGCTAGTCGTGACATCGTGCACAGGTTGCGTGTACGACCTTGCTGCATAGAGCAGCACTGACGGGACGAAATGACCGATTGTCGGGATTAGATGGCCATTAACGAAGCTATGTTTTGTGAGATATGGGAGGGTGTAACACGAAAATTAAGTGATGGAGTGTAGACAATTACAGATGTGTTCCATTAGAGGAGGAGTGGTATCTGGGATAGACTTCATGCTACCGTCCACACTTTATACGAAAAACATACGAGTTTTGGTCAGTCCAAAGAAAGTGGTTATATTCTGGTTTCTTCCAGCTCCATCATAAGAAATAAACAATATATGCTGTTTAACACGAAAACTGGGCACAGAGTAACTTCACTGCTATATCCCTGAAACGAAAATGCACGCTATTTCTGTATTCTTTTGGTCATGGCAGTTTGCATTTATGGGCTAATAGCATAACAGCAAGTTGTGTACTTGATCATTCATATCTTAACTTTTTCGAAGATTGTATGAAACGTCCCATCAGAAAAATTATCAATGACTGTGCTTAAACTGACACACGATATTTTTAGCGCAACGCAATCTGACTTTCAAAAATCCCTACAAAAGAATGGCCCTGACTAACATTAACCTATACGTTTCACAAATCACTTACCTCACAAAAATCTTCGTTACTCGAACTACTGCAATACAGCGAGCGCCACTACTGCCAGCTTAATATTGTTCAAAAGTCATATTATATATATCAGTTCATGACATCCAGTCTTACAAATGTACTGTCTCTGATGGACACACGTCCAGATCATCCGCTCTCAAAAATCCGCCATCTCACTTCCCCACATCCACCACTGCTGGCGGCTCACCTCCAACTGCACAACGCTACACGCTGTTAACATCCAGCTGCCCAACACTACAATGGCAGACAACAATGCAAACTAGCCACAAACTGCATACAGAGCTCTACGTGGCGTTACCAATAAGAAAACCTAAACAGTCTACTTACATAGCCCCCATGCTCCCCACAAAAAATTTTACAAATTGTTTTGGGCACTGGCCAATACATATTTGTTAAAAATTTTCACAATTACAATAACAAAGAAATCATATGCACACGCTTATTGATACAATGTTGGTCAAAAGTTGAAATTTTCTCACAGTCCATAAAGACAGTCCCGATCATTCATCACAGTAAAATTGCAGTTTTTTTCTCAAAGTCTGAGCAGTAAAAGACAATGCACACGGAAGTAATGGATTTCAATGCAGTCTTGAAGAAGTAGTGTTGTCCTTCCAACAGAAAGACAGTGCTGACTCTTGACATGCAGACAGGTAAGGGGCCACAACAGAGCAAACCCACAGCAGAGTCAGTCGAAGTTTTGAAGAATATTGGTAGGTAGGTCATCACAGAGTAGACCCACTGTAGTCCTGGTAGAGATAATGGTATTGGTGGGCCATGAAAGATGCAGACCCACTGTAGTCCTTGTAGAAAAAATGGCATTGGTGGACCATCAAAGATGCAGACCCACTGTAGTCCTTGTAGAGACGGCCAGCAGCCATCTGTTGCAACTTTGCAGGTGCACAATCACCATCGAACAGTCTTGCGGACAATATAGCAAGTCCATAAACCACCACTTGTGCACTCACAAAGTTTTTGGAATTGTCCTTAGAACCAGCAATGCTGTTATCAATTCTCTTGCTGAATTATTAACACACGTGCAAACACTAACAGTCCCTACTTCTCACTTATTGTCCATATACTATGACCAACAGAAACGTGTGCAGTGAAATGTAACTTACAAGTTACTTAATTTGATGAACTGGTGTCAATTACAATTTTATAACATAAGAATACAATAACAAAGGTACAAAATACATCATTAAAGAACATAACAGTACAGATAACATTTGTAGTAATACAGACTTTACAAAAGAATAAAAATAAGCATATACATCAGTGTTACAGGAATTATGAAATAAGTAATTATAAAATAATGAGAATAGTTTTCGAAACATTAATTTCACATATGATCATTGAAACAGAACAGAATTAATAACGTCTAAACATCTTTACAAAGTAAATAACATATTATTAATGCAAATTATATTTGAGGATAACAGTATTTCTCATCATAGTGAATGTAGCTTAGTACTAGAAAAATTCTACAACATAAATCTTAGTAGCTAAACACATAAAGGCAGGAAAAACACAATTAACAAGAGTACACAAACACATAGCAGAATAACACAGGAGGAAAGGACAGGGTTTGTTTTCAGTGTAACATTTGGTACTGCAGTCCAACCCAAAACTTCATTCCATAGATCTTTCATCTTATTTCAACATTTGTTTCCACCAAAAAAAATCCTATCCAAGCATGCTTCCTGTATTTATATGTTCACATATTTCTTACCTCATTATTTATTTTCCATTATCTTACCTCATCATTTATTTCCAAGAAAATCCTACCTATACCTGCTTTCTGTATTTTTTTCGTATAAATTCTCAATGCATTTCTTCCAATTCATCGCAACTCATTCTCTTATATAGTCTACCCCCTCTTAAGCTAACTTAAATCTACTGAGCTCAGATGCTAAACTAAGGGACGAGGCAATGCAGCAGCACAAAACAATTAATACAAGCAGCAATGAAAAAAATGGAAATTGTCAAAGCAAGCAGCAGCAAATGCAATAACTTATATCTAAACATGACAAAGCTCAAGCAGAAAAAATATTACAGTAAAAATGGCCATGTCTAATACCTATGTCAGATCTTAACACTAGACTGATGCATCACAAAAACTTACTCTGCAAGAAAGTTACCAAGGCACTAAAAATTATTTATGCAATTCCTGTGAAGGGAAATGTCTTTATGTGCTCCTTCGTTTTTTTAAGTGGATATAAAGTTATAATTTACTGGATCTGTAGGCATAAAATATCTATATTAGTACATCTATTAATTTCATTCTAACCAATGCTGCAGTGCAGCTAGAAACTAGATACTAATGAAAATGAGCAAATATATACAAAGCAATGTGTGAAACGTCATTCACTAGGCAAATGGCGTCTCCAAACTCAGTAAAAAAAAATCTCTCAACTAGAAAGACAATAGATGTAAAAATGTTTCTCATCATTTCATTAGGCATTTTAGAAAATATCATAAATTAAGAGCTCCACAGTGTAATCATATGTTTTCAAGTTTAAGCGTGTCATATTTGCGATGCTTGCTACAAAGAACTGTCAATATCGAGGTTAATGGCCTCTTTTTCTCCACCTAATGGCTTTTTCCCCCCATGAACCATGGACCTTGCCGTTGGTGGGGAGGCTTGCATGCCTCAGCGATACAGATGGCCGTACCGTAGGTGCAACCACAACGGAGGGGTATCTGTTGAGAGGCCAGACAAACATGTGGTTCCTGAAGAGGGGCAGCAGCCTTTTCAGTAGTTGCAGGGGCAACAGTCTGGATGATTGACTGATCTGGCCTTGTAACATTAACCAAAACGGCCTTGCCGTGCTGGTACTGCGAACGGCTGAAAGCAAGGGGAAACTACAGCCGTAATTTTTCCCGTGGACATGCAGCTCTACTGTATGATTAAATGATGATGGCGTCCTCTTGGGTAAAATATTCCGGAGGTAAAATAGTCCCCCATTCGGATCTCCGGGCGGGGACTACTCAAGAGGACGTCGTTATCAGGAGAAAGAAAACTGGCGTTCTACGGATCGGAGCGTGGAATGTCAGATCACTTAATCGGGCAGGTAGGTTAGAAAATTTGAAAAGGGAAATGGATAGGTTAAAGTTAGATATAGTGGGAATTAGTGAAGTTCGGTGGCAGGAGGAACAAGACTTTTGGTCAGGTGATTACAGGGTTATAAATACAAAATCAAATAGGGGTAATGCAGGAGTAGGTTTAATAATGAATAAAAAAATAGGAGTGCGGGTTAGCTACTACAAACAGCATAGTGAACGCATTATTGTGGCCAAGATAGACACAAAGCCCATGCCTACTACAGTAGTACAAGTTTATATGCCAACTAGCTCTGCAGATGATGAAGAAATAGATGAAATGTATGACGAGATAAAAGAAATTATTCAGGTAGTGAAGGGAGACGAAAATTTAATAGTCATGGGTGACTGGAATTCGTCAGTAGGAAAAGGGAGAGAAGGAAACATAGTAGGTGAATATGGATTGGGGGGAAGGAATGAAAGAGGAAGCCGCCTTGTAGAATTTTGCACAGAGCATAACTTAATCATAGCTAACACTTGGTTCAAGAATCATGAAAGGAGGCTGTATACATGGAAGAAGCCAGGAGATACTGACAGGTTTCAGATAGATTATATAATGGTAAGACAGAGATTTAGGAACCAGGTTTTAAATTGTAAGACATTTCCTGGGGCAGATGTGGATTCTGACCACAATCTATTGGTTATGAACTGCAGATTGAAACTGAAGAAACTGCAAAAAGGTGGGAATTTAAGGAGATGGGACCTGGATAAACTGAAAGAACCAGAGGTTGTAGAGAGTTTCAGGGAGAGCATAAGGGGACAATTGACAGGAATGGGGGAAAGAAATACAGTAGAAGAAGAATGGGTAGCTCTGAGGGATGAAGTGGTGAAGGCAGCAGACGATCAAGTAGGTAAAAAGACGAGGGCTAATAGAAATCCTTGGGTAACAGAAGAAATATTGAATTTAATTGATGAAAGGAGAAAATATAAAAATGCAGTAAATGAAGCAGGCAAAAAGGAATACAAACGTCTCAAAAATGAAATCGACAGGAAGTGCAAAATGGCTAAGCAGGGATGGCTAGAGGACAAATGTAAGGATGTAGAGGCTTGTCTCACTAGGGGTAAGATAGATACTGCCTACAGGAAAATTAAAGAGACCTTTGGAGAGAAGAGAACCACTTGTATGAATATCAAGAGCTCAGATGGAAACCCAGTTCTAAGCAAAGAAGGGAAGGCAGAAAGGTGGAAGGAGTATATAGAGGGTTTATACAAGGGAGATGTACTCGAGGACAATATTATGGAAATGGAAGAGGATGTAGATGAAGACGAAATGGGAGATAAGATACTGCGTGAAGAGTTTGACAGAGCACTGAAAGACCTGAGTCGAAACAAGGCCCCGGGAGTAGACAACATTCCACTAGAACTACTGATGGCCTCGGGAGAGCCAGTCATGACAAAACTCTACCATCTAATGAGCACGATGTATGTGACAGGTGAAATACCCTCAGACTTCAAGAAGAATATAATAATTCCAATCCCAAAGAAAGCAAGTGTTGACAGATGTGAAAATTACCGAACTATCAGTTTAATAAGTCACAGCTGCAAAATACTAACGCGAATTCTTTACAGACGAATGGAAAAACTGGTAGAAGCCGACCTCGGGGAAGATCAGTTTGGATTCCGTAGAAATGTTGGAACACGTGAGGCAATACTGACCTTACGACTTATCTTGGAAGAAAGATTAAGAAAAGGCAAACCTACGTTTCTAGCATTTTTAGACTTAGAGAAAGCTTTTGACAATGTTGACTGGAATACTCTCTTTCAAATTCTGAAGGTGGCAGGGGTAAAATACAGGGAGCGAAAGGCTATTTACAATTTGTACAGAAACCAGATGGCAGTTATAAGAGTCGAGGGGCATGAAAGGGAAGCTGTGGTTGGGAAAGGAGTGAGACAGGGTTGTAGCCTCTCCCCGATGTTATTCAATCTGTATATTGAGCAAGCAGTAAAGGAAACAAAAGAAAAGTTCGGAGTAGGTATTAAAATTCATGGAGAAGAAGTAAAAACTTTGAGGTTCGCCGATGACATTGTAATTCTGTCAGAGACAGCAAAGGACTTGGAAGAGCAGTTGAACGGAATGGACAATGTCTTGAAAGGAGGATATAAGATGAACATCAACAAAAGCAAAACGAGGATAATGGAATGTAGTCAAATTAAGTCGGGTGATGCTGAGGGAATTAGATTAGGAAATGAGACACTTAAAGTAGTAAAGGAGTTTTGCTATTTAGGGAGTAAAATAACCGATGATGGTCGAAGTAGAGAGGATATAAAATGTAGACTGGCAATGGCAAGGAAAGCGTTTCTCAAGAAGAGAAATTTGTTAACATCGAGTATAGATTTAGGTGTCAGGAAGTCGTTTCTGAAAGTATTTGTATGGAGTGTAGCCATGTATGGAAGTGAGACATGGACGATAACTAGTTTGGACAAGAAGAGAATAGAAGCTTTCGAAATGTGGTGCTACAGAAGAATGCTGAAGATAAGGTGGGTAGATCACGTAACTAATGAGGAGGTATTGAATAGGATTGGGGAGAAGAGAAGTTTGTGGCACAACTTGACTAAAAGAAGGGATCGGTTGGTAGGACATGTTTTGAGGCATCAAGGGATCACAAATTTAGCATTGGAGGGCAGCGTGGAGGGTAAAAATCGTAGAGGGAGACCAAGAGATCAATACACTAAGCAGATTCAGAAGGATGTAGGTTGCAGTAGGTACTGGGAGATGAAGAAGCTTGCACAGGATAGAGTAGCATGGAGAGCTGCATCAAACCAGTCTCAGGACTGAAGACCACAACAACAACAACAATGGCTTTTTCTCCAGGCGACGCACAGCTGGGCGTCCACGACGCATTACGTGAAGGTCACTTAACTTTCTTACCGAAATATTTACGACAGCAGTGACAGTCTCATATAAAAAATTTCACAGGTCGAGAATTTGCGTTACAAATGTGTAGAAACAAAATCCTATAAATATAACAGTGTCCAAAAATTTTCGACAGCATTGTAATAGATTCATGCATGTACACACATTTCATAACTCTTAAAGTACGATTCTTGGTTTCCAACATCCTTTTTCACAAGGCAGAGTCCCTAACCACTACTCAGTATTCCTTACCTTGTTACACATATACATATTCGTCGACACTTCTTCAATATTTCATCGTTATAAATATGTAGCATAATCAAATTCCTCATATAGCATCAGTTTATTGATCATAAACATACCTCAGCAGCATAATACACATCGTCGTCATAATAATAACATCATAAAAACTCGGCCAAATCTCAAAAACGTCATAGCTTTCTGTAATAATTTCAAAACCTAAAAAAATTCTCTGCTCATTTCAATAGTGTCATCTACCTCAAACGTACTTTAAAAATCATGATCCCATACCAAATACGTATTCAGAGCTCTCATAGTATCACAATGGTTCCGAAAAAATATGAACAGTTCACAAAGTACAGACAAAAGACATGTTTCATAAGTGTGAAGATATCCAACTGTGTAATTGCGTAAACATCTGTCACTGACATAAAAAAATGTTTGTTTCTCTGTTAAATAATCAGGTAGCTGTGTAATTCTGTGTTGGAGAAATATGGTACCGATGTGTAAAGTTGTATAAGCAAATACCATATTAGCTAGGGCTCCTTGTGCTTGCCACACACATGGTACACAAAGTAGGCGTGTACCCCCCTGGGGATTAATGTAATTATACCCTCAGATGTTACAGATTACAGCAATGGAATGAAATGTATCACAGAAAACTTTCTTTGTAATTCAAAAATCTTGAAAAATAAATGGTTTAAGTACAAAATTAATCACTCAAATGCATGTCCTGTAGCGCTAAATGTGCGTCTTGCTGTAAGATAATTGTGTGGAAGTGTCGTAGTTATCGTCCTCTGTTCACCATAAGAATGCATTCATAATTTCTGTTTAAATAAGTTTTCTTGGTTCTTGACTGGATATTTAACTTCAAGCATTGTTGCATGTTAACAGATTCTAAGTCTGACAAAGCATACTAGTAATGTAAAGCGAAAAATTTTATAGCAAAGACTAAGTTAAAAAGCAGATTATTTTTCAATAAACGGTTTTACATGTGAAATGTTGTGCAATCCTTTACTCTTCCTAGTGCTCAGAGTTAACTTCAAAGCAATTATGTTGTATACATCGGTAAGGAATGCTAAAA